>NC_079516.1:39796117-41024807 GCF_000801105.2 Raphanus sativus | reverse complement strand
GTGTTTATTTAAAAAAATGAAAGAATAAAAATGCAGAGGAGAGATTCGAACGTTGGTGGGGCACCATATCATTAATTAGCCAAAAGAGCTAATGCGTTCAATATGTACTCTGCACAAAGGATTATTTTCTGGAGCATGTGGAACGTGCCACACCCTTTCTGTGTGTAGGTTCCCCCTTGATTATCATATAATCTCTAACTATATTATATGTGGTGATTAACTACTTTACAAAGTACATACACATATGCATATTGATGAACAATCTACGATAATGATTTGAAGATGAATTCTTCTCGAAATATTTAGATCGACGGATAGTTATGCATGTATTGATATTTTTGATGGACAAATTTTTTTTTACAGAAAAAATGATCGCAACAAACGTACTTCCTATTAATATTCTGGAACTTCCGATAAACTTCACATCCTATAATCTGCAAAGAAAAATTATTCCTCTTCATTCTTTGGTCACCAGTTAGACCCTAAGATGCTTCAACAAACAGTGAATTTCTTACCGACACTAAATATGCATAACCCTATCCAAGTAAGGAAACAAAAGATTTTAACATAGTGCTTAGTTAATGTCAACTACTCAACTTGTGGTTCAATTTATCTTTCTTCATATGTAGTCCCCATTTGAGTACGGAAATTGAGTAACTATATATAGGCCCAATATGTGGATCTGAATCAATGATTTTTGGTCTACTAAACATGATTCAGGTCCAAAATATATCTGGCATTAGTTAAGTGAGACCTGATAATGTAGTTCTGAGTGAATTAATTGGGCTTCTTGGGTCCTCTAGATAATTCAGGTTAGGTTTCGTAAGTTATGTTTTTACTCTCAGTTATACGCTGTCGCTAATACAGTAATACTAAGTGTGTTTCAATAGCAATCTCGTGTCATATGTGATATATGATAAGGTATGCCGACGTTAATAGAAAATCTGGTTTATAGAAGTGTTTCTCTTGTATTCGTATGATGAATAAATTAGTTGTTGTGCATTTGAGTTGGGAACAAAATATATATTCAGTTGTGCTCATCTCGGGGAGTTTATGATTTATCAATTTTCATTTCAATGATGAAAGTTCTCGAATGATGAAAGTTCTCGAAAAATGTTATTAGTCAAAAAAAAAAGTTCTCGAAAAATGTTTATTGTAACCTCCACATAGTGACTAATATATTTATTTTGAAAAAAAACATTCATTTTAAAAATGTTTTTACAATGGATGCAACTAAGCTTTTAATCTATTGTAACATAACATCCAAAACTAGCAGACTAACAGAGAAATACATAGTGAGTACATCGAAATATATGTAAGTGGAAACCAGTGCTAAACCTTAAGTTTTGCGATTTATATTGGCTGTAAACTTAAGTTTAAGTTTTAGATCTTATCACTGATGTTTCAGAAATAGTAAGAATCATCACGGTGTTTCCAAATATAGGGTTCATTTGCTAAGTTAAGTGTAGCTATGTCATCAAGTTTTCAAGCAGAGAGTTACGCATTTTCATATGATGTGTAATTCATATGGAGTATGTGTTTCGGTACGGTTTATTTCAAAAGTGAATGTCAGGTATTATTAGTGAAGATCTTACAAGAATCTGATATCTCAATACAAATATAATTGAAGATATTCAGTAAGAAAAATCTAATTGAAGATATCAAGTTTTGGCTTCCAAATACCCTTCTTCAAATTTCCATGAGGTTTGAGTGTTAAAAAGAGGTTCAATGAAATTGCTTCTACGTTTAGAAGTAAAAGGACCTCTCTGCCTTCGTCGACAGGAAAAATGAAGAAAAAAGTTATTTCTGAAATGAAATATATATTTCAATCGAGAGAATTTTTACGTCACTGTAATGTATGATTAAGCAGCTTCTAGTGGGATCCGATACATTAATTTGACAGATTACAAATTAGCTATAATCAATTACTCCGTGTGTATGCATTCAATTGTTTGTGAAGAAAGAATGTGGTCCATATGAAGCCGGAAGACACTAGTCTAAATATTTTATGCTATTATTAAACCGAGAAGTAATCAAATGGAGTGGTCTAAAACCACCATCATATATTTGAAATCAGAAGCTGTGGTCCTTAATCTCTTAGTCATAGATTTTCACAATAGTTAATCTTTTACTGTATGTTTTAAGTATATTATATACAGAGGGCTGACACTCATTCCAATATACCAATATCATGACTAGGATTAAAGTAGATGATAGCTTTACCCACACAAATGTATCATTACTGCTTTGATTCACATACCCCTCGGTTTCTGAATAAATATCAATTTAACATTTTTACACAGATTAGGAGAATGACGGA
Organism: Raphanus sativus; assembly: GCF_000801105.2. Taxonomy (NCBI): domain Eukaryota; kingdom Viridiplantae; phylum Streptophyta; class Magnoliopsida; order Brassicales; family Brassicaceae; genus Raphanus; species Raphanus sativus. The sequence continues at coordinate 41,022,487 of NC_079516.1, read as the reverse complement.
AATATATGTAAATTATTATTAGTTACAACTACAATTATTATTTAAAATAACTAAAATTATTTATAAAATCAATGCAGTTTGTAATAATTTTCAGTTGAAAATGAGTATAGTTTATATTAGAATTGTAACAAGAAAAAAAAAATAGAATAATACTTATTATAAATAGAAGGAGTAGACTATTTCCTTGGTTTCAATTTTTATTGTTTTAGAATGTTTCACATAAACTAAAAAAAACCTTGAATTACATGTTACATCTTTATTAAAAAACATTATTCACAATAACATTTCATTTTAATTTAGGTCATGAATTTTTGCTCTTCACTTTAAGAACTGTGAGTTTGTTCCATGACAACAAGTAATAAGTATTCATTCCCAAATAAGTTTATTATTTTCTATTAAAGAATTATAAATTTAAATATTTTAAAGATATAAATAGTTACGGTGATAAAATGACTTTTGGGATAATGTTAGATATGTTAAAAAGGGGTAATGTTAGAAAATATTCTTAAGATATTATTAATCAAACTTTTACATATTTTGTTAGGTAGCTTGAGGTTTAACAGCTACTGTTTTGTAAAAGTTACATTAAAAATCTAAAATGAAAAAATAATTTGTAAATAAAAATAATCTGTAAACGACAATTACATCATGTTATAAGAATCTTGGCCACTTGTTTGTTTATAAGTTTAAGTGTTCACTAGTTTATTCAGAAATTTATTTACTCAAAATTAAATTTTTATTAATTTGTTTATAAGTTTAAGTGTTCACTAGTTTAGTTTTCTGTTTTATCCTTATTTAATACATGATTTTATTTGATTTATAAATTAATGTGCTAAGATAATGGTAAGGAAACTAGAAAACAATTAATATGTGTCTTGAAAATGTAAAATAACACTTATAATGAGACAAATTTTCAAAAGTAAAATGACACTTAATATGAAACGGAGAGAGTATTGTTTGTCTAAACTATATATAATAAACATATATTTAACCTTATTATATATGACAAGTTATATGATGCAGGTAAATAAATGGTGATCAACCGTAGAATTAAATAAATGAGGGATTTTGATGGTGTCTTAATATCAAATCCAATAATATTCTTTTTAAATAATAAATTGATTTATTTGTTAATTTTACGATTTACCGTAATTTTGCAATAGACAAAATATAGAAACTGATATATGTAATCATATAACGTAATCTGGTTTCAGTTAATATAGAAAGTTACTACTAAATTTATACACTATTTTCATGAACAAATTATACATGAAATTGTAAGGATTTTTTTTGCCATTAATCTGGCGATGAAATATACTTGATTGTTTCAATCCTTGTGACCTAAACTCTATTAGTTGTTACTATATTTAAATTACACCTAATTAATAACACAAGCTTTGTGAAAAGAAATTGAAGCTTACCTTTTATAAACATACACAATTTCCTTTAATGTTTCATTATATAACATGTAATATTTGTGATTATGACTTTTATCTTTCTAATATCAATAGATTATGTGGTAATCCGCGCCTAGCACGGAGTGGTGGAGTAAACAAAATTATAACTTTTAAACTATAGATATTAGAAAGTTACCAGTTATTGTCAGAAATATTAGATTAATGAAAATTGAACGAAATTGTGCACATTTGTTTAATGTAAGCTATTTTAAAACAACATAATTACATAAAATATTCACTAATTAATATTTCATAATTTGCACTCTAATACATAGCTAAAATTTGTCTTAATACTCGAATGCTAATAAATCAATGCTGATCAAATTTAGTTCCATAATCTAACTTTCTTTTTATACTATCCTGATTGACGAAAATTACTTGATGGTTTTAAAAAATCTATAAACAAACATTACGAGTTGATTCCAAAATTGATTCCAAAAATTTAGCTATGCTTTGGGTTAAACGATCTATTCAGGTTTTGGAATATAAGGAAACAAGATGTGAATTGATTTCAAAAATCAATCAATCAATAATCAATCATTTAGTAATAAAGATTATAAAAACAATATTGTAAAAACTTTGACTCCAAAAACATTCAATCAAAACAAAATTATAACAAAAATACACTAAAAGGGTTATTCCAAAATAATTTGATGGCATGCCTAAGACAATTGTCGGTGGAATATGGCTGACCGCTAATTTATAAACGCCATAGCTATACAATTAAGATTATTTTAATTATTAGTATCACATATTTAAAAGATAATTTTGTGAAAATCATCATACTCATTCGATTTTTTTCAACATAATGATATACTTAGATAACCAGTTTCGATTTCTAATAATTAAACTTTGATATTGATATAGATTACTTTATATATGTGAGTTTGATATATAAAGTTATGGCACAAATGAGTATGACGATATTGAAATAGAAGGGTTGGTATAAAGACTTTTGATATTAGATAACGCGATTTCGTTCTTTAATAATTAAACTGGTTTTGTTATCTGACAATTAATAAGCATACATTATATTATATTAAGATACAATTTAATGATAACAATGATAGTATATGTAATTAGTTTAGTAAGAAAATGACTTTTAATTATATGGTGTGAAAATGATTATGATGTTGCCACGTAAAAAATGATAATATAGTTAAATAAAACATGAGGTAAATGTTAGTTTATAATAATGCTGCTAAAATAATAATAAGGAATTAAAAGTTAAAATTTCTTTTAGTCCATTGACTCCGTGCAGCTATGCAGGTTACCATCTAGTATTCAATAATTAAGCAGCTTCTAGTTGGGATATTTAGTGTGATTCATTATAAATTAGTATAAATTATAGCGTATCAATTACTCTGTGTGTGTGCATTTAGTGGTGTTGTGAAAAGTGTGGTCCATTCGTAGCAAGAGCCCAGAGGACACATACTAGAGTCTATATATTTTATGCTAATATTAAACCGATCAGTAATCAAATGGAGTGGTCCAAAACCACGATCATATGTTTGAAATCTAAAGCTTGTGGTCCTTAATCTCTTAGCCATAGATTTTTACAATAGTTAATATATTTTAGCTTTGAATATTACAAAACGAACTGCACCAAAATAATAGTTATAATAATCTTTACATATACAATCATATGTTTGAAATCAGAAGCTTGTGGTCCTTAATCTCTTAGCCATAAATTTACAATAGTTAGTATATTTTAATCTTAAAAATTTATAAACCGTACTGCACTACGTTTGATAATAACAAAAATCTCTATAAATATTTATCTATTTAATATCTATTTGTTATTATTAAAATCATAGCTATAATTTTCCATATTTGTTCCACATGTTGTTTCAGATCCTATATGCTTAACTATACAGGGCTGACACTCAATCCTTTATACCAATAGCATGACTAAGATTAAGCAGATGGTAGTTTTACCCATACGATGTTTCATTAATGATTTAATTCGTTTAAAATCTGTGCCTACATGAATACACTTGTTTGTTTAGCAGTTCAAGTGTTCACATATTTTATACAATTCTTTTTGCCAAATGTCATGATAACTTATTAACTTCACTCTTAAAATAAACTAGATCTTTGATCCGAACACCCGCTCGGGTATACTTTTCTTTTAAAAATATATTGATATTTATTTTTCATTGTTTTCATGTTACTATTATATATTATATATGTGTCATTATATAATTAATCATATTTTATACATTTCATCATATAAGTAATCATATAATATAGTAGTATTTTATACGTACCATCATATAAATTATCACATATATTTTATTTTAAAAATCTAATGTAAGATATAAAAACCATAATTTAAGTTGGTGTTTGACATTGAGCTTTGTATTGAATTTTTCTTATATATTGAAATTATTTTTACAACGGTTACTGGAAAATATTTTAGTAAAAATCAATTTTTGAATATATATATTTGAACCAATTTTATATATATATATATATATATATATATATCAATTTTAAATTATTATTTTTATTTGATATGTATATTAAGTATAAATTTTTTTATGATTATTTTAGAAAAAAAAAATTAGATAATTAGATCGAGCAATTTCATCTGTTTTGAAGTTGGCCCACGTATATAGTTTTTCATAATATAATGGACTTCTAGTTTTTTTTAATAACTTAAACCCATTATTTGTTAAGTAATTAGATTGAATTATTTTGTATATTTTAAAGCTGGTCCAGATAGATATTAGTTTTGTTTTTTATGTTATTTTGGAATTGAAATTATTTTCTGCTTTTATATGTACCATCATTTACTTAATAGTATTTTACATCTATCATCATATAAATAATCACATATATTAAAAACTTAATGTGAAGTTTAAAAACCATAATTTAAGTTTGTGTTTGAAATTGGACTTTGTATTGTATTTTTATTCTATATATTGAAAATATTTGTTTATAAAGTTTACTGGAAAATATTTTAGTAAAAATCAATGTTTGAATATATGTAAATTTTTGAATAAATTTTTGATATTAATTAATTTATAAATTATTATTTTTTATTTGAAATATGTATATAAAATTTAAATTTTGTTTTATGATTATTTTAGACAAAATATGTTTTTAGATAATTAAATTGAAACGTTTTTATATCTTTAAAGCTGGCCCAAATATATAGATTTTCATATTATATTAGACTTCCAATTTTTTTATAACTTAAGTTCATTTTTTTTAATATATTGTCATCCATGTTTCCAAATAACTATATAGTTTTTATATTGCTACCAAACAAATCTCAATTTTAATAATATAGAATTTTTCTTAAGATACCGGTATCCATATTTCCAAACAACATTATATTTTTATACTGTTAATCATATTTTTAAACAAATCTCAAATGTAATTCAATTTTAATAATATATATTATCTCAAAGCATAAAATATTTGATATCTAATGTGCAAACTATTTAAAAGAGATTGTCTATAAATATTATTATTAGATTTATAAATAATATTTGATATCTACTGTGTATCGTGTTTCCACAAAGATTATTTGATATCTACTGTTTACCAATTACCGTGTTTCCATTTTGCTATATATATCAGGTAAATTATAATACATGTGTAAACTAATATAAAGCGTCTCTTTCATTACGGTGAACAATAGTATTTTCTCGTTTTGGATTCGAAAAAATATAATTAGTGTTTATGATATAGGCCATCTAGATATAATAAGCCCAAAACAGTATAATATTGTCTAAACCTAACGAGAGTTTTGTGGTCTTTATCAGTGGTTTAAATAAATAATGCATAAAATGACTGTGTTTAATATTAATGGCATTCAATGGTAATAATTGAGGAAAATTTAGGATCAAATCTTATTTGTACTCCAGTTTTAATAGTTTAGATAAATATTTTGTCAAACATGTTCGCAAGAAAACCTTAGCTAATATTTATCAAACATTCTGAATTCTATCTTTACTAGTGACTACACATGACTGAGTTTCATTCTTTGAGAACTTGATCAAATAAAGATCGATATAAGAATCTTTGGCCCCGTTTGGAGTAGCTCTATCTAAAGCTCCTTGGCGTGATTCAGTGTTGAATAGAGGTAGTTGTCTTTTGTAGGAGACGTTTCATGTAAGTAGTTGTCTTTTGTAGGAGACGTTTCATGTAACTTACAAGCTCATGAAAGGCGACTGGAGACAATGGTGTGAACCGTCGATCATATTCTGTTTTCATATACGTCTTCAAAGACATTGTGTAACAACCTGTCCCGTGGGAACTATCTGCTTCGTGGACTCCAGACTGGTTATACAGAACACCTATCCCAATTCTTTACATGTGAATTCTCACTAACTCTATATGCATATTAATTGGTGACAGGTTGTCCCGTGGGAAGATTGTTAAAAGGTGAGATTTCGGGTTCCGGGAATGCCAATAACCTACATGTATGGTCGTGAAGGGTTCACATATGAAAGATTAAGATCGATGTTGCAGAGCCAGTCGGAGTCCACGAGACGGCGCTACACATTGTAAGCATTTTTAATGGTGGGGTTTTCAGAGCTGGTCTTGCGTGGGAATACATGTGGCAACAACAATGAGGATTCAATCCTTCCCTAGGGTTTGGAATCGATGTTTCTTCCCCCATATCTCCTAAATTTGTTGAGGTGGTGTTTTTTTGTCCGTCTGTTCTTGTTTTATGTGGTAACATTTCCATTGTTTGTGGCTTTTGGTATTCTGATTATATCTTTGTAGTCTGTAAAATAAGTTCTCTAAAATTTAATAGTTAGTTACCCAAAAAGATCGATATATTTATATATATTATAACTTTTGTACATTCACAATACAGATTACATGTTTACAAATTTCCCCCCACAGACCAAATCTTGACCTAAAACTCCGGTCTGAATCGTTCCTCTTAAAGAACGCAACTAAAAATGGTGATCAAAGTCGCTCACACATCTAGCACATGACCCTGATGCTCCACCGGAGCTCTACACTCTGATTCCGACGGCCTCGACTCAGCTATCTTAGCCGCTACTTCAGCCATCACAAGCCTAGTCAACAACAGTCCCGCCACAAACGCAGCTCCCATCAACATGGTGAAAACCGCACTCCAGCTACTCCTCGACGATATGTAACCCGTTAGCAACGGCCCAACCGCCGCTCCAACGGATCCCGTCCCGTCGATTATAGCCGTTACGGTAGCCAAAGCCCTCGAGTTTCCTTTCAACGAGCTATGCGTGCCAAGATCAGCTGAAACAGCGGTGGTGATCAAAGCGTAAGGTCCGTTAACCAACATCCCGGTTAAGAACATGAGAGACGCGTTGGCTAGTAACGACACGTGTCCGTAGCTCCGGTAGAAAAACAGAGCTGGGATCGAACAGTACATGAAACTCGCAGCCGTAATAGCTCTCGCTCCTATCCTGTCTGAAATGTAACCGGCCATGATCCCTCCCACCACACCTCCTACATCGAACATCGTCGAAAGGTTTCCCGCTGTTTCGTCCGATAAATACTCGCCTTCAATCGCTGCAAATCACCAAAAAATACTTATAATCAGTCACATGTCCATACCATAAATACTAATAATGGTTTATATGAGTGTTGTCACATACCTGTGTGACTAACGTAGAAAGGAAGCCAGTAGAGGAAAGTGTACGCGACCAACTTAGCAAAGAAGAGACAGAGAGCGAACGGAGCAACTCCAGGGATCCTCCACGCTTCGATGAATCCAACAGCTCGTTTCTTGTCATCGGTCTCCGAACCAGACGAGCTCAACAGCAACGGAACATTAACAGAGTCACCAATCTTCTCGCTCGACGAATCAACATCCTCGTCTCGCTCTGCTCCAACCATCTCCGGACTCACAGGCAAGAAAGCGAAGTTCACCAAACCGATCAACGCGATAACCACACCAGGAACCACAAACGACCATCCCCAACCGTATCTCAACATCGCGGCAGCGATCAGCGAGCCGGTGATGTTGCCGACGGAAGTGTGCGCGTTCCATATCCCCATGATCAAACCCCTCTTCTTCTTGTTAAACCAGTTTCCGACCACAGCCACCACGGAAGGCCAGCCAGAGGATTGGAACAGACCAGCGAGCATTTGCATGATCAAGAAATAGTAGAAGCTGTGAACGTTCGCCCAGTAACCGACACCGAAGAGAGACGTAAACAAACCGGTTCCGACCATTCCGACGGTCAAGAAGATTCTCAGGTTCATCCTGTCTCCCAGGTGACCAGCGAAGTACATACCGAAAGCGTAAACCGCGAGAAACGCAACGTCGATCTCCCCGAGCAGAACCGTCCCGTTCGGCCCGTTGAACGGAGCCCAGCCACCGTTCTCTTGTGCTTCTTGTCCGGACGATCGAAACGAAGTGAATCTCAAAAGGAGAGAGTTGACCCCTGTGTCTGGAGACTGTGGATCAAGCGCGCTTTTGACAATGCTTGTCGTTTTTCTTGCGGCGTGGTAGCTAGCGTAGGCGAGAAACGTGACGATCAAGACTATGGCTTGGTATGCGTTGTAAGAGAGCTTTGACCCTTTGGTTCGTTCCAAGAATCGAATCCCAACTGGTTTCTTCTCCATCTCTAGCTCAGATTGCATTAGAGAACCCATGAGAGACTATTATGTCGAATATTTTACCTGTAAAATAAAATATAAATAAAGTCGAGATATTAGTAAATTCTCAAGGAGAAGATTCCATTTTCATATGGAATTATACTCTTTCTTTTTTCTGGAAAAGTTTTCAATGAAGTCTTGGCGTTACGCAAGGGTTACTTCTGGTGAATCTCTAAAACGTGTCGTAACTAGTGACAGATCATATATGATTGTAATGCATGCGTCTCACAGGAAGACTAATTGAAGTGAATTCTCTTTAACCTTTTTATTTATACTTTAATTATTATGCTAAAATTTATCAGATTTGCAACCTTAATTTGAATTTTGACCTCTAATCGGGTATATCTAAGGAATATTCTCGCAAAAGTTGAAAATTCATTGAACCCCTGAAACTAATTAATTAATTAAAAATCTCGTGAGTTTTCATTTTATATATTTTATCTCAAAATCTCGTGAGACTTTCTCAAAATCTTGTGAGACTTTATGTAGATATACTTATTTTTTTTTAATAATTATGCAAAAAAAAACAATCTCATCCTTGTTGATATAATCAAACTATGATTGTTATATAGATTAAGATTCGAATCTTGAAAATGCTAAACAAGGAAAAAAAAACTCTTGGAGACGACCAAGAAAGAGATCTAATGATGAAGACGCACGTCTCACAGTTTTTTGAAAGGTTCATCATCGTAATCTGTAACAATCTTCAGAATAATATTAAAGAGAACTTCAAAACCAAGATTTGACTCTGTTACAGAAGCATTGAAACTAAACTACAAAGTTCCAAAACAAAATAACAGTGAAAAAAAAAGCATAATCTGAATTACCTTTAAATCCAGCAAAGTTCCCTCCGACAAGAACTTCTCGAGCTCCCGAGTTTATAGATAATGAAAATTTAAGGATTGCTTTGAAGATGCAAAGCGACTTCGAGACGTTTTGGAGTTGCAAGCAACGGCGACGGGTTTATAGCATTCGAGCACATAAACGACTGAATTAAACAATTGAATTTTATTCCTGAAGATTTTTGAAATGACGATCCTGCCCTTCCACTACAAATAATGTTCCTCGGATCAAGATTTACTAGTTTACCCTTCATAGTTGCGTCTCTAGTTGGCCTAACTAGGCCAATGCGCTGAGGTTAGGGGTGGGCGTTCGGGTACCCATTCGGGTTTCGGTTCAGTCCATTCGGGTTTCGGGTTTTCGGGGTCAAAGATTTCAGCCACATTCGGGTATTTATAAATGTCGGTTCGGGTTCGGTTCGGATCTTTGCGGGTTCGGTTCGGGTTTGGATAACCCATTCAAATTATTTTTAAAATTTTAAAATTCATTATATACTTTAAATTTTCAAAATCTATAAAAAAGATAATATATTACATATAAATTTAATAATAAATATGTCAAAATACCTAAATTTAACATATATATTGGTTTTCTTTGAATATTTGGATAGAGAATCAATATATATTTAACTATTTTTGGTGTTTTTAGTATACTTTAGCTATTTTAAACATTTATTTTTTACTATTTTCATATATTTTTCGAGTATTTTAGAAAACTTAAAGGTATCTTATATATTTTGAATGTTTTTAATATACATTATATCAAAAATAATTTATATATTTAAGTATATAAATCTATTTCGGATACATTCGGGTACCCGAAATACTTCGGTTCGGATCGGGTTCGGTTTCGGTTTTTTAAATATCAAAATTTTGAACCCGTTCGGATATTTAATCAATTTTGGTTCGGGTTCAGTGCTACTTTTTCGGATCGGGTTCGGTTCAGTTTTTCGGGTTCGGATTTTTTGCCCAGCCCTAGCTGAGGTTATTTCCTGCGTGATACACCTAATGTCTTTCTATTCAGTTATTATTATATGCTCTTTTGGGTCAATGGTAAAACAGCCATTTCGTACCGTTCAATTCATATCCGACTTATATGATCGGATCAAAATATACCTGAATTTATATAGATGTGTCAAAACATATCTGACTTAAATTTTTTGGAAAAATCATACACCAGTCTGCCATATCATGTACTTTTGTTCGCGTGGATGCAACGTCAACTAATTTTGCTGACGAAGATGTCATGTGCATAACTTTTATTTGAAAAACTAAATATTTTTTTATAAAAATAAATTTTAGAAAATTTAAAAAATTTAAAATTTTATTATTTAGTAAAAATAACAAAAATTAATTAATTAATTAAATTTTAATCTTATATAAGAAATATATTCGTAAATGTTTTGATCCTATCACAAACCGTCCTTATAAGAGTTATATATGTGTTGTAATGATTAAAATCCAATGCTAGTATTGCAAACGTGTTACTCTTGATTAATCATGGTTGTATTATTCTAAATTTTTTTAAATATAAATAAAATACCCATGATTAATAAAGCGTAACAAAACTGCAATACATACATTAAATTTGAATCATTACAACATATATATAACTCTTATAAGGACCGTCTGCGATAGGATTGAAATATTTTTGAATATATCTCTTATATAAGATTAAAAAAATTTAATTAGTTATTTTTTATTAATTTTATTAAATAATAAAATTTATGATATTTTACATTTTCTAAAAATTTATCTTTAACAGATGACTATTCAGTTTTAAAAAGAAAATTATACACATAGCATCCTCGTCAATAAAATTACCTGACATACATCCACACAAACAAAAATAGATGATGTGACAGCTGACGTGGTGACTTGTGTATGATTTCGCTAAAAAATTATAAGTCGGATATGTTTTAGCAGCGTCATATAAGTTAAGGTATATATGTTTTGGCACGACCATATAAGTCGAATATGAATTAAACATATCACAATATGTTGGATATGAAATGACTGTTTTCCCTCACATATATATATGGTTTATATAAAATTAACTTCACTAGATTTTTCATTTTTGTACAAATAAAAAATGCTAGATTTTTTTATATATTTGTATTATTTAACGATCCAAAACCTTATCTTAATATATACCATTATGAAGAAGTCATATACAAATTATGTGATTTTCATTTTATTACAAGATTTTGTTTTGTATCTCAGCTATTAAAACATATTTGTTATGTTCCTATCACTATTTTGTGAAAACTTATACAGGAAGAAAAAAAATCTGGGTAGAAGTGTAGTCAGGTAGTTAGGTCGTACGGATTTTTATTCACATTCCGTTGTATCCTGAAGTTCAGACCTGATTGAGAAGATTTAATACGATGTAAATATGATAGAAAAACAAACATTATTCATTTTTACATTAAAATTTTGATGTTAAAATCGTAGAATAAAAAAAAACTAAATTTTAATTCTCCTAGTTTAAAAATTAGATAAACTCAATGTTAAGTAGTAAAAAAGTTTTGTAATACCTGTTGAGAAATTTATGACGAGTTAAAACTGTATTTCTAAGATAAAAATTGTTGAGAACTGAGGCTACTTTGGTTCTTTGATCAGGAAATTTGATTGGCAGAGTAACGTTTCAGGATCAAAATTATGGTCTCCGTCATTTTAATTGGACGACATAAAATGATAAAACAAAGTGGTAACAGTTTTGCCGGCCTCTTACATGACGTCGTCAGGAAAGTTTTTTATACGAAAAAGCATATCATCGGGCGTGTTTAACGCAAATAATAAGGTACCAGTGTACTATTTTTAGAATTTTAAATGTCTATATACAATTTAAAGAAAGAAAGATGCGTGGTCCTCTCCTCTACCTCGGCGACATCCACTACTATTATTGTATTTTTTATTCCTCTAATTAAATTTTATTATCTTAAGATATTAGTGGTTAAAATTGTTTTGGGAACGTAAATGCCAACGCCAATACTAGTGGTTTGGAAAACACTCCCTTTTTATAACCAGTGATACTGGTTAAAAGTAAAATTGTTAAACCAGGTTAAAATCTATGGATTAACCCAATTGGAAACATTGATTTGTTTACTTTTGTTGATGTTTTTTTCTTGTAGACTTGTTTCCTTTTCTGAGGAACCGGGAATTCTGTCCTAATTATATTTTTTTTATCGAGAAAAAAATTAAAATATAAATTTATACGTAAAACTATTTAATATTAATATATATTGCTGATATACACACATATTTTGACCGAGTTTCCAAATTCTATTTTAATTGATTTGTGAGTAGACACTAAGTAGTTTTTTTTGGAGAATAATACACTATAAGTAGTTTCAACTTCCAACTGAGGAATGAGGATGTTTTTTTTTGAAACTAAGGAATAAGGATGTTAAATCCAAAGAAATTAACGAGTATAACATTTTAAGCAGTTCCTGGTTGCATAAATTAAAGAAGAATATCACATTCAATATGATACACTAATTTATATGACTAGATTTTGATCCAGCAAACTCCACTAACCCTGAAGATTAGCACACTCGATGATAAAAAAGACTCTCTCGCTGACTAGCAAATTTTCTGCTTCTCTTTTTTAACCGAGAGATTGTTAATATCCGCGTAGAATCGACCCAAATGTGAAACCAACTGATTGAAATGATTTACACTTACATAGGATGAGAATGCAATACGTCAACCAAAATGTAACACATGTCTAGATAATCATCATGTATATCGATGTTAAATGATTATTCGTGTCAAGTTTCATAGTTTTGTCCTGGCCGTTGCTTAATTGTTAAACTCGCTTGTTTTTCCAAGAATCTAATCACATGTTCACTGATATGATACCAGTACCACTTTTTTTTTTCCGTCAAAGATTTATATTAGTAAAATGGGCTAAAACCCAACCGATACAAAGCCCAAACCGAGTCCAACACAGAAAAACCAACAATCAGGCATCCAGCCCACTAACTGAAACCCTAGCGACTATGGACTTCTCACGTCGACGGCTGCCTCGCGTCAAGTTGTTGGAAGAGCAGGACGCGTGTAAACATCCCCGTCATCAGAGGAGTCACGCGTCACACGGCCATCGCGTCACCATCTTCACTCACTACCACCGGAGAACACAAACTCCGTTCACCGACTCACACCCACCACCGTTCTTCATCGCATTGTCAACACGCCATAGGAGTCAAATCGACCCTCGAGAACTCCTCGGCCTTTGAACTACTTCACATCCTAGACACGCGAATCGAGAACCACTGGAATCGTTTCATCTCGCCGGAGAACTTCACCGTTTCACGAGATCTCATCCGCAGAAACCTAAACCAACTGGAACATAACCACTTCGAAAACAAACCTATTGTAGTGACCTAAACCCAAAACGAGTACCGGACTCCTTGTCGGCAGCACGGAGCTTTGGTAGCCTCCGTTCTCCGTAACTAAAAGTCGGCGGAGGTAAGTCTGACGGAGACTCCCTTCCTGAAAGCTAGGGTCGGTGTCGGTGAATCTGAGGTAGCCTCCATCGCCCGGAAAGAACGAACTCTTCACAAACAAGTCACTCTCTCTCCCGCTCCTGCATGCGACGGCGTCTTCACTCCAAGCACCGAGCCACCGCTTGGGATAGAGGCGTTGCCAGAGCTCCGACAAGGCGGTCTTTGACAGGACGGTGGAGAGGGACCTTCGAGGACCAAGAACAAACAAACAGATTGGATTCCGGCACCGGCACGGACGCTCACGCGCCGGCCGCGTACCGGAACCAATCTAGAACTAAACTTCTCTCTCTTCTCTCTCTCTCTTAGGCTTGAAACCAACTTGATACCAGTACCACTCAAAGAGGCAGAATATTATATATATATATATAATATATATATATATATATATTTAAAATGATTATATTGCTGATCCATAAATCACATGTATTATATATACACACTAGGTGGGTGATCTGCGCTCTACGCGGAATGAATGAATTAAAAAGATAATAATTTTTAATCAATATATATTGAAAGTTAAGTGATTACAAATGCAATAAATGCATTAAAACACATTAATCTTGTATTTCAATAAATATATTAAACGCATTAATCTTACATTTCAATAAATGCATCCACCTCTGTCATAGACGGGTTCAACGAAACATCAGAGACATTGTAAGCAATCGAGATGCTACGATCCTTTGTTATAAAATAAGTAACAAACTTTACATTAGAACTAAAGAAGTAATTTAAACATCTTGAAGTTTTGATATAGTTCGTTGAAGAAACAAATAATGGTTATCTTTCCACAGTTTTATCTTTTCAAATCTCAGAACACAAATCACAAATTATTCACTACAAAACTGAATCACATCATTTACATCAACCGCAAACCTTCCCCGCAACACCGTTGGGAGTCGCTCATCGCTTAACCCAAATAAGGAACAAACAATCATATTAGAGTCAATTCGGTTATATATATTAAAGTAAACAAAAACACTATTGATTTAATAAATCACATTAAACTATTTTATTTTGAATCACAAAGTTCCAAAGATATCTTCTTGATATCTTTACCATTCACAGAAACCAGCTCCATATGACTAGCTTCGACAATCTGTCCAATAACTTATGTAATAAAAGAGATGTAAGTATATAATTATGTTAACCGACTTAAAAGCTTGAGGTATATTAAACAACGACTTACCAACCAAAAAATCAGGATCGAGTGTTCCAGCCAGAACTGAACGATGCATAACAGGCTGGAACCAGAGACATGATCACTGAGATCTTCACATATTCGTACACGGGTGGTAGGAAGAAAACAATCTCATAAGAATGGTTGGTTGTCCGGTAAGAACTGTAAGAGGGTGTCAATGAAAAATTAAACAAAAGCTTAGAACACCCTTTTTCAGTAAATGATCAAATTGTGAAACCAAATCCTTCTTAATCGATGCATGGATTTTATCTCTCTGAAAAATCAAAACAAACTATAGCATCAGCTGAAACAGATAATAGTAGTTGAGAAAAAGAATATGCAGACTAACAATTAATTTTTGCATCTACGAAACCATTCCAATGGTCTCTCCACCAGCAGCCGAGTATGACTTGCAAATTTCACTTTAATCTCCCACATCGATTTCTTTGGCTTCAAGTCAGAGATGAAATTCATGACATTGATTTTGTTTTGTTAGTTTTGATCCTTGTAGGTTGTGAAACCGTAGAGTATATAGTTCACGTGACTTATATATATATATATATAGTACCTCATAGTTAGGGTCAATTTCACCTAAATTTGAAACGAAACGAATATTCTCTCTTAAGTTTAGTACTAATAATCCCTAACTTTTAGTCTAAAATTTTTAAAAAATTGAAAAGTTTTACAATTTAGGAAGAAACAAATAGGAAGGAATATTGACAATGTTAAGGAATCGACAATTTTTTTATTGAATCGAAATTGGTCTGTCAACATTTATGTTAATTCTTTAGTCAAAAAAACTTGGGTTTTAAGTTAAGGAATTTAAGAGATCCATCAAATATATCTTCTAATTCAGATTCTAAATATACTAAAAATGTACGAAAAATTTGGTAAGGAATATATATAAAGTGATTTTTGCTATGTAACTTCTTTTTTAAAAGATATACAAAGAAATGGATCTATATACGCATATGTCGGTACTTAATGTCATATAAACTTTACGTTATGAATTAGATAAAAGTCATATACAACTTAATGAAATATAATATATAATGTCACTACATATGATTTTTTTTCTTTGACTTCTGTCAATGAAAAAAATAAATGTATTAGTAGATTGTATACAAAAAAAACATAACATTGAACAATATATTATGGTTTTCACTAATGAGACTTATGCACGTTATATGAGTAGATTTATGCATGATAAGAACAGAGGCGGTCTTGAGGCCAAGCAAAGCAGGCATCCACTTGCAGCCTCATATTTCACATAAAAATATAACCTTTAAAAATAGTTCATATTTCTGAAAAATATACAAAACCAGCCACTCTTTCACTTTTCGATTGCGGCCTTAAGTAAATATGTGAATCTCAGGACCGGTTCTGGATAAGAAACCAAAATTTAAATATTAAGCTAAATAGATTATCCAATTATTATTGGACCAAAGAGAGAAAACATATGAATAAGTGAATAACTAAACATATGCAGTGGTTGATGCTGAAAAATATTTTGATAAAAAGATGATTTGATTTAGTATATAACAAAACCAGTCAGAATAACAATTGGTTTGAGTAAGGTTTTTTAAATTAAACGGAAGCTACGATATGCGACAGCCAAATGGATTATTAAAGGGTCTGGTTTATATTAAAATTTCATGTCGTCCACTAACGATATCCGATTATATTTTTTTTGTCTATGTGTAACAGTCCATGATGTAAAAAATATGTCCAATAGCATTTCATTGTAAATACTCTAATAAGTCATGTGTTTTTAATAAGTGAGATGAGAAGGATTAGGAAGCTGCCACATCAACAATGACAATCATGTTAAATACACATCGAGTAAATACTAATAGCAAAAGTTCTCCTCAAATAATAAAAAGGACATAGACGAATTTAAATAACATAATTAGCCCTTAAAAAGTTTGTTTTGTGTATGAATCAAGTTAGAAGGAGATGAAAACTAGTAGAATATGGAAAGTAAAACATTAATTAGCTAACTAAACTTCGTATATAAATATAAAATTCTCACATTTTCTAAATATAATTCTCACATTAAGAAACATTTAGTTGAGCAATGGTTAATGGGTGGAAGTACCGTAACCTAATGGTTAAGATTTAAAGGTTTCTACATTCAGGTCTGAGGTTCGACTTCCAAACTATGCAATTTATTGTAAATTATCTCAAATCCAGGTATCAAGTTCCGGAGAGAACGTGATTGATTAGGCAATTATGCAGATTATGAAAAGAAAGATTACAGGCAATTATGCAGGTTATTGAAGGAAGGATTACAAGGGATCTTCAACATGGTATAAGTAAATCTGGTTAGGCGTGGATCTTCGTAGGACGGTTTAGATGATGCAGTTAGGCGTAGATCTTCATAAGACATGTAGTATTGTCGGTTGTCGAATCGTCTATGTAATATTCCTAATAATTATAATATTATAATAAATCAGCGTTAGAAAAACAATGGCTAATGGAAAACTGAATTCAATGATCCCTCTGTTTCTATACAATTAATATTTAAGATTTTTGCACAATCGTAAAAAGGTTATACAATTTATCTTTGATTACATAAAATTATCATTAAAAATTAGTTTGATCAATAAAAATATACACTAGTTTTAGTTGATTACAAATGTTAAATGAAATTAAATTTATATAGAACAATAAGAACATATTTCTTTTGCAACGAAATTTCTTTCACCAACATCGAGTTAGTTCAGGGGCAAAAATTATGTTAGTAATCTTCCACTGATCGGATTCGATCGCTTTGAGAAAGATTATTTATCATACTTGGATTTCTGGCAAAAAAAATGAGACCATTTTTAAATATAAAATATGTAATTTTTAACATCATTATAATAAACCAGAGGAAATAACCTATATTATTAAAAGAGAAATACCATTTAAAAATTTTCTTTAGTTTTTCAACTTATTTACATTGACATGTCACTAATAGTTTAATTATACTTTTGTTTTGTCTTTTCCACTTAATTTAATTTATTTCATTTAATTAATTTGAGCTAAATTACAATCCATATAGTTACCATTCTCTAATATCGTAACTCCATTCTCTAATATCGTCACCGAACAGCATTTCCTCCTTGGTACGCAGATACGCAAGTTCAATAACTATATTCAAAATCAAACCAGTACTGAAATTATGACCATAAACTAATTACGTTTCCTTTATGACACAAGTAACAACGCGCATGTACATATTCATACGAAATGTTGTTATGTGCACGTATCAGATTTAGACAAGGCCTTCATAAAAAAAAAAAGAGAGAAGGCCTCAGGACGTCAGGAAAAATAAAGCTTTGTCAACTAGTTTTTTTTTTGCTAAAAGCTTTGTTAACTAGTTGTAGCTTTAGAACTTTATACATACTGCACTTCATTCAAAGATTCTTTTATTTATTTAACTGAATATAAAATATATTCAAATAAAAAGACTGTTACAAACTTACAGTTATAAGTTTTTTTTTTGGCTGGATAGCGGGCCAAGTGTTATCTCTTGCATCTACGCCTCCAATGTTGTAGAGGAGCGTCGTTCCCTGTGGTCTGAAATCATTTCGCTGGTTTTTTCTCACCATCTTGACACTAAGCTGTGGTTAGTTCTAGGCGACTTCAACCAGATTAGAGATCAAAACAAGCACTCTAAGCCTCCTTCTCTCAACATGGACAATAGAATCCGGGAGTTCAACCACTGCCTTTGGACAGCAAATGTTGATGATCTAAACTTCAGAGGCAATACCTTTACTTGGTGGAATAAGAGCAAGACAAACCCAATCGCCAAAAAGCTAGATCGAGCACTCGTCAATGACGAATGGTACTTCCAGTTTCCTTCTTCGGTGGCTTACTTTGGCAGTCCGGAGTTCTCAGATCATGCTGTCATTGCAATAGCTCTCGGCCCGTCTATTACCAAGACAAAAAACCATTCAGGTTCTGTAATTTCATCACGTCTAGTCCTGATTTTCTTGGTATGATTTGCAACTGCTGGTTTTCTTTTAATGTGATAGGCTCGGCGATGTTCAGAGTCTCGCGCAAGTTAAAGCTACTAAAGAAATGCATTAAGGACTTCAGCAAGCAGAACTACTCAGGAATTGAGAGAAGGACAGTCCTAGCCCTGGAAAATTTGGAGAATGCTCAGAAATTGGTGCTAGCCAACCCTTCGACGGCAAACGCGGAACTTGAGATTCAAGCGATGCAGGAATGGGAAGAGCTCTCCAATGCAGAGACTTCTTTTTACTTCCAGCGTTCTCGGATCAATTGGCTCGCTTATGGTGATGGCAGCTCCCGGTTATTCCATAGATATGCTGCCTCAAGACAAGCGATCAACCATATTCATTTCCTCATTACGTCAAACGGTGATCGAATTGAGTCACTTCCAGAGATTCAGGAGGAGTGTGTGAACTATTTTTCTGAGATATTAGGAGGCGCCAATTCACCTCAGATGTTTGAGCAGAGCGACCTAGACCTATTATTTGATTTTAAGTGCTCGGTGGACCAAGCTGCTCAATTTAACAAGGAGTTCTCATCGCTGGAGATCAGAGATGCTTTCTTCTCCCTTCCTAGGAACAAAACAGGCGGCCCGGATGGTTATTCTTCGGAAATTTATACTGCTGCTTAGTCTGTTGTAGGTGTGGAAGTTACTGAGGCAATTCACGAGTTCTTCACGTCTGGCTCTATCCTGAAACAGTGGAATGCGGCAAATCTGGTGTTGATTCTAAAGATTCCGAATGCAGCTTATCCGTCTCAATTCCGCCCGATCTCTTGCCTAAATACGGTGTATAAGGTGATTGCAAAGCTGTTGGCGTCTAGACTGAAAGAGATCCTCCCACTGGTGATCTCTAATTCTCAATCGGCCTTTCTTCCGGGTAGACTCCTTGCGGAAAATGTCTTATTAGCAACAGACTTGGTGAACGGGTATAATACCCAAAACATCTCATCTCGAGGCATGCTGAAAGTGGACCTGAGGAAAGTGTTCGACAGTGTCAGGTGGGACTTCATTTTGGCTTCTCTCAGAGCGTTAGCGATTCCAGAGACATATATCGACCTCATCTCCCAGTGCATCTCCACGGCCTCCTTCTCTGTTTCGGTTAATGGAACCACTGGAGGGTTCTTCAAAAGCTCTAGAGGTATAAGGCAAGGTGATCCCTTGTCTCCTTATCTCTTTGTGCTGGCAATGGAGTGCCTTTCGAGACTTCTGCTCTCGCGATATGAGGATGGCAACATAGGCTATTATCCACGAACCGAGCACCTAAAGATTTCTCACTTGATGTTTGCCGACGACGTGATGGTCTTCTTCGATGGCAGTAGCAACAGTCTACATGGTATCGCAGAGTGTCTAGACGATTTTGCTTCCTGGTCAGGGCTACAGATGAACGCCACCAAGACTAAGTTATTCACAGCAGGTCTGGACCATAGTGAATCCCAAGCTATCTCAAGCTATGGATTTCCTACTGGTACTCTCCCCATTAGATATCTCGGTCTCCCCCTCATGAGCAGGAAGCTCAAAATCTCGGAGTATACACCTCTCCTGAACAAAATCACAAGGAGTTTCCAAGCGTGGGCAGTCAAGCTACTCTCCTTCGCCGGTCGTCTTCAATTACTACGGACAGTTATCTTCGGTTTGATAAACTTCTGGGTCTCAGCTTTCATGCTTCCAAAGGGGTGTATAGTGATGATTGAGTCCCTATGCTCCAGATTTCTGTGGTCCGGTAACATTGATAAAATAGGTAATGCTAAAGTGGCGTGGACGACAGTTTGTCTCCCGAAACAAGAGGGTGGATTGGGCCTCAGAAGCATATACGTGTGGAATCAGGTTCTTGGCCTGAGGTTCATCTGGCTACTCCTCTCAAACTCTTCTTCGCTTTGGACTGAATGGCACAAAAGCATTCACTTAACTGAGCACTCTTTCTGGACTATCGAGCCGGCTCAAACAGATTCATGGGCTTGGAAGAGAATACTTAAACTCAGGCCTTTAGCTCTGCAATTCTGTAACACGGTGATAGGGAACGGAGCATCCACTAGCTTCTGGTTTGATGTCTGGTCCCCATTTGGCCAACTGATCAACTTCGTTGGCGCGGGTGGTCCAAGAGCGCTACGAGTCAGGAGAGAAGCGAAGATCGCTGAAGCAATCGATGCAGAGAGATGGCTGTTACCTCACCCGCGCTCTCAGCAGGAAGTGGACTTACACTCTTATTTAACTACGATTACGCTCCCACTACCTCATGATGTTAATGATGTATTTGAATGGAAAGCTGCTGATTTCCCTTTGAATGTATTTAATTCCAGGGCTACTTGGGGAGGTGTTAAGGCCACGGCAACCAGTTAAGGAATGGCACGATGTCGTTTGGTTCAAAGGAGCTCTTCCCTAAACACGCCTTCACGATGTGGGTAACCAACTATGACAGGCTGCCCACAAGAACTAGGCTTCAAGCCTGGGGTTTACCGGTCCCAACGACGTGCCCCCTCTGCAATACCCATGATGAAACTCGCGACCACCTCTTCCTGTCCTGCTGTTACAGCGATCAAGTTTGGGCTAGTGTGTTTGCAAGATGCAACCCTCCAGCGCAGAGATTTGCAGTTTGGTCAAAACTCTTATCTTGGATTCGATCGGCGCACTCAAGGCGGATGCGGCTGCTCAGAAAGCTAGTCTCTCAGGCGGTTGTCTTCCACCTATGGAAACAGAGGAACAACCTCATTCACAATAGTGAGGCACTACCTGCTGCTACGGTCTTCAGGTTTATTGATAAGGAAGTGAAGAACATCATTTGAACATCATTTCGTCAAGGAGATATCAGAAGCTTTTTAGATCACTTATGGTTCTTTGGATGCACTAAGTGACTTTTTCTAGATTATCCAAGGAACTTGGATGTTGTTGATTCATCTTGTTTTTAATCTTTTTTTTGCCAAGATGTGTCAAACTTAAGATCTTGCTTATGTAAATCTTTTCTTCATTTATATGATATTTACAATTTAGCAAAAAAAAAAAAGTTATAAGTTTTTTTTCTGGATAGGTTAATATGCTTTCAAAATTAGAGATTGATTGAAGAAAAAATTGTGGCAAACTACACGAAGATTTCCTTCATATATATATATAACTACTACACTGGGTCATAGAGTAATTTACGTTTTGGGTCACTTTATGTCTTTTTAATACACTAAAGATCACTTTGTGCTACTAGGGTACTTTTCAGTGGTTGATGACCTCTTTATCCTTGTAAAAGCGAAACTAGTGTGGGTGTTTACGTCAATTAACGTAGTTATCTAGTTAAAATGGTTAGATGGTTTGAAAATTCTAGTTGAGGTTTGGACCCGAGACAATAGTTAAATTTGGTATATAATCATTGTAACATCCGAGAAGTAAATATCTTCTCTTTTTACTTTTTTTTTATTGAGTTACGGTCAGTGCCGGTTCTGAGATATTGCGGGTCCAATGCGAAACTAAAAATATATGGACCTTAAATGATAGCTAAAAATTAAACTTTACAATATCCTTACTACTAATAAAATTTTATTAGCTCTAAAAATTATTTTTCAATTTCTTTTTATTAAAGTACAGAAAACCATCAAATATTTTATTATGTTACATGTATGTATTTTGTTATGTTACATGTTTGATTAGAATCCATTTTATATTTCTTATGTTAACAAAGTATAAAAACTGTGAAAATATTAGGCCATCAAATTTGAAAATTATAGGCCCCATTCAAATGTATCTTGAGTATGTGCTCAACACCGGGCCTGGTTACGGTTAACATCTGAGCCGGTGCCGTGAAGATGACAACGCGACGCACACGGTCGAGGAAGGAGGGATTTGACGGTGGGTACTTATTGTTTAACGTTGTTACAGCTGTTTGAAGCTAAATTTTGAATCAAACCTAACAAACTGTTGACAAACTAATCGCAGAGAAAGCCCATAAGAAATCAAGCACAACGATTTTCATGAGTCAAGATTAACGAGACAGTCCAAAAATGCCTTACACTTTAATCAAGTTCGTCATCAAGAAAGCTCCACCGACTCCAATTCTGAGAAGTGTTGTCAGATTTGCGTTTGTATAAGGTCAAGTCATTGTGAACGAGTTTGATAACAATTTTTTCGTTACCCTTGATGGCAAATTGGGTTTTTTTTTGTGATTCTAGTGATCTGGGATGAGTTAGCTCGAGTCGACTCAGTACTAGGTAGATGACAGAAAACAAATGCATGATAGCCAGACGTGCCGATGAATTACATTGATAGATTATTGATTCAAAGATTTTTGTAGGTCGTGTACAAGTGTCTGACCAAGTGTGGTAGAGTACAATTATACAACAAAAATGTAGTGTACATTTCTACAACAAAAGTGATATTGTACATGTGTACAACAACCTAAAATTACTCCACGCTATCTGTAAAATGAAGCTAACATTTGTATCCACGTTTATGAATTAAGGTGTAAAGCAGTGTACACCTTATACGATGTCCAATGTATACATAGTACAGATTTTAAAACTCAAGACAATTATGTACACCAAAGGGGAAGCTTTGGAAGGGCTTGATTAATATCATAGAATATAAAAAGCCATGAAGCCAAAAACAATTTAGTACAAACTTGATATGAAAATCAAAACTTAAAAAGAAGAGTAAATTCAAAGATCAAAACAGTATCATTTACAATTATAATAATCATATAAAAAGAAGCTAAATTGATTCAAAGATTCAATGTAGCCATGTAGGTAATGTGTATGAAGTTTGCTAGTGTACAAGAGTACAACAAATACAAACTTGAATATTTGTGTCAGATTTTGGTATTTTGTCATTGTGTACATACATTTGAAAATTAAATGTGTGGAGTCAATTTGAAGGGTACATGTGCCAATCAGAAACATTTGAGATAAAAATGAATATATTAAAAAGTAAAGGACCAGATATGAAATAAAGCCAAAACTAGCCATTGTTTCTAATCGAAGTTTCACGACGAATTGGAGAATCTCAAACCGGACGATGATCCTTGCAGCTTGAGACAGGTGACATGGTGGTGATGATCAATCGCGGCGGAGATGAAGAGATTGTAGCTTGATTTCGTGACGAAGAGAGGCTCCGAGATTGCGTCGGTGTCTCGTGATGATGGAGTGATGACGGAGGAGCGCTTCGCGGCTTGCAGAGGACGGCGGAGGGGAGGCTGTGGCGTTGAATGAGCAGGAAACCAAGTTTCATCTCCGCACGAGCAGTCCCAGTTTGTGAGAGCTTGGATTTACAAAAAAGTTGGTCGTGACGAGCGTTGGGTACAAAAGCTTGAGAGGAGATGGTGAGCACAAGCCATGGATATGGTGAGCACAAGCATTATTTTATTTGTCAAGATGTGGTAAAATAGATCTAGGCCGTCAAAATAAATTAAAGATCAATGGCTGATATAACTTCCCGCCATTTACCTTGTCTAGTTAGGAAATATTATTTTTAAGACAATAAGCTTTAAAGTTACAGTTAGTGTATTTTAGTTAGGATTCAATGGCTTGTTGGAAGAAAGTGTATGTGTAGAAAGAAGTGATCTATTATGATATTACAAAAAGGAAAAGTGACCTTGAATGTAATTATTTCCTGGGTCATATAGTTCATACAGGTATTCAAAAAAATATTATTTAAAATAGTCTTAGAAAGGCAAGTGTTAGTGTTGCTATTCTTTTTTTTCTTCAAAAGATCAAAGTTAAGAATTAAAATGTCAAACAAATAAATAGACAGTGGAAAAGATTGATACGTATCTTCAAGATATTAACTATAGGTGATAACGACTAGCGTTAACAAAAATATTCGTAAATTTTGATTCGATTTGTTTTATTCGTTTTTAATTTTAACTGAAATTTTTTGATATTCATAATTCTTACAAACAAAACAAATAATAATATATAATAATCGTAAGAAAAAATCATACATATTAATATTTTTGAAATCGAATATTGATCCAATCTGTTTTATATATATGCATATATTAAATAAAATATATATAGTTATTGTGTTTTATGTAAGAAGAGGATGAGCTCAACTAATTTATTAAACCGGTTATTTTACTCATTAGAATTTTTAAAATAAATAACCTTTTTATTTTTGTGATATAATTATTTATTTTTATCTTTGGATTTTTCTAATATATGGATAGAATAAAAATATTAAAATTTTGAATATCCAAATAACTATAGACGGATGAGATCAAATAAATGATTATTCAAATGAAATATATCAAATCATGAATACCTTTAAAAACCCGAATTTCGATTCATGTCATCCCCTCACAACGACCATATAATCACCCCAGAAATATTTTATATTCTAAAATAATGTATGTATGTATGTTGACTTTGAGGCGAGCATGCACTATCTAAGTTGACATATGGATACAAAATAATGAATGTTTTAAAATTTCACAAATATTAATAAATATAAAATTTAGTTATAAATGAATAGTTTTGTGGTTATTTAGTTTCTATAAATCTAATCCAATAAGAATATAATTAATCAATTACTGTTTTTGTTTTTGAAGTTTACAATTTGTCACTATTATTTGATAAAATAATTGAAAATACAAAACTATATATTTTTGAAACAGTTTATTTTCAAAAAAAACTTGCATTTTATGAAATAGAGAGAGTATCAATTTATTAAGTGAATTGTTGATTAGAAATAGTATGATAGTAACATGTATAGTGTAATGCAGCATAAGAATATCTCCAATGTGTTACTACATTTTTTTACTCCAAAACGGAGTAATTCCAAAATGGAGTTGGGTTTTACTCTAATGTATTATTCTATTTTCTACTCCAACATAAAATATTTCTATATATTATGTTTTATATTTATTTTAAAATTAGTAATATTATCTTTGATTTATACTATTTGCAAAACAGTCTATTTTCAGTTTGTAATATTTCTATCAAATACGATTAATTTTTTATTATATAATATTTTTAATGGATCCAGAAGAAATTTACCTGATTATTAAGTAATTATCTTTGTTGTAAATTTTATTTTATGTTATTTCTTTTGTATGGTTCTAATCTTTTATTTTTATATGTATGATCTTTTGTGTTTTATATTAAAAATATTTTGTTGCATAAAATAGTTCATTAGATGGCTATTTATATAATTAAAAAATATTAACTGTAAATTTTATAATATATATAGTAAAATAATATTAATATAATTATTTACAATAATATTTTATAAGAAACAAAAATATTTAAATGTGGATGACCATTTTATAAATAAAAAAGTTTTGACTCTATTTTGGAGTAATCAGTTGGCTTACTCCATATTTGAACTAATTATAGAGTAATTAGAACATCTCCAATGTAAAACTCTATTTTTTTAAAAAAATTGAGTAAAATTGCTTCAACCCAACTTCATATCTCTTTCCATAATGGAGTGATAGAATAAATAAAAAATAAATTATTTCATTATGGAGTGAGATAAGAAGTTGAATTATAGTATTTTTTATTATAATTCTATTTCATTTCATTTTAAAACAAATGAAGTAGAGATAGAGATGCAAAATAGAGTTTGAAGTGATTTTGGATTGCAGTTGGAGATGTTCTAGATTAATA
The DNA here is from genome assembly GCF_000801105.2 of Raphanus sativus. Taxonomy (NCBI): domain Eukaryota; kingdom Viridiplantae; phylum Streptophyta; class Magnoliopsida; order Brassicales; family Brassicaceae; genus Raphanus; species Raphanus sativus. The sequence continues at coordinate 40,996,305 of NC_079516.1, read as the reverse complement.
CCCCTTATAAATTTATCAAATTTCCTTTATTTATCAGTTCTAATGCCATAATTTTATAATCTCTTTAGAATTTGGATATGGTATGATACTGGGATCTGATGTTTGAATGTTTGAATGTTTGATGATATAGAATTATAGATATAGTGATGTTATGTGATAAAAGGTGCAAAACGCCACATGCCACGCCGTTCTCCAACTGTGACGACTCTCAGCTCTCAATCCAGAGTCGAGTCACACAAACTGACGCAAAAAGGGCATTTTCGTTAAACTGCGACAAAATATCAGCGGGCCCAGTCACAGTACCTCAGCGATTTCGAAAATATGATAAGGGTCCTTTCGTAATTTAGGAAGTCTAGCGTTATTAAGAGGAAAATAGCATATTCGCATATACCGAAGGAATGATACTTAACGTGCAGTGGATATCCTCTCAACTTGTCGGGACCCACATAGATGCCACATATACAGTACGGAATCTTCTGACGTGGTAAGAAGGGTGGATGTTGTTTCATAAGAACCTCTGATGACGTGGTGAGCAACTTGTGTCTGAAACGAATGCTAGCCTTGGGTTCGAAGCGACGTGGTGTTTAATCGATTAGTATAATTGGTTCAGTGATTTACATTAGACACGAGCTTCCGCTTAAACTAATAACAAATCTTAGTTAGTTGTATTATATCTGATTGTTCTATTTGGATCTCGTTCTCGGACTAACATCAAGTTTGATTAATAAATTTTGTTTGATGGAAAAATAAAAAATAACAAATCTTTGTTAGGTCATATATGCCGTCTACCTAGCAATACAACAATGCCAAGCAAAATTAGTCAAAAAAAAAAAACAATGACAAGCAATTGAATTGCCAAAAAGTTAGAAAAACTAGAGTATAATCCCTCTGTTTTATAATGTAATTGTTTTAGAAAAAAATGTTTTGAGACCTCTATTTTAATATTAATGGAAATTAATTGATCAATAATATTTTCCTATTTCATTTACGACTGGTTAATTCATTTTAAATTTATATTATTAATAATATTTTCTAAATAGTAAAATTTTAATTCTTGTGCATTGTAAGCAAAATATCTTATATCATAGAATAAAGGAATTGTGCTAACTTCTTGTGCAGCGATCAGTTCAGGATTTAAAAATGCAACAGGTTTTGTTTTGATGTTTTTTTTTCAAAATGTGGATTAGATGCTAGCATCACACTTCAAAATGACTAAATCTCTAAGCTTTTGGCGCTGTAGTGAACTTCGTTTCACTGTATTCGAGTTTTAATCCAAATTCACTGTTTTTTATCTTAGAGGTCTCAGTATATCTATTTGTTTTATTGTATTTTTTTGTAGAGTTTGGTTAAAATTCCTTCTTAAATATAGTCCAAATGTTTGAGAAGTAATGAAAGTTGTGTTCCAAAAATAAAAGAAGAAAAATAGGAGGGAATATGAAATTTTGGTTGTTAATCAACCATATTTTATATAAAGTCTTATTTGAAATATAAGTAATGATACCATATTATTTAAAATGACATATTTTGAGAAATATCTTTTGATTAGAACTTAATACTTATAGTATTTCATAGAACTGTAATTTTGAACAATTTTCTATTGATAGTTTGCTTATGTTTTTCGTGTTATATTATCTGAACTTTTTTTTGAATTTTTTTTAACCTAGTTGAATCTAGGGGAATCGCAAGCCCGCGGATGGACTCCATCTCTAAGGCATTCAAATGAGTTTTAAAGCATGGATCCATATCCACGTTAGGTGAATAAAATAATATGATTTAATTTCGCATAGTAAGAATATCAAACCTGAAACGTGTTACTGTCTCCAATCTATCTACTGCCACTTGATCATAAGGTCCGTTCATATTACCTGAACTTAAGTAAGAAATGCGTGAGTGTGAGTTATATAATTTTTATATGTAATTAGAAAAAACAATTCGTTAACAGTCACTTACCTTAAGTCTAATGTTAAAAAATCATAAATTACATATATAATCTAACTATTAATTAATAAGAATCAGTATATATATAACTTAATGATTTTTGGTACAGTAGATATGCATGTCGAAAAGAAAACGAAAAACGAATATATTTTTTTTTTGTAAACTAAAAACGAAAATTTTGGCTACTAAGATAACCGGGAGCTTGTAAATGCCATGCAAATACAAACGTTCGTTATCGAACAATTTCTTACGGAACTTTCAACAGATCATTGATAAGATTTGAAATAATCAAGCTTTATCTAAATATAACCATCGTTAACAACCTGACGTTTTAACGTATTTCTTTCTGCATGGAAAGAAAAAGCTAAGACTTAGTTTACGTCTCATTCTATTTTATTCAGAATCTTGCTATAAAATCTGAATGATCCACATATATATGGCTATGACTTCATTATTTATACGGTACTCCTTTGAATATTTCATGACCACATGAAATATTCTTTTAAAGATGTTCATTAGAAACAAAGTAGAAACCACAAGGTGGTGGGCTAGTGGTCTTGAGGCAGTTCCAACGCCGATACGGACCCAGGTTCGAATACCCCTTGTGGCCACGAAATGTTTTACGCCCTCCCCAAGTTTAAATTTAAGCGCGGCGTTGGTGCTGGGCCCTTGGGTAATGGGTATTAGTAACGGCTGGTTTCGGGCCAGGGGTGACTACGGGCCTAAGGATTGCGGAAAGCTACGGAAGTGACTACGGGCCTATGGGTTGCGGAAAACTACGGAAGTGTCTACGGGTTTACGGGTTGCGGAACATCCCTGTTAAAAAAAAAAAAAAAAAAAAAAAAGAAACAAAGCAGAATAAACGATGCACATCACCAACTTCTTCGTGGATTGTGACCAAGACAAATGACCGTATAAATGAGTACATGGCTCGTATGTAATAACACTTTTATATTTGGGGTCCCTATATAATTCCACGGCTGATATTTGATATGACTATATTACTTTACATATCTTTCAAAAGAAAACATTCAAAAATTAATTTGTTTTTGAGAAAGAAATATAGACGTTGGTCCGAAGAATTTGGCAAAATAGGGTTCTTTGCCAAATAATAAAAAAACGTAATTATTTTTTTACTGAAAGGTTATAGAAATAAGAAGAAAAACAAGGAGAGAGAATAACGTTTTTAATTAGATAGTGAATTTGTGTGTATTTTATGTATATATTTCCTATAACACATTAAATTTGGACTAATCTTTAAGTATTTCCAAAAGTGCCAAAATTTGGACCAACATTTCATTGATTCAATTAATTTTTCTAATTCTTCCTTAATTTATATTTAAATTCTTTAGTGAATTCAAAAATTACCGAATTTCTGTATTATCATAATGATGTCTAAATTGATAATTAAAGTACAATAATTGTATTTAAGGTAGACTCAGGGGAATACCCCAAAATGAAGTTCAATTTAAGGTAATACCCATAATTTAATAGGCAAATGGTAAGACCATTTTGATTTCGATTTGACCTTTTTTCCCAGGTGAGTTGAAAGTTTAGGCAGAGAAAGTACAATGACTTGGACGGCTTCACATTTTTTTGGAGATCACTTAGATCAGCGATATCGGTGAGTTTTAAAGGAATTCTTATTTTTTAAGAAAAATAAAAAATAATTAATATTGATGAGAAAAAATAGAAAAGCCTTTACCGTGGATGTTTTAAGGGGTGGTTCCTAAGATCAAGGAACATATGTCACTACACTACTGTCTCAATTGGTTTTACAAAATTAATGCAGAACTAAATCATTATAATAACATTTTTTGTTTTGTTTTAGGAACTGCTATCGATTACAACCAAAGGAGCTGCTCTTAGGTTCTTATTGATCCATATGTCTGCTATTAGGCAATTCTCCACCACACATATTTTTCTCTTTGAGTAAGTTTGTCGATGGAAATTAGGGAGAATTTTCCTATTGAGCCATAGAAGCCCATTTTCTCAAAATTATTATATAATACATATACAATATATGTAAGATAGATAGAGGTGACAAACATAACTTTGTAAATTTTTAATATTTGTCATTTTCAAAACAAATTGTTGTTAGCTGATAAATATTTTGATATATAATTTGTTAGCTAATATATTATGTGATTTTTAACCGATACATCATTTGCTATGTGATACTTGTTTCATTGGGTGATATAAGGTTTTACTACTAAATAAAATACTACTAAATAAAGAAGATTAAGAAAAATGGCCAACACTTATATCAAGGTATATTGTTGTTTTAACCATTAGGCGGAGAAAGGGTTTACGTAACGAGATCACATATATGGAAGTTTTATTGATCATCGACAACATCACCGATGATCATAATCATCAAATCTTAAAACTTGCGAAAGTTTTAGATTTGATCTCTAAAAATCGACTATTCTGCTACCAAGTAAAGTACAATAGAATATGATATATTATTGTGTTGTGTTTGATACGAGAATACATAAAATTAATTTGCTCTTCAAATTTTTTATTTTAATTTTGATGGTTTTATAGATTTTACGAGTTTCACAATCTTAATCCATAAGATACACATTTTCCGGTCCAACATATTTTTAATACCTAATTATAGAGTCAATTATGGTCTTAGAAGCCAATTTTCTCTATTATTAATTTGATTTTGTTGTTCTTAAAATTTAAATTTGTTCTGTTTATTGTATTCGTTATCATCAAGGTACCCCCATCCCTAGTACTATGAAAGCTTTCTCATGAAAGCTAAATTTCAAGCTGATAAGAAAACTAAGTGATTAAAATTAGCACAATGAAAAATATGCGTAGAACTAAGTCAGTTATACTTAGAAACTTTTAATCAAAAAGAGAAGAAAAATACAAATAAGTTGTAATATGTTACACATAATTTCTTACTAGTAATAATAAGATCCTAAAACTGGGGGTTCTAGTTCAGTTGGTAAAGGGTTCACAGCTGTGAGTTCCGTCACCTGGGTTCGAATCCCGGCCACTAGAGAATTAACATTTCGGCATTGTGAGGGACAGATGACCGACATGTGGCAACACATGACTAGTCTGGACCATTTTGGTGAGGTCAAGATACCACTGTATAATTCAAAAAAAAAAATAATAATAAGATCCTAAACTGTTAGTATTTTGGAACTGTATTTGTAACTTTGTGGGTAAATATTGTTGGCCGACATGGTAGGATATCGAATATACAAGAAGAATTCGAAGCAGCATCAATAATGAACTGAATGTTTTTTGTTTTGTTTTATTATATGGGCCGAGATGTGAACTGCTTACTGTTGGAAGAATCATTTCCAAAATACAGAAACAACCGAAGATGGAAGGATAACACGTATTCAATTTTTTGTTGGCTTCATATGTAAAATATATATTGATCATTGAAAACGAAGAAACCATAAGAAATATTTATTCTATCCATCTTCGATTATAACTTTGATGTGTCCTTTAGGCGTTAAGAAAAATTCTCGTGTCCTAAGGTGACACATGGATAAGGTACAAACTAAATGGCCTCTTCTTGTTCTATGAAGAACGAATTGAGTTTCCTCTCTATCAAACTCGTTTTGTTTGTTTCAAAATGCCAAAGTCTAGGCATCCAGGACTTTCGAACACGGGGCACGTATGATGTGATGCCTTTCACCGCAGTAAATTTCTAGATTAACTGGCCGTCCTCTCTATCAAACTCGTTTTGTTTGTTTCAAAATGCCAAAGTCTAGGCATCCAGGACTTTCGAACACGGGACACGTATGATGTGATGCCTTTCACCGCAGTAAATTTCTAGATTAACTGGCCGGTTAAAAGGATAAAGGGTCTGAGTGCAAAATAAACATATATCTGTGTTGTAAACACAAACTGAGATATAATTATTTAAAAGATTATGTTTACATGTTTAGCAAATCCTTTTACAAACATATAGTTTTTTTAACTCTATAGGACACATCTCATATATATATATAAAGATATATCACTTTTAAGTTTTTTTTTCCTGGAAAATCAAAATCAAAACTATACTAAAAGCTCTTGAACTAGAGCAGCTAGAGTGTCCACGTCATCTTGAAAAATCAACCAATGAAACACAAGTTTTATGACATGTCATTAGGTCAACACATTAACATAATGAACTTCAATTTTATACGGCAAAATCGATTCCTTTTTCTTTTTTTTTCTCAGTTTATCTGCAAAACGTATTCTGAACTTTTGATTTCCTATCCAAGAGTCCACTCATTGATTCCTCTTCCTTTCTTCTCACCTTCTCTACAAAACCTTTACCATACCCAAGAGTCACTTTTTTTTTTACTTCAGGCTTGTGAACTCTTATTCTCGAAATCAACTTTTGTGTGGTTCTCTTAGAAATCCTATATTCCTATTTCTGGTTTTTATGATTCTGGAAATTGGAATTTTGATTTTTTTGGTAGTTGTCGGATGGGGAACAGATGACAAAGAGGTTATAGGCGTTTCAGACAAAAAAGAAACAAGAGCTAAAGGAGAATCACGATAAGTTACAAAGAGATTTACGGTAAAAATATTTGATTCGAAAGCATTAAAATTAGAGCTTTTTGTTTTGTTTTGTCTCTGAACATGAAATAAACATCTGATTTGTTAGACGTGATTTTGTGCACTTATGATCCAGAGGGAGACACAAGGCTTGCTAACAGGGTCTTGAATGGGGAAGCAAAAACCTAGAAAAACTGAAGGTTTTCGTAGGATCTCTTGCATTCGCTAAACCATTTGGTTGTTGTAAGTAAACTTATTCTTCCTCTGTGTGTTTTCCTCTACCAAAAGGTTTTGTTTTTGTTTATCATACATTTTCACTTTCAATATTGTTATCATTTTTGAGTTTTAGCAGCCTAACTATAATAATATGAAACTGGGAGACTTCATGATAAAACCCACCATAAAGAGAAAGGAGGAGGAACAAGAACATAGAAATCAGATTTGATAAAAGAAAAGACATTTGATAAAAGGTAAAAATGCTTCCCTTAATTCATCACATCTAGGATCAGACTGTTGCAATATATATATCAGGATACGCATTGCAGTGTTTATCATCTTTTATTGCTCCTGCTCATGTTTTTTTCTTTACATGAAAATACTTCCATTGGAAAACTATATACTTTTGGTAAACTCTAAGTATATACTTTCTAGAAAGCCTAAACCTCTGAAGTTCTGATTCAGAGTTCTTGATAAGAAAATATAGTATAATAGATCTAACAGTAAAAGAAAAGAAGATATAAGCTGAGTGGATATAATGTAGAACATAGAGAAAAGAGAAAGAAAGAGCTGGTGAAGAACTTAGGAGTTGTATAAAAAAAACTATAATAGTATAGTAGATTAGGTTTGTCGATAGGTTATATTAGACGGTAGAGGTTATGTATTAAACCAAAGTTTATTTAGAAACCAAAATATGTACAAACGAAGTTGGTTTGAGAGAGGAATCAGTGAGGTGTTGCTAGAAGCAACTTAAGAATAATACTAAAGCGCTCAATAGCGAGCGCCATGTGTACCTCGCCTGGCTTTCAGGTGTCAAGGTGATGAGCACATCACTACACCTCATCAAGATTTTTGATATATTTGATGGTTTGTTTTGGTAGTTGCTTGCGGCTGGAGGTGGAATGTATGTGGAAGTTTTCAACAGAGTGATTCCATTGGCTTACAACATCATAAAGAAGAATGAAGTCGGAGAAACTAACACTTACGTGGATGGAACCTACTTTTGTTTCACTTACTTAACCAAACTTGAATCCATTACTCCAGTCGAGACTGCTCTTACTGCCCAGAACGACGTTATTCGATTTTATTCCTTAAAGATAAAGAAGAAGTACAACTGAAAAGATGATGAACATTGCATGTGTGTATGTGACCACATTTAGGATTCTAGATGTTCCCTCCGAATTAAAGTAAATCTATATTTATTTCGTATGTGTCGTTGTATCATTTTTTGAATAGTGCTCTGTTTTCTTTATCTACCGAGTGTGAGAAACTGTAATTCAATTTTTATTATGTCAGCTATTTAAACTCTTTCGTTTGATGTGAAAAGTAAGTCTGGATTTGATGATCGACTATATTAGTATATACACATACTATAAACACATGAGGACTAATGAATTGGCATAGAAGAATATGTTGATAGCTTATCAACATTCTTGAACTCTGGGAGAGACATCTGAAAATGTATGCATAGTTTAACAAGTATAAAATTGTTTTTGTTATAGCTGGATCAGTTAGATGCACTGATTTTTGAATTGTGACTTTATCATTATGCACAGGTTACATCCTTTCTTCTTCATTTTTTTTTGACTAATGCAGGTCATATTTCTTAAGTCATGAGATTCTCTATTTTTTTTAGGTTTATTTCTCTGTAGGATTCAACAAAGCTGCTCGGATTGTGGTATGTTTATCTGTGACTTTCTTTGATTCAAGAGTTTTCAATTTTATTACAAGTTATGTTTCCTTCTCTGGGATTTTTTTTTTTTAAAAATGTTTCCTTCTCTAAAGGGCAGAAGCTAGGTGCTTTTTTGACATCCACCAAAAAGTAAATATACATATTCACAACAAACTGCCCATGAATGAAAATATTACAATTGCTAACAAAATAAATAAATAAATATTATGTTCAACTAAAATATAAATAAGTGGAGTTTTTTTAAGAAAAAAATAAGTGAAGTTCAATCATTTTTAGTGAAAACTAAAATATAAAAGATATATATGAGTAATAAATCACAACTAAAGTTTTATTAACTTTCATCGAATTGCTTACCAGCCTATATATTTTCTGATTTTAACAAACAAGTTTACAATTTTAATATTTCCAAATTGTTGTGCAAGACAAAATAAGAATAGTTTAACCTTAATGATTTATATTTTCATAATCATTCCACATATATTATATATATATATATATATATTTTTTTCTCAAATAGAAATTTCAAAACATTATAAACTTAACAAAATTATGAAAATAAATCTGGGTTGGAAAATAACTGGTACTATAAATTTATGACCTGATTAATATATATGTAAATACAATTGTCAATTTTTTACTTTGCCAAATAGTATATAATTTTTTAAAAAATTAAAGCATATAATCCGCGCGTAGCGCGGAAATGGATCTAGTAGCATTAAAAGGAAAGATCCTTATAAAGACCATTTATTAATCAATAAAAATACTAAATTGCCATACAGCCTGAAGTCTCTAACCACTAATCCCACCTCTTAAATACTAGACAAAAATTTCTAATTACTGAGCCTTAAACTCAAATGTATAAGTACAAATTTATTGTTTACCTTGTAATAAATTTTATTTTGGGAGTTTTAAAAATTAGTGATATTAAAAATTATTTCTCAACTATAATACTTGCATAGATAGTAATAATTATTTGTTTGTTGATAAAGATACCGAAATAGTGTTTTTGAATAAACATAATATTTTTTACAAAGACACACAAATGCGAAATGTTAAAACTTTAGATACAAACTTATTTTACAATTTCTTTTTTTTTTTTTTTGAATTATATATGCATATCCTAATCTCCACAGAAGTGGATCCAAATTATTCACGTGTTAACAGTCTACGTTTTCAGTCCACAATACATTCAGTACATGTTTTCAGTCCACGTGATCGAAATTAGATAAATCCCATTTATATTTAAGGCAGACTATGATTGTGGAAATTGGAAATTAGATAAGTCCCATTTATATTTAAGGCAGACTGTGATTGTGGAAATTATGCAAGTCCCTTTTAACGTCTCTGTTGAATTACATCCTATGTTTGTGGTGTCTGTGTTGAAATCTCGTTCAATCTTTAGCCAGTTGATTACTAGATCGATTTGTTCTCTTATGTTAGTGGGTTACTATATTCCCATTCGGTGAATCTTATGCAAAACGTTAAATATATAGGCGTTGCGACTAGAAATCATATCGTTCTTTATTTTACAGTCTTCATATAATCCATATTGGTAGTTATCAAAATATAGGTTCTTCTATTATAAAAATGGCTACGTTGACGTCAAACTACAGATGGGATCATGCCATGCGAATTTTGAAGTTCGTGCAAACAATTACGCGTTATATATCTATGTTTTATGCATAAGCATTTTTTTGTTTGTCAACTAACATAAGCATAACATTTCTATTCACACACTTAAAGAGCGTTTCGAGGTCCAAGTATGTTATGGCCATTTGTTTTCAGTTTGAGCTAAAGCCCATGCTCCAGCCGGGAATCAAGCCCATTTATATGAACAGTCGCACTTGTCTATCCTCTACTGATGTGCTCATGTGCCTACACATTCTCCAAGGCTCAATCCAATTTGTAAAAGAGGGACAAATTATCTTCAAACCGAAAATAAATTGAAAGATAAGATCGTTAAAAAAAAAAATTAAAGCAGAGAATATTGCGAAAGTTTCTTCCACATATTTAAGACAATGTTTTCTTTATCCCAAGCTCTGTATCAAACATGAGACTGAAAGAGCAAGTTGAGTAACCACCACAAAGCAATCATCTTAAACTCAAACCTAAAATAAACAAAAGACAAGAAAATAAAACCCCCGAGTAACTCGAGCAACCAGCTTCACTTGTGGCTCAAATCTTATTCTTCATCATCTCTATAACTTCATCTTTTATTTTTCTCCCTCTCCTTCCAGCGCTTAAGAAATGTCTTCGGACACGTTGGACAAGCTGGTGGTGTTCTTGGCTAAGAGAGATGGAATAGACAAGCTTGTGAAAACATTCCAATACGTCTCCAAGCTAGCCTGCTGGCACGTTGAAGCCACACGACCCGAGGCGGCCGAGAAGTTCAAGAAATGGGAGGTCGCGTCCGGTCTCAGCCGCAAAGCATTCAGGTCCCCACACCCAACTCTAGTTAATTACCTTATCTACATAATGGCATAATCGTAAATATAGTAATGTTTCTTTAGATAGCTTCTTAATGAACATTGTATCTCATCATCCAGCAAATTTTAATATTAAGATTCATATTATATACTAATCATACACTTTTTATCACATGAAACTTAGTATAATTTAACAGATATATATTTATAACAATAGCGATTTTTGTTAACTTATGGTTGAATCATGCGAACAGGACCGGGAGGTCTCTCACGGGTTTCAATGCCTTGAGACGAAACCCTGGTGCAACACCTGTGATACGTTTCTTGGCGGTTCTAGCCAATTCAGGAGAGATGGTTTACTTCTTCTTCGATCATTTCCTTTGGTTATCAAGAATCGGTACACTAGATCCTAAGATCGCTAAGAAAATGAGTTTCATCTCGGCTTTTGGTGAATCTTTTGGTTACGTTTTCTTTATCATCATCGATTGCATTTTCATAAGGCAGAGACTCGGATCCTTGAAAAGACTCAAGACCAATGATGAACCGAAAGAAGAAACCAGCGGGAAAATCAGCGAGATTCAGGGAGATATAGTGATGAGATTGATGGGAATTTCAGCTAACGTTGCGGATTTGATTATCGCATTGGCGGAAATTCAACCGAACCCGTTTTGTAACCACACGGTTACACTCGGTATAAGCGGTTTAGTTTCGGCTTGGGCTGGTTGGTATAGGAATTGGCCATCGTGAGAGATATACTAAGATCAAATGAACGTATCTATATGTATGTATGTTGTAACTTGTAAGTGTGACCAATGCGTAACTTACTTGAATATATATATGCACACTTCTATTTTATATTGTTTAGGGTCAAACTGAAACGAAACAAAACTAAGGGTATTAAAAAGCATAATTAACCTACGTGGGGCATTTTTAAAATTCAAAAAACCTGATAACTGTAAATAACTTCCCCCACTCTCACATTCGCCAGTAGTTTAAGACACGTTTGTATTGGAACGGTTAAATATGTATTGTAACAAAAAATTACCGTTCTCTTAATATTTATAGGTTTGTTTTACAACATCCACTTAACACAGAAACAGAAAGTAGAAAGTAAGAAAACTATTGAAAGAAATTAATGAGAAGAATGATTCCAACAACGTTTTCAAGTAAGTTCCAAGGAGCAGTGAGTATGAATGCGTTGAGATGTTACGTTTCTGAGTTTATCTCAACCTTCTTCTTCGTCCTCGCAGCCGTTGGATCCGTCATGGCTTCAAGTAAATTCACTCTTTTTCTAAACTAATTATATTTTGATCTTTCTCTCTTTTTTTGCTTTTTGCTAAGAAGATGTTTCTTTATTTGTGTGTGTACTAAGGGAAACTGACTGCGGGTGATGTTACGGGTCCGTTTAGTGTATTAATACCGGCGATTGCAAATGCGTTTGCATTATCATCTTCAGTTTACATCTCTTGGAACGTCTCTGGCGGCCATGTGAATCCAGCGGTTACGTTTGGAATGGCGGTTGCTGGTCGGATTAGCGTTCCAACCGCTATGTTCTACTGGACATCACAGATGATCGCCTCTGTTATGGCTTGCCTTGTCCTTAAAGTAACCGTAGTTGAACAGGTAAATCAACATTTTCCTTGCACAACATAACTAGTAATTTTGTCTTTTAATTTGTGTTTTATAATAATGATCTCTGTTTTGAGTTGTTCAGCACGTACCGATCTATAAGATCGCTGGAGAAATGACGGGTTTTGGAGCATCGGTTCTCGAGGGTGTTCTATCGTTCGTCCTTGTCTACACCGTGTTCACGGCCAACGACCCGAGACGTGGCTTACCTTTAGCCGTGGGACCTATATTCATAGGGTTTGTTGCGGGCGCCAATGTTTTAGCCGCTGGTCCGTTCTCTGGTGGAGCCATGAATCCTGCATGTGCCTTTGGGTCGGCTATGATTTACGGAAGCTTCAAGAACCAAGCCGTCTACTGGGTCGGGCCTTTGCTCGGAGGAGCCACCGCTGCGCTAGTGTATGACAACATGGTTGTGGTTCCTGCAGCTGAAGATGACCGTGGTTCATCTACTGGAGATGCCACTGTAGTGTGATTACTTGTGCGTCTAATGTTTTATATATTTCTACGTTGAAGTAGAGCGTTATTTAGTTTTTTTTTCTTTTTCAGTTCATGAAATGTTGTTGACTTTGATGTTTAATTTCTTGAATATTAATTTAGTAAATTTTCATTACAAACAATTTACTATTTGACCACTCTGTTACATATATTATATTATAAGCTAAACAACAAAATATTCAGAAGTACCATTTGGGTCTGAGCTCTTCTTCCTTGTCGGATAAGTCACGGTACTGATACCATTCAGCACCAGAAGTGCCAATGGGTAGTGTTGGTCTGATAAACACTTCAACTGGTTTTGGCACACTCACGCAAACACGTATCTCATGCTCTGCTTCTTGGAGATCTCTCGGCGGCTCAGAGTCTTTTGATCTGCGGATTGGTTCGATTGAAATCCATCCTAACCCAGAAATAGCCACATCACTAGCCGGTCTGTTAAACAAGTGTGTTAACGTTAGAAGAGCCATTCATTTTTTACCAAAATAGAGATAAGCAATATATAATATAAATAGATAGGGATAATATTTCACCTTTTGGGATCGTTAAATTCGATACGGAGTAAACGGTGAGATTGCAACCCTTTCCACTCCTGTATCTGATCTTTCCCTGATGGAGGTGTGAGAAGCACGCCCACTTCTTTCTGCAGAAAACATTACCGAGTAAATGGTTAAACTTGTAAATGAAGTTTTGATATACCGATGGTGTAAAGAAACTTTACCTGGTAAAACTCGGTTGCTGTTTTAGTTGGTACTACATGGATCTCAAGAGCCTTTGGTCCATAGAATGTGAAACGTGTTTCTGGTAGAGCCTGCAATAGAATGTCACGGTTTCACATATTAATATCTCAACTCACAAACATAAATTATAAATTCCGGTAAATATTGTTTACCTTCAAGATGTCAATCCTGACGAGACCTCCCCAAAAGAATGTATAACCGTTTAAGGTCTCACCCTCGGGACTACTACTTGACGATTGATTTGGCAATGTTGAAATCTGCAAGGAACAAAACACAAATAAAAATCATCGTACACTGATGCTACGATTATATATATAGTCTATATAGCAGGATGTTAAAATGTGTAGACTTACATCGAAAGACTGGCCTCTGAGCCGATTTTGAGGAGCAAGGGCGGGTAAATCATCTGAATGAACAACAGCTGCTTGCCTGTGGTGTAAGTGAACTCCCGGTGTGTCATACAGCTTCTGTGGTAATAAGGTAGATTCTTTTTAGCAGCATGTCCACTGGGGGTAAATAAATGAAAAAGCTAAATAGAATCTGAAGGTTGTTACCTCTCCTCCGAGGAAGGCGTTGATCTGAATTGGACCCAAGGTTGTTCCAGGGACAGCTGACTGAATTGGTTTGTACTTTTGTGCCGCTGCTGCAACAGGATCCCTTTCGGCCATTGTTTCTGTATATTGAAGTACATATACAAACATTTAACTCTATATAGATACAACTTATATTATAGAGAGATCAGACTAAAGCAGCAGCAACCCAGACACAAAAAAAACAGAGGTAAGTACTAAGTAGTACTGAAGCAGTTACAAAAGTGACGTAAACACAATAGAGGTTAAAGGACTTACTCAGCAAAGCATTGATGAATGCTGACTTCCCCACGTTGGCTGCACCCTGTGAAAGCATGAAGCCATGATGAATGAATATTTGCCAGACCAGTGTAGTCAAACAGGAGGTAAGAACGGTCTCTCTCTCATTTAAGATACATTAAGCTATTATGTTAAGTAAGAACTTGGGCAGCCAGCTCTAGGTTTTGCAAACCTTAAACTCATTATTTAGTTTAATAAAACAAAAAAAAAACAGAGAATGCACATACCAGAATGTAGACATCTCGTCCCTGAAACACAAAAACATGGATAGAGAGGTTAGGTTACAGAAGATAAAAATGAATTGTTCAATATTCAGCCAAAAGCAAAAGAAATCTATTAGCACACTAGTGTGAAGACAACTTGAAGGACATGTACTACCTTTTTCTCCTTCTGGATTTCAGACGCAACTCCGCTAACTCCATCCAGAGACTTGGAACTTGTGAGATGGACACTCAAGACACTGGTAAAGATTATACACATCCAAAATCAGACACTAGCTCCACAAACATCAAGTCAAACTCATGTGTAAGTACTCGGCTACCTACTTTAGCTTTTTCTTCGTGGTCATTTCCACAACCCAATCACCAATACAATTCATATCTGTTCCTTTAGGAAGGAGATCAACCTAAAAAAGCACAAAAAACACAGTAATTAATTCATCAGAGAGAAGCTGGAACAGGATTTGAAGAGAAAGCAAGCCAGGTTTGTTACCTTAGTTATAACTAGTATGATGGGATTAGCACCAACTAGATCACGAACACGAGCTAAAAAGCTACCATTGAAATCCACAACGTCGACCAACTTAACAATCAAAGCCTTCTCATAACGCAAGTGAGAGAGCTTCTCCCTGAGTTCATCAGCCGAGACGAACTGCTTCCCACCACCAGCGTACCCTCCGTTGCCACCGACAGCTGTAATCATATGTCCATGAGACAAAAGCTGACATCTTCCACATATCACCGTTCTCAGCTGGTGATGTTTCTTCTTCTGCAACAGCAACAAAAGATCCGAACTTAGATTTTTTCTTTTAATTATACAGAGGTATCATATCCCACGGTCCAAACTAGTCACAAACTAGTAACGGTCCAAATTAGTCACGTGTTGCCACTGCCACGTGTTAGTCATCTATTTCGGCCATGTCGAAATGTTAATTTCCTAGTGGCCGGATTCGAACTTGATTTCGTACAACAAAGTAAGCAAAAAAAGACCCAAAATTTCGTACCAAGTCGTAAGTAACGAGATCGACGAATCCGGGAGAATCAACGTCGGAGGTCTGTAACGGAGCTCCGCAGCCGTAGCAACAGGAGACGGAGGTGTCGACGACGACGACTTTGCGCACGCTCTCTTCTTCCTTCTTTTTATTCTTCTTCGTCTCTCTTTTGAGCACTTTCTGAGCTTGGTGAGCTCGTTGGCTCTCCAGGAACCTCTCTCCGGGGGTCGGAGCAGCAGCCGCGAAGCCGTCCCGCTCCGAGAGTGAGACCGTCGGTTCTGAACCGGAGGAGATGGACTTGCATACGATGGACGTCGCGGGGTTTCGGTGGATCGAGGTGAGAGCGGGGTCGCGTCTGGTGAAGCGACGAGGAAGAGAAGGGAACGTGGAGAGTGCTCGTAGCGCCATTCGTGAGCCAGCTTCCTACTTCTATGTCAAAAGATAATACCCAAAGAGAGTCGAGAGAGAGATAATCGATATCTAGAGACACTCTAGACTGCTTAGAAGGTTTGGGGAAATAAAAACACGAGATAAAACACTATGTATTCAATTTAATATATTTAATATTTAATGTGATTTGATTTTTAATGGAGTTTTAAATGATTTTAATAAGTTGCAGAGATTTAAGTGATTTTTGTTAAACTACTCTAGAATATCATCTAAAACAATGGAATTTGAGTTTTAATATTTTTAACTAAGAAACTCCACACAAACACTCTAAAATCACCTCAAAACTTTAAAATCCCACAATTTAAAATATTTTCAATAACAGTGGATTTCAGAGTACTTAACGAAATGTCAAGTTCAATAACAGTGGATTTTAAATGAGTTTTTGAAATTCATGTTTGAATAACAGTGGATTTGTCATTTTAATACAAATCACCTGAAACTCTCGGTTGAATACACCCCCCTAAATTATTTGATTTAAATATTTAGCAAAAATAACCAAAGTATCTGAAAAACATATTCCAATGTCCTTAGAAACTAAACTACAAGATGTATAAACAAAGATACAGAGGAGAGAGAGAGTAGAGAGAGAAAACACCGAGAGAGATCAAAGCTTTCTGGCCGACGGAGTAAGCTTTCACAGTCACCGTCCGTCGGTCCGGCTTCCCTTCTGAGTTGTGTAAAGCGTCTTTTCTTTTAGGATTTTGTGTAGATCTGTGGTTTCCGTCGTCGCACCTTTTTTTCAGTGGGCGGTCGGCTTTAGAGTTTTCTTTAGACAGAGGCTTCCTATACTCCAGTGAGGTTTCGTTTGGTGTTTTGTGGGTGGGTTTGGCTTCGGATTGGAAGAGATCTCGAGTTATCGATAGATGCTCTCCAGTAGATGAAGCGGTGATGTTGAAGCTGTGGACCGCGACGCCTCGGGTCGAGATCTCAGGTAAGTCCCGATGAAGCTCTCCGGTGTTTTAAATCTATTCAAAGACGATGGTGATGCGGCTTCTTTATCTGTCGAGGTTGGAAGCAAGAAAGCTGGTGGGTGGCACCGAGGTTTGCAACGGCTGGTGGGATTCGGCCGTGTCCTCTGGAGAAAATCTGCAGCGGCGACATTGAGTGGAGGGATCGGGTGCGTGTCCATGCCTTGGTGAGGATGGCAACACGTAGTCTCGTTTCCCAAATTGTCAGCAGGTCTGAGCAGATGGGTTTCGTCTGTGAAAATGGGTTCTAGGCCCAATTTATTTTGTTTTGTGGCGCAGTTTGTTTGTGTGGCTTTTAGTTGGATGTAAGGGTATTAGGATTGTGGCCCACCCATTATCGGTCTTTGGACCTTCCTTTAATATAATTTTAAGACGGAAAAAAAAACTACAAGATGTATATAATCGCAAAACTGTATATTTTTGTCAACCAATCTCAAAACTATATTAAAAAAATCTGAATCTAAAGCTTTAGAAAATATTTAATATATATATTTATTTTTTGAATTATTTGTCGGATATTCGGTTTAAGTTTAAATCTACAATTACAAACGGTGCGTTGGACTAGTGATTTAATGTTTGGAGTAGGTTCTATTGCATCCATAGTTCGATTTCCTTTGGGAGAGATGTTTTACGCCATATTATCGGTATTAGCGTCGGTTAGTTCCGGATCTAAGAGGATTATTTGAGTCGAAGGACAAACACCTCCTAGTTTACATCTAAAAAAAAAGTTTACGGGGCTGTTTGTTTCACCATTTGTCATTTCCATTTAAATGATTCATTTGTATGATCTATTCAAATGATCCATTCAGATTTTTGTACATGTTTGTTTGTCCATCCAGATATCTCATCGAGATGAATCATCTGAATGAATCATATGTTTGTTTCTTTATTTTCATTTCCATCCAAATGAGTTTAATAAACAAATTACCAAAATATTCTTGTATTAATTTAATCATACGGTTGATATTATTTTTAAATATATTACATTTAATTATTTAGTTTAATATATTTACATTAGAATTATTTCAAAATTAACACGTTTTTTTGTTGTTGGAGCGGAAAAACAAGATTTATCGGTTTTAGCGGCCAAAAAAACTTTTTTTTTTGTTTGGTGTGAGAATACAAATTTTTGATTTTGGCGAAAAAAACGTTTTTGCGGTTTTGGCGGGAAACACGTTTTTGCGGTAACGAGATTTTTCAGTTTGGCAAATAAACGAGATTTTTTTTATTTTGGTGGGAAAACGAGATTTTTTGTTTTAGCGGGAAAACAAAATTTTGCGGTTTTGGCAGGAAAACACGTTTGTGTGATTTTGGCGGGAAAACACATTTTGATGGTTTTGGCGGGAAAATGCATTTTTGCGGTTTTCACGGGAAAACAAGATTTTTTTATTTTGGCGGGAAAACACGTTTTGTGGTTTTTGCGGGAAAACAAGATTTTTTCAGTTTTGGCGGGAAAACGCGCTTTTGCGGTTTTGGCGGAAAAATATGTTTTTGCAGTTTGGCGGGAAAACGCGTTTTTGTGGTTTTGGCGGAAAAACGAGATTTTGTGGTTTTGGCGGAAAAATGTGTTTTTGCGGTTTTGGCGGGAAAAAGAGATTTTTCGGTTTTGACGGGAAAACGCGTTTTCGCGGGATAACGAGATTTTTCGATTTTGGTGAGAAAGCCCGTTTTTGAGATTTTGGTGGGAAAACACAATTTTGTGGTTTTGGCGGAAAACACATTTTTGCGAGAAAATGAGATTTTTCAGTTTTGGCGGGTAAACGAGATTTTTCGGTTTTGGCGGAAAAACAAGATTTTGCGGTTTTGGTGGGAAAACGAGATTTTGTGGTTTTGCGGGAAAACGTGTTTTTGTGGTTTTTGCGGGAAAATTTGCGGTTTCGCGGGAAAACAAGATTTTTCGGTTTTGGCGGGAAAACGCATTTTTGCCTGGCGGAAAAATGCGTTTTGAAATTTTGGTGTGAAAATTTAGTTTTTAGGTTTTCGCGGAAAAAAAAAAATTTCGTAGTTTTATTAGTTTTCATGTGTGACAAAATGATATTATATTTATGTTTGTAATTTATCAATTACATTAGGGGCATAATAGATATTATACCATTTTAAATGAACCATTTCCATTCAAATGATCCAAATTGATTTATTTGAATGGACTTTAAAATTAAGCCTAGATTTTCAAAAGTCATCCGGATGATCCATTTGAATGAGTTGTAATTTTAGTACCTAAATAAACAAAACTTTCATCTTTCATCCAAATGATTCATTGGAGAAACAAACAGCCCTACATCTGCAAAAAAAAAGTAGGTCCCTTCAGATGGAATAGAAGGTTAGAGTAGGGATACTAAAGTCCATTCTCCCGCGCTTTTGCTTAACCTAAATCGAAACTCCCAAATTTGGAAAAAAAAAAAAAACAAAAAACAGAATTCAATTTCACTCGGAATAATTCTCACAGGAGTGAAGAAGATTCGTCTCTCTGCTTCTCCCGCAACGGTTAGATTGCGATTTCAATAGTTTCGAAATTAAGCTTCCTCTTCTAGGGTTGTTTATGTGAATAGCTTTTTTCTAGGGTCAATTTTTCCGAAGGAAGATGCACATAAAGGAGATATGCCTGGAAGGTTTCAAATCATACGCGACGAGGACTGTAGTTCCGGGCTTCGACCCGCATTTCAACGCCATCACTGGTCTGAACGGGTCCGGGAAATCAAACATCCTCGACTCCGTCTGCTTCGTCCTCGGCATCACTAACCTCCAGCAAGTCCGAGCCGCTAATCTCCAGGAGCTCGTCTACAAGCAAGGACAGGCTGGCATTACCAAGGCCACTGTCTCGGTTACTTTTGATAACTCCGAGGTGAATAGGAGTCCTCTCGGCTACGAACAACACTCTGAGATAACCGTCACTCGACAAGTGCGTCTCTCTTTTGCTCTTTACTTAGTTTGTTAATGGATATTGTAATGAAAAAAGGTCTTAGCTTTAATTGTTTTTTTTTCTTTATTAGCTTGTTTAGTTTTGATTAGACTATGACTATAAAGGCTATGGTGAAAAAGGTGTAACCTTGATTGGTTTTTCTTCTTTTTGTTTGTGTCTTTTGGCTTTAAAGATTTTTTTTTTTTGGTGGAAGGAACAAGTATTTGGAAGCTTTATGGTGAAAAGGTCTTAGCTTGATTAGTTTTTTTTTTTTTTTGGTTTTGAAGATTGTTGTTGGTGGAAGGAACAAGTATTTGATCAATGGGAAGCTTGCTCAACCAAGTCAAGTGCAGAACCTTTTCCACTCGGTCCAACTTAACGTCAACAATCCCCATTTTCTGATTATGCAAGGGCGTATAACTAAGGTTTTGAATATGAAACCTCCGGAGATCTTATCCATGCTTGAAGAAGCCGCTGGTACGAGAATGTATGAGAACAAGAAAGAGGCTGCATTGAAGACGCTGGAGAAAAAGCAAACCAAGGTCGATGAGATAAATAAGCTCCTTGACCAAGAGATATCGCCGGCTTTGGAGAAGCTGAGGAGAGAAAAGTCGCAGTATATGCAGTGGGCTAATGGTAACGCTGAGCTGGACCGGGTCAAGAGGTTCTGTGTCGCTTTTGAATATGTTCAAGCAGAGAAAGTTCGAGACAGCTCTCTTCATGGGGTTGAGCAGATGAAGACAAAAATGACGAGTATTGACCAAGAGACGGAGAAGACACAGGGAGATATATTGGAACTGGAGAAACAAGTGAAAGCTTTGACTCAGGAAAGGGAAGCCAGCATGGGTGGAGAAGTTAAAACTTTGTCTGACAAAGTGGATTCAATGTCTAATGAAGTCACACGTGAAAGATCAAAGCTTAATAATATGGAGGACACTCTTCAGGGCGAAGAAAAGAATGCTGAAAAGGTTAGGTGACAGGTCTTTACCTTGTGTTGGAACGTTGACAGATTCTATTGCGATTTCTGACCACTTTTGGTGTTGCTAGATTGTTCATAATATAGAAGATTTGAAGAAATCTGTAGAAGAGAGAGCTTCTTCTCTGAAAAAGTCCGAGGAAGGAGCAGCAGACCTAAAACGGAAATTTCAGGAACTTTCCACCGCACTAGAAGAGTGTGAAAGAGAACACCAAGTAGTACCACCTAAAGAAGAATCTTTATTTACTGCCAAATTGCTTTAGTCTATCTTGTATGTTAATTGAATTTAGGTCTGTTGATAATCAGGGTGTTCTAGCTGGTAAGAGTAGTGGAGACGAAGAAAAATGCCTTGAAGATCAACTACGTGATGCAAAGATTTCTGTTGGAACAGCTGAAACGGAGTTGAAGCAGCTGAATACCAAAATTAGCCACTGTGAAAAGGAGCTAAAAGAGAAAAAGTCCCAATTAATGTCAAAACGAGAAGAAGCTGTTGCAGTGGAAAATGAACTTGATGCTAGGAAAAACGATGTTGAAAGTGTGAAAAAGGCACTTGATTCTGTTCCATATAAAGAGGGTCAGATGGAAGCATTGGAGAAGGTTTAGCGCACTTGTTATTTGATTTTTTTTTCCCTTCTGTTCATAAAGACCCGTCTCAAATTTTCTCTTAGGATCGAGGATCGGAACTTGAAATTGGGCAAAGGCTGAAAGACACTGTGCGAAATCTTTCAGCTCAATTAGCAAATGTTCAGTTTACATATCGTGATCCTGTGAAGAACTTTGATCGATCAAAGGTGAAAGGTGTGGTTGCGAAACTGATAAAAGTAAATGATAGGTCCTCAATGACAGCTCTGGAGGTAAGTGGGTACTATCTTATCATCGTGCGTTGTTAACTCGTTTGAGGTCTCTAAAGGTGACTATTTTTCAGGTTACTGCTGGTGGAAAGTTATTTAATGTTGTTGTAGACACAGAAGATACTGGAAAACAGCTCCTACAAAAGGGTGATCTACGCAGAAGGGTTACAATTATACCTCTTAACAAAATTCAGTCTCACTTGGTTTCAGATAGAGTGCAGCAAGCCGCTGTCAAATTGGTATTTGGATCTTCTTATTTTACTGTCAAATTCAACTCTTTGTTCTTTGTTCTTTGCTGATTTTCTTTTAATTTTCAGGTGGGGAAGGGTAACGCGGAACTGGCACTTTCTTTAGTTGGTTATAGCGAAGAAATAAAGGTGCGTTGGTTTCCTTCTCAGAATACCAAGAATCTGTTACATTTGCATCATCCATTAGTTTATTAAATTTCTGATAGCTAATATATTATGCAATGCAGAAAATAGCAGTCACATTCATGAGTTGTCTATCTACTGATTTTTAGTTTCATAACATTTTGTTACGGACAGACAGAAACGACTACCATGACCATTAATTTCCGACATTCTCCAATTCTTTGCAGAATGCCATGGAATTTGTATTTGGATCCACTTTTGTTTGCAAAACGACTGATGTGGCAAAGGAAGTAAGTATTTCCTAGACAAACAGAGTATTTGTGTTCTAACTCTGTGTTGGTGGAGAATGTTGTAGAGACATTAGAGTATGTTTCCCATGTTTGTTCTTACTTGAAATGTATTTTCAGCTGCGTCGTTGATATATAAATCAACCTTCTCTTTAATTATCAGAATGCAAAATACAAATATATGTCAAAATTCCAAACAATGATTTCCTTTTTTAGACTAAGGAATGGCCCTAGAAGAGTTTATTTTCTGTCAATGATTCAATAATATGTAAATGTCTAGCCTCTCTGACCATGGTGTCTAGCAGAGGGAGAGTTCTCTTATGATTGTTTTTTTCTCTCAAAACTTGATCGCTTTGTTGGGTTATATGTTCATTCCAAATTGGATGGCAGACCTCTCTTTTTATATTCTCTACTATAAGATACCTATATTTCGATGGCAGACCTCTCTTTTTCTATTTAGATGTTTCATTCTTTGATTTGCTGCTCAAATTATTGTTCGGCAGGTTGCTTTTAATAGGGACATTCGGACTCCAACTGTGACACTTGAAGGTGATATATTTCAGCCAAGTGGTCTTCTTACTGGTGGAAGTCGCAAGTATGTCGTTCTTTTCGGTTATACCTCTAGATCTTTCTGGCGTTCATGTACTTTGATTTCATACAGATATGGTTCAGCAGTTCTAAAAAATGACCAAAAACATTGTGTATTTCGTATTTTTCTGTCTTAGGGGTGGAGGTGAGCTGCTAAGGCAACTTCATGATCTGGCAGAGGCTGAAACAAAATTTCAAGTACACCAGAAAAGGTTGTATGAAATTGAAGCAAAGGTAAATTTTCTTCAGTTTCTTTTCATAAATATTACTTTCCTTTTAGAAAAAGACAAATTGGGGTTTGCCAGCTGAGTTAGACATCATATAATTTCGATCAAACCGCTAAAACATAAAGCTTATACATCTTCGACAGTTTAGAATTAGATCTGGATCAGTGGGAACTAAGCTCTCATGTTTATTCATTGATTTTTTATAGAAATATAATCTGAGCTGCTGAAACTGACCATAGTTGTTTCCGGCTAAAGAAAGCAAATGTTTAGCTAATGTGATTGGAGCATATTTTATATCTCATGTCTGGTTTTGTAGGACTTTTCCGCACCTCACATATGTTTGTGAAGGCACGCACAGAATGTTATTGTGGGCTCTCTCTTTGGGCTCCCTGGTAAAATTAACTTTTATGGTTGTGTAAAACACTGCTGGTTCTTTTTAACAATGCAGATCAATGAGCTTAAGCCTCTTCAAAAGAAGTTCACAGACATGAAAGCACAGTTAGAGCTGAAAATGTATGACCTATCCTTATTTCTAAAAAGAGCTGAACAGAACGAGCACCACAAGGTCTGCATCTCCATTTTGCATCTTCTTTTATCCACATCTTTCTTGTTTACTTTCTCCCAATTCAAAATTTTGATGTATTGTGGTGTGCTGAAAGCGCATTTAATACTTTTGCTCCCTTCTACCAATTGTCTATATATGTAGCTTGGTGAAGCGGTGAAGAAACTTGAAGAAGAGTTTGAAGATATGAGATCCCAGATCAAAGAGAGAGAAGGTCATTACAAGAGTTGTGCTGATACTGTCTCCACGCTAGAGAAATCCATCAAAGATCATGATAAGAACAGAGAGGGAAGACTCAAGGACTTGGAAAAGAACATTAAAACTATCAAAGCTCGTATTCAGGCATCTTCAAAAGATCTAAAGGTACTCCAGATCTTTCGATCAAAAACTTACTGAACTTCTTGCCTTTTCCTTATTTTGGTTTGTCCAGCTGTTAGCCTTTTGACGTTTCTAAATGATTTTGCTCTATGTTACGTCTTGCTCCATAGGGTCATGAAAACGAAAGAGAGAGGCTTGTGATGGAGCAAGAAGCAGTGGTGCAGGAACAGTCATCTTTAGAGAGCCAGCTAGCTTCACTGAGGACGCAAATTAGCAGTCTGGCTTCCGATGTGGACCAGCAACGAGCCAAGGTACTGCAGTTATTTCTTAAGAATATATAATATATACATAACTTCTGGATGTGATTATCCTGCAGGTGGAAGCCATACAGAAGGATCATGATCAGTCTCTCGCTGAGCTCAAGTTAATACACGAAAAGATGAAGGAATGTGATACACAGATAAGTGGGTTTGTTGCAGACCAGGAAAAATGTCTGCAGAAGCTTAGCGACATGAAGCTTGAGAAGAAGAAGTTGCAAAATGAGGTATTCTTTCTTCAATGTTTTTTTTCGCCGGAGATGCATTACTCTTGCGGCGGTCTCCTAATCTAATGATAGATTTCTTGGGTTTATTTAATGGTTTTTTACTCTGATTAGGTAACGAGGATGGAGATGGAACAGAAAGATTGTTCTGTGAAGGTAGACAAACTTATTGAGAAGCATGCATGGATAGTAACCGAGAAAACGCTTTTCGGAAAAGGAGGGACGGACTATGATTTTGAATCCCGTGATCCTTATAAAGCAAGAGAAGAACTTGAAAGGCTCCAGACAGATCAATCAAGGTATGTCTTTCTTCTCCTTTCTTGTTTCTTCTCGTCAAGTATCTGATAAATCATCGCTTCTCTGTTTTCCTGGCTATTTATTTCTCTTATAAAGTCTGGAGAAAAGAGTGAACAAGAAGGTCATGGCTATGTTTGAGAAAGCAGAAGATGAATACAATGCTCTTATGTCCAAGAAAAATATAATCGAGGTTTGTTCTCGAGGGTCTGTGCAAACATATTTTAACAGCTGTACTTGCGTTTAAACCTGTGTTCTCTTTCATTTTTTCCATAGACTGACAAATCCAAAATCAAGAAAGTGATCGAGGAGCTTGATGAGAAGAAAAAGGAAACACTGAAAGTTACATGGGTTAAAGTTAATCAGTGAGTCGCTTATTTTCTTTTTTTGTTTCGTGTTGTAACCACGAGATTCACTTCATTTTACTACATGTACAGGGATTTTGGTTCCATCTTTTCAACACTACTACCTGGTACCATGGCAAAACTAGAACCTCCAGAAGGAGGTAGTTTCCTCGATGGTCTTGAGGTCCGTGTTGCTTTTGGAAGTGTCTGGAAACAGTCTCTATCTGAACTAAGTGGAGGGCAAAGATCTCTGCTTGCACTTTCTTTAATCCTTTCGTTGCTTCTCTTCAAGCCAGCTCCTCTTTATATCTTAGACGAGGTACTACACCTAGATTTTCCAGTTTTCATAAATCAATTGACTATGGTCAATTCCAGTTTCTATAGAACATAAGATAATTTGTTGCATTGATTTTATTAGGTTGATGCAGCTCTCGATCTTAGCCACACGCAGAACATAGGGAGAATGATCAAAGCTCATTTCCCGCATTCACAGGTCACATAATATCTGTGTTTCTCTGATCTTGTAGTCACTAGCTACTCCCATGATCCTGAAAATCTTAAAGCCTATGTGTTTATTTGATCTCTCTTAAACAGTTCATCGTGGTTTCTCTGAAAGAAGGAATGTTCAACAACGCCAATGTTCTCTTCCGGACAAAATTCGTGGACGGTGTTTCAACGGTCCAGAGGACAGTAACAAAATAGAGCAAGTAGCCTCTGCTTCTATCCTTAACAACACTAATGATGTATTATCCTTAACAATGCTTCTACGTGTGTACAACTTGCTTTTAAGATAATGTAGCAAGTGATTTGGTTGTAGCCATTGTCTTACATTAAAAAATCATTAGGGTTGCAAATGTTTGAGGTGATTTGGATTCTAAGTTACGATGTGCTTAAATCATTGTACCACATGAAAAGAGATAGGTATTAAAGAGTAGCATAATCCTGATGAACTTGGTTCCTTTGTACACTGAAGATTTTTAAATGTGCTACAACAATACCATATTGTCTCATGCTCACAAACCAAGAACTCTAAGATGCAACTCACACACACAGATATATTAAGGTAGCATAAGATAGAGATGTATTAAATTCATAGGTCCGTCTTAAATCATCCGCTGAAGGTTTGGACAATAGTGTTGTGCCATGGGTCAGACAAGTGCTGCAACAGGTTCTCAAATGGTCCCTTTCCAGTCACATTGTGTTGAATCACGAACCCTAAGAATGCCAACATCGCCAACCTCCCTGCAACCACCACAATAAAAGAGTCTTTTAGTCTTTAACCGTGTTAATTTGTGTGACAAGATAACAGAAAACCAACTCCCCTAAGCTTACCATTTGCAAGCTCTTTCTCCTTAGCCTCGAGCGTAGGAGCGAAGTTAAGAGGGTTAAAGATTCCTCCGGGGTAACCAACTTCATTTGGAGGCAAGCTGTATTGCTTGAAGATAGGGTCTTGGTTCACACTCCCTGGGTTCTTAATGTCCTGCCACCGTCTGATCTCAACGTAATGAAACAATATGAACTCGATCACGAACAATGTCGATGATGATGCAAAATACTGCTCTTTCCCGGCATCATACCACTCAGGAACGTTGATGATTCCTACAAATTGACAAAACCATGTTTTAAGTTCTTGAAAAAAATGTTTCAAGGGTCATGTTATAATAAATGGTGTCTCACCGATCTTGGTGAAAACTTCAGGCAAAAGCATCCCTGCGACGCCGAGCATGGCCCACCGTCCGTTGACAAGCTCTGCCTGGATGAACCACTTCAAGTTCTCTGGATCCTCTGCCAGTCCCAATGGGTCAAACCCATTATCACCGGCAAGACTGAAAAAAATACATGTATAAAGGAGCGAGTGAGTGGACCGGACCATAACGTACACACTACCTAAACCGGTACCGGGCAGATCCGATCTAATCTAACTAAACCAAAACGTTTGTCTAAACCGGTTTCGGACAGCTTTAAACTAAACAAAAACTGGATGCACATTTTGTAAAATTACCTGCCGTTGAGATAACCAGGAGATGCCAAACCGGGCAACCATTCTCCTTTCTTAGCTTCAACCTTGAACGAGGACGTCTTTGAGCCGATTGACTTAAACGACAATTCTCGGTTCAACCTACCGGAAGAACCGGTGAGGAATCTTGGCTTGGAAGTGCATGGTCTGAATATCGAGGCCGAGGCTTGAGTAGTGACAGTGGCCATTTCCCCTACAGAGCTTGGATACAGGAAGGTAGTAGAGAATGGATTGGAATCAAGAAGAGATTGAAAGATGTGTGTGGCGATGATCGTGAAGAAATAGACAATTGTGATGTGGGTTCTAGTGGCTGTGGTTTAATTGCTGAGTTTTCGCCGTTGGATCAGATGACGTGGTTGATTATACGGATGAGATGGGTCTGATGGGAGATAAAGGCTTATCTGTTTATCTTCGTAGCGTATCTAACAGGATTTTTATTTTCTTTGTGATTGGTCAGAACAAGATGGTGTGGGGTCTACTATATCCCACGTGTCGTTGGAATACTATACTCGAGTGAGAAATCTCCTCGACC
Source organism: Raphanus sativus (assembly GCF_000801105.2). Classification (NCBI taxonomy): domain Eukaryota; kingdom Viridiplantae; phylum Streptophyta; class Magnoliopsida; order Brassicales; family Brassicaceae; genus Raphanus; species Raphanus sativus. The sequence continues at coordinate 40,968,346 of NC_079516.1, read as the reverse complement.
AATCAAATGGAACTATGAGGAAGTATTTTACTCCTTGGATAAGCAAATATTTTTCTTTTTCTTATAGATAGACTCATGCGTTCGGTTTCGGTTCTGTACTAAAGATATATGAACCATTCTGTTATCTATGAAATTCTGTTCAGATTTGTTTCGGATATTTTGGTTTTCGGTTCGGTTCGGGTAACAACTATAAGAACAAAATACATAATATCCGATAAAAATTTGGTTCTAATTTGATTCTGGTTTGGTTCCAGATTTTCGGTTACTTTCAGATAATTTGGGATAAAAACAGTTTTTTCGGGTTTTCGGATAATCGATAAATTTAAATATTTTGAATAAAAAAATTAGGTAATTTGAATAATTTTAAATACTTTGGATCAAAAATATTTGTGTATTCCGGTTCTGGTAGTATGGTTAATATGTAATATTTTAGAATATTTAATAATTTTAGTGCTGAATATAATTAATTAGTATTTTTAGGTATAAAAATTATATTTTGAATATTTGGGTACCCATTCAATACTCAGTTCGAGTTCGGTTTTTTTTTTTTAACTTCGGTTTGGTTTGATTCAGTTTTTTTGTCCGGTTCCGCTTCAGTTTTCAATTCTCGATTTTTATCCGCATGCCTACTTATAGACTTACACTTACACAGGGGTTAAAAGTTGTAACATTTCTCTAACCATATAAGTGAAATCAAAATTGAAAACCTAATTGATGTGAACTTTCAAGAATATGAGCTTTTACTAATCATGCGACAATCTGAAATTTCATTTGTTGTTTCTCGAATACGACTAGTTCTATTTCTACAACAATGATTGAATGATATTTTACATATTCTTGTATTGAGATGAGAGACACGACGATTACCCTACTTTATTTTCTTCTCTTTTCTTTGTTTCAGACAGTTGAAAGCTGCAACCAGCCTGAGTTTCTTGTAACATACATGCTAACCTCTGGGTCTAAGTGAGTCTTTCGTTGCACCCAAGTTCCTTCACGGCCCAATAGCATGCGCTCCTTGTTTAGCCACTAACCCAGTGACAATGAGTCCGATAACCGATTAAGTTGAGATAAAATTATTGTCTTAGGTCATTATCTAACGGTAGATTTATCGAAAAAACGGTTCCACCGTGAACTTGATCTCTCCATTATTTTTATATACGAACTATTGGATCAAGCCAAAAACATATTTTGAATTTCACACATCTGGTTAATTGCTATATAAACGAATCTGATTTCAGTTTACTTAACGTTGGATGCTGAGGTGTCACACACGAATCTAAAAGAGTATTGGTCGTTTAAAATCAAACCAAATTGTCTTTTTTCAATTTATTTCGTCAAAAACGTTTCGTTTTTCATCTGAAATTATGGGGCTAAATTAAAATTAGGATTCATTGTGATTTCAGAAAAAAAAAACAAAGAAAAATAAGGAGGAAAAAAGAGGCGACATGGAAGATACAGGAAGATGCTTTCTGACTCACTGTAGATGTGGCACACAAGTCATACGACTCACATCAAAAACCGTAACTAACCTGGAGCACCTCTTTCAAAAACCGTAACTAAACCAACATCTTTACTTTGTATGCTGAGTTTTTCTCCTTCATTTCAAAGTTTTCATAACCACAACTCCACAAGTATAGTTACGTTAAGATATTTGTGAAAGAGACGCCCCTGGTTAGATATGGTTTTTGATGTGAGTCGTATGACTCGTGTGCCACATCTATAGTGGGTCGGAAAGCTTCTTCATGTATCTTCCATGTCGTCTCTTTTTTATTCCTTCTTTTTCTCTGTTTTTTTTTCTGAAATCACGATGAAACCAATTTTAGTTTAGCCCCAGATATTTGTTAAATTCAGATGACAAACGACGTCGTTTCTACGAGGCGAGAAGTCAATTTGGTTTGATTTTAAACTGACTAATATTGTTTTAGCCTTGTGTGTGCCACCTCAGTACCCAAAAGTAAGTTGATTTTAAACTGACTAATACTGTTTTAGCCTTGTGTGTGCCACCTCAGTACCCAAAAGTAAGTAAACCGAATTCAGATTTGGTTATGTAGTAATTAACTAGATTGAAAAAGTTCATATGTGAAATTAGAAATAATGATTAGTTCGTGTTTTTTTCACTTGTTCCAATATTTCTTGTATGAAAATAATGAAGAGATCAAATTCATGGTGGAATTTGCTTCTCTAGATTTATTAGATTATATCTCATGCGATACATGGAAAACTAAAATATATTTGTTTAAAATATCTACTAGGTTTAATATTATGGTTTATGACTTTATGCAAAAACATTTAAGAAGATATCGATCAACCTTTGTTTTTTGGGCAACAAATATTTAATAGAATTATCAAAAGCGGTTTAGCTAACTAAACTAATGAAACTAAATTACTATAAATTAGAAGAATTCAGCTAAGCATAAAGTTATTGTTTGTTAATTTGGATTTCAGCTAAAGATTTTGAATTCATGATCTATAAATGATTATATTTCAACATAAGCTACTCTTGAATATTTAGTACTTAGTTTTTAAAAAACAAATGTCTGGTATAGGTCAATATTTGTTTGTTTTGTTTTAAATTTGAATTCGTGCAGAATAAAAAATCCATGATAAATTATAAAGTTTCATATTGATTCGGTTTGGTTTTGGATCACTTTATTAAATGATAAATTTGTTTGAAAATTAAGTTTGTACTAAAATACATGGTAACTTCTACAAAGAAATGGCTAAGAGAGTTATTGGACGAGTACAATCAAATATCCAAAAAATTGCGGTATCGTGATCTGATCCATTTCTTTCAGATCATCAACTTTCTTATATGAAATAGTCTGAATATTTGATGTTTGGATATCCGAAAGATTTATATTTTAAACCGTATATCTGATTGATTCGTACAACTAAAATTAAAAGTTAATTTAAAATACCCAAAAATTAGCACAAAATAATATTATCTATTAAAAATAAAACGTTATTTACTTTTCAAAATTCTAATAATTATATAATCAATTTAATTAATAAAATTATATAAAATATAATAATTATATATATATTTACATACATGTATACATGCATATAAAGAATATCAGAGCGAATATCCATTTTTACATATTAGAATTTACTATTTGATTCGTTTTTGTGGATAATGTATATTGATATGTGTTTTGCTACATATATTTAAATATATTTGAAATTTTCTGATTGAATCAAAACCATGATGGATCAACTCAAATTTTATTGATATTTTGTAGATCCTTAACAAGAGTCATATAGTCAAGAAAGTAGGCTGAAAGCCTGAAACTGAAAGTGTACGTAGTACACTTAGACTTCTAACTAGACCATAAAACTAAGAGAGAGAAATAGTAGCTAGAGAAGTAATTAGCTCACTACTATAGTCTCTAGTTGACGGTGACTTCCACGGCTCCGGGCACCACCTATTGTTATTAACTTTCTTGCATTATTGAGTTTGTCCTGATGGCTTACCTCCTCGAGACCTATGTTTAACAAGTCAATGTTTACATAACCCCGGATAAATCAAACATCCCAAAACCTGCAGCCTTATTGTGACAACCCGTCCCGTGGAACACCTGCCCATGAACCCCAGGTTTACAGCGCTGCAGCGCACCGACCCCAATCCCTCTATTATGAGATCTCACTATCTCCATAATTAGGTTGTTGGTGAGACTCGAACCCAGGTCCTCACCCTTTAACAGCATTCTCATAGGACAAGCTGTCACCAATTGAACTGTGGAGATAGTGAGATCTCATAATAGAGGGGTTGGGGTCGGTGCGCTGCAGCGCTGTGAACCTGGGGTCCATGGATAGGTGTTCCACGGGACGGGTTGTCACAAGAAAAGTCGACTTTTATGTAACAACCTGTCCTGCGGAACCACCTGCCCGTAGACCCAAGCTCACAACGCTGCAGCGCACCGACCCCAACCCCTCCATTATGAGATCTCACTATCTCCATAATTAGGTTGTTGGTGAGACTCGAACCCAGGTCCTCACCCTTTAACAGCATTCCCACAAGACAAGCTGTCACCAATTGATCCCCTCCATTATGAGATCTCACTATCTCCATAATTAGGTTGTTGGTGAGACTCGAACCCAGGTCCTCACCCTTTAACAGCATTCCCACAGGACAAGCTGTCACCAATTGATCAATTGGTGACAGCTTGTCCTGTGGGAATGCTGTTAAAGAGTGAGGACCTGGGTTCGAGTCTCACTAACAACCTAATTATGGAGATAGTGAGATCTCATAATGGAGGGGTTGGGGTCGGTGCGCTGCAGCGCTGTGAGCTTGGGTCTACAGGCAGGTGGTTCCGCAGGACAGGTTGTTACATAAAAGTCGACTTTCCTTGTAACGCCCCGACCCGCCAACGGCTAATGGGCCACCCACGCCCGCTCTCTCGGCCCGTGGGCCCCATCCCATCCGACGGTCGGTCGTTAATTTTTCTAAGGCTCGAAATCATTGTTTACTGACCCTGCAATCACCACCCGACATTTTCCCATGTTTTGGCCTCACTTACACGGTATCGCGAATCACTTCCCGATAGGTCACCCATCCTTTCACTACTCCAGCCCAAGCACGCTTAACTCTGAAGTTCTAAACGGAGGTGTGACGGAAAAGGTAAGTCAACTTTGGTGACATAGGTAGCCAAATCAATTCTCTTAAGCCTTTCCATATATCACAACTCGGGATGTTACAATTCACCCCCTCTCAAAGAACGCAACGCCCTCGTTGCGCTTCACGACAGGTCTCAAGACGCCTCTCAGGTCAGAACTGAGACGGCTAACCTGGCTCTGATACCACTTGTAACGCCCCGACCCGCCAACGGCTAATGGGCCACCCACGCCCGCTCTCTCGGCCCATGGGCCCTATCCCATCCGACGGTCGGTCGTTAATTTTTCTAAGGCTCGAAATCATTGTTTACTGACCATGCAATCACCACCCGACCTTTTCCCATGTTTTGGCCTCACTTACACGGTATCGCGAATCACTTCCCGATAGGTCACCCATCCTTTCACTACTCCAACCCAAGCACGCTTAACTCTGAAGTTCTAAACGGAGGTGTGACGGAAAAGGTAAGTCAACTTTGGTGACATAGGTAGTCAAATCAATTCTCTTAAGCCTTTCCGTATATCACAACTCGGGATGCTACACTTATTCCCATTTTGCAAAACTCCAAAAGAGTTGTTAGCGAGAAGCCGAGAACAGCCTCATCAGTTGTGTTACTAGTTTCTTTTTTTTTTTTTGGGAAAAGTGTTACACTGTTACTAGTTTATAAGGCTGATTGTCGGGTCGGAGTTGAGAAATATATTTTCTGAATCAGCAAGGCCAACAAGAATAGTTGCAGATTGTGTAATAGTAATAGCGTTTACTAAGTGTCAAGGCATTAGTAGTGGATATCAAATTTTCAGCGTTTACTGAGTGTGAAGGCATTAGTAGTGGATATCAAATTTTCATACTTTTTTTTTGGTAAAATCAAATTTTTACACCTAAAAGTTGAATATTCAACTCTCGCTAGATCATAAGTTGGTTTAGAACTAGAAACTTCAACAGAGACGAAGATGTGATTATCAAACATTGAATCAATAGGGGGAACCAGCAGAACTGTAATTTCTGTCGTGATAGGTGCGTTTATGCTCTAAGACATTACTAAGAAGCACGTATATAACCCCCAAAATGCTTTGGAAATGCAGGGCTTGATTTGTTATTTTCAGAATCAGAATCACTAATGATATTTATGAGAATATTTATTTTATGTTTGATTTTAATAGCATATCAGATTACGATACTTATCTTAAAACATATAAAGTGGACTGCATGCAAACCAAATGGAACCACCATAAAAATCATCACAAATTTTAATTTATGTTATTAACATTCGTTTTTGTGGGCAAATGTTGTTAATATTCGTTACTGTAAAAGCTCGAACTCTAACTCATCATGTATTCATGTTGTCGATTTGTATTATCAATATTCATATTTAATATTATATACGTAAACATAATTAAATTAGTTTATTAGGCGATGACAAAAAAAGAGTATATATATTAAACAAGAGCATCAAATAGCTCCCGATATATCTTACGAGAAACTTTTATCTATGAGCTTCACAAACTCATTAAAATCAATATTCCCATCTCTATTCTCATCAAAAACTCTAATCATCTTCCTACAATCCATCTTTGTACATTCATCGTATCCTAACAAAGACAACACATGTTTCAACTCATTTTCATCTATAAATCCATCTTTATTCTGGTCAAACAATATAAAAGCCTTCTTCACTATCTCCTTACCCATCATCTCACTCTTATCTAACAAGTATTCTTCGCCTTCTCCAATCAAACGTTCGTATAAAGCTTCCGAGTCATCAATCATCGTTTTGACTTCTTTCACCGACATCTTGTTTTCTGCCTGAGTTGGGACGAAAATTTTTCTTGCGATTGGAAGCTCAATATTTAGCTTCTTGTTTCTTGATGATGCGAAGAGAATGTAGGCGTTTGAGAAGAAGAGATGGAGAGAATAGGGAAAAGAAGATGAGAAATCTTGGATTATCATCATGAGGTTGAGAATGAACAAGAAGGTAGCAATGGTGAGAAGAGAGATTGGGCTAAGAACAGATGAATCCTCCATATTAAGCTGAATTTATGTGTGTCAAATATCATAAACAAATTATTATGAAAATGTTTTTCTCTCTGTCTCTTTGGTTTCAAAGAACGGATAATATGTGTGCTGAGCATGTTCCAATTTTATAGGAGGTGTTTACATTCCTGTTAAGTAATCTTATAGGAAGACCAAAACAAATCTTATAAGTCTGCGGAAGAAGTCTCCATGTAAATTGTGGAGAAACTACCACAATTCTTGAGAAAAGAGAGAGGATATTTTTAAAAATGAACAATAATGCTATTTAATATGCACCGCAAAAAGAGAAAGACTAAGGGACACCCATATAAAAGCATATTTTAATTACAAATTATGTTAAATACCACATGGCTATAAGATACTACTAATCACCAATTTCGTATTCCTGTTTTCTTAAATTAAAGTCATTCTAAAAGCTTGATATGTCCAAATTAAATTTACTCTAGGATATCTAATGATTGGTTTAGTCATATTTTGTACTTTTTTGAAAAGAATATTTCCATCGGGACGATTTTTACAATATCCTAACATTAAGAAAAACAGAAAAGAAATAAATCAGGAAAGAAAAAATCAAGAAATTCTCTGCAAACACATTTGAGGATGGTCATATGTAAGTGGTCTAGACTTTTTAAAAACATTAACTTCTAATTATACAATTTTGTTTGTTTAGAATATTATTAATTTTTAGTTTAGAAACTTATTAGTAGATACTAATCATTAAAGGTGCTCTAAGTGTTCTTAACTTCTCAGCATGTCCAAGGCAAAAAAAGTTAGAAATTAAATATTGTTGAAAAGTGAGTGAAAGTGTCTTTTATAATCTTGGATTCCAGTTGATGGAAATTTCCATGCAGTTTCCCGGTAACGTTTTCATTACTTAAGTATCGCATGTTGCGTTCACCGACCCTATATAATAATAGACTCCTTTGGAATGTTTCGCTATGTGGAATACTGAGATTCTTCGGGTTCATAATCTTCTTATAATCTTATTGCTTACTGTAACGAGGTTCACGTTGTATTTTGTTTCTTGTCAACACGTTGTATTGTTCTTTTATTACGGGGTTTCAAACGAAATTTTATAGTGATTCCTAAAAGTATTGTCAATCGTGTGTACACAACCAATACTATAATTATTAATGACTAGTACCATTATTAGATGGCAAAATCGTTAAAAACTAAAAGAAAATATGTAGAATGGTCTTTCTCAAAAAAAAAGAAGTAAAATATGTAGAATGGAAAGGAAAAAGCCATAGATAACTTTGTGTTTGCACCTCTTGAATACTCAGCCTAAATTGAAGAAAAAATATACTCATTTCGTCTCAAGATTCGAGATGAAGATGAGAGTTCGTTTTGGTAGAAGACAAAGTCTCACAAGCGTAAGCGATGTTTCGGGAGCGAACATGTTATGAAGTGTGACATACAACAACGTTACTTTGATTTTAACCGGAGTTGATTAAGTGATATGTTGGTACGAGAAGCAATTGAAGATAACAGGAGTGTGTTATTGATACAGTTGGTTCAGAGTGTACCGGTCTCAGCTATACGTGGCTGAAAAGAAAAGTTCATCATCCCAAAACAGATTAACTCAGAGAGAAGAAGAAGGAGAGAAGATCATCGAGCACTTGAACTGTATCGTGATTCATAGTTTTTTGTAGTGATCTTTGTACAATCCTAAACTGATTCTAGTGAATGGTTGCTTGTACCGTGATTCCATGAAGCTCCAGACTTACAATATTCACATCGAATTCCGAACTGGGTAAACAATTTTTTGCGTCTTGTTTTCTTTACAAGTTCATAAACACACGAGATATCGAATGAGGTGAGTGAACAACAGAAGATATTAGAAAGAGACGAGGCCAAATCGAAACCAGGAACCGCATTTTGATTCATCACATAACACATACCCGCATAATCACTTGTCGAACATTCTGTAGAATGCAGTTAATACATTCTGCATGAATTAAATGTCATCGGGACAAAGTGAGTTTCATCAGTTTCAAAACAAATATGTGAATCAGCGAAGATCAAATATATGACCTAATTAATATTAGACACAAAGTGTCCCACATCGGAAGTTGGAACTAATATTCACTAGTATATAAGATAAATGGGTCAATCCACTTATCACCAATTGGTTTTAAGTGTGAAGCCCATCTAGCTTAACATGGTATCAGAGTCCACGATCCACAAAATCCAACCCGATCCACATCGATCCGTACCCAAAGCTGGCCTATCGATCCTTGCCCATAAATTTCGAGATTGACGCTCAAAGAGCCATCATCTCGAGGGAACGTATTAGACACAAAGTGTCCCACATCGAAGTTGAAACTAATATTCAATCCACTTATCACCAATTGGTTAGAAAGATAAACACACAAGCTAACTATTCTCTTGATGGATTTTGTATTACGAGCTTGGCTTAGTAGCAATCTTGCTTTGCATTAAAATGTAAAAGAATATTGATATAAATCCTCATATCATATTTCTTTAGAACTAAAATATAAAACTAAATATTCCTAAGACTTTTATACGAAATATATATCTTTACGATTTGAATAGATAAAGAGTTTGAATATGAATCACCACAAGACTCTTATGTAGAATATATTTTTGAATCACTGGTTTAGTTTTGATTTAATATATTATTATGTTTTGGTTTTATTCAATATTTAATATTAACGTTCTGGATTTTTAAAATTTAAGTTATATAATAAAAATATATTATTTTATTAATTTTTATTATTTATGTTTGATCGAGAATTAACTCATTTAATTAATGATCTAGATGATTTGAATTCGAATTTGCATATCGAAATTCATATAATAAATGAGTTAAATGAACTAACTCATGAAAGATCCGAGTTTACCATAAGCAAAACTGAGTTGAGCGAGTTAGTTCATTTTGACACCCCTACATAAAACCTAAAATGAAAATTATATATATAGACCCTTAACTAAAACTAAAATACATCATATTATCACACTCACGTCTATTAACAAACTCATCCTCAAAATATAAGATTTTGTATGTAAACAAAAAAAAAACGTGCTATCTTGGTTTTAAACTTCTAAACTATGAAAACTAATATAAAGTCATAAATTTTGTAATTCAAATGGTATTAAAAAATTTGAAAAAAAAATATAAACCATCAACCCCTGAAACAATGACAACTAGATTTTAACCCGCACGTTCGTGCGGATATATTTATATTTTTTAAATATATTTTATATTATTAAAAATGTTTTAAATATATAATTTCTATTTTAGTGTTATATATTGTATTACTATATCATATTATTGTTTATAATGGTTTTTCTAAAAAAATTTACTTTGTTATTGATTTTTATTACTTACTAATATATTTTCGAGTTAGGTAAAATAAAATAAAAATATGAAATACTCAAATAGAGAACCCCATTCAAATTATGTTGTTTTCTTTAATTTAAACATTTTGCATATAATACATTTTTAAATTTTATTTATTTATATTATAGAAAATAAATATGACTAAAATAATTATATTTACATGTTGTGTTTAAGAAAATATACTTTAACATATCTCATTTTAGTATTTTACGGGATTTATTTATTTTAAATAATATAATCCTATTGTTTTAGTAAACTTTATACATAGTAGTATCTATCATACTATTTTATTAAATTTATTATATAGGATATTTGTTTTGGATGTTATGATATTAAGTTCTATTTTTTTTTTAAATTAAGACGTCAAAACATTAGGTTACTTTAAATTTTTACAACATATATAGTTAGTTTTTTTCAGGTACATTTCAAAAAGTTAATCTTTATTATCCATGATTTTGTCTTTTGTAAAGTTTGAAATATTATCATTTTGAGTTTGAATATTTATTTTCAAAATAATATATTTTTCGAGACAACTTTGGAAAATTACACAACTATTTGAGTTTGGAATAATACATGAATTTTGAATTTGTTTTGGTACTACATTACTGTATTATTTTATAAAATATTTGAATTTTTGGTGATATTTTTAATTCTTTTATCAACAAATTTTGTTACAATTAAAATAAAATAAAATTTATAACTAAAATTTGATTTTTGTCACTAATATTTTAAATGAATTACTGAAATTTCATATTTTACTAATAACATATTTTTAAATAGTATATGAACTAAAGGTTATTATATACTATTATATTTTTGTATATAAACATTTTAAGCAATATATTGCTAATAGTTTCAAAATAAATAAAAAGATAATGTATGGCTGTAAATATAAAATTTTAACTTATGTTAATACATTTATTTTTAATATAAAAGTATTATATAGTTTTCGAAGTTTAATCCATTATAATGATGATCAATAATTTATTTAAGTTAAAAAATAAAATAATTTTTTTTGTTAATTTACCTATTTAATATATTTTTAATATTTAATTCATATAGCACTTCTATTTTTATATAATACGGAATATATCATAGAATCTATAAAAAGTTAGTATAAAGAATTTTTTATTTTCTTTTTTTATAATAAGTTTTAGTTAAATTTACTTATAATAATATTATATTACTAATTTCGAAATATATTTATGTGTTATTTATAAAAAAATATTTAAATTTTAAACTAAGATTTTGTTAGATTTTTTCTCAACAGATTTTATTATAATTAAAAAATCAAATTTATAGTTGGTTTATTGTTAATATATTTATAGTTGGTTTATTGTTAATACAAATAATCAAATATGTCATATTGACTAATTCTTTAAGTGGTCCTACTATGACTTGTTAATAGTAGATAAAAATAGAACCCTAAATTAATAGATTAGATTTGTTTCTTTTATTTCATCTTTTGTTTTCTTTGTAAATAGCAAATTATGAATATCTAAATTGAATATTTTTTTTCAATATATGAATGAGCCCATTTATGAAATGTATATATGGACTTATGGGCCTAGGAGGGTTTTAGTTCAAAATGGATTGGCCTACGACACTCATCTCACGAAGACTCTGTAATCTTTTGATTTTCTTCGTCCACAAAAACTCCTCCTCGGATTCGGATAATCAACTCTCGGCGATGAAACACGGCGGCAAAGACCACCACCGACGCCGAAACCGAGGAGGAGCCTTTTCCTCTTCTTCTTCCCCACCAAAGACCCGACCTTCAGGGTCACCCAGCCGGACTTCCGGCGAATCACGCGGCGGAAAGGTTGCGACTTCGGCCACTATACTCGACCGCGAGGAGACGGGTCTCTTTCCCGGGCCGGGTTACGATGACCCGAATCCAGAGCCGAGGAGCTTCCCTTACAGCGTGAAGCAGCAATGCTGGGAGAAAGCGGAGAAGATTAAAGGCAGAGACCCTGAGCGTTGGAGGAGAGATCATTTAGGGAACATTGTGTTTAGGAAGCTCGTAGGCTGTCCTGGATGCTTGTGTCATGATTACGACCACATTGTTCCTTACTCCAAGGTTTTTGTCTTTCTCTTCTTGGTCCATACACTCTCACTTCATGAGACTGTTTTGCCCCATGAATTTTAGGATCTTACTGGCTCTGTTAGACCTATTAGAGGTAAGGTAACGCTACAATAGAAAATATTATGAAATTTCTCGGAAGTGATAACTAGTTTCTAAACCATCCAGAAAGCTCTTGAACTATTACTGTCATGTTTCTTGCATTCACTTTGATTGTGACCCCCTAATTCTCCAAATTGAGATTTTTTTTTCCTGAATTTTGTTGGTGGGTCTATCCCTCTTTTGCTGAAATGCATATAATGGATTCATAGGAGATTATATAGTATGATATGCAGGAGTAGATTGTGCTTCTTCTAAAGTATCTGAAGAATTTTTATTTCTAATGTTTATAGGGTGGCAAGAGCACTCTGGACAACTGTCAGGTTCTGCAGGTACGTAGCTTACCTGTTTATAGTTACTATTCTCTCTTATTCGCCTTACTTATAAACCTAAAAACCAAATATAGATTTTGGAGTTGAAACCAGTAGGAAAATTGAAGATGTTTCACATTTTTATGTTTGCAGGCAAAGGTAAACCGATCGAAGGGAAATAAAACCGACATTTCTAGAGCCGAGCTTATCCAGAGGAGTTCCTACTGCCGAGTTGCTGGTAATTTCTGCTGTATCCTCCTTCTCACTCTCTTCTACATAGAAACAAACTAATATTTATTAGATAAGTTTTAATCCGAAACTGTTCTTTGCGGAAATTTTATTTAGGACGGGATATGGATCTCATTGAGCTAACAGCTTATGGGAATGTACAACGTGCCCCTGAGTCCAGTGGATGCAGGATGCAATGATATGTTATTCGCTTATCTTTGCGTACTTTTTTTTTTATTGTAAAGATGTATTGATGGAAAGAAAATGAAGAGATTTCTCAGTATTTTTATTGGACAAAAGACTCTGTAAGACCCATAAAAGAGTAGAAAATGAGTTGGTTGTGTAGGCCATATGTTTTCTATTGTGTTTCTACTCTCTTATTGCCTTTTACATTATATTATTTATAGACTTGTATTGTTGCTACATCCATGATCTAACAATATTCAAATAGAAATGTGAAAGGTAGCTCAAAGAAAAAGTAGCTTTTGTTTCTCCATGGATTCTTTTAAGGGAGGCTTTTATTTGTTTTTTTTTATACTTTCTAGTGACGTTACTTTTTCTTTCCTCCTTTTCATTTAAGTTAACAAAGTAAATTCGACTTTGCAAGAGTATATATTTCTTACGATTTAATAGAATAGACAAGCAAGTATTAATTTTTTAAAATAAACTTTCATCGAAAACGATAAGTTAATTCAATTACAACATGTCACTTTTACCTGAAACATAAAATATAGAAAGAATACAAAAGTCTAAGAAAAGACTATTCTTTTTATCACTTTTTTGCTTATCTTTTTGAGGCGTGTCAGGACTTCCTCACAGAAGTCTAAAGTAGTTTACACGTGTCAGCATCGTAGAAGATGCCTTCCTTTGTGGAAAGTCTTTTCTTTTAATTTTTATGTTTCCTTGTGGAAATCTACACATATCGCAAAAGTTTTTCTTGGCACTGATTCAATTCATCTGTCGCTTGATTACTAACTAAATGACTCGTAGGTAAAATACTTAATTCTGTAGTTCGGAAAAAATGATAAGAGATAATGGTAAAGCTTTCATTAAGACTATAAATAAGGGTAAAAATGAAGGGGCGACTCGTTTGAACGCATCGGCTGCCATCGCGGTTGCAGGTGCAGATGCAAGAGTTTATGGATGCAAAAAGTTGCAGTTCAAATTGTTAATAAACATTTTGTACAATTCGCACAATTTTTAAAAATTGTTGTGTTTGCCGCATATTTATGATTGATTGAATAAAAGATATTGCAGTTGTTTAATAATAAATTACCAGTATTAACATATTATAATATTATAAAAAGTATAAAAACATACTATTGTGATAAAATATAATGATTATTAATATAATATGATTTATAATAATATTATGTTTATTATAATACTATTTGTGGGTTTAAATTAATATATAAAATTTGTATATGTTTTTTATAATATTTCTATTTTTAATTTTTAATTTTAAAATTTTAATATAATTTTATATTTATTTATCCATTTGTAAGCGTCCGCAAGCGCAAACACAGGTAAAATCAGTTTTTGATTAAAAAAAAATTAGAACGGTTTAAAAAGATTTGTAACGGTTTGTATGATTGTTTCGAAACGCTGTCAATCTAACAATCCCAAAAACTACGTTTTCGGTTGGCAGGAAAGCATATCCTAAGTAGATAATTTAAAAAACAATTTAATTAAAAAGTAGTGAATTTTTTTTTCAAATACATTAAGTGATTATTTTTTTAGTGGAGGGTTGACTCCCACTTCCAATTCATGGTGTGGTTTTACTTTGCTTATCAAAAGTCAACACTAAATCGTAGGTTTCCCAACGAAACTATATACACTAATGGTTTATCTCAAAATTTTCTTGAAATTCTTTTCCCCCTGAGTGCTTTTTCAATTTATCCCTAGAACCATGCATTCCACTGAGAAACAAAACTTTATGAAAATTCATGTGGTAATAGGGACGACACTACTATGTAAGTAAGATATATACCATGGCTATAATTTATAAATAGATTAAGACTTTGCGCAGGATGAGACTATTATTAAAATAAAAATATTAACAATTCATGAAACATAAGTTGTAATATTATATTTTATAACATCAAAAATTATATTTGATAAACGTTAATTTCATACAGAGAATATAGTGCTCATTAGGAATATGATTACGTTTTCTTTACTCAAATTGGATTTCTTCACTGTCGCATAGATATTTTTTTCTATATTAATAAAGCAAAAATAATGTAATTAGATAACATAGCAAAGTTATAAACTAATAAAAATACGACATAAATTTATAAATCACATGTCTCCTTTGAGTCAGTTTAGTTAGATAATTTTTTTGAGTCAGTTTCTCAATCGACATATTGACTGCGACGATGCCATGTATATATTGTTGAGTCAGTAATGTAACCAAGAGCATGCACATGTTCTGGTTATAAAATAAAAATCATAGTTGATGCTCCAAAATCTTTTACATAGTACTTTCTTCGTTTACGTCGTCATCCAATTCTTCTTTTAATAACAGCTACGGAATGTTAAAAAAACATGCATGTGTAAAGGAAATGTTACTGTTAATTAGGTGTGAAAGATTTCATAGTCATTATGCAAAAGCATTACAAAATAAGCATTAAATACTTTTTCAAAACAAAAAGCATTAAATATGATATGTTAGTCCAATGGTAAATTTAGTAAATAGTTTAGCTATGAAAGGGTAAAGATCAAAAGAGGCCGAGAATGATTGTCATTGTGATACATGCAAAATGGTACAACTGTAAATAATTTACTTTTGTAAGGTTATTCTTTTTTTTTTCTCCTTAATAATAAGGGGATGGTACAACTAAAATCACCAAGTTATACAACAAAGATAGGTTTTAATTTTCTAATGAATTTCTTTGATCAAAGAATATATAAAATCGTGATGATAATCTACAGTATATATATCATAGTAATCAAATACTATTTTCGGTCTTTTAGCAAAAAGAAAAAACTATTTTTGGTATGAAATCAAAGCATGTTTTATTCGCCTCTGTATCAGCATAATTTGTTTTGTTTTGTTTTTTTACAGATCTAATTTCTGTGTAGGAGGTGCAACCCACAAATAGATATTTTTCCGAATATTCATATGAGCCGTAAGCAATATCCCCATTTAGTTTTAATTCCAGTGATATCTTGAGTTATTTTTTTTTTGAACTTAGCTTAGTGATATCTTGAGGCATCATATCTTCATTTTATTTTGTTTCCCCAAATTTATCATACTATATTAAGGTTAGTTAGTCAATCAAAGTAGTTTTTGAGGAGATCAATACAATAGAACCTTTAACATAACATAGATTAAAGCCTTGATTATGTTTGGTTTTTAAGTTTTAGATTTTTAATTTTGCTTTTGTTCTTTGGTTTCTGAGTTTTAGATTTTATGCAGATTTTTCTTTTAATAAATTTGAATGGTGTTTTTTAGTTTCTGGCTTCTGGCTTTATATGTTATTATTATTATTATTATTATTATATTATTATTATTATTATTATTATTATTATTTTATAAAAGTTTTGTGCTTTTATATTTATGTTGTTTGCATTTAGATATTTGAAATTACTTAATTAAATTTATACCATTTTACTGAATTTATTCTGAGTTATTGGGATAATTAAGAAAATATCTTTTTGTAATTTTAGATTGTCAAAATACGTATTCTAAGCTACCCTTTATTATATGTAGTAATATAGTTATATAGCGATTCTAATAAGAAATTATATCCTTTCGTGGCTAAATTTAAATTCAAACTATTATTATTATTAGCATTATTATTTGTTGACATAATAAATATTTATTTGAGATAAGTATATAATTTATTTAAATATCATAAAATAAGAATCTGTAAATTTATAAAATATTATGCTTATCACTAGAAAATAATAATTTTATTAATATATTATATAAAATTTCTATTAAATATTTAAAATATCTAAAGGAAATATATCACTAAAAATGATGAAATAGCAGTATTTTAATGTTCTAAAAATTGCTAGGCGGTAACTAAACATTTTAAAGAAGATTAACGATTAGGCGGATTATCTGGAGTCTAGGCGAAGCCTAAGCGCTAACAAATTATTTCTTTATTTTATATATCATACAGTTATATGATATATTTTAGTTTTTAAGTTTAATTATAAAATTATTGTGATGAATTATTAAAATTAGATATGAAAAACAAAATAAATTAGAAAAAAATTATAGATTTGTAATAACATTTTTGCTTAGTTTAATATATTTAGATTAATTTAGATTGATTAAACCAATTTAGAGCAATTTAAATTGTATAAATTAGATTTTAAGAAAATTGTTTCGGATATGACCGAGTTACCGTCTAGGCACCATCAAGACCGATTTTTAGAACCTTATAAAACTAAGGTATTATTTCTGAAAAACCTGAAAACTGGTTCTTGGGTTTTCTGTATAATATTGAAAAGTGTTTTATATAAAAGCAGTGGTAAAGAAAATCTATTTCCCAAAAATCTTGAATGGCAAAAAAAATGGATTTTTTGACAAAAAAAATCACTGCTACAAAATTCAATAAAAAAAAGGCTCATAATTAGTTAAGCCTTTGTTTTACATTTTTTACTAAACTAATTAATAATTTTCTTTTATTTTAAACACTTTTTTTTTACTTAATTTTATTTTAAACACTTCCACATTAAAACTAATAGAAACACATGGAAAAGGAGAATACTTCTCTTTGCTTCTATTCATATATGGGTCTTAACATCTTAACGACACTGTTGCCTCATATTTGAAACCATTTGATAAAAGCAAATACATTATAATTTTTCATACCCTCTAGGCTCTAACTTATTAGCAAGAGGGGCACGGCCAATATGTGTTGTGTGTATCAACTGACTATAGTCGTGCGTTTGCGCTTGAAACGCGTTTGGCATTAGTCAATGTTTTTGTTGGGTGCCAAATTTTATGTATTTCCAAGATTTTTCGAACATGCGTTCGGTGAAGTAAAACAAGTTGGAAGGAAAATCCGAATTCATAAAATTTATTCTTAATGCAAGGTAGGGAAAACACGAAAAGGGAACACAATTGCTTTGCCACAAAATGCAAAAAGGTAGAAAAGAAAAGTATTATTCAAAAAGGAAAAAAGCAACTTGACATACTTTTTACTTGTAAGAATGATAATTATATTGCCGTTATAAGAAAAAGACTGATAATAATATTGTGCGCCACAGTATTTTAGTACTAAACAGAAAAATATGTGGCTAAAAATTATTTTAGCAATCTGAAATATCTAAGTTGCTTTCAAAGGCACAGACCAAACAATAAATAAATCCCAAAAACATTATAGTGACCCATCCTTTTCAGTATCAATATCCAAAATATAAAAGTATTTAAAGGGAGAATGCAAATAAAAATAACTTTTCCACTTTCCAGCACATTAAATTCTAATTGTCTTTACGCTGAATGGCACATGTTCATCTAAAATCTAAGGGACTCATATTATTGTGCAAAAGGAAAAAATCTTAAGAAAAAAACAAGACAAGTAATTTTCGCATGGCCCCTAATTATCCATGATTTTTCTTTGTTTCTGTAAATTTATAAAATCTAAAAAATCCAAAATACTAAAAGCATGCTTCTTTCAAAAATAGTTATAATCTAAAAAGATGAATAATGTGTTTTAAGCTATTTAATAAATTCCCCAAAGTTATTTAATAAATTCCCAAGAAGTTAATTATATACAGAGTTAATAAATTCCCACAAAGTTAATTATATACAAATTCAAAAAGAAATTATATACAAATTCAACGTCGTATATATATATATATAATATAATATACAGTTTCAGCACCATATACTATAGTTGATAATCCAAGTATTGTATTGTTTGTCAAATCATTTTTTCGGCTAGTAAAATCATCTTTTAAAGATTCATAAAGTGATTTTTCAGGATAAAAATCTTTGAGTGTTATTTAAATTAATATTTTAAATCCTTTAAAAATAAGGTTACCACGAAGCTAAATTATCATTATTTGAAAGTTTGGAGTCCGTGTTGCACAAAAAAATAGTTTGGAGTACATAATTTTTTCAACCCGAAACTATATTAGTAATATTAATATCCTTGACGGAATAAGGTAGTTTTACTGGTTAGAGTTTTAGAGACCAATTATCATGCTTTCAGGTTCGACGCCAGCCGGAGGCGAACTGTCTCTTCCATGTCACTAGTAGCGATACTGGACCTCAGTCCAGGTTAATACTTTTCCGGATGAAGTGGACTGCTGTCTGACCGGATCCTGAGAATGATCCGCAAAGCAGGAAACCCTAGATTATCAAAAAAAAAAAAATATCCTTTTAGTACTCACTCTAGAGATGTAAAACCGCGGAGTCAGCCATTAGCTCACAGTTCAATTTTTTCGTCAAAGATTACAGTTAACTTGCATCAAGATTTTCCAAAAAGGAAATCTTGCATCTTCACTGTTTTTTTGTATCTTCCTGTTAGCATAACTGTTCACAAGATAACTTAGATAAGAACAAGTGATAAGCCTCAGAAGACTGTCGGTTGTAAATTGTAATGGCCAACGCAACAACTGTCAGTGTCAACTTTCTACCATTAATGTTCAACATTTAACAAATGAAGTGAGAAAAAAAACAAGGAAAACAAAAGAAAGAGCAAATCGGAAAGTATAATGTACATAAAGGATTTGAGTTTAGTTAGTTCGTTTTTTTTCGGTTTAAGTAGTTTAGTTTTAGATTAATTCCAAAAAGATAAAAATCTACTGAATTGAACCAAAATTACGATTGTATTTTAGTTAAGTTGATTATTCAAATGTTTTTTGATTGAATATATTTATTGAGAAATGGTAGTATCTTATGGTATTTCAATCAATTTCTCATTTAGTGAGAATTAAACAAAAACGAAATTACTAATTGCCAAACCGGACCTAGATCAAACCGCACAAAACATCAGGATGTATTAGTGAGAGACTACCAAGAGGAGTTATGTCACGAGGAAAGAAGAAAAGAGATAAAGAGTCTCAAAACCTTCATTCTCCAATAAAATGTATATACAAACAATCATACATATATATATATATACACACATACGTATATCAACTCTAGACCCGTTCTTGGAAATTGAGTGATCTCGATAGAGCAGCAGGGTTAGCAGAAAGAAGAGGAGGGTTCTCGTTGTTACTCTTCTTCGTCTTCTGATCAAACCCTTTGAACATACCACCGCCTTTGCTTCCCAATCTCGAACCTTCGTTCTTGATTCCCAATGTTGTCCATATAGAGCTCTTTGCTGCTTCGTCAGGATCGTCTATTCTCAACGTTTTGGGGACTATAACCCGCCCGTTCCTCTGTTTCCTCTCTGTTTCATCGCCCTTTCTTGAAGGTTCCTCGTCTCTCGAGTGCTTCCCTAGAGTGGGAGAGTTTGGACTCCAACCCTTTTGACTTATAGGTGATGAGGACTGATTCGGTGGTAGCATTGGGATGGTCCAGTAAGGGTAAAACGGCATTGGATACCCTGGAGGTGGGTAAAAACCTGGTGGAGGCATCGCTGGATTCCACGTGTAGGGCCATGGTACACCAGGGATGCAAGCATAACCATTCATGTTGTTGTTGCTGTTCATTTGTGGTTCAACAACTCTGCAGTTCTGTGCTCTTGTTTCATCCACTGAGGTAGTAGTCACAGAGGATCCACTTGAGCAGTCATCTCCATTCTCAACCCGCTGATCCGCTAACCCGTTTCTAGCTCCGTTTTGGACTTTCTGGTCTCCTTGTAGCTTCATCACAGGGGTAATGGGAGCAGCGTGCTGCTGATGAGCTTGTAAACCAAAGCTCAGGACACGTGTGTTGGATTGTAAGCCGGGATCGAGCCTTGCAGCCTGGAGAGCCTCGGAGATGGTGATGTGACGGTAATGAGAGGAGGAGCTTTTGTGCTTGCGGCGTCCAGCACCGACGGGTACGTTCCTCATGGTGCCTCCGGCGGTCCAGTATCTCTGACAGGCCTTGCAGAAATGGCGAGGCTGGTTGATGTTGTAGTTGTTGTAATAACAGAACTTGGTGTCCATGCTTTTGCACCTGGGACAAGGCAGAATCTTGGTTGGTTTCTTCAGGGTTTTACCGTCTTCTGTTGTCTGCTGATCGCTCTCTGTCTGATCATCAGTTGATGTCGCCTCTTCCTCTTTGTCCCCTGTCTCGGGTTTTGAATCATTCAGATTGTTGTTGTTGTTACAGTTATTCTTCTTCTCTGATAACTCTGGAGTTACTTGCTCTGTAGTTACCTGAGAGAGGTAATTAAAAAAACAGTTAAAATAAGAACACTTGCAATGGACCAATGAATAAACAAAGTCTCAAAAGAAAGTTCTAGACGAATAATCAAACAATTATTCTTAAAAGTAATTGAGAAAATATATAATCTTCATCAACTCCTAGAATCTCTATGATTAACATAACACTATTAAGAAAACAAAAAACATAAAGATGGCAACTTTGCTTGATGGAAAAACCATAACACAAATTGTAGATCCAAAGAGCTTAAAACTATTGGACATGATGATGAGCTCGAAACAGAGGATTCTGTCAAATTTTATGAGATTCAGACAAAACATATTTGTCTGTATGAAAACTAACTACTTGAAGACTTCCATTTACTTCTGTCTAATTTTACTAACAAGTTTCAATATTTTATTTTACGAAATTGCTTTTCTTGATCCCTTTTAAAGAAAACAGAGCATATAATCAATCAATATATCAGTACCTTCTCTAGTGATTTATCATCTCCGCCGGTATGCTCTTCCTCAACCACCGCCACCGTCAACGGTTGTTCAAAAACAGCCGGGAAAGGGATTTTCATACCGAAGAGCTTAATAGCTGGATCTCTACTTTCCATCATCATTTCTTCTTTAATCAAAAACAGAGGTGTGAAAAAAAGAAAGAAAAGCTCGCGGGGCAGTCTCTGATTCTTCTTACTCTGTGGAAATATTTGTTTTCTTTTTTATAAAATATTTGTGTGTGTGTGTGTGTTTTTGGGAGATTTGGGGGAGGAGGAGAGATATGGAGGTGAAGTGTTGAAAGAAGGGATTTAGATCCGTATAAAAGAGGAGGGGGGTACCACGTCAGCATCACCATTCATTTCTCAGCCACAAGTTTATGTGGCCTCCGATATTTTCCTTTTCGCCCCCTTTATTATTACCGGGTCGGGTTGCCCGATTTTAATAATCATAAATCGTATCTTTTTATGTGTATTATTCGCATCTATTCTTTTTCCTTTTAATTAAGGACAATTCTTTCGAATAGTTCATATTTTAATTTTTCATCAAAAGAGTTATTAATAAAGAAAATAGCCAAAATAATTCTTTTTAAAGAGACCAAAAAAACTAAAACTAAAATAAAAAAAAATAAAAAAATATTTTGTATAGCTTCAAATTATATGTTTTCAAATTTAAACTTTTATAATATTTTCCATAATAAAATATCCGAAATAATGTTTTTAATTAGTTTTTTGAGATAAAGCATATTCATCTTCACACTTGAAATAAGAAAATGTTGTACGGTTGACCTTTAAATTTCATTTCTTCTTCTTTCTGGTTTAATTAAGACTAAATCTTGATATGAGTATTAATTTTCTGTTTTAGTTTTCATTTATTTATATTAAATAATGTATTTATATATTTGATCGTTTTATATTGACTAAGATATGTGTGGATTTTTGGATACCCACTCAAATTCAGTAGAAATCTATTCAGGTTTGAGATTTTTGAGCTTAAAAATTCTAGATTTATTCAGGTATTTATAAATTTTGGTTCCGTTCGATCCAGATCTTTGCGGGTTCGGATAATCCGTTTAAATTATTTTAAAATTTATATATACTTTAAATTTTCCTAAATCTAAAAATAAAAATAATATAACATATATATTTGAGTAATATAAGCCAAAGTACCTAAATTAAAAATTAAAGACAGGTTTTTGGTTGGAGAATAAATACATATTTTAAGTATTTTTGGTGTTTTGATTATTGTTTATCTACTTTAGATGTTTACTTTTGATAATTTTTTTATATTTCAAATATTTTAGACAATTTTAAAATAACTTATATATTGGATATTAACTCTAAAAATAGCTAACATATTCAAGTATATAAATATGATTCAAATACATTCGAATACCCTAAATATTTTGT
The DNA here is from genome assembly GCF_000801105.2 of Raphanus sativus. Classification (NCBI taxonomy): domain Eukaryota; kingdom Viridiplantae; phylum Streptophyta; class Magnoliopsida; order Brassicales; family Brassicaceae; genus Raphanus; species Raphanus sativus. The sequence continues at coordinate 40,945,440 of NC_079516.1, read as the reverse complement.
TTGGATCAGGTTTAATTCTAATTCTCTAGATACCAAAATTGTAAAACCGTTTGGATATTTATCCAATTTTAATTCAAATTTGGTAATACTTTTTCGTTCAGAATTGTTAAATGAATAGTTGATATTATAATTTTCATAATTGTTTATCCAATAAAAATGTATTTTTTGAATCTGATAAAATAAATAATTTTGACATTGATTTAATGGAGAAGTGAATGAAGTGTATTTAATTAAAATTAATTTCAAAAAAACACATTAATATAAGTGAAAAAGACAAAACATAGCAGATAGTCTCGCACGCAATGCAAGAAATCAACTTTTGTTTGTTATCCATATAAATCCGGAGCTACCAGTTTAGTTTGCAGAATCTATATGAGTCTGTTTAAATTAGTGATAAAAAATAAAAATGACACACTCACTAATTATAATTTAATTTAAAAGTTTTAAATTATATATCTATGCATGAGCATGAAAGAGTCACCTAATTATTATATAAAAACCTTAATTGAAGTTATGTTTTTTTGTATTTTACTGAATTTAAATAATACGTAGAATTTGTTTAAATATATATTATATTAAATTTATAATTGGTCTGGGTGTAAAATTTTTTATTTTAAATGATATATTTAACTTACTCTGAATTAAGAGACTAAAATAATAGTATTGACAACCTTCATTTATTTATAGAGCATCATTTTCTTTGTGGAAGTTCATGTTCACAATCTATCTTAAGTTACATATAACCACAAAAATTTTACATAGTTGAAAGTGACCTGTAATTTATATCATAAAAGAAAGGACTACTAAAAGTTAAAAGAAATTTAAAATGATTTCCAATTAATTTTAAGGGATAATTCGTTTATTTCAGAGTAATAATTGTGTCTTTTTATATACTGACCGAATAGATATATATATAAAATGTGAAAAATATATAGTGAAAAACAGAGGAGAAAATAATTTTATTAAAAATATAATGTTACTCTCATCAAACTTAAAATAATAATGAATGTTTTTCTGTTTAGATAATAACTAGTATAACCAAGACGAAATATAATCCTACTTGATTGAAAAAATAATAATTTTCATCTTTTCGTTTACTTTTAGTTTTTTTGTGAAAAGAAAAAAAAATTAAGAGTAAACGGAAAACCTAAATTATTATTTTGACAAAATAATATATTTTTTTCATCTTGGTCGTTTACTCTTAGTTCTTATAATGATAACGAGTCAAAACCTAAATTAAATATTTAGAACTCCCTTTTTTTTGACAAAAAATATTTTAGAACTTCATGTATTTGACAGCTATTTTTGTGTGCAAATGTTAAGATGACAGCTATCTTTTTACACGAGTTATACATTTTAGATCAACAAAGAACAGCTATGTTCTGTGTTCTTTGTGTACGTCAAGATGAATAAAGAAATCGTCTCTTTCTATTTACCAGTATTTATCCTAGATATGGAGAAAGCTGTCATTTAGATTGCTTGGTTTTTGATATTTGTTTCTTTCCCAGAATCTTTTTTTTCCGTCTAATTTTATTATAAAAGACCGAAGCCCAAGTACAACCAAAACGAGTCCAAAACCCAAACCGAAAAAGACCCAAACATAAAGAAATCCGGGTCCAAATAAAACCACCCGACAAACACAAGCCGGGTTTGGTTACAGAAACTAAAGAGATATATAAATAAAAAGACAATACAATTTATCAACAAAGAGATTTAATTGTATGTGCTCAGTATACTCTGCATGATCAGGAATCGGACCAGTCAGTTTGTACGTGTGGATAAGGAAAAGCGAAGGAAGGTTGGATTCAACGACGTGTCAGTAAACCATTGAATTTCAACAAAAAGGTTCCGTAGGTCGCTGCCACATTCTAAAGTTTATCAACTTGCGTTTTTGGAGAATCTATATCAAAGTCTACCTTTTGCCACGTCAGATTTGTGTTGGCCCACGTCATATCTGCTCATATATTTCTACAAAAGTTGCATGTCTTTCACTTGGTCGATCTAATCACCATCCTCCACGTGTTCCGCTGTGATCGCATCCTAGCAAGATTTTTTCTTCTTGTGTCACTCGCTGGTTTTAAAGGGTAACAATTGGCTAGAACTAGAAACCAAAATACTACAGTATTATCTTAGTTTTTTTTTTTGTAACTTAATAATAGTGCAGCGGAAAATCAAGTTCTGCAGAAACTATGGGTGCATCATTACCAAATTAGCCCCTTCCAACACACACCAGTATTATCTTAGTTTTCATGTAGATAGAAGTATTATCTTATTTGTTGGCCAACAAATAAATATATTTTGAACTTCTAAACTCTGAAAAAAAAACGCCAGCTGACAGAAAAAAGAAGAAAAAAAATCGTAACATACAAATGTATTATTCTCTCTGTTTTATATTATAAGTCGTTTAAAATAAATTTGTTTATTTTAAGTAGTTTTCATATTTCTAGATAAATTTTCTTTTTAACCTCGACTAGAAAACTCAAATTAGAACCGACCCAAAAATATCCGAACCAAAACCGAACCGAAAATTTATAAGTATCTATTGGGTCCAAAATATTTATATCCGAAAGAACCAGAACCAAAAAGAATCGATCCAAATAGATTTAGACCTGAAAAGAACCGACCCGATAAGAACCGTTTAATACCCGACTTAAAAACATGAATATTCAAAACTATGTTTTGTTGTGTTCTAGTTTATATATTTTATGATTTAGTTGAAATATTTTTTTGCTAAAAATCTTTATTATTTTTTTGTAAAATTTTCAAGTAATATGAAACTTTAAATGTAAAATTTAGAATTTAAAAAATGTTTTATTTTAGTTTTAATAGTTTATTTTAATTTATTTTGTAAAAATTTAGATATGTATGACATATTTTGACTAAATTTGATGAAATTAACATATTTCTTGTTTTTTAGATTCTAAATATCCGAACCCGATCCAGACCCAATGTGGACCCAAAAATAATGGATATGTTACAACTATTTAATTATAGATCCCAAACGATCCGAACCCAACCAAAAAATTAGAAGTACCTATTGAATCTAAATATCTAAGACTCAAAAGATCCGGATCTGAAAGGAATCGGCTCGAATCCAATCCGAAGACCTGAATACCCAGATCTAGATGTTTGGTATCCTAGTCTATATTTGAGAAGTGATTTGCCACATGTCTTCTCTACAATCATTTTCACAAAAAAATTGTGACGTGGCTATTAAGATTGATGACATGTCATATGGTTAAATATGACATGGACAATTATATTTAATGCTGATATATATTTTTGGAAATCTTTTTAGAATATGGCAATAACTCATATATTACATCTAATATTGATTTATATTTTTGGTAAACTTTATAGAATATGTTAATAACTCACAAATTATCACTAAAATAAATATATTCAAATATGACATTTTTAATTTGGAAATATTATATAATTTTACTTTATAATTATAAAAGTTTTGTTATCTAAAATTTTCTAAATTTCTGTATTTTTTTAAAAATTTAAATCGTAATATCATTAGTTTCTTTTAGGTATCTGCAAATTATATAAATATTATTTAGTTTTAATTTTTGATAACCATACAATTTTATATGTTTTTAGTAATCTTTTACAAGTTGATTTAATACATTTAACCAAATGAAATAAATATTTTTTTTATCTAAGATTTTAACTTTATATATATACATATATATTCTTAAATATAATTTTTTAAAAAAAATATTTTCTCTTAATTTTATGCTTAATTAATGATATTTATATTAATTATTGGTCAAAATAATAAAATATATAATATTAATAAATTACATTTTAAAATATAAAATTTAACTTTTAAAAAATTCATCACTACACATGGTGCAGAAAAACTCTTAGATTAATAATTGTGACATAGCTACTAAAATTGATGACATGTCTTATAAATAAATATGATATGAACAATTATATTTAAGGTTAATTTATATTTTTGGTAAACTTTTTAAAATATGGTAATAACTACTCCCTCTGTTCCAAAATAGTTGAAATTTTAAACAAAATTGTTTTTATCTTAATTTTAATGTTCAGTTATATCAAATTTATATTAAAATATTGATAAAAAAAGAAAATTTATAATATTAATAAAAAAATAAATATAATTTATATTTATCTATTAAAATATTTTAAAATTCTTTTACTGCACATGGTGCAGGAAAACACCTAGTTAAACTTGAATTTGGTGTAAGGAAATAGATGATAGTGTGGTAGGGGATAATATTATTTCATATATAGTGGATGTCAATTATTTATTGTAGTTAAATGATTTATGGGTCAGTATAATTATTAGTCTTTGTTAAATTTGTATTTTTGATTACTGATTTTGTTCGTGTTGTAAGTAGGCCTTTTAGGGAGATTAAAATTGATTGTTTATGGACCGAGTTAGTTTTGGTATGAGAAATGAAAACTTGAAAAGAAACAGTTTGGACCATAAAGCGGCCGAAACCCTGGTGATGGTTTAGTTGCTTGGGAGACACGATATAGTCCTTAGAGGAGATGTGTAGCCCCCTTGCATGAAATGATGCTGTTGTACTAATCCATTGTTGAGACAGCAGCTTCTCTGGCGACGATTTCTCCTATAATGTCATGACGCAACTGTTGAGAATTGATATCCGATTCAACCTGTATCAACAATCAGTTCGCAGATTTTTGGTGACCGGTGTTCACCTCCTCTTCCGATGTGGAAGAGAGCTACTCACCGGGAGAGAAGAAGGTCTCTCGGCCTTTCCATTATTACCGATCAAACCGATCGAAGGTGTTTACAATAGATCTCTCAAGATATAAGAAGGTGAAGAAACAGAGAAGAGAATATCAGAATACAAAGAGATAACCGAGAAGCTCTCTCTCTCTTGATCTTTCTCTCTCTCTCTAAGTCACACAAAGAAGATGACTCTCTTGCGTGGAGTCACTGTTCGTAACAGACTCTCGCTTCCTTCACATGCTTCTCTGATATTTTGTAGCACAAGGAGAAGTGATGGACTTGTCAATAGCTTGGGCCAAGATGTATTCCAATCTGGGCTGGAGTATACTAAGGCCACAACAACTCACAGCAACGTTTCAAGCCAGCTCATGTGATAAGAAAAGTAAAACCATGTCCGCTGGTACTGTCTTATCCTCTCCTCCAGAATAAACCAGTAGACTGCCTCCCAATAGACACAACATCTCTTGGCAGCAGACCAGTGCCTAAGAGCTTTGCCCACCTAAAATTCGACTTTTTCAGACACAGCAATATTAAAGCAATCTTTTAAGGAAAACTTGTGTGCTACTTAATCACAAACGTCCACATCCATACACCATGAGTGTCCACCCTAATTCGTCCTAGGTCGGTTAACGTCTTCAGACGGCTTTTTGCCATTGTTGACTCGAACATGAGAAGCATGAATAGTGTGAACACACTGTAATACCAGAATTCATCCAAGCGCCAAAGACCCACACGGAAAACCTGCAAAAGGAGGAAGAAACGTAGTACTTAGAGAAACAGAGCCATGGAAGAAGAAAAAGAACCGTAAGATACAAAAAATGGTTCCGTGCAGTTTCTTTCAGTAACTTCTGGATATATTCAGAAGGAGAAATGTTTGGAAAAGAGAAGTCAGTTACTTAGACACATTGTTAGGTTTAGCTTTTCGATTCAGTATACGATTTGAGATCTTATCGATGCTGTTGTTGTTTGATTTGCAGGTAAACGAGTAAAGAAAACGTAAACGCAATCAACACACAAGATTTGTTAACCCGGACTGCGTTTCCTACTGTCCGGGGAGAGATCGGAGCTCTCAACTGATCACTATAAGCGTTTGAATCAAGTACAAAGTCTTGGTATCTTTCAACACAAGTAAAACGGATCACACCGAGTTCTATGTGCAAAGACTACCTCTGAAATACACCACCGGTAATCAGATTCTCCGTTGGATAGATCGCGATCAGCTCTCCACCGTCTCCGTCGCGATCGTCTCCGAGATAAGACTCTTCTCCTCTTGATTCTCTTTGCTCTGATCTGTAACTAACTCTGTTACACTCGCTTGCAACTTGACTTGTGATGACGATGAAGCTGATATAGCTTCATTAATCAATACCTCGTCGTTTTGACTAATAGGCCAGTTGCTTGCTTTTCAGGTGACGACGTGAAGCCCACATCAATTACCCGAAACCCATATGAAGCCCACTTCCGTTTTAGATCAGCTGGATGCGACAAACATTCACAAACTCCACCTTGTCGATCTGCTGTCTGAAACCCTAGATCCCCCTTAGGCGAAACCAGAGACCTCTCAACCTGTCGTGAACTCCACCCAACCTTACCAATCATAAACTCTCCTGACGAAACCTTCATCACATCTCGACCCAATCTCTCTCCTCAGTTTCAATCTCAACCGATCGAACTTCTCAGCTTTACCGCAGCCGATAAACAAGTGTAGATCCTTCACCGATCTGCAGTTGTCTTCTCACTCTTCAAGCAAGGTAAACTCCTTTTCTCTTTGTTTTTCTTCAATCGTATTTTACCATACGATTTAGCTTTTGTCGACTTATTATCCCAGAAACTAACCCGTTTCCTTTCTTTGATTGCGAGGTAACCAAATCGACAAGGTTACTGCAATCTCCACCTCATCCAATCAGGCGAGGACTTTGGCCAGCTCCAGACACTTCTGAAACGCCGGACCAGGTAAACACTTCGTTAGGAAGTCAGCTGCATTTAGAGTAGTATGGACCTTGATTAGGTTAACGGAACCCTCGTGAACCTTATCTCTGATGAAATGGTATTTAGTATCCATGTGCTTAGTCCTGCCATGGTGAACTGCATTCTTAACTAGGCATATTGCACTTTGCGCATCACAATATAATTTGTAGCTCTTGAAACTGAACCCCAATTCATCACAAATCATCATTAACCATTTACCCTCCTTCGCTGCTTCAGTGAGAGCCATATACTCAGCTTCTGTGGTTGATAATGCAACTACAGACTGCAGTGTGGCTCGCCAACTGACAGTGTTCCCACCAACTTGAAAAAGATAAGCTGAAACCGATCTCCTCCGATCCAAATCTGAATTGTAATTTGAATCACTGTAACCAACAATCTCAAACACTTCTTGCTTAGTGAACGTTAGACAAATATCCAATGCTCCTGTTAAGTACTTAAAAACCCATCTGACAGCATCCCAGTGAGCTCTTCCTGGTTAAGACATGTATCTGCTGATCAGACAAATAGCAAATCCCAAATCAGGTCTAGAGCCAATCATTGCATACATTAGGCTTCCAACCGCACTAGCATAGGGTATCTTATCCATGTAGTCAGCTTCTTCCACGATCTCTTTATCAGATAACTTTCTCAACTTGTGTTGCGAGCTAACCGGTGTCACATCTGGTTTAGCTCCTTCCATGTTAAAATTCTTCAATACTTGTCTCAAGTATTTCTCCTGTGAAAGCTTTAGAATCCCTTTCTTCCTGTCACGTATGATGTCCATCCCCAAGATACGAGTAGCTTTGCCTAAATCTTTCATTTCAAACTCTGAACTTAGACTTTCTTTCAACTTCTGAATTCTCTTCATATCTTTCGATGCAATCAGCATGTCATCCACGTAGAGCAGTAAGAAAACTTTATCCTCCAAAGTCTTTCCCTTAAAATACACGCATGGATCATGAACACTCTGATTGTACCCCTGTCTCTTCATGAACTCATCAAACCTTTGGTTCCATTGTCGAGGAGACTGCTTCAATCCGTACAATGACCTCTTAAGTAAACACACTTTAGACTCGTCTCCCTTCTCAATAAACCCCTCTGGTTGACTCATATAGATTTCCTCATCCAGAGTTCCATGTAGAAATGCAGTCTTCACGTCTAGTTGTTCTAGTTCCATGTCGTAGTTAACCACCACTGATAGCATAAGCCGAATAGTCACATGTTTTACAACTGGAGAGAAGATTTCGTTGTAGTCAATACCCTCGATCTGAGTAAACCCTTTTGCGACCAATCGAGCTTTAAACCTTGGAGGTTCAACTCCAGGAATCCCTCGTTTATACTTGAAAATCCATTTACAACCCACAATCTTCTTCTTTCCTGGTTTGTTAACCACTAGCCAAGTCTTGTTCTTTGCTAAAGAATCAATCTCTTCCTTCATAGCTAGCTTCCAGTACTTCCAATACTTGCTTCTTTTAGCTTCAGCCACAGTCTTAGGTTCATCTATCTCAATATCCTGAGCACACAGCAACGCATACGCAACCACATAATCTCCTCCTTCCTCATACATTGATGGCTTCTTAATATTCCTCTTAGCTCGGTCTCTGGCCAACACATAATCACTCAAGCTTTCTGATGACGTTTCTGCCTCTCCCTGTTCAACTGAATCAGACTCTGAGCTGTCTGTATCTTCTGCCTCTGAGCTAGACGAATCATTCACTTCCTCTGATGTAACTCCACCTGATTCTGTATCCTCAAATGTTTTATCAAAGTTGAATGACACTCTTTTACCCTTCTTGTCTTGTTTAGAAACCTTAGGAACTGACTCCACCTTATCCTTGAACACTTTGTCTTCATTGAATGTCACATTTCGGCTGACAGTACACTTCCCATCATCTGGTAACCAAACTCGATAACCCTTAACTCCCTGAGGGTATCCAACAAAATAACCCTTCGTAGCTCTAGGACTCATCTTGTCTTGAACAGTATGCACAAACGCTTCACACCCAAACCTCTTAAGATGCTTAAGTGTCACCTTCCTACCCGACCAAACCTCTTCAGGAATTTTAAAATCCAATGACGACGTAGGAGAATGATTAATCAGATACACTGCCGTAGATGCTGTCTCACACCAAAACTGTTTCCCAAAACCTGTTTCAGCCAACATGCTTCGCACCTTATTCATAATCGTTCTGTTCATCCTTTCTGCCACTCCGTTCTGCTGCGGTGTGTAGGAACAAGTAGTGTGTCTCTTAATCCCTGAGCTCTTGCATAACCCATCAAACGCTTTGTTACAGAACTCCAAACCATTGTCTGTCCTCAGACACTTAATACGTTTCCCTGTTTGGTTCTCAACAAGCTGTTTCCACTCTTTGAAATTCTGAAATGCTTCATCCTTAGTTCTTAAGAACTGAATCCAAACTTTCCTTGAATAATCGTCAATAAACGTGATGAAGTATTTGCATCCTGCAAGACTCTCTTCGAGACCTGGTGATCCCCACAAGTCAGAATGAATGTACTCTAATGGTCCTTTAGAAACGTGCTTCCCTTCTTGAAAAATTTGCTTCTGAGCTTTCCCTAAGACACATTCCTCACAGAAGTCGAGTGTGTGAACCTCTTTACCATCAAGATATCCTCCTTTTACCAGCTCATTCATACACTTTAGTCCCATGTGACCTAACCGTGAATGCCACATCTTTGTAGTATCGATCTCAGGTCTAGCAACTGCGACTGTTCCCTTCTGAACACTCCCATTCAAGAAATACAAACCTTCCTTGTAGGTTCCAGTAATCACACGTTTTCCATTTCTAGAAAAAGTAATATTGAATCCAGATCCCTCATAACTGCACCCACTCTTCTCAAGCTGCCCAAATGAAATCAGATTTCTTCCCATTGTAGGCATATAGCGCACGTTAGTTAAGATCACTTCACTATCATCTGGATTCACTATCTTCATCTTCCCAATACCAGTCACTTCACTATAAGTGTTGTTCCCCATTAGCACTTTCCCTCCATTCACTTCTTCAAAGTCAAACAGAACCTCTTTGTCTGGAGTGATGTGAAACGTACAACCTGAATCCAGAACCCACTGATCACGAGTGTCATGTACACTTGCTGTCAAGATCATTGGTTGTTGCCTCTGCGCAACATTGGCATTCTGCTGTTTGTTTCCATCTTTTCTCTCTGGACAGTCTCGCTTGAAATGACCCTCACGACCACAAACCCAACACTCTCTTGGTTTTGCTGGAGTCTGTGACCTTGAGTTTTTCTTGTATCCACCTTCTCTGCTCTTACTTCTTCCTCTCCCTTTCTTTCCATTTTGACGCTTCTCCCCGTTTGCATTAGATGCAATCAGTCCCTCAGCAGTTGAGCTTGACTTTCCTACAAGTCCCTTCTCTCTTAACTCAGCTTCCTTAGAGTAGGCTGATGTCGTGACTTCCTTCAAGGTCAGCGTCTCCTTACTGTTACCATACTTCAAAGTATGAACAAGGGAGTCGTATTGAGGAGGCAAGCTTGACAGCACTTGAATAGCCTGATCTTCATCAGAAACCATAATGTTAAGACTTGCCAAATCATCTACCAACTTCAAGAATCCATCTAGATTTTCCTCAATAGACTTCTGCTCAGACATCTTGAAACTTGCAAAACTCTGCTTCAGATAGATTCTATTCGGCAACGTCTTAGTTTGATAGTCAGCTTCAAGTGCTCTCCAAACTCCCATTGCAGTATGTTCCTTCATCACCTTCCTCAACACAATATTAGTAAGACTCGCACAGATTAGATTTCTTGCTCTAGTATCTTTTTCTTTGGCTTTAGGATCAGGATCCTCTTCTTTAGCTTGCAACTTAGAATCTGCATCATCTTTCTCAGATGATCCTTCTCCTGATTCAACCTGCATCACTTTACCGAGTCCCTGCAATTCAAGTTGCATAAGCATCTTGAACTTCCACATCCCAAAGTCACCTTTCCCATCGAACTTCTCCATCTCAAACTTCGTAACTGCCTCCATCGTAACCGAGCTTGCAAACCACACAGATCAACCGAAACTTAGGATCGATCAGCGCCCTGGATCACGATCACTCGCGATCACTCCCTGCACTATAACCGTGCTCTGATACCACTTGTTAGGTTTAGCTTTTCGATTCAGTATACGATTTGAGATCTTATCGATGCTGTTGTTGTTTGATTTGCAGGTAAACGAGTAAAGAAAACGTAAACGCAATCAACACACAAGATTTGTTAACCCGGACTTCGTTTCCTACTGTCCGGGGAGAGATCGGAGCTCTCAACTGATCACTATAAGCGTTTGAATCAAGTACAAAGTCTCGGTATCTTTCAACACAAGTAAAACGGATCACACCGAGTTCTATGTGCAAAGACTACCTCTGAAATACACCACCGGTAATCAGATTCTCCGTTGGATAGATCGCGATCAGCTCTCCACCGTCTCCGTCGCGATCGTCTCCGAGATAAGACTCTTCTCCTCTTGATTCTCTTTACTCTGATCTTTAACTAACTCTGTTACACTCGCTTGCAACTTGACTTGTGATGACGATGAAGCTGATATAGCTTCATTAATCAATACCTCGTCGTTTTGACTAATAGGCCAGCTGCTTGCTTTTCAGGTGACGACGTGAAGCCCACATCAATTACCCAAAACCCATATGAAGCCCACTTCCGTTTTAGATCAGCTGGATGCGACAAACATTCACACACATAAAAAGACGAAAGTGATTGCAGAAGTTAAGAGACATGCAAAAAAGAATTGCCAATAAAAACATCAATTATCGACCATAAAATGAACTTGTAATAGATACATATATAAAGGTGATAAGTCGACTTACACGTTCCTTCCCCATTTCTCAGTGGCTGTTGCAGCTTTAGCTTATGTACCATGGCCAGTACATTTTAGATAATGAGCAAATGTTTCCTTTGTGGGGTAAGGAAGCTTGGAAAAGGCTTTCTTATCCCCACTGCTTTTTGGAGTCAAAGAAAATTTCTTCCATGTCTTCTCAGGATGACGAACCAGTCATCTGCAAACATCAAAGGACTTAACTGTTAAAATACGATAAATAAAAGTACTGAGAAAAACTCAAGCATTATAGGCTGAATAGGATTCAAATAGTATACGGTATATATTCATTATTATTTTTCGCAGAGACAGTGTGTTCATTCGTTAGGGGCAAACACCGAACTTTACATATATTCAGTCATAAAAGTAGCATAGATCCAGTTTACAATTCAAACCAGCCACCGAGATTATTTTAGTTGCAGCTAACAACTGAGTTTACAATATTTCCGATTGTTAATTTTTCCTTCAAATGATGTCAAATCCAAAATGAATTTAGATTTGCTCCAATAGTTGTCTTTATTTCTTCAATGAAGGAATATTATTTATATTTTCATTTTTCTCAATTAAAATGATGCATCATTTAAAGAAAATTCTCTTATTTTTTTTTATATTTTCCATTAAAATGATGCACAACTAAAATGGTCTTAGAGGAATTTTATAGGAGAAACGGTTCTCTCATTTTCTACATCCTCTCTAATCATTTTTATTTTATTTTAATACTATTTTTGTTGAAAGACTTTAATATTTTCTAACCGATAATGATGTTCTCAGTTTATAATATTGAGAAATTTGGGGAAAATGTGTGATGTGTGAGGCAAAGCCCACCATTGACATTTATTTTATGTTTTCTTATTGACATTATACAAAAAGGGAAACTTCCAAGAACAATTTTCCTTTTTGCAGTTGTGCTTGTGAACTTCGTCGACATAATTGTTATATATTTTGTCATTTGCAGAAAAAACAGTGCATGCATATGCCCATAAAGCTATCATTAAGTGGACTGCAATTAAAAAAGTTAAATCCACTTTGATGAAATACATTTATAACCTTCTCTCTTTTTCCCATTCTGTTTTATTAGTCCATAATTTTCATTAGACATGAGTATTTGGTTTTCGGTTCGGTTTCAGTTCAGTTAGTTCGGGTTTCAAATTTTTCGGTTTTGGAATTCAGATAACCAAACAGGAACCGTCCAAAAATCAGTTCGGATCAGTTAGATTTTGGTTCAGATCGAATAATTAAGTCAGGAACCGGTGACTATCTAAAAATTACCGGGTCCAGTTCGGTTCTGGTTATTTTTGTACTCAGTTTACCCAAAAATACTCAAACGTAATCAATCTACCCAAAAGTACTCAAAGTAATCAATCCCCTAGACTATATTTGCGAAGTAATTTGCCACATGTTCTCTTTACAATCGTTTTTGCAAAAACAAATATGACATGGCTATCAAGATTGATGACATGTCATATGTTAAATATGAATATTTAATATTTAATTCAAATGTAACTAAAATTGTTTTTGGATTTATATCATTATTTAAATATTTAAGTTATTTAAAATATAAATATAAGTAATATTTTTAAATATGTATTATATTTTGGATTTCCAATAGTATCCATTCGGTTATCAATTCGGTTCAGTCAGGGTACCCGCGATATTTTAAGATAGGAACCCTTCGGATTATTATGTTTTCTAGTTTGGTTATGGATCAAATAATTTTGGTTCGGTACGGTTCAGTTTTTGGTTACGGTTAATTTTGCTCAGGCCTAATTTTCATAACAACAGAAGTTGTATATAAATAAAAGGTTTTTTCCAAAAAAAAATCTCAATGTATTTTTATTTTTTGTAAATTAACCCACAAACTCCAAAATCCACATATCAAACCTCGAAGTTTCAGTCAAACCGAAATATAAACCACATTATCGATGATGGGCCAACTGTTTATTTTTAGCAGACGACACAATTTAACCAGCGACTGAACCATCTAGCCTATTAGATTTATCCGTTCATTGGATATATAACATAGATACTCTTTTTGTTTCGACGTTTCAAATAAAAAACAGAACTTCTTTTTTGTTTTACTAACTTCAAGGCCATAGTCTTTTTTCATGTTCAAATCTCTTAAAATAGAGTACAGAACTGACAGAATCGTCTTGAATCATCATGAATCGTAGAATCAAGTTAAATTTTGAAAGTTCAGTTAAAAACTCCAATTCTCCGCTCTAAGAACCCTAATTTGCAACTAAAACGAAGAAATAGCTCTGTTTTTCTTTTTGAAACGTCCAAACACAAAGCATATATCTGCTTTCATTATATCTCATGAATGATTATAGGCGAATTGGTTTGCTCCTGGTTAGATTGTGTCGTGCTACAGAATTCATATTCTGTCGAATGCAATATTTTTAGTTTAGTGCTTGATATCAAAATGATGTAGTTTTGATTTTTGTTAAAAGCAAATGGTTGCCACATTATCGATATACATATAGTTTATATTGCGGTTGAATGGAATTTGAAAGTTTGACATGTGGATTTTGGAATTCGTGGTTGCAAAAAGAAAAACTATGTTAAGAGTTTTTTGCAGAAAACCGATAAATAAAACGATAGGTTACAATATATGAAATACTAAGCGGTATGATGTATTAGCCACCATAGAAGTCAAATCCGTGAAATGATCATAAAATATCATTTAGAATTAGTGCCATGACAGTTTTACATTTTCCGACGCCCTAGTTTTAAAACGCTCTCTGACACGGGGCTCGAGGCACCACCGTCTGTTCCATTTTCCGACGCCGGCGGCGGCCTAGCTTGCCGGCGTCGCCACTGTTCCTCTTCTCAGGTCATCCTCTCCAACGCTCTGTTCTCGTTTTCTCCAGTCCTTGTTTCATCACCTCTAGATCTACTCACTTCTCTGATGGAGATGAGTCATATCTTTGGGTCAACCTGCTCAAGCTTCATCTCCCCTCACCATAGCTGCTGCTCTGATATCTTGAGGACATCGTGCATCCAGGAAGAAAGCTGTATGTCAATAACACTGAAAGTCAAATCTTTCAACGACATTGTTTCATCTTCTAGTGTCACCGTCGAAGTCACTCCGCGCCTCACCGTAAAATCTTCTCAGTTCCGGTGTGAGTTCACAGGATCTGTTCGGCTCCCTACCGTCGCCGCTGCTCATCGCCTCACCGTCGTCGCTCTTACTCCGCTTAGTTCAAGGGAGAAAGCTGGATCTTCTAAGCATGAGGTTGGACTCAACAGATCTGTGAGTCTCTCAGTCGCTGTAAATCCGCCAAGCTCCGTCGAGTCTCCACAGGCCTACGCTTCACGAGTTCTAAAGCTTCACCACTACGGCCTCCTTCGACGAATCCCTCCGATTTATTCATCCATACTGCAGTATCTAGTCTCATATACATTTATGGAACCGGAGATGAAGAGAGTATCAACCGCCACCACCTCTCTCGCCCCTTTCGTCGCCTCTTTTACCACTCGCCTTATCACCGGATCTACCGTGCAAGAATGTGGACTCGCCAGTTTTGCTTGTTACTATGTCAACGTTGCGTTTCCAACACATTACGCCGTCTCAAGCATCGACGGTTCTTCACGGTGTGATCCTCTCACCTTTTTCCTCGTCGCCAGGACTATTGTGCAAGAGTGTAGACGCGCCAGATTTGTTTGCTATTATGTCACCGCTGCGCTTCTATCACATTACGCCGTCTCAAGCATCGACGGTTCTTCACAGAGTCAACTATGCGACCTTCAAACCGGAGTTGGTACACGAAGACCCAATCTCCTCAAAGCTTTTTACCTCTTATCCGATGTTTGCTCACACACGTTCAGGTTGAATGAGTACGATGACTGTATGATTAGTTCTCTTTTGGGTATAACTTGTTGGGCTCAACACGGTAATGTCGAGTTCCGAGGTTTGGACCCAATTAAACCTTCATCTCCGTCATCAATCTTCATCCTAAGCACCTCTTTGGAGGTGAAGCTAGAGCTTGAGATTCACCTAGTCTCTTCGGTAAGCTGTGTTGGGTTTAAAGCTAAGTGTTCTTGTTTCAGCGCCAAATCAAGTCAGATAGGACTCCGTACTTTCAGTGTCGTCTACGTTTCTAGAGCTTCTCACCTTAAGCTCTGGCCAGTCAACAACACAAGGTGTATCAACGTCGTTTTCGACTATCAATTGTTCTTAGGAACAATCGCCATGGGATCAAAAGTGGAGCTTCCTTTCGGGTTTCTTCATTTCGCTGAGCATGACTCGCCCCTAGATGGTTTTATCTTTAGTTGTTTTGTAATGTCTTTTAGCTTCGTTAGACCGTCGAGCATGGCTCCGGAATCTTTTACTTCAGTTGTAACCGATGATGCTCCTTGAACCTTTTATAATATAAGCTGTGTTACAAAAAAAAAAAAAAGAATTAGTGCCATGACTTTGACAAGCATGAATCAGATCGCCACTTAATTATGTTCTAACTTAATTTAATGGAAAACTAAAGTATGCATAGATATGTATACGTTGTCATCATGATCAAACAATTGAAAATGTTTTTTTCACTACTGTCTGTGCTTAGCTATCTTCCATTATAGTGACTGCCATCAGAGATTTAATAGTAAAAATAAGCAAAATTTGGTATTCAGATATTTTTACTTTATTGGACATACTGTGAGTTTGATTTATAATTATATTATGTGTATACATTTGATAATCATAAAGTTGGATGAAAATGTGGAGATAAAGAAAGTCATAGACCAGAAAATTCCATAGATTAAAAAAATTATTATTCACTATATGAGTATAATATTATGGATTTACTATTTAAAAAGTTTTTAATTAACGGTGTTTTCGTTTTGCGTTGGCGAGATTACATAGAGATTGAACGAGAGGTTAAGTTCAGGTGAAAACATGTATTAAGAAGTTATATACTATTGAATAAAATTATGTTTCTTGCAGTTATATCACCGAATTAAAATGTCTGCGATGAGTAGGCGGCTGTACGTTCGAAAATAGTAACAAGGCAGATTAAACGTGAACTTCGTTGAAGCACACAGACACAGTTCGACCCAAAGTTTCGCTTCACACAGTCTCATCCCATTTGTCAGTGAGTCAATGACTAGTTAAATGGTTAAACGACATGCGTGATTGAGTAGTCATGCGCATTGGCCACCACAATTCCACCACTTTAATCATGTCTCGAGATATTTCTAATTGATCATAATTAACAGGGAGAAACTTAATATATAACATTTCAATATTTCAGTATTTCGACGATGCTTTAGCTGCTTGACAACAATCACACAATCGATTAATGATGTGTATATATATTTTTGAACACAGTAGATCTTCAATCGATTAATGATAATTTGACAGTTTCAGTCGCTGAAATAGGAAGTTAAGTTAGTTTTGTTTACGATGTATGAAAAAAAAAGAAATTCTTTGGTTCATCCACCAATATAATCTAATTATTTTATTTTTATTTTTTTTAATGAAACAAAATAATAAGAATTTTTCAAATTATATTATCTTTAAAAAAAAAATTTATTAGTTAAATAAAAATATTTTTAACAACATCAGTAAACCACTAAATCCTAAATTCTTAAACCCTAAATTTTAAAAATCCTAAAATTTTGGATAAATTGTAAACCCTGAATCATAGACATTAAAAACGAAATCTACACTAAATCTTAAATACTTAACCCTAAATCTTTGGATAAGTTTTAAACTTTAGAATTATGCAGGGGCTCAAGATTTATCCAAGGGTTTAAGGTTTATGAATTAAGATTTAATGTTTGGGATTAAGATAAAATACATAAAAATAATAATAGTTTCAAAAATTTAATATTGTTAACTCCGTCCGTAAAATACTAAACCCTAAATCATAAACATTAAACCTTAAATATTTGGGTAAACCTTAAACCCTTTGATAAATCATAAATTTTAAAGTTTATGATTTATCCAAGAGTTTAAGGTTAAGAATTTATGATTTAGTATTATTAAGATTTGGTTTTTAACGTTTATGATTTAAGGTTTATGATTTACTCAAAGATTTATAGTTTACTAAATGATTTAGGTTTAGGGTCTAGTGTATTGTTAACGGCGTTAACAATATTAGAAAATAGTATTTACTACTATTATTTATTTTAAATACATAATATAATTTGATAAATTCTTATTATTTTGTTTTCTTTTAAAAAAGATACTGAATCTAAAATAACTAAATCATATATTGGTTGGTGAGCACTACTATTTCTAAAAATATTGCTTTGTTATTCGTTTTTTTATTTCTAAAACGATTTGGTTTGAAATAATGGTTGTGCTGAACTGAAAGTAGGGTGACTAAATTTGAAAGTAGGTCCTGGGAACATAACCGTTAAAAACACCTTGTTGTCGAGAAACATGTGATCGAGTATAAATGCACTAGTACAGACAGATTTCCAGTTTGGTGTACATAATCTATATGAGTTTGTGTGTTTGATGACAAAAAAAAAAGTACAGACAGATTTCCATTATACTGTGACCAGAGTTAGTACCATGATACTATCATAAAACCATAAGAACTGCAGTAAACATGGAAAGTGAATATTGAAAGGTATTTAAATTATTGTTCTAAAAAACATGGAAAGTGAAAACGTGTCCAACACTTGTTTTTCAATAATAATTTATTTTAATAATGAAAAAGGGAATCTTATATGAAAACTGTATATATATATGTATATATATATTGCGCAAATTGGAAGAAGAGAGCTATAATAGAAATCATACAAAGAGAAAACTCATAGAAACTGTGAGGGGGAAAAGAGAGACAAACCCCCACGACAAAGGTTTTAGTATACGGTATTGATTTTGTCATAAACTATCATCCTCAAATGGCCAACAAAGCTACCTTCCATCTCATGATCTTCTGCTTCACTCTATCTCAATTATTTTTCTTCTTCCCTACCAATGCTTCGAGTAAGATCTTTGTCTCTTTATTCTTTTCTTTCATGTTATATATATGTTCATCAAATGATGTTTTGACAAGATATACAACTGGTTGATTCCTGAGTTATATATGTATTATTCTTGAATATATATCTCTTTCTTGTGTACTTTGTAGGATTTGGGAGTTTGATGGAGAGGCCCGATCAATTTTTCCTACCTCAACAAGATACAATACTGGTGTGTTCTCAATTTTTTTTTGCAACAGGTTTGTTCTCAAGTTAGAGACGACGTTCCATGAAAGCTTATAATTAGCTTAAAAACTATTTTCTTCGATTTTTGTTGTCGTTAGGACGTGAAGAAGGACGTCGAGGAAAGGGTGACGATGGAGTTAAACGATTATCCAGGCTCGGGTGCCAACAACCGGCACTTGCCACGTGGAAGAGGATGCATCGATTGCTGATAAAATTAGAAAAGAAGAATAACGTGATTCACTTATTATAATCGATAAGTTTATGTAACTTATGTCTAATTTAGTGTTACTTGACTATTAATTGACTTGTTAACATCGAGGTACATAGACTACTATACTTTACATTTAGTTTTCGTGGAAGAAAACATAGACTAAAGTCGAGTTTATTCCAGAGATGCCGAGTTTTTATGTCTAAAGTCGAGTTTTTCGTTTAATGCTTTGGTGGGTAGACGGTCCGCGTGCATATGCATACATTAAAATTAAAATGTTTATTAGATCGGATGGCTACGTGTCAATAATATATATTCGATGATAATCTGCTTTTGGGCATAATGAGTTTTTTTAATTATGATATATTCAAATATTATAAACAATACTAATTTTGTTATCGATAATTTATTTTTACATTTGATTAAAAATAGGTACTCCAAATATAAATTAGAAAAACATTGATGTTGAAATGTAAAAGAATGATTTTCATATGCAAGATTAGTAGAAAGAGGAAATATCATACAATAAGTGAATAAATAAGCCAACCTTTACAGAAATGATGGAACAAGAAACCATATATGCTGAAGGGCGGACAACATAATTCAGTTGTTTGATGAGAAATTGAATCGGTGATAATGTAAATTGATGAAATTCCACAGCAGTTGTAAATAGTGCCTACGGAGGAGGAGCAATAGGCTGAGAAGATACTCAAATAAAGACATTTGCCACAGTTCGAGGTGTAGAGTTGATATTCTGAAGATGAGGGTGTGGAGTATATGTATTAGCTCACTGAAGCACAAAAAAAGTCTTGGTATTTCCATTTCTAGAGTTAGAAGACTTGTAAGCTGGAGGAAAACCATGAAAACAATAGCACTTATTCACTTAGTGACCCAATTAAGCACAATGAATGAATACATGTCTATTTCTTCTTATAGGCAGCAACATACTCAATCTGATCAGCAATGGAATACGAAGCATGAAAAGAGTCCTAAGAATGATAAGAATCAGTTGCTTGAAAAGCAACATTCTCAGACTTGAGAACTGGTTTGACAACATGTTGTATTTCTTCTTCTTCTTCTACAATATTGAACATTTCTTCAATACTAGGGATACGCCTAAACATCAGAATATGTCTTCTTGTTTACTCATAAAATTTATTCAGCTCCATTAAAAATTTGGTGACTTTTCCTCTGTGTTGCATTCATTCCAAAAAACTGCAACATTACACTCATACTTGCCGCATGTGAAAACATACAACTTAATACAATTCTTTTATTTTTCCCATAAGATGATTAACTTTTTATATTATTGACTAACATTCACCGATCATTGGTTAATAGTACTCGAGCATTTTTCAATTTCATCAGCACGACTATGAATAAAAGACTATGTCCTATCTTCTTGGAAACATAATTCATCAACTAGGTAGCTACCATATCGCTACATCTAAACAAGATCCTGAGTTTCTAGAGTTATCAAGAGGTTTTCAGAATCATACCGTCCATGAAACCAAGCTTATTTCGAATATTCAAAGCCATTTGCATTGATCGCTTCCAAGATTCGAAATCAGCACATGAAGTAAGACGATAAGTAACAAGTTGAAGACCATCATGATCTATATTGTGAAGAAAATACAAATTGTCGTAGTGATCAATGCCTTAGCTAGTTGACTTAGTGGAGCTGAAACATAATAAGAAGACATTATAAACACGAAGAACTCAGATATGAAAAATCAAGTATATCGTGAAAAAATACTGAAAAGAAATCAAGAGATCGTTTTGAATCAAGGAGCGAACAAAGAAGAAGAACAATCGAAAAAATGAAATCAGATATGTAAATGATGTTGGATAAGCTTCATTGCTTAGACAACAAGTTATCCAAAAAAGGTAAAGATGGATAACTAATACTAATAGGATTAGGATTAAAGATAAGATTCCTAGTTCAAGTTGTATTAGGTTAAGATAAGGATCCAATCAACTATATATAGAGATCAAAGCTAAGTTGTAATCTCAAGAGACAAAAGAAAGTTTAAGAAAGATTAATAAAACAAAGGCAAACGTTTTATTAAAACAGAGCAATATTCACAGAAGAGAAACAGAGTACTATCAGACTTTATTTGGTATCAGAGCCTGTGTTAATTCTGGTGCAAAGCGAAGGTTGAGATAGAAGTATCCATGGCTGATACTAAAGACTTGACAGAGGTTAAAAGCCCGACACCACCAGGAAGAAGAGAAGATGCTCCAAGTGCAATAGTTTGTCCAATGCTTACGACGACAAACTACAATGTCTGGGCAAAGAAGATGAAAGCTCTATTCAAGTTTTATAGGGTATGGGAAGCAATTGATCCAGGAACAGAAGATGAAGGAAAGAATAGTATGGCGACTATACTCCTGTATCAATCGGTGTCTGAGAATCTGGTAATGCAGATTGGAGATGATGATACTCCTAAAGAGATTTGGGAATCAATCAAAACAAGAAACCTTGGAGCAGAACGAGTTAGAACAGCCCGACTGTGTACACTAATGAATGAATTTGATAGATTGAGAATGAATGATTCAGACTCTATTGATTCATTCACTAGTAAAATATCTGAAATTACCTCGAAAGCGGCCTCGTTAGGACAGAGTATTGAAGAATCTAAGAAAGTAAAGAAACTTCTTGACAGTCTACCTTTGAAGTACATTCATATGACGGCTTCACTGGAGCAGATGTTAGATTTGAATTCGATCGAATATGAGGAGATTATTGGAAGACTCAAAGCGTTTGAGGAACGAGTAAAGCAAAAGGAAGCTCAAGCATCTCAAGATCATCAAGGAAGTCTCTTATACTCGAAGACTTATGATCAGACAGGAACTGATAATTCGAGAGGGAGAGGTAGAGGACAGAATACAGGACGCGGCAGAGGAAACAGAGGGAGAGGTCGTGGAAGAAACAACTCTGGAGAATGGAACAAGGAGAAGAGAGACTATTCTCAGATTGTCTGTTTTAGCTGTAAGAAAAAGGGTCACTTTGCCTCTGTCTGCCCCGAGAAGAAACAAGAAGAACAAGAGCTTAATGTAGCAGAAACTGAGAAAGCCGATATAGCTTTGCTTATGCATGAAGTTGTCTTGCTTAATGAAGAAAAGATTATATTGAAGTCACTCAATAGTAGCAAGAACGAAGAAGGAGTCTGGTACCTAGACAATGGTGCCAGTAATCATATGACTGGTGAGAGATCGTTTTTCTCAGAACTTAACGAGAAGATAAAGGGGAAGGTAAGATTTGGAGATGGTTCCTATATCAACATTGATGGCAAAGGGTCCATACTGTTCGAAGCAAAGAATGGTGAGCAGAAGCTTCTCACTGACATCTACTATCTTCCGGAACTAAAAAGTAACATAATAAGCTTAGGACAAGTAACTGAACAAGGGTGTGATGTAAGATTGAAGGATGATTATCTTACATTGAGAGATCACAATGGAAGGCTGCTTGCAAGAGTTCAAAGAGGTCCAAACCGACTATATAAGTTAAGTCTGAAAGTTGGTAAACCTACCTGTTTGCACGCAAAGATTGAGGAGATACCGTGGAGATGGCATGCAAGACTTGGACATATTAGTTTCCAGACTATGAAAGCTATGTCTACTAAGGAGATGGTTGTCGGTTTGCCAGAAATTAGAGGAGATAATCAAATCTGTGATTCTTGTCTTGTAGGTAAACAAACCAGACTGTCTTTTCCTCAAGCCACAGCCTACATATCATCACAGATTCTTGGCCTTATTCATGCTGATCTATGTGGTCCAATTTCACCGGCTACACTCGGAAGCAATAGGTATATCTTTGTAATAATAGACGACTGCACAAGGTATATGTGGTCTATATTATTAAAAGATAAAGGAGATGCGTTTGAGAAATTCAAGTTATTCAAGTTGTTTGTCGAGAAAGATGTCAACAAGAAGATAAGAACTCTACGAACTGATAGGGGAGGTGAATTTACTTCAAACGAATTTCAAGAGTTTTGTAACAACAACGGTATAAGGCGTCATCTGACTGCTCCTTACACGCCGCAACAAAACGGCGTTGTCGAGAGAAGAAACCGAACCTTGATGGAGATGACGAGAAGCATGTTAAAGGCTAAGAATGTTCCTAACTATATGTGGGGTGAAGCGGTCAGACACGCAACGTATCTGATCAACAGAGTTCCTACAAGAGCACTGAAGGATCAGACCCCGTATGAAAGTCTAAGAGGAAGAAAGCCGAGTGTGGGTCATATTAAGGTCTTTGGTTGTGTTGCTCACGCAAAGGTTGACTCTGTTCACTTAAGAAAGCTTGATGACAGGTCACATTCTCTAGTCCATCTTGGCATTGAACCGGGAACTAAAGCATACAGGCTTTATAACCCTAGTACAAAGAAGATAATTGTAAGCAGAGATGTGATTTTCAGAGAAGACTTGGCTTGGAATTGGAAGGGAGAAAAACAAGTTGCTAGTCAAGAGGAAAGCAGAGACTCGGGGATGTTTAACTTGTCTTGGGGTATTACTAATGATGAAGGATGTGGTCCATTCACTGTTAGCAACCAACAAGGAAGCAATGTACAAGTTGAAGAAGAAACAAAGGAAGCAGAGCAGGTCAGAACAGAGACTGAAACAGAGCCTGTTTCAAACCCGGAGCTACGAAGATCAACTCGAGAGACTAGACCTCCTGCCCATCTCAAAGACTATGTTATGATCGCAGATACTGAATGTGAGATGCTACTCCTCATCCTTAATGACGAACCAATCAACTACAAGGAAGCAAGAAAAGACAAACGTTGGAGAGATGCTTGTTCAGACGAGATCGATTCCATTAATAAGAATGAGACTTGGATATTGATTGAAAAGCCACCAGGAGTGAAAGTCATTGGACTTAGGTGGGTGTTTAAGATCAAGAGGAACGCAGACGGGACGATCAATAAGTTTAAATCTAGGCTTGTAGCAAAAGGATATGTTCAAGAACTAGGTGTTGATTTTGAAGAAGCATTCGCTCCAGTAGCCCGACTTGAGACAATCAGACTCTTAACCGGACTAGCTGCTGCGAATCAATGGGAGATTCATCACATGGACGTCAAAACTGCGTTTCTTCACGGTGAACTAAACGAGGACGTGTATGTTTCTCAGCCCGAAGGATTTGAAAAGAAGGGAGAAGAACATAAGGTTTTCAAATTATCAAAGGCCTTATATGGTCTGAGACAAGCTCCAAGAGCTTGGAACACGAAGCTAGATCAGATATTGAAAGGATTGAAGTTTAAGAAGTGTTCAAAAGAAAGTTCTGTATATCGCAGACAGGATAGAGACTCACTTCTGATCGTAGCTATTTACGTAGATGATCTTTTCATTACAGGCGACTCGCTTGCAGTGATCAAAGATTTTAAAACATCTATGTCAAAGAGTTTTGAGATGTCTGATCTTGGGAAGTTAAGTTACTATCTCGGTATTGAAGTAAGACAAATGCAAGATGGAATAGAGATCAAGCAAGAAGCGTATGCAAAGCGTATAGTGGAAGAAGCAGGTTTGGATACTTGCAACCCTACACTAATACCTATGGAGTTTGGTCTTAAGCTGTCTAAAGCAACAGAAGAACCAGAAGTAGATGCAACTGTCTATAGAAGAAGGATTGGTTGTCTTCGGTATCTCCTCCATACAAGACCTGACCTTGCCTTCTCAGTCGGAGTACTCAGTAGGTACATGCACTCTCCGCGTAAGTCACACGGGGAAGCTCTTAAGCAAGTCTTAAGGTATTTACGAGGAACTCTTGGTTTTGGCTTGGTATATAAGAAGGGAGGAACCAAGAAACTCATCGGCTATAGCGACAGTAGTCATAACACTGACATGGACGATGGTAAGAGCACTACGGGTCACTTGTTCTGCTTTGGAGACACACCTATCAGTTGGTGTTCACAAAAACAAGAGATAGTTGCTCTCTCATCCTGCGAATCTGAGTTCGTTGCAGCTACAGAAGCTGCTAAGCAAGCCATTTGGCTTCAAGAATTGATGAGCGAGATTACAGGAAGAAAGGGAGAGAAGACTCTGATCAGAATCGACAATAAGTCAGCTATCGCGTTAACTAAGAATCCGGTCTTTCATAGAAGAAGTAAACACATCCACAAGAGGTTCCATTTCATACGGGAATGCATTGAGAATGATCAACTCGATGTTGAACACGTCCCTGGCAAGGAGCAGCTTGCAGATGTACTTACAAAAGCCTTGGCGAAAATACAGTTCAAGGAGATGAGGGAGAAGATACGCGTACAAGACTTAGCTCAAGACACAATGAAGCTTAAGAGGGTGAATGTTGGATAAGCTTCATTGCTTAGACAACAAGTTATCCAAAAAAGGTAAAGATGGATAACTAATACTAATAGGATTAGGATTAAAGATAAGATTCCTAGTTCAAGTTGTATTAGGTTAAGATAAGGATCCTATCAACTATATATAGAGATCAAAGCTAAGTTGTAATCTCAAGAGACAAAAGAAAGTTTAAGAAAGATTAATAAAACAAAGGCAAACGTTTTATTAAAACAGAGCAATATTCACAGAAGAGAAACAGAGTACTATCAGACTTTAAATGATGACTTGAGACACGAAATCAACAATCAGAAGTAAGCGAATGAGAATAAGATTGAGAGGTGAAGCACTCATACTCATGATGTTTTTGATACCATATTAAGCTTGTGAAAGTTCAGATGAAGAAGACAAAATCACCACGAAAGCAGAGAGATAAATTTGTTAAGAAAGTGAATAAGAAGCTAAAGTGAACCAAGAGTAAAATACTAGTGATAAGGATTAAAAACTACAAATTTAGAACTCCTGTACAGGGTCCTTAAAAAGTTATCTCATTTCGTATATAGGAAAAATGATAATCTTTATGATCAGCTCTCTAAGTGTCTACCTCTGTGTCATGAATGCATCCCTCTGTTTTTGTGGCAGCGGCTGCAATTATAGCCTCAGTGTCAAACAAGCCAGTGTTTATGTACGGAGTCAATTATCAAACAAAAAAGAAGCAATTTTCCCATCTATAACATTTTACCAAATGAACTTTTTAGTAAGGTCTTAGAGCATTTCCAATGTATTACTCCAAATTTTACTTCAAAATTGTGCAACTCCAAAATGGAGTGATGTTTTATTCCAATGTATTACTCCATTTTTTACTCCAAATATAATTAATAATTGTTAATAATATCTTATATTTATAAAAGTTTACTAATTAATTCCAACTATTTTATGTTTGCAAAAATACTTTAAAATATAATTTATTTAAATTAAACATGTATTATTAAAAGGTACAAAAAATCATAAAAATACAATAAAACATAATGTATAAGTTGGTTCAATAATAAGCATTAGAATATTTTGCCACAAATTATCGATTAATGAATTTTGTAATGAAAAAATGAGTTTTTTTATCTTTGATATTCCTAAATTGAGTATTTTTTTTTTGAAATCAGACATTTAAATCATTTATTTTATGTTATTTTCATTTTATATTATTTTTGTTATTTAGTTAAGTTATGCATTTTATGTCAAATTATTAAATAATGAAATAACTTATTTTTCATGTTGTTGTATCATTTTAAAATATTATTTAAGTAAGAAATAAGAACATTAAAAATTTAAAGGACCATTTCATAAATAAAAAAAGTTCAACTCCAAAATGGAGTAATGTGTAAGATTACTCCATAAATGGAGTAACCATAACCATTACTCCATTTTGGAGTTGGAAATGGAGTGGGGTTGGAGAGAATTTTACTCCAAAATGATATTTGGAGTAGAAAATGGAATAGGGTTGGAGATGTCCTTAGAGTTTGAGATTTCCATTCACATCTATAAAAAATAATATCACATTTTCCTTTCAAATTGTTGACTATGAGGATTCTTTAGGTTTGATTAGGCTACGACTTACCAAAAGCATGTGTTTACAATTATGGGGTTTTCCTTCTCTTTTGATATCCTTTTTCATGATGAATTGAAATCAGTTTGGTTCAAATAGTGCAATAAATCATTTTGTATCTAATTTTTTTAAAAATATAATTATTTAGCTAGTTCATTAAAAAGTAGAGATGTCATAAAAACAAAAATTAAGTGAAGAAATTTTGATCACGATCTTTTTTTTTTTTTAAAGACAAAGTCTAAGTGTTTACGCTGCGTTTTGGAGGTGTCGTACGGACACGGCTAAAAGACGCACTGTATATTTCGCATCACCTCTTGGCGGATCCAACGAGACAGACACCCCAACCCAACCCAAAGAGAGGATCTGATATATAATAATTAGAGAAATACCTAAAAAAAACATTTCTCTCTTTTTCATTATTTTTTTTTTCAAATTAGGTTTATATTCTTTATTTCTACATCGTCGTCACCTACCTACCTAATCTCATTTGTCTCCTCTCTCCTCGCTCTCACTCACTCAAACCCTCGAAAGCCTGCGCAGACAACTCTCCAACCGTCTCTATCTCTCTCTCGTCTTGAGCTTCCTCCAAAGGTTAATAGATTCGCAATCTCACTTTTTCATTTTCTTCCATTTCAAATTACGATTAGATTGTATTAGAGAACATATACCATCTCTGTTACTGGATTCCCCCATTCTTAGATCTGAATCTTTCCTTACAAGTTAGAACTGTACACCATCTCTGTTATTGGAACATATACCATCTTTGCTTATTATTGTTCTCTGTATCCTTGTATAAAAAAAAACAGATGGCAGCAACAGCAGCAGCTTCTTCGATTTCAATTGGATCAACAACCGTTCCTAGAGCCACCACCTCCTCCTTACCCCAGTCAAGGGCACAAGCTGTCAACTTCAACTACTCCCTCCCTCGTTTCACCCCTCTGAGATCATCCTCTCTCCTCTCCGGACCAGATTCCTCTTCTTTCTCCAAATCTCTCCGCGGCTCCGTAACGAAATCCCAGAAAACAGACACCAAGCCGTACGGACTCAACATCAACGCTTCTTACAAAGTAGCTGTCCTCGGTGCCGCCGGAGGGATCGGCCAGCCTCTCTCCCTCCTCATCAAAATGTCTCCCCTCGTCTCCACCCTCCACCTCTACGATATCGCCAACGTCAAGGGAGTCGCCGCCGATCTCAGCCACTGCAACACCCCTTCCCAGGTCCGTGATTTCACCGGACCTGCCGAGCTGGCCGACTGTCTGAGATACGTAGACGTCGTGGTCATCCCCGCCGGCGTGCCGAGGAAGCCCGGCATGACCCGCGACGATCTCTTCAACATCAACGCCGGGATAGTGAAGTCCCTCGTCGAGGCCGTAGCTGATAACTGTCCTAACGCATTCATCCACGTCATCAGCAACCCGGTGAACTCCACCGTCCCCATCGCCGCCGAAGTGTTGAAGAAGAAAGGCGTCTACGATCCCAAGAAACTCTTCGGCGTCACCACTCTGGATGTTGTGAGGGCCAACACTTTCGTCTCTCAGAAAAAGAACCTGAAGCTCATCGACGTGGACGTCCCAGTCGTCGGCGGCCACGCTGGCATCACCATCCTGCCTCTTCTCTCCAAGACCAAGCCTTCCGTCAGCTTCACCGACGAGGAGACCGAGAAACTCACCGTTAGGATTCAGAACGCTGGCACTGAGGTTGTGGACGCTAAGGCGGGTGCTGGTTCGGCTACTTTGTCGATGGCCTACGCTGCGGCGAGGTTCGTGGAGTCGTCTCTTCGTGCTCTTGACGGTGATGGGGATGTTTACGAGTGCTCGTTCGTGGACTCGGCGCTGACTGATCTTCCTTTCTTTGCGTCGAGGATTAAGCTCGGGAGGAGCGGAGTTGAAGCTGTGATTGAGTCTGACCTCCAAGGGCTGACTGAGTATGAGCAGAAGGCGTTGGAAGCTCTTAAGGTGGAACTGAAAGCTAGCATCGAAAAGGGTATTGCATTCGCTAACAAACCTGCTAACTAGATCTTTG
Organism: Raphanus sativus; assembly: GCF_000801105.2. Taxonomy (NCBI): domain Eukaryota; kingdom Viridiplantae; phylum Streptophyta; class Magnoliopsida; order Brassicales; family Brassicaceae; genus Raphanus; species Raphanus sativus. The sequence goes on along the minus strand of NC_079516.1, from coordinate 40,916,600 downwards.
AATCTCATCCGAGAGAGAAACAATGCCTTTTATGTTCCAGAGGATAACATTTTCCTTCTGATCATTTTGAGTTTTGTTTTGTTTTGTTTTATCTCTTTTTTTGTTTGTTTGCATCGGCGAGACGTTTCTGGTTGTAGAATAAAGAATGTATTAGCTTCTTCAGTTCTGAAGATGTTGGATACATATATTGAAGCAGATTTTATGATTCATTACCAAGTGTCGTCATTAAATTAGCTAGACATTTATAATGAAAAGGAAAGGTCTCTAACGACGAGCTTTGCGATGTTGTGACAGTCAACACAAGCTCGTAGATTCTTGGTCATTCTAATGGTTGTCCTTGGCGGAGTCATTACGCATATGTCCCTTATCTTCTCGTGAATCAAGATTCTGCAGTTCCGATGTGATTTTCGCCACTTAACCTGTAATCTTCAGCTGCTGGAATTTATTGATTTCTTACGCTGATGCTAAAACATTGTCTACGATAAGTAAATCTTAATGACGCTTCAAGAAACCGGTAAGCGGTCCCAATTTTACATTAATCCCGATTTTCTTTAAACCGGAGCGGTTTGTTCCATTCAAACGATACAAAACACTGGGTCCCCCACTTTCTTACGTAATAAATTTAATCCGCCAAATTAGCCAAAGAGGAAAAAGTCAAGAGTCAAAACAGTTTTGTAGTAAGAAATCAGGGAACGTCTAGACTCTAGAATATTCAACTTATTAAAAAGCTACTATATACTTGGGTCCAATTTGCCCACTCTATTGAAAAAAGGAAGCAAAATAAATTATTCTAATGTCACATTTATTTCTTTTCAGCGGTTGAGTGGACCAATTATTTTTTATTTACTTAAATCTGATTTCAGTGAATCTTAAATTAAAAATTAAAAATCGAACTAGAATCCGTAAATAAATGATTACAGACATGGATGTAAAACAATTTTCAACCCAATGACTTCCGTCACCGTTTGGTTAAATTGACGAGAGATGAGAGAAATTGACATTTTCTTAACTAGCCCGTTTAACAGACGTTAATACATACGAAGCTCCAAAGCTCCGTCTCGTTACATACCGAACCTCTTTCAGTATACGTATTTAGATCTTTTTATACACACGCGCTCCCATAATATAATAATTAGATTGATTCTGATTTTTTTCTCAGACCGAACACAGAAACAAGAAAAACAAAACACGAAGTTTTCGTTTGAGAGCTCAAAGGTTCCAGATTTCAAAAGAGCTTCTTTTTTTTTTTTTTTCCAGAATCATTTCTAGGTAATGTTGATTCCTCTCGATTATCGTGACCCCTTCCTTCTGTATGTTTTATTGTTCAATTTTTCCTTGTGCGATTGAATTTTTCATTTGTAAGAATATTAGGGTTTCATTCTGGAGATCGAAAACCGTTTTGATTTTAATTGGGATCTCTAGTGATGATTTAATTAGATGTTACCGTGTTAATTGTTACAGATCAATAGGCGGTTCTGTCATTGGTGAGAAGATGTCGGATCATCTGAGTTTATGTACGGATCGTCTCATAACGGGTGAGAGCTTGGAGTCAGAAAAGGATTGTGGAGAAAGTTCTTGTCCTCAAGGCGGCAGAGATGTGGCTTCTTCTTCTTCTTCTTCGTCTGCGTCTGTCGATGAAGCTGAAGATGCCAGGAAGTACTATGCTGTTGTTGCTGCAGAAGAGGAACCGCTTCTCCAGTCTGTTGAGTGCCGTATTTGCCAGGAGGAAGATATCACTAACAACTTGGAGGCTCCTTGTGCTTGCAATGGCAGTTTGAAGGTATATAAAAAAAAAACTATGTGACTTTCTCGTATAAGATTTTTTTTTTAATTATTATATTCCATTTTGTTTCATTTGTTCTTTGTTTCTGACTTTAACGACTTTCGCAGTATGCGCACCGCAAGTGTGTTCAGCGTTGGTGTAATGAGAAAGGCGACATTGTCTGCGAAATATGCCACCAGCCTTATCAATCTGGATATACAGCACCTCCACCTCCTCCTCCTGATGAAACTATAATTCACATTGGGTAAGTTTTCTGAATATTTGTTTTTTTTTATTGGTAAAAAACAATTAGAAATATAATATTCTTTTGAGAGATGTCTTCATATCTATATATATATTTTTCCTTAATCTTTTGGTATTTAAGTATTTATCTCGTTTTTGATTACCTCCTTCATCCTCAACGCATCATGTAGTGAGGATTGGGAGACTGGAGTTCACTTGGACTTGAGCGACCCGCGCATTCTAGCAATGGCTGCAGCAGAACGTCATTTCTTGGAAGCTGACTATGACGAGTACACCGAGTCTAACTCAAGCGGTGCTGCCTTCTGTCGCTCTGCTGCTCTCATCGTAAGCTCTCAACTTCTCTTGTTAATGTTTCTCCAATCATCTCTTTTTTAAATGTAACGCCCTCCATCTGTTATTGCAGCTGATGGCACTTTTACTGTTAAGAGATGCACTAAACCTCACGACTAATCCAGATGACGAGGATGATCCCACTGCCTTCTTCTCTGTATAACCTTCTCTCTTTACTTCATACCGTTTCTGAATACATTTCTTTGTTAACGTTTGATTGATTTTCTTCTTCTTCTTCTCTGGGTTTTCAACAGCTTTTTCTTCTTCGTGCTGCTGGTTTTCTCCTGCCATGTTACATCATGGCATGGGCCATTGGAATTCTCCAGCGCCGGAGGCAAAGACAGGTGTGAACATGAATTAAAAATTGCTCTCTTAAAAATTGTAAAAGAAAAAATGCTCATTCTAACAGACCGAGACACTTTTGTTTATAAATGATATATCAGGAAGCTGCTGCTCTAGCTGCCGCGGAAGTTGCCTTCATGATACACGGTGGTGTGCCTCAACGCAGGGGACTTCATTTTGCTTTATCGCCAGAGCAGCCGCCAGTATCCAACCCAACACCAGTCTGATCCTTCTCCCAGCAATGATTCTCCGGTAAGACTATTAAGACAAAACCCTGAACTTGGTTGTAAGAACTTTCCACCTACTTATGCTTCTTCTTCACATGTTTTATCATTTTGCTCGTATGTTTATGTTCTCTGAATCTGTTAAATGTTACTTCTCTACTTTTAAATGTTGGCAAAGCTCTCGGGGCATTATGTACAGTTTTATTGTTACTATGGTTTTTTTCTGATATTAATATCGTCCAATTGAAGACTAAATAATTTTGATTAAATGAACATACGCAAGATTTAGATGTAGCATATATTAACATAAGGAACGAAAGAACAAGAAAAGAAGACTTCTTCGGAACGACGGTCTTTATGAACTCCATAATTGTTGAACCAATTGATTTTACGGTTTTACTGTTAGGTATTGATGCAGATAAATACCTATTCTATTATAAATAGCTTGTTGTTAGGTATTCATGCAGATAAATACCTATTCTATTATAAATATCTATACTATTATTTGAGAATCGTTATGTTCTCCATGGTTTTATTTATTTGTCATGTTTTATTAATTTTTAAAAGATACTTTGTTTGCTTATTTACCATGTTTTCTATAAATATATATTATTTTGTTTATTTGACATATTTTTATTAACTTTTAGTAGTTTTTTTCTTTCTTGAAACAACTTTAGTAGCTTATTTATATATTCTTATGATTTTAGGTTCAGTCATTAGTTTTATCAAATATATTTTTTGAATTTTTAGTTTCTAAACAGTTTTTAAGATTATTTAATAAATATTCTCATTATCTTTAAAATAATTATTCTCAGATATTGTCAAAATTAAGCAATAGTTATATATATATATTAATCTTATGTTTATTTAGTAATACTAAATCGTATAATATTTACTTGTGTTCAACATAAATTTTGGTTTTATAAAAAACAAATCTCATGTAAATTTCTGTTTTTATATAGTACAATAAATTATTTTATAATACAGATTTTTGATAATAATTTTTTATTTGTTCATAATATTATATTAATTTTTTTTGTAATTTGATGTAATTGTACTATTCCTATATTGAAATGTTGTTTTTTTGTTAATTTATTTTAAAATGAAATAACATACTAAAATTCTTAAATTTTTACATTGATTTTCTATGAATTATTATTAGTTTTGCGATATTTTGTCTTTTCAAAATTGAAATCTTGAAATTTTTATATATAACTAAAGTAAATAAGATAATATAATATATATTATATATTTCAGTTTGTATTTTCATTTTCAGCACAAAAAATAACAAACATTGTAATTAACTATTTAAATTGATTTTAAATATAATGACAAAATTTGTAATAAAAATACAAATAAATATGGATGATTGATTGTAGTGGTGGATACTCTGGATATCCAAAACTTAGTCTAAAGTAATTAATATATGTTATTATATTATATGTAATATATGTTATTATATTATATGTAATATAATATAATAACATATATTAATTACTTTAGACTAAATTTTGGATATCCAGAGTATCTACCACTACAAAATGTTAATATGTGTTATTTTGGATATAATAACATATATTAATTACTTTAGAATAATATAATATGTGTTAAAAAATATATATATATATATATATATGTTAATCAATCAAGTTTTTCTTTGCTCAAAAAACTCACAGCAGAAAAATATCTACAAAATCAAAATATGACCATTGAGAGTTTTACAAAGTTATAGTAAAATAATTTACAACAAAATAATGTACAGATTAAATTTACAGTCGAAAACATAAATTTAGAGTTCATTCGAGTCACCCATAGATGTGTATTCCGTTCAATGAGAATGCATCATTATATAAAACGCAGCTTTTGCGGTTCATAGCGGTTGTTGGCGTTTCGAAACAATCACAGAAAACGTTACAAATCGCTTCAAACCGTTCTGAACCTCTTAAAATCAAAAGCTGGTTCCAGCTAGCGTTTGCGGTTGCGGGCGGTTGCGGGAAGATAATTTTTTTTCTTTAAAAACATAATAAATAAAAATAATATTAAAAATATTCAATAAAATTTTAAATTGAAATAATAGAAATTGTAAAATGTATTCATATTATATTTCAATTTATATTATAATTTTTTTAAACCAAAATATTTTCTATAAATTTTTAAAAATTTATAATATGATTTTATAAATATAAATTTTATATTTATCATATTATTATGATTTTTAATATTTTTATAATTACATAAAATGTAAATATTGTTAAATTATTATTTAACAGATGTTGCGTTTGGTAGTTTACCAGTCATAAGAGTCCCGCAAACGCAATAATTTCTAACAGTTGTACCAGTCGTACAAATCTCTAGAAAACGCTTAAAACCGTAACCATCCGCACCCGTAAACTCCCGCGACCGTAACTGCAACCGCTGCGGTTACACCAGTCAGACCCTAAGCCTATCAACTAAAATACAATTCCTATATTCTCCGTATACTCCAACGTTCTGTCATTTCAGAGAGTGATCTGACATCGCTTGACTTGACTTCCATTATGCAAAGGTCTTCTTACAATTCCTCTATTCGTTTCCACCTAGTAAGTTGCACTACCACCACTTGCATTTCGTTAGTCCCGCAATACTCATTCTCCTCCAAAGAAAAAAGAAAATGAGACTCTTTGTTTTACTTCTTCCCTTCATTTCTCTTACGTTACTTGACGCATATGATTTTACCGATGAAACTGATAGACAAGCGTTGTTGGTGTTCAAGTCTCAAGTTTCTCAAGGCAAAAGAGTTATTTTGTCTTCATGGAATCACTCATTCCCTCTATGCAACTGGTATGGGGTCACATGTGGCCTGGAACACAAGAGAGTCACACGTTTGGACCTTGGAGGATTGCAATTAGGTGGAGTTATATCACCATCTATTGGTAACCTCTCCTTTCTTATATATCTTAACCTATCCGATAACTCTTTTGGTGGTAACATCCCTCAAGAGGTGGGAAACTTGTTTAGACTTGAATACTTGGGTATGTACTCAAATCATCTCGTAGGAAAGATTCCAACCAGTCTCCCTAACTGCTCTAACTTGTTGATGATTGATTTATATTCAAATCATCTTAGAGGAGGTGTTCCTTCAGAACTAGGTTCATTACCAAAGCTTGTGATTCTATATCTTGGACAAAACAAGCTGATAGGGAAGCTCCCTACCACTTTAGGAAACTTGACATCCATGAAAGAAGTTGACGTTGGAGAGAACAACTTGGAAGGAAAAGTACCAAGTGATATATCAAGATTGACTCACTTGGTGTATCTCGAATTATCAACGAACCATTTCTCTGGTGGCTTTCCTTCCGCCATCTACAACTTATCCTTACTAACATATTTAAACATCTTTACTAATAATTTCTCGGGAAGCCTAAGGCATGACTTTGGTCTTTTGTTACCGAACCTTGAAGAATTAGCTATGGGAAGTAATTATTTCACGGGAAGCATTCCAGCTACTATCCCCAACATCTCATCTCTTGAAAACGTGAGAATGGAGTTTAATAGCTTCACAGGAAGTGTTCCTCCAAGCTTTGGGAAAGTACAGAATCTGCAAACACTAGCACTAAACCAGAACTCTTTGGGAAGTCAATCTGTTGGAGATCTTGACTTCATTGGTGCTTTGACTAACTGCACCAAACTAAAAGATTTAGATGTTGGTGAAAATAGGCTTGGGGATAACTTGCCTACTTCAATTGCCAATCTGTCTTCAACCCTCATGTATTTAAGCTTACATACAAATCTCATCCACGGAAGCATTCCTCAAGACATTGGGAATCTCATAAGCCTAGAAAGACTTTGGTTGGCAAATAATATGTTGACTGGACCCCTTCCAGACTCACTTGGAAAGCTTTTAGGATTGCGTGTATTAGGCCTCCAGTCAAATAGATTGTCAGGACATATACTATTTTCCATAGGCAACAACACTCGTTTAGTATCACTCCATCTGGCTAAAAACAGTTTCCAAGGAATCATTCCTCCGAGTCTTGGTAACTGTAGTTACCTGCTAGATTTAAATCTTGGGTATAATAAGTTGAATGGGATTATACCTCAGGAGATTATGAACATTTCATCTCTTTTTACTCTTAGCATCCCACATAATTTCTTATCCGGCTCTCTACCACAAGATGTTGGACAGCTAGAACATCTCATTAAGCTATCTGTTGAGCATAATAAATTGTCAGGAATACTCCCACAGGGTTTGGGAAGGTGTCTCTCAGTGGAAGAACTGTACATGCAAGGAAATAGCTTTGATGGAGACATTCCTCATATAAGTGGGTTGGTGGGTGTTAAAAGAGTTGATTTGTCCAGCAATAATCTCTCTGGCAGTATACCTGAATATTTTGCAAGCTTCTCCAAATTGGAGGATCTCAACCTATCCATTAACAATCTCCAGGGAAGAGTGCCAACTGAAGGTATATTTCAAAATGCCACAATAGTTTCAGTATTTGGAAACAAAGATCTATGTGGAGGCATCAAAGAAATGCAGCTAAAGCCATGCTTTGGGGAAGCAACACTAATGAAGACAAAGCATTCATCTACGCTGAAGAAAGTTGTGATTGGGGTCAGTGTGGGCATAGCTTTGCTTTTATTGTTGTTGATAGTTTCTCTTACTTGGTTCATAAAAAGAAAGAGGAACGGACAGACGAATAATCAGACTCCTTCCTTAGAGGTTTTCCATGAGAGGATAAGTTATGGAGATCTTCGAAACGCAACAAATGGCTTCTCTACGAGTAACTTGGTTGGGTCGGGCAGTTTTGGTGCTGTGTTTAAGGCATTACTCCCTGCAGAGAACAGGGTTGTTGCAGTGAAAGTTCTTAACATGCAGAGACATGGAGCAATGAAGAGCTTCATGGCAGAGTGTGGATCCCTGAAGGACATTAGGCATCGTAATCTTGTAAAACTGTTGACGGCTTGTTCGAGTATTGATTTTCAAGGTAACGCATTTAGAGCTTTAATATACGAGTTCATGCCGAATGGAAATCTAGATACGTGGTTGCACCCTGAGGAAGTGGGAGAGATTCATAGACCCTCAAGAACCTTGACACTTCTTGAAAGGCTCATAATTGCAATAGACGTGGCTTCTGTTTTAGATTATCTTCATGTACAGTGTCATGATCCTATAGCTCACTGCGATCTTAAGCCAAGCAACATACTTCTAGACAATGATCTAACTGCCCATGTTAGCGATTTTGGTCTGGCTCGTCTATTACTCAAGTTTGACCAAGAGTCTTTCCTAAACCAACTCAGCTCGGCTGGAGTAAGAGGAACCGTTGGTTACACTGCACCAGGTAAAAATATCATACGTATGTAATATATTAATAAAGAAAAATTGTATATGCATATTGCATGGTGTTGTTTATGTGAATAATAATGGTGCAGAATACGGAATGGGAGGACAACCATCAATACATGGTGATGTGTATAGTTTTGGTATTCTCCTTTTGGAAATGTTCACTGGGAAAAGACCAACCAGTGAGATATTTGAGGGGAACTTTACCCTCCACAGCTACATCAAATCTATGTTGCCTGAAAGAGTAATGGATGCCGCTGACGAATCGATTCTTCATAACGGTCTAAGAGTCGGTTTCCCGATCGTCGTGTGCTTGACGTTGGTTTTCGAGGTGGGACTTAGGTGCTGTGAAGAATCTCCATCAAAACGATTGGCAATGAGTGAAGCCACAAAGGAGTTAATCTCAATCAAAGAGAGGTTCTTTAAATCAAGAAGAAGAGCCAGACATTGAAAGCTTTTATGATTTCCACTCTTATCTTTGAAACCTATGAAATAACCGGCTCATTCTAAGAAGCATGTCATATGGTCTCTTTATAATTTGTGGTTTTAGTTTCTAAAGAAAGACATATTTAATGTTTGCAGACAATGTATGAAATGAATGAATGATGTCTTATCAGCTTTATACGTACTAAAGACAATGGAATGCTTTTGTTTCTTATGACATCAAGGTAGCAGCGGCTCTAGCTGCTGCTGAAGTTACTTTCATGATACACGCTGGTGTGCCTCTACGCAGGGGACTTCACTTTGCTGTACCACTAGACCTAATGAATGAATTAATTAAACTCTCATGTAAATTCAGTATTCGTTAGGTGAAACAATACATCCAACAACAACTGAAATCAACAAAAAAAAAAAAGACTACTACTTTCTCAATGACTGTCACTTGATGAACTCCAAAACAGTTGAAACGAGTTGAGTTTGATGCTTGGTATAACCATGATCAGCTTTCTTCACAATCTCCAGCTTGTTGTTAGGTATGATCTTTGCAAACTCCTCAGCATCTCCCGCTGGCACTACCTTATCACCGGAACCATGAACCGTCAAGACTCTGACTTGTTTGTCAATCTTGAGACAAGCTTCATGCATATCCGTCTCTAACCTCTCCATCAAGCTCGCGTGGGTAACACGGAACTCGGATTTGCCCTCTTTAGCATCGATGAATCCTTGCTCCTTGATTCTTTCGAGATACCCATCTCCAAGACGTATGCCCTTTTTCAGATCATAACGTCCCGATATACTGATTACATTGCGGATGTTACCGTACTTGGAGGCGTAGAGGAGCACCACGTTGCCTCCTCTGCTGTGTCCGATAATGGTAGTGACGACACGGTTGGCGTTAGAGAAGTGCTGGATGACGGAGTGCAGATCATCAGCTTCGTACCTGTAGTTACCGTAATTGAAACCGCCTTCACTCTCTCCGTTACCAGAGAAATCAAAACGAAAAGCGCTGGTCCCTTCTTTCTCTAGAGCAGCAGCCACATTCTTGAGGATCGTGTTGTTCTTGTCCGATTTGAATCCGTGGCATAACACCACGACTTCTCTTGAACCAGTTTCGTGAAGCAGACCGACGAGTTTCTCGTTGTGGCTGTTCTGAATCTCGATCTTCTGTTGTTGCGCACATTCTGAGTTCCCCTCGGGAGATGAATCCATTCTCAATCTGTTTGATTGTTATTAGATCAAAGGTATCGTCGTACAATAAAGTGAAAAACCCTTGAGGGCCTAAAGCACACCTTTATACATACTGTCGTAAAGACTAAACCTAAATGAAAAAGGATATTTATCGCTTCCTTGAGTAATTTTAAGAAAGAGAAAAAGGAAAAACCACTTTTAAAAACACTAATAAAAGTAAATTTTAATATCCAGTTATCGTTTTAATTTTTAAGGGGTGTTATGATTTTAAAAGAGTTTAAATTCAATCATAATCTCATATATTATTCAATTAATGATTCTAAACTATGAGGCTGTTTCCTTTACTTGCTTTCATTGCTCTCATGTTAATTAATGGAATCACCATTTTTTTGGACAGATCCGATATTGTTTACACAGAGGTCTACCATGTGTATATACCAAACACGTAAAAGATAAAATGAAAAGAGTTAAGCAAATGGTTCACACAAGTACTAAGACCTTGAAGGTTTGATTGTATATCATTAGTTTACTGAAGTATTATATCTTGGAAGGTGAAGAGTTTTTTGCTTTTCCAGTCACTGTGTCGTGTGAATCATGAGTGGTTTTGAGTCCGGTGAGAATGAGCTGTTTCCAACGAGTGTATACGGAGAATAGTAACTAAGAGACATAGTCTCCGGTGTTGCGATCTGGATGTATGTGTGCTCTTCGCAATTTTCAGCTAGGTTTTGAGCGCCTTGTTTCTTGAATTGCATCCTATCCAGTTCGATGAAGACGTCTCTCATGGTAGGGCGATGTTCTGAGTTCAAGCTCAAACAACTTCTTGCAAGTTTGGCTACTGCAAGGACTTCCTCTTGGTCACATTCCTCCTCCATGCGAGCATCGAGAATCTCATGAAGTCTGTCATTCCTCATGGCTTCGAGGAAGTAAGCTCCCAACATCTTTACCTCTTGTGGCCTGAGAACGGAGACGGGTTTTCCTCCGGTTAAGAGCTCAATGAGCACAACCCCAAAGCTGTAGACGTCACTCTTCCCTGTGAAGTGGCTTGACTGGAGGTACTCTGGGTCTACATATCCAACTGTTCCTTGCACTACTGTCGTCAGGTGAGTATCGTCTATACCAACACATCTCGAAATCCCAAAATCTGATACTTTTGCGCGGTGCTTCTCATCCAGCAAGATATTTGTTGACTTGACATCTCTGTGATAAATTGGAACAGAGGCGGCTGAATGCAGGTAGGACAGTGCATCAGCTACTTCGCAGGCGATGCAGAGACGTGCTTTCCAAGTCATTGGGAAATAATCTGACGGGTTTTGCAGATGATCGAAAAGGCTTCTGTTGGGAATGAACTCATACACCAACATAGGCACCTCTGTCTCAAGACAACATCCTAAGATCCCAACAACGTTTCTATGGTTAATCTGCGATAAAAGGATGATCTCATTGATGAACTCTTCAAGATTCTCTTCTTTCAATGCTTTGGACTTTTTGACAGCGACGATCATCCCATCTTCCAACATTCCTTTGTAAACTGTACCTTGCCCGCCTTGACCTAGTACTCTGCTCGCGTTGAATCTGTTTGTTGCCTTCTCCAGGTCACTGGAGCTGAACAGTTTGGTTTTGTTGACACTGCCTTGAAGTGAGAACATTTGTTGCTCTAATAACAAACCTCCATTTCGTTTGAAGAACTTCCTCTTCTGCTTGGCTGCTTTTTGCTTTTTATTAACCTTGCATATCCACCACGTTCCAACGGCTAAAAGTAACAATCCAGAGCTTAGAGTTCCACCTAAAGAAGAATTTTTTAGAGCATTGTAAGTTGATCTATTCAGAGTTCCAATCTAGAAAACGATGGGACTACGGTGAAGCCACCAGGATTCGAGTCCCGGCCCTAGGAAATTAACATTTCGCGTGGAACAGAAGACCGACACGTGACAACACGTGACTAATATGGACCACTTATGTGGAGTCAGTATACTTCTCTATAATTCAAAAAAAAAATAAAGGATGGGACTATGCATGCAGGAAACAGTAGTAGTTATATAGTAACTTGCCTAGAATGGCAGGCCATGTTTTTTCACATCTGAATGATCCAGGCACATTCACACACTTGTTCTTTCCACACACACCATATATAGTCCTGCACTCATCAATGTCTACGGAAGACGAAACAATACAAAACTAAATTAACTATCATAAGTATTGGATGGAAGCTATATCCAAAATGACAAGTAAGCTTATACACACACCTTGACATCCACCAGGTAAATAAGGATTTCCTTCATAACCAGATCTACACCTGCATTGATACTTATACTGATCATCCGTGCGAATCACGCTTGTGCTTACCTCACATTTTGAACTCTCTGGAACGGTGTTGGGGGGAACTTCGAGACGCCATTCCAGATCCATGGTAACTATAACATTCTCCGTTAGATCAGGTGACGTGAGCGTGTAGTTAGAGAAGTCCTCTCGTGATAAGTAGGCCTCCTGACATACGTTTTTACCAGGTTCCAGTTTCTCCACTGTTGAATCATACACTTGAAGACCCGGCGGAATTTTGGTCTGGCAGCACTTATATCCGACACAGCTCTTGTCAGCATCTTTGTAATACCGATTCTCTTTCCCACATCTCGCTTCACATCCAACAATCTGTGGCCCTGTTCCTACCATCATCGCTTTGATGTTACATCCAACAGCTGTGAACTTGTTATTGTCTGATATGAAGAACGGACTCCCCGTTAGATTCAAAGATTGGACATCTTTCTTTCCATATGAACAGCCTGAAGTCTTCCTTGGACTCTGAATTTGAAACCCGTTGCTCTTGTGAGAACGGTCCTCATAGATAAAGTCATCTGTGAGGGAAAACGAAATAACGTCCAGTCCGATGCTTGGCAGGAAAGGAAAAGAGAGGTGTAATGAGTGGTTGCAGACAACCTCGTACCATTTGCTCTTGTAACAACCTTTGCCTATCCCAAAAGGGTAAGGAACACGAGCACCAGCACGATCGCACCGGTCTATGCAATCAGGTAATGCAACAGGGAATTCATGATGGAAAGCAGAAGCAACTATGTATCCATGGATTTGAAACAGGAAAATTGCGAAAAAGAAACGTTTCAGATCACAATCCATTCTTTCTCTCACGAATCAGAAGCTCTTGTCAGGTTCATGTTCATTACCTCTCTCTCACCCACACACACAAAGAATCTAGTGCTTTTCTCTTGTGCTTTCCTTCAACTGCTCAAGTAATCAATAGTGAAAGCAACCGTGGTGTCGCAGTTACATCAACGAAGACCTTGAGCTCTTGACCCGTGTGAATTGGGCACCGTAGAAGACAACGCAAACCAAAAGTATATGATGAAACATTGCTTACTTCAAAAAAAAATATTTTTAAAAAATTAATGAAAAATTCTCTTGGATGGCCTTTTTGGTTTACTTTTACAAAATAACTATATATAAAATAGTTTGTATAAAAGACTAGTTATTGTATCGACAGTTTTATATTTACACATTTAACATAAATAATAAAAGAAAAACTGTTGTAAAAAAATATCAAAATTTTGAAAAACTATTTTACATTATTTATGATAAATTTAGTAAAACACTATATAATTTTTATTTGGCTTATGACATCAAAAACTATTGGCACGGATGATTATTACATATCAACGAAGACTTTGACTTGTATGAATTTAGCCTATCTAAGCAGGTACGTTCAGCTCCATACATATATATATCATGAAGATAATAAAGAGGATAATGCCTCTTAAAGTTGTTCAAAAAAAAAAAAAGAATGCCTCTTAAATGTCAAATATGACTTGTATGATTTTGGTCTGGCTCGTCTTTTACTCAAGTTTGACCAAGAGTCTTTCCTAAACCAACTCAGCTCGGGTGGAGTCAGAGGAACCATGGGTTACGCCGGACCAGGTAAAAATATCAACATACATAATTTTATATGAAGAAGATTAGTATAATTACCGGGCCCTGGGGAATGACCCACGAAGTGGGGAACCCCAGGATTATCAAAAAAAAAAAAAAAAAAAAAGATTAGTATAATTATTCGGCATGACAGTTGACCGGATGAGATAGCCCACTTGGTAAGAGCCTTGGGGGCCAATTGTCATGCCCCCGGGTTCGACGCCAACACCCAGTACTGCTGGTGACACGGAAAAGGTCCAGTACCGCTGGTGACACGGAAAAGTAGTTTCCCCCGCCTGCCTGACCGGGCCCTGGGGAATGACCCACGAAGTGGGGAACCCCGGGATTATCGAAAAAAAAAAAAAGATTAGTATAATTATTCGGCATGACAGTCTTGTGGTTTATGCCCTTTATGTGAATTATGGTGCAGAATATAGAATGGGATGGTGATGTGTATAGTTTTGGAATCCTCCTTTTGGAAATGGTCACAGGAAAAAGAACAACCAATGAGTTATTTGAAGGGAGCTTTACTCTCCACAGCTACATTAATCTATCTTGCCTGAATGAGTGCTTAACATTGGTTTTTTCAAAGTCGGTTTTCCGATTGCTGAGTGCTTAACATTGGTTTAAGGGGTGTCATGATTTTAAAAGAGTTTAAATTCAATCATAATCTCATATATTATTCAATTAATGATTCTAAACTATGAGACTGTTTCCTTTACTTGCTTTTATTGCTCTCATGTTAATTAATGGAATCACCATTTTTTTTGGACAGATCCGAGATTGTTTCTTTCATCTTCCAGAAATATTGAGCGGTGGACTTACCCATGTCGTCTCAGGGAAACTTACCGGTCTAGGGACCAAACTGTGAGTAAAGGTCAACATTGACGACAAAAGGAACTTTGACTCCTCTTTGTGAATCCTTAAAAGACATAAGGGCATGGTAATAAACACAAAGCTCTGATTTATGAGTTCATGACAAACGGAAGTTTGGATATATATATATAAATTGCTGCAGCCAGAAGAAGTAGATGAGATTCATATAGTCCCTCAAGAACCTTGACCCTCTTTGGAAGGCTCAACAATTCAGCGCATCCAGGGTCATGTCAGTGAATTAGTTGTTCTTCACAGTGACCGTCTTTATGAACTCCACAACTGTTGAAACCAACTGACTTTGATGTTTTGTATAACCATGATCAGCTCCTTCCACAATCTCCAGCTTGTGGTTGGTTATGATCTTAGCGAACTCCCTGGCATCATCCACAGGTATAATCTCATCCTCTGATCCATGAACCGTCAAGACTCTGCAATCTTTGTCAATCTTGAGGCAAGCTTCATGCATATCAGTGTTCAGCCTCTCCATTATGCTCTCCTCAGTAACACGGTACACGGATCTTCCTGTAAAACCACTAGCATATTGATAGAGACAAATGTAACAAAAAAAAACAATGATCTTCACAATACCATCTTTAATATGGATGAATCCTTGTTCCTTAAACTTTTCCAAAAAGTCTTCACCAATACGTTCTCCTATCCCTTTTTTTGAGATCATAACGTCCCGAGAGATTGATCACATTACTGATATCATGATACTTGGAGGCATAGAGGAGGACCACATCACCTCCTTTACTGTGTCCGAGGATAACAGGAACCACACGGTTCATGTTAGAGAAGTGTTGGATGACAGAATGTAGATCATCAGCCTCATGGTTGTAGTTACCAAAATAGAAACTGCCTTCACTCTCTCTGCAACAATGATGAAGCATCTCCCAAAATAATCAAATCAAATCAAAATCAAAATCCAAATTCAAGAAATCAATGATGAGGCAAAAAGAAAAGGGAAACATATTTTTTTACCCATTTCCAGAGAAATCAAAACGGAAAACGCTGATCCCTTCTTTCTCTATAGCAGCAGACACACTCTTCATGATTGTGTCATTCTGCATAGTCTCATAAGGCCAATTGGACAAGTAAACATAAGTCCACTCAAACAAACATGTGCAATCCCCACACCATCTTTATTTACAGTTATTATAAAAAAAGATAAAAACAGAAGAGGAAACTGTGGTAAGGTTTCCAGTTTTGCTATTAAAGAATAAAGATGAAACCCCCTTGAAATCTTACTATCCAACTGTAATAAAGCAAACAAACTTTGAAGAGTCTTTTGATTCCAATCAAGATTCATATTGATTCCAATCAAGATTCTCACCCAAGTAAGTTGGACAACACACAAAAAGTCTTATAATTGGGAACTGAATCAAGTCTCAGATCTCAGCAAACACAGAGAAAAAAAGAAGCCTAAATCATCACAAAAAGACACAAAGCTAAATTATACTGACCTTGTTTGATCGAAATCCATGGCATAAGACCACAACTTCTCTTGAACCAGTTTCGTGAAGCAGGCCCACCAGTTTCTCCTTGTGGCTGTTCTGAATCTCGATCCTCTGTTGTCCTGCACAAGCTGAAAAAAAAACAAGAACAAGAAATTTTAAGTGAGAAATCTTATGGCAAATCGATCTGAGACGGCACCATTGTCACATACCTGAAGTTCTCTGAGAAGAATCCATTCTCAAAGTGTTTTGCCTTTTTGTCTAAGTAAGTTAAACTGTGTGGTTTAACAGATGGGCTCTTTAAAGCCAGATGAGCAGCGACACGTTTTGGTGTTATTGCGTTTCATTTACAAACTTTGCAACTTTTACTTAAAAAATGGCTTTAGTCTTTCACCACTTTCAACATACTTATGCTTGGCTTTAATCCAATCAATGTTTCCCTTTTAATTGCAGACAACAATGTAAAGTGTACCATGAACAATTCTCCAAGGTAAAAAAAAAAAGAATTAAAAAACTAGTTGTTCTTGACAATGACTGTGTTTATGAACTCCATAACAGTTGAAACCAACTGACTTTGATGGTCAGTATAACGATGATCAGCTCCTTCCACAATCTCTAGCTTGTGGTTTGGTATGATCTTCGCAAACTCCTTGGCATCTTCCACGGTTATTACCTCGTCATCTGTTCCATGAACCGTCAAGACCCTGCCAAATGCCATTACAATCAAATCAATCACGAGTTTGTCTTATACCAAACTTCACCCGATATATGAGTTAGACAAGTGGACGAAACTCACCTGCAACCTTTGTCAATCTTGAGGCAAGCTTCATGCATATCAGTGCCTAACCTCTCCATTAAACTCTCCTCCGTAACACGGTAGCTGGATTTTCCTGTAAAACACACAAAGCACATGTAGATAGATAGAAACACTAGAGTTCTGATTCTGAGACAAAAGCAAGAAAATCAAAATACCATTGTTAACATCAATGAATCCTTGTTCTTTAATTCTTTCCAAAAAGTCATCCCCAAGTCGCTCTCTTATGCCTTTCTTCAGATCATAGCGTCCCGAGAGATTGATCACATTACTGATTTCATGATACTTGGAGGCATAGAGGAGAACCACATCACCTCCTATTCATTTTAAAAAAAAAAGTTTAAACCATCAAAAAAAAAAAAAGTTGAAAGACAAAACCGTCTCTTAGTTAACCTTTACTGTGCCCAAGAATGATAGGAACCACACGGTTCATGTCAGACAAGTGTTGGATGACAGAACGTAGATCATCAGCTTCATGGTTATAGTTAGCATAATAGAAACTGCCTTCACTCTCTCTGCCACACGCCCAATAAAACATGAAAATCAAAAAATCCATATTCATTTTATTTAGGGATGATAAAGAAAGAAATGGAAAACATTATTTACCCATTTCCAGAGAAATCAAAACGGAACGCACTGATCCCTTCTTTCTCTAAAGCAGCAGCCACATTCTTCATGATTTGGTGATTCTACATATACCAAATACAAAGTTAATTCAAATGTAACGCTGCTACCAACATATGTAACCACACACCGTCTACAAAACTCTAACTAGCCAACTGGTCAACGCACTCTCTCTCTCTAGAGAAAGCAACAAACTTTACTATCTAATTGGAATAAAAAAGCAAACAGCTTTTGAGGAGTCTTTGGTTTCAACATTCAGTACAAAACACAAAGCTAACCTTGCTGGATCGAAATCCATGGCACAAGACCACAACTTCTTTCGAACCGGTTTCGTGAAGGAGACCCACGAGCTTCTCGTCGTGGCTGTTCGGAATCTCCATCTTCTTCGGTTGCTGTGCACAAGCTGAGAAAGAGAGAGAAAGAGAACAAAGTCAGAAATCTTGTGACTAAAATGGAATCGATTTTTTGAGCAGAAGCATTACGTACCGGAAATGTTATTATCTGACGAATCCATTCTCAAACTGTTGCAGGAGATTCGAGTGTTCTTGATGGGGAGGCGAGGGTTGTTGTTGGTGAAGGATGATAATCTTTTGGGAAAAGGGGAGATTTTGTAATTTAGAGAATCGTGAGGTGCAAAATGGAAGTTACTCAAAAGAGTGCTCATTGTTTCAAGACACAGAACGGTCGAACTAGTTGGTAGTGAGAACATGTTCTGTTTTTATGTTTTGCAAAGACTTCTGTTTTCATGGGTTATTTTAGCCTCATCATATAAATGTTTTTGGGGTTATCTTAGCTAGTTTTTCACTTCTTTTTTAATTTGTTTTTTCTTTCAGTTATTCATGCCTCTATTGATTCAACCTTTCTTGTGTATATTTCTATGGTTGGGTCTACCTGAATATATGAGTAAACTACTGGACTACAAAATGATGTTACGACCTGAGTTACTAGGAATAATGAAACTGTGGTTATAGTATTATTGTCTTTTATACAAGCAGAGGTTGAAGTGTTTTTCTTATCGGTTTCCTCCACAAAGTTTGCAATCAAAAGCATGTCACATGTATGGTGCCTGAATATCCCAAAAAAAAAAATAATTGATGTTATGTTTTCAGAAAAAGATGATGACTGCTTTGTGATGGTAACATTTGTGTGTTTGTAGTAATTGTCCATATTACAGTCCCATCACGGGACAAATAAGCAAGCCACCACATGTTGTCTATAAAAAAGTCACGTAAGGAAATGATTATTTGTCCTTTTAGACGGTAGACTTATTGAGTGAGATAGCAAGAGTCCACACGGTCAGAGTCCACGCCATTTTTGGAGCTACCACTATGTGTGGTTGTGAGCCAATTTGTTCTCTCTATTTTTCTTTAAGCTAACAGTGTAACACACAAAGTACATGCATCTTGCATTTGCTTCTTCCTTTTTTTTTTTTTTTGTCATCTGTTAGATTAATGCACTTATAAACGTTTGTTACAAACAGCCAGAACAGACAACAACTACCACCTGTAAACTCCTAATATCAGCCTACAAGACCCGCTCTATATCCCATTACAAACGAGACCCAATGATCCCATAGTAACCCCAAAAAATACAACCGATATAGAGCCAAAAAATTCCAATCTTCAAGTCTAAAAGGCCAAACTAGACAGAGGGATCTCTTTCCTCATTCTCAAGCGTGTCCTTAAGCCACCGAGGCGGCCCAGCAGCTACATATGATTGCCAATAACCACCGTTGATCACACTTTGGGCTATCAGGAAAGCCCCTCTGTTTGTTTCCTTGGTTTCCGAAACCAGTCTCCACCATTCCACCTTTCTTAATTTTTCAGTCAACCTCGCATAATGCCATTTGAAGTTGGGCCAAGCTTTCGGTCGCAGAACAATGTTAGACATCAAGGCATCATCAATGGAAAATATTACTCTATTCTGATGGTGATCGCCCATACTTTCAATAGCCCACAGTAATACCTGAAACTTTGCCTCATCATGGCTTTTGATGTCAGAAAAAGCTCGCCTACTATGCATTGATACCTTCCCTCTGGTGTCTCTTAGCAGCCACGATCCTCCACACCTCTTGTTGGCTGAATCCCACTTCACCCCCACATTACATTTGACCCAATTTCTCGGTGGCGGAGACCAGGTTTTAGACAAGCAAACCTCCATCTCACGCCTCTCCTGCACTTCCTCTTTCTCTACGATCTGTGCTCGAAGCCACAACCCCGCTTCCTCTTCAACTTTGCTGACAAGCTCCCCAGCCCATATCAACTTTCCTTCAAACAAAAAGCCATTCCGATTCTTCCACAAATACCAAATGATCCAAGGAATTTCATTTCTCACTTTTTCTGGTATTTCTTTTTTCCCCATCATCTCTATCACATGGTGAAGGTTAGAAAAATGAGAGACCTTATCAAATCCCGAGAGAGGCGAAGGGACATACGCCATAGCCCAAGCTTGTCGTGCAATGGAGCAATCAAAAAGTATATGATTTATTGACTCTCCTTGAAAGCCACAAGCTTGGCACACATGATCCATCCTGATTCCTCTTTTAGTTAACAATTCCCCAGCAGGAATCGCATTACTCAAAGCTCTCCAGATAAATGTCTTGATTTTGGGGGCCGTAAGGATCTTCCAAGCTGACGCTTTCAACTCGTTGAGCGATGGTCTCATCTCCGCTTCTCTTATCGTCTCCTCTCTCAGTTTCCTATTTATGAACCAGTAACCCGATTTCACTGAGTAGCTGCCATTCTTGTTATGAAGCCAAACCCAAAAGTCATCCTGCTCAAAAGAAGGTTTCATAGCAAGAATTCTGTCGATGTCCTCCTCATAGAATAACTCATTCAGAACATCCATTCTCCAGCAATTATTTTCATGATCAATCAAATCATGGACTTTCAAAGAAATATCCACAATGATATTATTCATGAAAGGAGCTCTTCTGGTCTTGCCATCAATCCAAGTCTCCGACCATACAAATGTGGAGAGCCCATTACCCAGCTGTTTTCTCAGGCCTCCCATCAGCAGCTCCTTACCGAACTGAATGCTTCTCCAACCATAAGAAGGCCTAGAGCCGTTCGGTGCTTTGAGGAAATCAGAATGAGGGAAGTACCTGCTCTTGAACACTCTTGCAAAGAGGGATTCTGGATCACTGAGAATTCTCCACGCTTGCTTCGCAAGGAGTGCTTGGTTAAAGCTTTGGATATCCTTGAATCCGAGTCCCCCCAGTTCCTTTGCTAGACATAGAGTAGTCCAGCTTAGCCAGTGCATCTTTCTCTTGTGTTCCAATGAGTTCCACCAGAAATCAGCCATTGCCTTGGTAAGATTTTCACACGATTTCTTTGTCATCTTGAAGCATGACATGGCATAGACAGGCATAGCCATAGCCACAGCTTTCAGAAGGATCTCTTTCCCGCCTAGAGATAAAAGCTTAGTGAACCAACCTGATAGTCTATTCTTTAACTTGTCATAGATGTAAGCCAGCATCTCAGTCTTGGATCCACTAAAGCATTCTGGCAGGCCCAAGTAAGAGCCCGTTCCTCCCTCATTCTCAATCCCTGTGATTT
Organism: Raphanus sativus; assembly: GCF_000801105.2. NCBI lineage: Eukaryota > Viridiplantae > Streptophyta > Magnoliopsida > Brassicales > Brassicaceae > Raphanus > Raphanus sativus. Next base: position 40,895,492 of record NC_079516.1, on the reverse strand, counting down.
CTCTGATCTTCGCCCTCGTTTGATCGTCCACCTTAGATCCAAAAGTTATGGCTGATTTGTTCAGGTTGACCTGTTGACCTGTTGCTCTCTCATAAATCTGTAGGATCCTCATGATCTCCGCTGCTTGATTCTCGTTTGCACGACAAATTAGCAGACTATCATCCGCAAACAACATATGATGGATCATAGGCCCCTCTTCCGAGAACTGAATACCCTGGATCTTTCCACTCCCCACCGCTTTGTTGATCAGATGTATGAGACCTTCGGTGCATAATACAAATAGAAAGGGAGATAGCGGATCGCCCTGTCTCAAGCCACGTTCCGGCCGTATGCACCCAAACGGTCTGTCATTGATGAGTGTGGAGTATGTTACCGTAGAGACACAGAACATGATCCTCTCCACCCATACACTATTGAAGCCCAAAGCCGAGAGTAAGGAGCGCAAGTATCCCCATTCCACCCTGTCATAAGCCTTCGACATATCAGATTTAATCGCCATGAAATCCCTCGAAATCTTGTCATTTGTCTGCAGAGCATGAATCATCTCATGGGCGATCAATATGTTATCTGAGATCAGCCTTTCTTCCACGAAGGCCGATTGTGTGGTGGATACAATATCAGGTACCAGAGGCTTGAGTCGTCCCGCCATGATTTTGGATATGATCTTGTATAGCACAGAACACAAGCTAATCGGCCTTAAGTCTGACATGAGAACTGGATATTCGATCTTTGGGATGAGGCAGAGATGTGTGTAGTTCCACTCCGAAGGGAAGGAGCCAGTTATAAAGAAATTCTGCACCTCCTCTGTGACCTGAGCCCCCACCGTATCCCAATATTTCTGGAAAAACAGCCCTGTCATCCCATCTGGCCCCGGAGCACTTCCCGGCTTTATCGAGAAAACCGCTTCGCGCACATCTTCCTTAGTGACCTCTCTGTCCAGTATCTCATTCATAGTGTCCGAAATTCGGCTCTGAAAGCCCTCAAAGATGTCACTAAAGTCGCCATTACTAGTGGATTCGAACAAAGTTCGAAAGTAGTCAATAGCCACTTCAGCTTTGGCCGGTTCAGTGAAGTGTTCCTGTCCATCAGGTCCTACCAATTTGATGATCTTATTCCTTGCTCTGTTTGCCTTCACTGAAGCATGGTAGTACTTGGTGTTCAAATCCCCTTTAGTAGCCCATTTGTTTTTGCTTTTCTGCTGCCAGAATTTCTCCTCTTCTCTGTAAGCTCTTATCAACACATCCTTGAGATAGTTGACTCTGACAGTGGACGGTCTGCTAGACGATTGTTCCTCCTCCAAGGCACACTGGATTTGCAGAATTTTATCTCTGGCATTCAAACTCTCCTTTCTCTTCCAATTACTTAGATTCTTCCTGCACTTTTTCAGCTTATCTGATACCTTAGTTATAAACAGAGGATGGTTAGTGAGCCATGCTTTCTTTATCTCCTCTTTGACTCCACTCTTGTTTATAAACCTTCCATCAAACCGGAATCTGCCATAGTGAACTTGTGGCTCAGATATCAGGTTCACCAGAACCGGCCTGTGGTCAGAGCCCCTCTTGTCTAAGAAAATCTGATTCGATGCTGGAAACAGCTGAAACCATTTCTTATTTCCAAAGCATCGATCAAGATTTTCTTGAACCCAATGAGTGCCCCTTTGACCTCCCCACGTTAGACTATTACCAGAACTCTGTAGCACTTCCATTTCGCAAATATCCAACATGTTATTGAAAGGTACAAAGGTTTCCTCACCCCTCCTAGGACCACCCGATTTTTCTTCATTACTTCGAATTTCGTTAAAGTCCCCCATCATACACCAAGGGTCTTTCCTGTGTGCTCCGATTCTCGATAGTCTTTCCCACAGTCTTGGTCTGTCCCCTCTACCAGGAAACCCATACACACAGGAAACAAAAAACCTGTCCTTCCCCCGCTGTACAAAGAAGTCCACCAGGTTTTTATCCACAAACTTTAAAGAAATATTTACAGAGTTCTTCCAGAAAATAGCTAGGCCTCCGCTGTACCCAATAGGATTGACTGTCATAATCCTATCGTAGCCTAACCAGACTTGCATATCTACAAGCGCATCTCGACCACTTTTCGTCTCCATCAAGAAAAAGATATCAGGGAAATGATGCTGTCTCAATTCCCCCAGCCTTGGAATCACCAAATCTTGTGCACGGCCCAAGCCTTGGCAATTCCAGCTCACCATAGTCATTTAGATATTGGACGGTCCCTCATTCGGGACCACCAATGGTTTCTTAAACCTTGCAGAGCTTTTAGATGGCTCGACATCTTCATGAGCTTTCCTTTTGTTTTCAGACACCACACCGTCGCCTATCTTCTTCCCAACCGTAGCCTGATTCCTTGCAATACCTTTCCCATTGTTTTTCCTTTTGAAAGTTCCTGGTCTTCTTCTGGTTCTAGGCTTCTTTAGAGTGGTCCCGGAAGTGCTAGATTCAAAGAACCCCACACTATAACCCGTTGAACCCTCAGGAAGAAAGCTTGATTGAGTAGACCCCACGACCTCTGGGGGAGAGCTTGATTCAGAAATCACTTTTCCAGAGTTTAAAATTCGAGTCACCAACGTAGAAGCTCCAGTCCTTTTTTCATTAGCCGTCGTCGGAATCGAAAGAACCTTCCCCGATTGTAAGATCCTTGCCCCCGCTGAGATTGCAGAAGCCATCATTTTTCCAGGCCGTTGAGTAGTGTCCATCCTTTCACCGAAATCAAAAACCACTCCTTTGCCTTTATCTAAGTCCGTTGAAACCATTGGAGCCGGTTCCAATCTAAGAAATGTTTTTTGTCCCAGCGGATCATTCTCCAAGGCTTGTAGAGAGTTTCTGACCCTGTCTTCTCTCGCCATCTTCTCTGGACCCTCTGCTGCCAGTAAGTATTGGCGCATACCCTGCAGTACCTCCTTAGCAATCTTCGGTCTTCCAGAAATAGGGTCCATACCCAAGTGAGTCTGCGGTATCACCCCAAACAAAGGGTCTGATTCATCAAGGCCCTCTAGCACCTCTGCATTCTTGCTCTCTGCTGATGAACCAACACTTTTCTCTCCCACACCCTTTTGCGTCCTAACGAAGGGACATCGCTCCTGGTCATGAGTTAATCGCTGACATGTGTAACATCTTTTCTGGATGCGTTCGTAGTCATATCGAATGTTGACCACTTCACCTCCTGGCAGAGTCAGCTTCTTCGCCCTCCTCAAAGGCTTAGAGACATCAAACTTAACCCAAACACGCACATAGTCTTTGGTTTGAGCTTTCTCCGGGTCGAACGCCACTTCCTCCACATGACCTGCGAACTCACCCAAGTACTCAATCGTTCCTTTAGTATAATGGTTCACTGGGATATTTCTCATCTGAACCCACACCATTAGATACTGAAGGTAATCCTCCGGTGGTTTCTCCATCCACCTTTCGAGAACAATAGACCAGTCTTTGAAGGTGTGCGGCCCTCTCTTGACGATAGCAAGAAGATCATGTTCATATTTGAATATGAACTGAAATCGTTCCTGAGATAAGGCTACCCCCCTGACTCTATCATACAGCTGCCATTTCCTTGGCATATCCAAGATCAAATCCGCCATCCTTTGAACTTTAGGGTTGAGAAGCCTCCCAACCAAGCTAAGCTCATTTCTCTCTGTTGCATAAAATTCTGGCCTATCTGGAAGCACACATGGTTCTTCCTCCTCTTCAATCGATAAGAATTGCAGAGCTTTGTTTAACTGAGAAGCCATTACTACCACCGCGTCTTCTCTTTCCCTTCCCACACTAACAGATCCTCACTTACAATCACTGACCACCACTTAATCACTATCTCAAACTGCCAGTTTCTTCAGAACAAACTCACCGACACTCTCTCCAAATCTGATGAGCACAAGATATTTTCCAAAGAACAAACAAGAAATAACTTTTTCAGATCTGAAAAAAGTCAAGGAAACCCACTAAAGAGGATAACTTTAGTGGTTGGAAACGTGTTTTTTCAAGTCTACAGTTCCAAAAAGCCAAAAGGTGTATTTTAGCAGTTGGAAAAAAGAGCCCAAAAGAGGGAGTCTACTATCTTGCGCCGAGAGAGAAAAGTCCAGAAATCTTTGCATTTGCTTCTTCCTTTATAATTCACTTTCCTTCAAAATAATAGAAACACCAACATACGTCAACAAAAAAAAAAAAAAACAGGACAATCGGAGAATCATGAGATTGTTTATTTTACTTTCTTTCAATGCTTTCATATTACTTGAAGCATATGGGTTTACTGATGAAACTGATAGGCAAGCACTGTTGGAGTTCAAGTCTCAAGTTTCTCAAGACAAAAGAGTTTTCTTGTCCTCATGGAATCATTCAAACCCTCTCTGCAACTGGAACAAGGTTACATGTGGCCACAAACACAAAAGAGTTACTCAGTTGGACCTTGGAGGATTGCAACTAGGCGGAGTGATATCACCTTCTATTGGTAATCTTTCGTTTCTCATATCACTTGATCTCTCTAGTAACTCTTTCGGTGGAACCATCCCTCAAGAAGTGGGAAACTTGTTTAGACTTGAGTACTTGAATATGAGTTTTAATATTCTTAAAGGAGATATTCCAGTCAGTCTGTTCAATTGCTCTAGATTGTTCGACCTTGAGTTAGATTCAAATCAGCTTGGAGGAGGTGTTCCTTCAGAACTAGGGTCATTAACAAACCTTCTTTATTTATATCTTGGTCGAAACAACTTGAAGGGAAAGCTCCCTGCATCTCTAGGAAACTTGACATCGCTCATGCAACTTAGCTTTACCGATAACAAGAAACTAGAAGGGGAAATTCCTAATGAGCTAGCTAGACTGAATCAAATGGTTTTTCTTTCGTTATCGATGAACAACTTCTCAGGCATGTTTCCTCCCTCCATTTACAACTTGTCCTCACTTGAGATGTTAAACATCTTCAGTGCTGGTTTTTCGGGTAGACTAAAGCCTGATCTCGGCACTCTGCTTCCAAATCTTCAAGAGCTATATATGGGAAATAACCATTTCACAGGAGTTATTCCAGCAACACTTTCCAATATCTCTACTCTTGAAATATTGGCACTGGAGTATAACAATCTAACCGGAAGTATTCCTTCGAGCTTTGGTAAATTACAAAATTTGGAAATCTTATTACTTCATGGAAACTCTCTGGGAAATCACTCCTTTGGAGATCTTGACTTTATTGATGCCTTGTCCAATTGCACCCAGTTACTCATCTTTAGCGTGGGTTTCAATAGGCTTGGGGGTGACTTGCCTACCTCCATTGCAAATTTGTCCACAAGCCTCATTGAGTTGAAGCTCCAGATGAATGACATTTCTGGTAGCATTCCTCATGACATTGGGAATCTCATAAACCTAAGTAAACTTGAGTTTGATGGTAATATGTTGAGGGGAACACTCCCAAACTCTCTTGGGATGCTTTTGGAATTGGGCTATTTAAGTCTAGATTCAAATAGGCTGTCAGGAGTCATACCATCTTCTATAGGAAACATGACTCAGTTGGAAACACTTTATCTGAACAACAACAGTTTCGAAGGACCAATTCCTCCGAGTCTTGGAAACTGTAGGCGCCTACTATATTTGTATATTGGATGTAATAGGTTGAATGGAACTATACCACGGGAAATTATGCAAATCTCATCCCTTGTTCACATATTCATAGAAGATACTCCTTTGACCGGTTCTTTACCAAACGATGTTGGAAGACTACAAAGTCTTGTTGTGCTATCACTTGCAAATGCTAGCTTATCAGGACAACTCCCACAAACCTTGGGAAAATGCCTATCGATGGAAGAACTTTATCTTCAAGAAAATTCTTTTGTTGGAGCCATTCCAGATATCAGAGGATTAGTGGGTGTTAGAAGAGTTGATTTGTCAAAAAATAATCTCAGTGGAAGTATTCCTGAGTATCTTGCAAAGTTCCCCAAGTTGGAGTATCTCAATCTATCCGTTAACAACCTCCAAGGAAAGGTGCCAACAGAAGGAAACTTTCAAAACTCTACCATAGTTTTGGTATACGGAAACAAAAATCTATGTGGAGACATCAAGGGACTGAAACTAGATCCATGCATTGCGCAAGCATCATCAGTGATGAAGAAGCATTCCTCTCTTTCGAGAAAAGTTGTGATCGGGGTTTGCCTAGGCATAAGTTTAGTGCTCATATTTTTACTTTCATTGTGTTGGTTCATAAAAAGAAAGAAGAAGAAACAGCAGCAGACCAGTAACACAAATTTTTCTACTTTGGAGGTATTCCATGAGAAGATAAGTTATGGAGATCTTCGAAATGCGACAAATGGCTTCTCTTCGAGCAATTGTATTGGATCAGGCAGTTTTGGTACTGTGTTTAAAGCACTTCTCCCAGCAGAGAAGGATGTCGTTGCGGTGAAAGTTCTAAACCTGAAGCGACGTGGAGCAATGAAGAGCTTTATGGCAGAATGTGAATCTTTGAAGGACATAAGACACCGTAATCTTGTGAAACTGTTGACAGCTTGTTCGAGCATTGATTACCAAGGCAACGAGTTCAGAGCTCTCATCTACGAATTCATGCCTAATGGAAGCCTAGAGATGTGGCTGCACCCGGAGGAAGTGGAAGAGATTCACAGGCCCTCAAGAGCCTTGACGCTTCTTGAAAGGCTTGACATTGCCATAGATGTGGCTTCTGTTCTAGAATATCTCCACGTTCATTGTCCTGAACCAATAGCTCATTGCGATCTCAAACCAAGCAACATCCTTCTAGACAATGATTTAACCGCCCATGTTAGCGACTTTGGTCTAGCTCGTATCCTCCTCAAGTATGACCAGGAGTCATTTCTCAACTATCTCAGCTCGGGTGGTGTGAGAGGAACCATCGGCTATTCCGCACCAGGTAAAACTATCACACATCTATGATGTTTCTATGAATGAGATAAGTGTGTTCTTTGTTCATTACAAACTTCTTCTTGTTTTTTATGTGAACCATGGTGCAGAATATGGATTGGGCGGACAGCCATCAGTGCATGGTGATGTGTATAGTTTTGGAGTTCTCCTATTAGAAACGTTCACTGGGAAAAGACCAACCAATGAGTTGTTTGGAGGAAACTTTACCCTACGCAGTTACACCAAGTCTGCATTGCCTGAGCGAGTACTGGACATTGCAGACAAATTGATTCTTCACAGTGGTCTTAGAGTCGGTTTCCCCCATGCTGAGTGCTTGGCATTGGTTTTGGAGGTGGGACTTAGGTGCTGCGAAGAATCTCCTACAAACCGGTTGGGAATAAGTCAGGTTGTCAAAGATTTAATCTCGGTCAAGGAGAGGTTTTTCAGAGCCAGAAGTTGAAAGGCTTAATCTGAGGTCTATGTAATATCTTCTTTCCTAATTTTTGGTTGTTTTACTCTATTAAACATACTTATGCTTGCAGAATATAGTCTGTGATTACTATAGCTTTTGCAGACAATAGATCAACATTTTGTTTGCAGTTCTTTACCATTGCTAATTTTCAGTGTCCCCTTTTAATTTCGACTTTTATTTTCATTTGTATCTCAGTTTTTGGTAATTCGAAATACTAACTTTTCTATGTTAATGATTTTTTCTTAATCATTAATATGGGCGTTTAAATCTGGATGATCAAGTTAAGTTTTAAAGGGACTGCAAATAGGGAACAATCTAGAGTCCTAATAATCTAGTGAGTCCTGCAAAGCTTTGAAACATAGGTTGCAGGTTCTGTGTTTTTTTTCTCTCTTATAGGACTTCTACTGGTTTTATTTTACTGATGGGACTCATCTAACTAAGTAGACAAAGCAGATTCATCTGACCTGAAAGCTTACCTTTTTGGTGACTTCATAATCAGTTATGCTATTAGTGGCAAAGCAGGTTACAAGTTGTCTGGATGATAAATATCTAAACAGAGAAGTTTGCGTCTGTGTTCTTTTCATCAAGTGATTTTGCTGTGTATTTCTGAACATTGTCACTTTAGCAAACATTCTTATAACTAATTCATCCTTTAAACTGCAATTCTCTGTTGTTTGCTATGATACCATCAAGAGAAAGATACAGCAAACAAACCAGATGACATTATCTTAGCTGGAAATAACTTTTACTATTATGTCAAAGATCTCCAGTTTGAATGACCGCTGGGACGAAATTAATATTGCATATGCTATGGTTTCGAGCATGAGGTGTGATTATGAACTTTGACCCTGAATTTTGTTGTATTCAAAGGAAAAAATATATATATATTACAAGAAGCAAAAATATATATTAACAATGACTGATTATTACAAGAAGCTAGGTGAGCTAATGCTGGAAAAGAGATAATCTGATTGTGTCTCTGTATTAGCTGAGCTCTTTGTGATATCATTTGCCTGTATTCTCAAAGTAGTTACAATTACAAGTCAAACTCTTCAAAGAAATTTTTTATATTGAACTTTAAAACTTGAATTTTAAACATGGTAACTCCTATTATTAACAAAACTAATTAAATTATAAATCTTATAAAATTACTATAAAAGTATAAAATTATATATTATATATTATAAAAATTAATAAATAAATTATTATATTATAGTAAAACGTTGCATATAAATGAAAAATAAGAACAACAATTAATAAATTTAAATATATATAATATAATTATTATTATAATTATTGTCATAATGATTTAATATATGATCAATCAATAAGTTTAACCCGTACATCTAGGATGGACATTTTAGTTTAATTACGGATTCGGTTCGGTTTAATTTATTTGGTCAAAGAAAACATCAACCAAAAGTAACCCAAACTAGTTTTGTTTAGTTTGTGTTCAATTTAGTTCGATTTTAATTTGATTTGATTTGTATCCGGTTTTTTAGTTTGGTTTGATTTGTGTTCGGTTCAATTTAATTTGATTTGTGTTTATCCATTTTAATCGAATTGATTTTTTAGTTTTGTTTTAGTTCAGATACAAAAATATAATTTACAAAAACTTAAACATATCATAATTTGATACCAAATCATTACGTTTTTCATATTTAAACATAAAACCAAATATCATAATAAAAATGTAGAAATATAATCCAATTATTTGATATTATTATTTTCAAACTTAATATAAATATCTTAAGTGATTTTTTTGTTTGATGTTTGTATGAAATTAATATTATTTTATTTTATTTTATTTCTAGTTGTGTTTATTATCTTCATTTAGAAATAAAATATATAAAATTATGTTTAATTAGTTATTTAGGTTAAATTGTTAAATATATTAATTCTTAATATTTTTAGTATATTTAATTTATCTAATTATAACACATCGGTTTTTTGATTTGGTTCGGTTTAAAACCAAATCAAACCGAATAATGTGAGTTGATAAAATCTTGAACCAAATAATTTAAACATATATTTTGGTTTGGTTTGGATCGGTTTGGATTCAATTGGATTGGTTTAGCTCGGTCGGTCCAGTTTTTTTTTTGCTCACACCTGCGCGAGTGTCTTTTCATTTTTTCTATCACACCTGAAATTTGGGCCGAGCTTGAGCAAACTTGAAATAATGGGCCTAAAGTTAATAAAACCATAAAAGAGTGTTCCGATGATCATTGGAGATCGAATTGGAGAAGAAGATGGGAACGGAGGTGGGGCAGTGGTTAGAGGAAGCGCTCCTTGATCTCTGCGGGAAACCGGAGACCGGTTTAAATTTCGATCGTGATGTAATCTCCGGTCTAGTCTCCTACTGCGATCTCGCTCAGCCTGTCGATGCCAAGGAGTATCTCGACGTAATCTCTCTCTCTCTACATCTCTCCTTTAATGCTTTGTGGCTTATTCAGATTCGCCGACTTGATCTAATTGATTAGTGACTTTGTAAATATTAGGGTGTTCAGTTTCGTTAGGGTTTGATCGATGAACCTAGATGATCTCTTGTTTAAGAGGTCAAACTATTATTTTAGTGAACATTTCGTCTGTTAATTCGAATTGAATCATTTAGTATGGATGAGAAACACGTGAAGGTATCTTCTAAGTTAGTACTCATCTTCAAAAAGTTGTATGTTCTAAAGACTAGATGAGCTTGTGACCATAGACTTTTACTTTGAATGCGTTACATAGTTTGAATCTTTTGATATCGTAGTAGCTTTACATTGTCTTGAACACCATTCCTACTACTAGTGCAAGCTAGCTAGTGTTCTTGAAGTAATTACATTTTTGAGTTAGAACATAAGGTATCTAGTCCGAGAGTGAGTATGTAGGACTGATTGATGATTTTATACAGAATATTATCGGAAAAGAAGGCAAAAGCGTCATTGCAGAATATCTACAGCGAAGAGGATACAAAGAACCATCCAGCCACGTGGCAAACACTTCAGGAGGTCCTGAACTGCAGATGTACGTTAAACCAAAATTTGATTATGTCGCTTCTAGTGGAACCAAGAAGCCGTTGAAAACAACACCAAAAGAGGGAACATCTTCTAATCAGCAACCTGGAACCGCGAAAGCAACAGCCCCGGCCCCGGCCCCTAAAGTTAACCCTAAGAAGAAAAAAGGGGGGAAAGTGATATCACTAGCAGAAGCAGCTAAAGGATCGATAGTGTTTCTGCAAGGCAAACCGTGTGCTTGCCAAGCTCGTAGGCACAGGTTAGTGAGCAACTGCTTGTCCTGCGGGAAGATTGTGTGCGAACAAGAAGGAGAAGGGCCTTGCAGTTTCTGCGGAGCGCTTGTGCTTAAAGAAGGAAGTACGTACGCTGGGCTAGAGGAAGGGTTTACTCCAGTGTCTGATGCTGATGTGGCAGCTGAAGCTTATGCCAAAAGGCTTGTGGAGTATGATAGAAACTCTGCCGCACGTACAACGGTTATTGATGACCAGAGTGATTACTACGAGAGTGAGGGTAGTAAATGGGTTTCTCAAGAGGTATATATACATTGGTGAACTACACTGTGTTTGTTTCTCCCATTGACTTAATATTTGTTTACTCCCAGGAGAAAGAGCTTTTGAAGAAGAAGCGTGAGGAGATTGAAGAAGCTGAACGAGCCAAAAAGAGCAAAGTGGTTATGACATTTGATTTAGTCGGCCGTAAGGTTAATATTCTTCCCATGCTTACTACTCGTTTGAAACTAGGATGTAGTAGTAACATTTATACATAATGATAGAATCACACTAAGGCCCTAAAGCATCGAAAATTAGAAATGTTAGTTATAAGTTCATTTTCACTGACTCAACTCTCTCTCTGCAATGTTACTCTTCATTAATTCTGTTTGTCCTGATTATTCTGCATTGAGAAATGATTCATTCCAACTAGTCTTGATTCATGGTTTGACCCGCAGGTACTGTTAAACGAAGATGATATATCAGAACTAGAATCAGGGAACAGGATTCTGGGACCACCCGAGACTAGACCCGTGAACAGAATAAAACCGAACCCAACGGCAAAATTCGTTCCAATCTTCTTAGATCCTGGACCAACGGAGAAGAAGACAACAAACATGGGTAGCTCCTCCAAGAGAGACAACAAGAAAAACCGGAACGGGTTGTGTTTGGAGATCACAGGAAGGGTACAACATGACAGGAGCGAACTTAAGTACTTACAAGCGGATCCATCATCAGTAATAGATGGGCTTCATGTAGAAGATGGTGGTGAATGTTCCTTAGATTACGACTGATTCTTTTGTTTTCAGTTTTCTATAAACTGTACAAGTCCCGGTTTATTGTTTCCGGTTTACCGAACCGGATACTTTCTTCTTCAGTTTTAAAAGTCGACAATATTTTATCATGTTGACTCCACGTCGGATGTAAGATGGCTGATAAAGCCGTCAGTCAAGAATCACGTGTTTGGGTAGCTTTGATCACTCGTTTGCACACGTGGCTGGATCTAATTGGCTAGTGTTAAATTCTCCCGGTTTTATATTTAGATAAGATTATTCGTCTGAGTGTGTAATGTGTTTCCACCTATCAATATCCTTTTCTTAGAGCGGCACTAGAGATTAAATTCGGATCTATTAAAAATACAGATCTAATTTTTGGGCGGAAAATGCAATCCAGGATAAATCTTTTTACAGTTGTGTAGCCATCGGAAATCAAATAAAGAGTATTCACTGTATTGGATCCGAAACTTACTCAAATTAATTACCACTAGACTAATGGAAATCGAATAAAAAATTCACTGTAATGGATCTTAAACTCACTCAGATTAATTACCACTAGTCCAACTCATGTTGGTTAGACCAGCACTATGTATTTATATAACTTTTGGATTGAAGACCACTTTATATTTTCTTCATTTGAATTCGTTGCCATGAGGAATAGAATATGTTCGAACAAAAATGAAAGCTAGTTTATTACTTTAATCATAAAAACGCATTTGTAAATATAATCTCTAAATATTATTTTGCGTATATGAATAAGTACATGAGCTATGTGTAGATAGAACTAATATTTGAGATGTATAGATAATTTCAATCGGTGCTGACAAAAAAAAATTTAACGGGTCTCACATCATAAGAAATATTTTTTCTTGGACTATGAAAAGGTAGCACCTTGCAAATTATAGCGCTGTTTGATTGAATCCACCTACCCACGGTGAAATTCAAAAGCAATATCGATACGGCATTAAACTATAAATGAATATTATAACTATGATTAAGACAATAAACAATCCTCCACCCTTAATAAGTAATGAATACTGTGGCAAGGTCGATAGGAAAGCAATATTGATATGATGCGACACAAGTCCCTTTGTTATCCACACCTTTTTCACCAAAAAAATCTCCTTTAATTTAAATTATAATGGTATAGAAAAATATTTATGACGTCACCCACCCATGACTTCTTATAATGGAAAAGATTCCATCTGCCCCCTACCAGAAAATCGGAAAACTAGCTCATATTGTTTTACGCACACACATGCAGACATATACATTGTTATATTGTTTTCATATGTGAAACCATAGAACAAATATTTAGTTTTGTTTTGTTATAAATTTGGTAAAAACCGCAGTGCTGTAAACTCGACAATGTTATTATTATGTATGCTGTCAAAAATATAGTAAATGTAATTGAGAATAAAATTCAGATAGTATATCACTGGAAGTGTCAAGCTAGAGTTTTATACTGTGAGAGCAGCTCTAAGTTCATCTTCAAAAAGATATTTTATTTTGAAGGTTGCAGATTTCATATTTGAAGTGTTAAGTTAGTTTTTTCCAAAAACTAAACTTCAAACTTAATTTAAAATAAAATTATATCTTATATTATAGTTTTTATATCTATGATACTTAATTTAAATTCATAAAATTTATAAATAAATAGCACACATATAAAAATATTATAAAAATTAATTAACAAAATGATACAGTAAAATATATACTTTTGCATAAAAATACATAATTAAATATTAAATTACAAATAAAAATTACAGTATTCTATAAAACTATTTGCGTAATATTTCCATATGATCAATTAGTGCATTTGTTAAGTTTTTTTCTAATATTGTTATTATCTAAATCTAATTTTGAAAAAACTTATTTTTAAGTTTTTATTTAATTTTATTTGTAAATTTTAAAATTATAAAAGAAAATTTGACATATTTATGAGTTATAAAGTTTTCTGAAGGATTAAAAAATTAAAGGATAAATTATTAAGAATCATAAATATAATATGTAAATGTAAGAACCAAAATGTAGTGAAAAATCTGAAACTTTAAATTTGAAACTTTGAAATTTCTTTATGAATAGCAAAAAAATTATATCTGAAGTTATAGTGTCTTTTGGAGATGCTCTAAAGTGAAGTTGCAATAAAAAAATTATACTTTAATAAAATTTACTTATTTAAATAAATCAAAATAAGCAGAGATTATTAAAATTTTGAAATTTCTTTCTTTTCTTTTTTTTCTATAGTATATCGAACCTCCATATTTTCATCCAAAGCATCATACAAACATAAGCGGAGATGATATATATTTATATATAATCGCTTAAATATATATATATATATATATATATATATATATATATATATGCTCTTGAAACTTTAAAAACACACGCATTACTTCAATTTACAATGTAGTTACTCATATACAGTCTGGAACTATATAAAGATCTTTTACTGAAAATTAAAAGAAGTTGAAAAAAAAAAGAGAAGAGAAATTAAAGGTGTAACGTTTGGACAAAAGATGCCACCAGAGCCTCTGGCAAAAATGTTAGATGGTAAGATGTCTATATCAATAGCCACATTTATGTGCAAACGATACCGCAAACGCCATGTGGTCTCTTTAAACGCAACGCTTTATATCAATACAAACCAAACCACCAGCTGTACGAATCGCTGTATGCATGTTACTGCGTTTATATTGTACGTGGAGTTCGGGTGAGTGATCAAGAAATAGATTAAAGGCAAAGCGAGTAGAAAATCTCATTTATATTAAAAGTAAAACGGCATCAAAGAGAAATTACAAACGAGAAAAACAGTTCGATTATAAAATCGAGTTTGTTATCACAATAACGATCAAGTTAGCTAAGTTTATGTAACACTAAGGACGTGTTCGCGCGGAATATTATTTTATTGTTATTAAATGATATTGGATGGTATAATTATGTGATCATTTTTATTTATTAAAAGCATTATTTGGTGTTTTTATTGTGTTATGTAGTAATAGATGATAAGTTAATTTATCATGTGTTTCAATAATGTGTTGTTGTGTATATATAAGTACTTATTAATGGTGAAGTGAACTTCTAATTTAAAGCATATTAAATTTTAGTAACTTTGCATTTAGACATTTGTTGATTTTAAGATTGACAGTTTTAGCATTAAAAAGTTGTATTTTATTTTTTCAATTATTTGAATATATTCTTTTAAGATGTTTTTTGTCCTCTTTCACCATCTATGTATTTCGTTTATCTTTCCGGTGTGTCTTTCACCATCGCCTGAAAATACTCACCTTCGTGCTTTTTTTATTCCTCATTTTTCCTCCTGTGAGATTATCTGGTATTTGTTATAGATCATGTTTATAAGTAACCAGTTTTGCGGTTGTTTCTCACGGTGTTGTAATCTGTTCCAGTCAATATTGGTTGCTTCTCTTCTTCCTTCGATTTTATCTGATGTTAGGAACTACATCTCCTTGGTTTGGTTCAGAGTTTAGTCGTCTTTGATGTTGTTTTCCTCGTCGTTCGCTTACCATCGAAAATCCCTACATTTCTTGGTTTTCAAGATCTGGTTTTTGGTGATATGCCTTATATGGTCTCTTTCATAGCTCGAAGACGACTCCATGGTTTTTTTATTTCATTTCGTTTTACCATTTCCTCTCTGTTTTCTCATCTTGTTTCAGCTTTCATCGTCTCTTGTGACTCTTCCTTTCGCTATGTTTTCTACTCCAGGCTTGGATAGTATCTTACTTTGTGTATGCTATGTAGATTTAGAAGGTTATTTCTGATCTTAAGATTGGGCTCTGGTTTTTCGGTGGTTGGTTTCCATTTTCCTTCCCTCGAGTTGTTCTTCTTTTCCTGTTTCCTTTAGTATATGTATAAGTGTGTGAAGTTAGTTTCGTGGAGCTTTGGTCCCTTTATCCACAGTTTTGTGGTTCTTTGCTGGCATGTGCGTCTTGTTTGTACTTGTTTAGTTTGTGAGGTGCTTCTTACTTCTTAACTGGTGGTTGTGCTTATGATGTGTTAGGCATGTGTCTTCCTGCTCCTTAGTGATTTTGACCTTCCATTGATTATTCTTCCTATAACCCGTTCTATTGGTTCTTTGCGTTGATCTTTGATCGCGCTCCTTTGTATTCAATGGACTTCTATCAACGCTGCTTTGTATTCGATGGATTTATTTGTCTCAGAGTTTATATTTTTACCATTTTCTGACTTCTGCTTGTTACGGCCAAGATACTCTACGATAAAGTGAGGAAAAATTAGTCTTTGCTCTTGATCTCTTTTCAGTTTTAGACCTTTATTGAGTTAATGCTTTTTCGGTATTTTTTTTTTCTATATGATTATGGAGAATTTATGTTTAGATTATCTTTTGTGCTTTACTATATTCTTCTTATTTTAGTTAATACTAAAATAAATATATAATTTGTAAATGAAATAATAGAAAGTAAAAATAACAAAATATTGAAAATTTATGTTGTTTTAGTTGTAAATAAATTAAATATTCAAACTACATTTATATTATTTTACTTATTTCATTATTCATCTTGCATTTTTGTGACCAATAAAATTTAAATGATAAAGATTAATGTGAAAAGGATTAGATAGTGCATAATTAGAAAATGGTGAACCAAATTGTAATAATCTAAGAGAAAAAGGACCTAATATGTAAAAAGAAGAAAATAGGACATATGTCAACAAATTTATTTTCCACATGTAACAAGAAGAGAGAAAAGTCTACTTTATATATGTATAGATTCCGGTTTATGGTATATGGAAAAACCTAAAATGATTGATTTGGTTATCTATGTCACCAAAGTGTGTTCACCTTTTCCGATGTTTAGAATTCCAGAATTAAGTGTGATTGATCTAGAGTAGTGGAAAGATGAGTGACTTATCGAGAAGTGATTCGCAATAGCGTGCAAATGAGGCCAAAACACGAGGAAAGGTCATATGTTGATCGCAAGGTCAGTAAACAGAGTCTTCGAAAAAATTAACGGACCGACCGTTGGAATGAGATAGGGCCACATGCCGAGAGAACGGACGTAGATAGTCCATTAACCGTGGACAATCTGGATGTTTCAAATGGTATCAGAACTGGTTAGCCATCTCAATTTTAATTGCTTATAAAACCTTTTAGCATATATGTTCAATTAGCTCGGTTTTAATCTCAGTTTCATACTTGATTGTTTTCTAAAATATAATGGTGTAATCAATATATTTTTGAATTTGAATACACATGTATCAAGAATGTCTAATAGTATAAGTAAATGGGCAGTCGAACATGATTCGATAATTAAAAAAAAAGAACTTCTGAAACTATATATACAAATTATGGTTTAAAATTTTCATTAGGTATGCTACAAATTTAAAGCTTATAATTATAAAAAAGACTTCATATATATATATATATATATATATATATATATATATATATATATTGTTTTAAACATTTAAAACTATTTTATTAAATCGTTAATGTACCATTAATATTGTTTTAAACATGGCCATATATAGTTTGAGACGGCACTGACATGTACCTTTATATTTTATTCGAATCACTATTATACGTTAATTTCACTTGTCAGCTCTCTATGTCTCCTTTTCCGTGCATTTTGAGCATAGGGAAGTATATTACTCCCTCTGTTTTTAAAAGATGCATGTTCTCGAAAAAATATTTGTTTCAAAAAGATGTATTTTTTATGTTTTCTATATAAAAATTGCAATTTTCAATAAAATTAATTGAATTTATTGAAAGACTATTGGTTAAAATGCATTGAAATTTGATGTTTTCTAAAAACAATACATGATTAATGTATTTTCTTAATATGTGTGAAAACTCCAAAACATACATCTTTAAAAAACAGAGGGAGTATAAGGCTAGAGACAAGTGGTCCAAGAAAATGAAGAAAGTTGTAATTTATCTGTAAAAGCTCTGCTGGTTACAACTTACAACCTCGCACACTAAGCTTTTTAACAAAACTTTTATGATAAATATATAAAATCCTTCACTACTTAATTTTAATATCTGTGCCATCTATACTGATTACTCCTCCTCATTCGTATACTATAGATCTTTTCGATCATTGTAAATCTTCCGGTGCTTACAAATAAATTTCCTTATATTTTCGTAAACATGTTAGGCATGACTAGTCATGGTCTCTTAGTCGGAGTTCTTAAATGATTTGATTTTTTTTTTTTATATTTTTTGGCTAAAAACGGTTCTTATATTTCTTATTTAAAAAACAATTCTTAACTTTTTTTAATTAAAATCTAAAAAAACTAAGAACCGTTTCTTATCTGAAGCTAAGAACCCTAGTTAAGAAACGGGGATTAATGATAATCTCAGAAACTAGTAATTGGTTAGTGGGAGCGTATATACATATATCCATATATACATATATTTAAAGTAATTCTATATCTGAGATGATATTTTCAAATTGACTGCGAATTTCTAGTTAAGCAGTCTGTGTTGTCTAGTTTAGAATGTGTCATGTGATGTAATTATTTTTTAAAACGTGAGAAGCATTTATAATATCTAATAATATAATTCTTTTTTTAGAAATATAATACAGTTCTTGAACTTGTATTTTTAAATTTTCTATTTTGACGACTTATATTTTTAATATATGAGCTAAATCACTAAGGAATATTACATCACTGTAGATAGATTGTTCGAACAGGATATTCAGATTCTTTTTTCTCAAACTTCATGTAAAACTCATAATATTTAGGATACTATATAGATATGTGCGTAGAAACAATTACGAAATACTTGAAACATCAGTACAGTGTTTGCCAATATATTAGCAGTGTCGGTCTTGAAATATTTGAAGTACTATACGAAACTAATTATTGAGATCTTAACTAACACAAAAAATAAAATTATATAAAACTATTAAATTTTATTAGTTATGCAAGAAAAAAAATATAGCATATTTATAAATACTAAGAATCTATCAAACTGTTGTGAATGTGTGTATTATTAATGTCGAATATGAGCTCCTTATATAGGGAGTTACAATGTCTGAAACCCTAATGGAACGGTTACAAGATGGACCACTAATGGGCCAAAGCCCAGTAAATATCTTTTGGATAAACATCCATCTGAACCAGTCGGTTCATAACACTTCCCCTGGATGTTGAATTCATCTTGAGTTCGCCAGATACCAAATCCTTTTTGGGCTCGTGATACACTTTACCAATTACTTGGTGTTGCCTCATTAAAACCTTACCAGGAAAACCCAGTGGGACAAAACCATGGTGAAGGAAAAAGAGTACAACATGTATCACTTCCCCTGATTTGTACCTCCGTATATGCTCCTGAGGTTGGCGCATGAGTAGACTGGTGGGAATTTTATGGACGCCAAGTCTCTGAGCTGGTCTTCGTAATGTGCACGTCCTGGACTGATAGAAAGGTCTCATGGACGTGGTGCTGATGTAGACATGGTGAAGAAGCCGGTTGACATGTCTTTGGTTGGACTCGTACTTCTTCATATTTGTTTTCCAACGTGTGCATACTGCTTGTTTGAGAACTATCCATGTATGGATCCAATTTATAACATGTATCATAATCAAAAACAAAACCAAGCAAACACATCTTTGGGTTTGGTTAGTATAAAATAATCTCAAACATTAGTAAAAGGATATTTCAATCCTGTCTCATTGCCTTTATATTTAGAAATAACATAAGCTTAGTTCAATGCTTATGTTCGGATGTGTGTAACAAACACATTAAGGCAAGGTGCCAATGGCACTTTTGGCAAGGGACATGTATGGCTTTATTTCCAATGCCTCATGGTTTGATCATTTAACAACATATATGATCATACTACACTTTGAAATTATTTAGATGTATAGTATTAAGTTTAAACTTAACTATAGTTTCACTTGTGAATATTTACATCCGGATGTGCCTTGAGTCTTTTCTAGACCAAGGAAATATGTCTCTGTCCAATCTAGGATCAAAGGATCCGTGACCTATCTCAGATGGTCTCATGACCATGTTCCTTCTTAGAATAAAATGGGTCAGTACTCGGACCAAGTGAAAACCATTCGACCATGAGTCTTGCATTGGCTTGTATCCGGACTAAGGCACAACTTTCTTGTCGTCCTTATGACCAAATGGGTCTATGTACAGATATATAGACTATGGGACTATATTACCATACAGTGGGGCGAGCCATAGACTTTATAGTAAGCATTTAGGGTCAATGAACCTTATAAGCTTTACATAATGGTTCATACCTATCGTTTTGACATCTTTAATCTATGCTTTATTTGATGCACAAGGATTTCATCTTTAAGTATATTTAAGATACTCACTTTGTAGTCCCAAACAATCTTTGTTTGTGCCAAATTTAATCTTTCCCAAAACATTCATTTCAATGCTTTCTTTAGATAGTCTTTTGGGAAGTGTCTCCAGAGGTTCCTAGGATATTTTCTTTAGATCAAAATATTCTTGTATACTCTAGTTCTCGAGAACTTTGTTGCATTAGACAACTCTATATCCTCTGAGACTTATATATATTTTCCAGTGGACTTATATAATCAGGCGGTTTACATCCTTGAACCGCAAGTATAAGTTTTTCTTATGTGCCAGACTTATCGAGGAATCTCAATGTTTGTTGCATCCACCATAAGGAGCTTATCTCCTTTTAATTGATTCCTGGTCTTTGTGATAATCCTTGTGCACATGACTATGCTTAATATTATGCATATGGTCGTGCCTTACATTAACTCTATCTCGCCATAGAAATTTCTTTCACAAAGACTGTTTTCTGTCCAACTGGTTTAGCATCTAGAGGTGTCCGTACTTATGGGACCTATCCTCCCTTAACTCCACGTCTACTTTCTTATTTGATTTTAATCTCATATGTTTGAATGCATTCATTTGGACGTGGGTTTCATGATCCTCATTGATCTCATGATCTCAAGTGCTACATTGCGCATATTATATCATTAGTTTCGAGTACTCGTTTGTTCCTTTGTGTCCTAGACATGACATATCTTATTGAGGTTTTATTATGTCCTTCAATACCCTGAAGTTTGGCGTCCCAAACATCATTAGGTACTTTAGGTACAACCATTTCTTATGGTTTCCTCATCCGTGATCACTGTTTTAGTTTTGTACATGTACATTTTGATTATGTCTAGGAGTCCCTCATCCACGGATTTGCACCTTACTTTAATATCCGAGGGATCTTATCTTTAGAACTTATTGATCTAACTTGTTTAGATTCAGTAGCAACTTGATTGTGTTCTCTTGAACATCAAATCTTATTTGGTGCATTCATAGCTGGTAGAAATGACTTAGTCATTCTATTCGGGTCAGGAATCTGGCAATTATATTAAGCTAGCTTTTGTATAAACTTTATGGACTTCTAGAACTCATTCTAGAGTCTGAGGATCTTGCCAATCTAAGGATGTTTTGATTCCATATAATTTTCTATTATCCAGCTTCCCTTTAATGTTGGATGTTCGGATTCACTGAGGTGACTATCCGTGTACCTAGCCTTTAAACAACTTGTCCGTGGATGGCTCAAGGTACTTAGAAACGTGGGTAACTTATATAATATCCAACATCTATTCCCATCCTCTCATCTTATATTTCTGTGGTGGAGCGATAGAATTTATAAGTGGCACTTCTTTATGTGCTAAGATGAGGTGTGTCTGGCCTTTGACCCGTTTCAGTTAATGGGATGGGTATCAATGTTCACTTCTGTGTGTGTATGTCCATGTAGAATAAAAGGTGTGTTTTATTCTTATTCTTCTCCCATGGACATATCATACTCTTTGAGTGCTTAGGATGTGAACATATCAAGACATATAGTCTTTTCTTTGAAAGTAACTCATTTCTTTGCTCTTAGTTTCAACTGTATGGTGAAACATCTTTCTTTTACTTCTCATCCACGTCTATTCTTATGTATGTACATGTATCATGGAGTGCTATACATTACCCTCATGGACATTTCATGCTTATGAAGCACTTGGACATGAGTTCATTGGCATATATCAAGACATGTAGTCTTTAAGGCGATTTATAAGGGACCTTTTCCTTTGCCTTTAGTTTACTTCTTTTCTATTCTTTTCCTTTCATTGTGAATTTTCACGTCTACATTGAGTCATGAGATGTTTTCTACATTCTCCATGATCATATAATGTTTATCAAACCCTTTTGAGACGTGAGCACTTTAATCTATATTCACTTGGACGTTTTGAAGTAACATGTTTTCCTTTATCTTTGGTTTAATCCGAATGGGATAAGTCTATCTTTGTTCTTGTGAACTTTTTGATGTTTCAATATTGTGTATGTCCATGTTACATGGAGTGATTAACACTTATCCCCATGGACATATCATATTTGAATACTTTTAGACGTGAGTTCACTTAGCTTTTACCAAGACTTGTAGTCTTTGCCATCATACAATCTTCTTTGGGCGGTTTCTCTTTAAGGAAACACTTTGTTTCTTTTGCCCATGGATTCATTATGAAACTATCCATTCATCAATTCTTAATTCTTTCACTTATAAGAATGATTATTGTACACGTCCTCTCTTTGTGTACATAGCCTCAAATGTGAATACAATGCACACGACCTCTATATTGTACACGTCCTCTCTTTGTGTACCTTTGAGGCAATAGGATATTTGGTCATGGATTTTGTGTCTTAAGATGTATGTGGTTTGATCCACTGTACATCATAAGGGTATTCACATGAATGGACGTTTTGTTTATGATATAAAAGCTTTCATTTATTGACTCTTTCAAAGATAGCAACCAAAGAAAGTGAATAATGTTTAAAGGAAAATAATAAGGTATGAAATAACTAAGTAAGAACACTAAGGGCTAGATGTCGAGTCAACATGTCTTACTCCATATGGTGATCTATTCTCTTATGCTTTGTTGGATCATCCTTTCTTGTGATCCATACGATCACACTTGTCATGATCCATGAGAACATCTTTGACAATTTTCCTTCATCTTTCCGAACCATTTTAGCTTTTCTTTTAAAGCTTTGCTGATAAAGAGTAGCTAGATACTTAGGAGTTCTGCATCTCTTAGCCAAATGGTTGTCCATTTCACAATTATTGCACAACTTAGACCATCCCCCATGTCCATATCCTCTCTTGACACGGTTGGTTTCTAGATCAGCCCTTTCGGCTGGTAGTGCATTAGCTGGTGGTAATGGAGTTGGCCTCGTAAACTCTCTTTCACTACTGTTCATTAGCATTCATGATTTTGCTCAGCTTGCAACAATCTTGCTATTAGAGATGTATAGGTAGTGAAGCCCATTTCTCTATATTGTTGTAGTAACAATAAGTTGGTAGGGTGAAAGGTGGAGAATGTCTTTTCCAACATATCTTCATCAGTCACTACCTCACCACATAGTTTCATTTCGAAAACTATTTTGAGTAGGGCAAAGTTATATTCTTCCACAATTTTATAGTCTCGGAATCTGAGGTTGATCGATTCTCGTAAAGCTTTGGTATGTATAACCTCTTGGATACAATTTCTATTTTCTAGATCTATCCAAAGCTTTGAGGGATCATCAGTCAGATATAGACTTTTGAGTTTTTCACAAATATGATGGCGAGTGTTCAGGAGTTCTCTTGCAATGCTATCATATGTGATGCATTCACTGAGTTCATCAGACTCAAGTGTGGTTTTAATATCTTGTGCCCATTGCACATATTGCAAGTAGTTTTCTCCTGAGATTATGATGGAGGAATTCGACATCTAAAATATTTAGTGTTTCTCTAGTTAGATCTTAGTAATATGTTCTGAGAGACTGATTTTAAAATCTAATTTTAGAGAAGTTTTCCATAAAATTCTATGAAATGGAAATTCCAGAAAAAAAATTCTATAAAAAGAAACTTTTTAAAAATGGAAACTTTCTAAAAATAGAAACTTTCTAAAAATGGAAACTTTCTAATTTTTGATTTGGTCTATCAACCAAATTAGGGTTTATACTATCGATTGGTTTAGGGATTTATAAACTGATTTGGTTTAATGTTTTCACAATTCGGATTTGGTTTTTATAAGTTTCATAATCCGGTTTAGATTAGGGTTTAATAATTGGATATGGTTTAAAGAGTTTCATAATCCGATTCGGTTTGGGGTTTTATAAGTCTTAAATTTCATGAACTTTAGGGTTTGTTTATTAAACAAATTTGTTATATCAAATCTAGCAACCTAATGATTCAATCAACCAGAGTATACGAGTTCTCTAAAATTCTAATCTCAACTTCAAACATTTTTCATAAAAATCGGATCAATCAAAAATTAGGGTTTGATGACTTACCTTTGGATTAACTCGATTCGCTCCTTGGTTCCTTTGGAAATATTAACCTCAATTGATCTTACTGGGATCCTTTGTTTTCCTTAAACAAATTTATCAAAAAGAGTTAGTAAGATCAAAGATAATCGGCTGTAAACAACACTAGAGAGAAAAGTTTGCAGCCTTAGGTTTATTTCTGATTTTGACGGTGCGGCTTGTAGCTGTCGTAGAGAACGTGTCTGATCACGGATTGAGGTGAGGTCTGCGGCGTTGGATTCTCCTCTTCAATAGCTTCAAATTGATATGTCGCACGTCTTCTGGATCGTTACGGTTTGGGAGAACGATCGATTTGAAGTTGAGTCAAAATTAGGGTTCTTGTGCAATTGACGGCGCGCACTAAAACAGAGCTTGGCGGGGCATCTGAGATCTGATCGACGCGAGGTTTACGGATATGGATTCTTCTCTTCAAGATCTTCAAATTGGTATGTCGCACGTCGTCTGGATCGTTATGGTTTGAGAGAACGATCTATTTGAAGTTGCGTCAAAATTAGGGTTCTTGAGCAATTGACGGCGCGTACTAAAATAGAGTGTGCCTGCGCGTCTGAGATCGGATCCTCGCGAGGTTAGCGGCGATGGCTTCGTCTCGTCGAGATCTTCAGATTGATTGGTGGCTCGCCGTCTAGGTCATTACGGTTAGGGATATATGACTGTTTTAAGATGCGGCTAGTTTTTAAGATTTTGGTGACCTACGAATTTTGTTAGTGTTTTGAGCTTAGCTCGTGCTGATAACGTGTTGTGAATGTGTGTATTATTAATGTCGAATATGAACTCTTTATATAGGGAGTTACAATGTCTGAAACCCTAATGGGGCGGTTACAAGATGGACCACTAATGGGCCAAAGCCCAGTAAATATCTTTTGGATAAACATTCATCTGAACCAGTCGGTTCATAACACAAACCTTTTTATTTGTTTTTCCTAGAAATTCATCTAACAAATTTATATAGTTATAGGTTTTTAATCATGTTTTTAATTGATAATATAGCCAAACCATTTAACTTTTTTATGTTTTCCCTATACATCAATCAAATAAATATGAAAACTAAATAAAAAAAAAGTTTATAACAAATATCTATGCTTTTTAGTTTTATTTTTCTTTAAGTCTTGTTCATTGAAGTTTGATTAGTTATTGTTATCTTCTTATTTATTTCATATTAGATAATGAGATAGATATTTAAGATCAGTTTTTCTTTAACAATTCCACGAGTTTATACACTTCAACATCAAACAAAAAAAAAATACAAAAAAAACAAGAACGGAAAATTGGTTTCAAGGAGTTACAAAATTATGGACCCGATAAGTATGTATCGTAGGAATGGGTTCAAGACCGGCACTGGTTATAAGAAAATCTTAGTGATAGTTATGGTATCTTTAGAGATGCTTTTTTGTGATTTATATGTGTTTTGTAAGATATGGTTCTTTTGAACCTCCTTGCATGTCTAAGAAGAGTTATGGCTTGTTGAAGCATAGCAACCCAGAGGCTTACCTTTCACGGGGGTCGTCCCTTTGTCACCTATGAAAGGACAATATTTATAGATTTTGTTAGGTATGGATATGGATGTCAGGTCATCCGAACCAAAGTTAGTGGCTGTAGATGTGTTAGGTGGTTGATACGACGTTAATGTTTATATCCATGTCTGTATATCAACTACACTATGTTTAGGCAAGTTCCTGAATTGTTTTCCACATGCTTATGCATATGTAAAGCATGCCTTCATACGGCTTAGTGGTCAGTAGCACGTATAGGTTTCTACATATCCGTATGCGGGTAACCCTCCAGAGTCCGTATCTGAGATAAACTGTTGAGCCATATATCCCATAGAACTCACATTTGGAAATCCCAAGTAGGAAAACTCATGCATGCTTCCGAAGACCCTTTACTCGCTCCTTATTCTTGGTGCGAGGAAACCTGCATGGAAGGGATTACTCATCCACATGCTTGTCAGTTTTATATCTGTATTTGTATGTTTCTGAAAAAGAGGTATGTCCTCTCTGAGATCTAAGAGCATGTCTAACCATTAAGTTTCTCACGGTGGATATTTACACAATAAAATATATATTTTAATTTTATTTAATTTTTTGTTTTAATTTTTATATTCAAATAACAAATAAAATTGACAAGAAAGTGATCCATAGGGGAAGAAGTTTCAAAAATATTTTTTAGAGCACCAGTATTAATAATATCTAAGCTTCAAGTTCTCAAAATACATATACTCCTATATATTAATTTTAGTATTTAATTATGGAGTTTTTAATTTTATGTGAAAACTCAATCCAAAATATCTAAAAACATATATTTTGGATTGCGTTTTGCGTAAATTGAAAACTCCATAACTAAATATTAATATTAATGTATACATTTATATGTATTTTGAGATCCCCAAGGTATATATCATCTATGGGGGTGTTTTTATAAGTCCACAAATCATATTTTTTTTCTCTTTTCTCTGCTTCTTAATTTATTTTCTAACAAAAAATCCTATGAAAGTCATGTTGTTGAAGGTGCTCTAACATAGTTTAACTATATCCATCTTTCATGAAAAGAAACATAATTTAATTATATATGTATGTGTGGAACTCAAAAAAAAAAAAGAATGAATAGTCAATTCAGAAAAAGAGATTTTGAATTTTGCGGTTGTATCATATTTTGTATAAATTATGTGCTATTAGTTCAGTTGTAGTCATTAATTCCTTCAACATTCATATCATATATCAACAATTAATATATACAATATCAAGAATACGAAATTATCATTAAACATATGATAACTAATTTTTTTATAACTTAATTGATTCATTTTGACGTTAAGTTTATGATTAGTTAAATAAAGTATAGCAAAACAAAACCTATCGCGATAACTAAACAAAGAAACTCAAGAAAAATAGGTGAACGACTCATAAAATGCAACAATTGCTTGGGAAGATTTAAGATATTATAAATTATAAGAGTACGTACATCGTTTGAGAAACTCACATGAGTATTGGATAAGATAAAATGGTCGAATATTAATAAAATTAATCAAAAAAACTCAGTCAAAAAAAAAGAATATTAATAAAATTAATAATTTAAATTTAATTTATAAAAAGAACTAATTATGAAGTGTCATAGGTTATGATAGTATCTCCTAAATTTTTTTTTAAAGTTTTTAAACTAGATCTTCTACTCTCACTTCTTTCTCTTTCTTTTTCTTTCTTCTTTTCCAGTTTTGATGATTTTTTTTGTTTCGAGAAAGGGCTTAAATTTTTTTTTAAATGTTTGATATTGCTTTTAGCTATTACTAGTTACTCTAACATCGTCTAAATTGAGAGATTGATATTAGGAACATAAAGGATGACCCACCTCTCGTATCATACGTTTAGTTAATGAAACATGCCCAGCCTGTTTTGTACAATAAGCTAAGATATGTTACATCAAAGGGACCAATCAATTTCTTTGTATTAATATAAACTGTTTCACAAAAATGAAACACATTTCTTTCAAATCCAAATCCTGAATTGATTTTCTTGTCTTTATGCCGTTCTACTTGTCAATCCAATTAAAACAATAACACGTAACTAAAATTTTTAGTTTAACATTTTCAAAATTAAGATAGTCTTTAACTTAGCTAAGAATAAGAAATGGTCTAACTATTTGATTCCACCTATAGGCTATAGCTATAGTGATCCCTTTCCCGTATTTTAGGTACATAGAGTATTTATCAAAGACGGATTGTCGTAGCACTAAGAGTTTTTTGGATTCGTCTCCGCCTATAGTATCCGGATGTATTGTATTCATTGATATCAAAATAATATATCTTTTATAGACAAATAATTATAATTTACACGACGCATGGTAAATAATATTATTTAATTTAGACTGACCAGTTGTGTTTTTGTCATTTTACAGTTATGCATATAATCAATCTATTTGATCCCGTCTTAGGTGGGCGTAGACTTCAATCTACAATAGTTAACTAATAGTACAAACCAATTGTGCAATTGATTAGTGAATAAGTCAAGTAAAAAACTAAAGGAAGTAATTATTCAAGGTTGAGGCGCGCCCTAGCTGTGCCAGGTTTTTGTTTTGTTATTAAACCCTAACCAAAACAATTAATTAAGTTTTTTTTTTGACATAACAATTAATTAAGTTCCCATTAGACGAAAGTAAGTACCATCATCATATATAATCATTCATATTTATCGACGTTTCTTTTTCATATTTATCGAAGTTTTTTGTACAAATATAATAATTACAAGAGAGGGAATCCCAAAGCTATCATCATCCACATTGATCTACGATACTTTTGATGTATTAGGTCTCCTTTTTATATTGTTAATTAATGTAATTAAATTGTAATTTATAGTGCAATATTTTGTTTAGTAATAATAGAAAACGTCAAAAAGAGTTTTGTAATATTCATGTAAACAAAACTTGTATACCATTTATTTGAATAATACCAGATAATTGACAATTCCAGCGAGGACCTGAATAAACATATTATTTGTATATATACTACTAATATAATTTTGGAGGATCTACGTATTAAATATTATTTGTATATAATTTTGACATATTAAATATTATTTGTATATTCCAGCGAGGACCTGAATAAGCCTATTATTATGTATTTTCATTTAAAAAATATTGAACTCTGCATTCGGAAAACACGATTCAGCTTTTGCTAGTGGTGTTACGTTTAGGTCATTGTATTGGAGATTTGATCTTTGATTAAAGTACCAATGAGAATAAACTTGGTTAAACATTAATTAATATTTAAACATATGAATAATAATTATGATAATGTATTTCCGGCAAAAGTAGCAAGGGAAGAATGATTACGTGAATGATGTGGGTCCCAATGTTTTGAAATATATTTCTAAATATTTGACCAAAGGAGGAGTTTTTAAGAGGAGTGTGGGCCCCGTTACCTTCGCGTCGACCTCTTCATTGTCTTTATGGAATGAATGATAAAAGAGGACACCTCACGTGGACTCTGCAGCCACAACGACTCTCTCCAACCATATCTTTCATATACTATTACTATTAATTTTTTTGGTAAAATACTATTATTATCAGAATATTTTCTGTATTTTTTTTTTTACTTATATATAGTAGTGGTAAAGATTCTTATATATGTATAATTTTATCGCATTTATTAACGCAACGTTCTGATTTTTCCCCTTTTAACTAGTCGTGAAAAAAGTATTTTCCTTGTACGGTGAATATTGTTCTCCATTTTCACGGTGTGGCTCTTTCTATCTATTCATTTTAATTATTATCATACATAAAATTAACAGATAAAATGGAAAATGATTATATTAAATCGTATTATTGTCTATTTTTGTGATGTAAAATGACATTTCTTTCTTAACTGTTAACGAATTGATTTGACATACAAGCTGGAAACTGACGTTGAAAGTTTCAAAGCTAGGGTTAGATTCAAACTATCTTTGCTAATTACATGAATCCATCGATCAGTCCATTTGCGTTGATAAAATGACACTTTTGTTTTCTTCAACTATTAAATGATACTCACATTGTTGACGTTTCTCTTAATTATTATGTGTTTCGTTTTTATGTTTTTATAAAGAAGTGACAAACAATTTTTTGTTGCAAAAAATAAATAAATATGCAATGAGAGTTTGTATTTTCTTTTAGTTTCTTTATTATATTTTTTTAAAAAAATGTAAAGCTCACCCATATAATTTCCACTCATGATCTTTGTTTCTTTAAGCTTTTCTCCCCATTCTCTCTTATCCTTCTCACTCAATTCCTTCGAACGTCTTTTCTTACTATTATTTTCCTTACTTATAAATATATGCAAAAGACACCATCTACTCTCTTAAATGTCATAATGGACGGTGGAGACAACGTTGGAGGAGGAGATGATCACAACCGTCACCTTCACCACCACCATCACCGGCCAACTTTCCCTTTCCAACTCCTCGGAAAACGAGACCCCGAGGACAACAACCAACAACAACAACAGCAGCAACCTTCCCCCTCCTCTTCCTCATCTCTCTTCTCCCTCCACCAACACCAACAATTATCCCAAACGCAACCGCAACCGCAGCAAAAGCCAGAACCGCAGAAAGACTTGCAAGAGGAAACAGCTGTGGTCGTAGCTAAAAGGCCGCCGTTAAAACGAGCGTCGACGAAAGACAGACACACGAAAGTAGACGGAAGAGGGAGGAGGATAAGGATGCCGGCCTTGTGCGCAGCTAGGGTTTTCCAGCTAACAAGAGAGCTCGGCCATAAATCCGACGGAGAGACCATCGAGTGGCTTCTTCAACAAGCTGAGCCGTCGGTCATCGCCGCCACCGGAACAGGAACTATCCCCGCGAACTTCACTTCTCTCAACATCTCTCTCCGTTCTTCAGGCTCCTCCATGTCTCTCCCTTCTCATTACCGTAACGCAGCTTCCACTTTCAGCCCTAACAACATCTTCTCTCCGTCGTTACTTCAACAACAACAACAACAAAGAAGCGGTGGTGGTGGGTTTCTTCATCCTCACCATCATCTACAAGGACGCGCAACGACGTCGTCTCTCTTTCCTGGTATTGATAACTTCACCCCGACGACATCGTTTTTGAACTTCCATAATCCGACAAAGCAAGAAGGAGATCAAGATTCGGAAGAGTTAAGTTCAGACAAGAAACGGAGACTCCAAACGGCGTCGGATATACATCATCAACATGAACAAATCGGTGGCTATACGCTTCAGTCTAGCAACAGTGGTTCCACGGCTACAACCGCGCAAATACCAGGAAACTTCTGGATGGTTGCGGCTGCGGCGGCGGCCGCAGGTGGTGGTAATAATAACCAAACAGGAGGAGTTTCTGGAGGCAGCGGTGGTGGTGGAGAGCCTGTGTGGACGTTTCCTTCGATTAACACTGCCGCTGCTGCCTTATACAGAAGTAGCGTTTCGGGCGTTTCAGGCGGTGCGGTTTCAAGCGGTTTGCATTTTATGAATTTTGCAGCGCCAATGGCATTTCTTACTGGACAACAGCTAGCAACCAGTAGTAATCATGAGATCAATGAAGATAATAATAATAATGAAGGAGGAAGAAGAAGTGACGGTGGGGATCATCATAGTACACATGAGAGACATCATCATCATCAACAACAACAGCATCATAATATTCTCTCCGGTTTAAATCAGTACGGACGGCAAGTTTCAGGCGAATCTCAGGCTAGTGATTCACTTGGAGGCGGTGAGGAAGATCCACAAGATTAAAAATACACAGAGAAAACAAACACAACTAATCGTGGATGACCCGGCGGCGCCGGTGGTGGAGACGGCGTTCGGCGGCTGTGTAATACTTTTGTTTTGCCGTTATTTTTTATTTTTCACTGTCTGTATTAATTTTTTTTTTGCTAAGTTAAAAACAAAAATACGCGAGAACGTGAGATTTTTTTAGTTTTGATTTTTTTTTACTTTGATTTAAATTTGAGTTTTTATTGTGAGTGAGTGAGTGATTAAATATAGTACACGAGATTTTCTCTGTCAGGTTTTTTTGGATTTTGAGGAGAATATGACACTTTTTATCATTATTGCTTTTAATGGTCTTATTTTTACTGTTATTGTCACTTGTCTCGATTCTCAATCATTATCCACAAGAAAATTAATTACGCATAAAAATATGTTTAAGTTGTACGCCCAAATTTTGCTTAGTATCTCCAGTCTCCTCAAGGAATCATTCATCTATCCTATTAAAAGTGAAGTACAAATGAGAAATAACCTTTACTTCATTTTAATAGTTACAATAACCTGTCACTGATTTTAATTACATAGAGTATGCTAAATAAATGGACCCATTCACGCAAGCCTAATTAGCAAAACCCATCTTTCGATTTTTTTTACAAATTGTTATTTATTGCTAAATACTTGCAGCATATTCAATTTTAGTAAAGATCAAATATAATCTACGAGTGAAAAAGTAAGGGTTTTAGCATAAAAACATTCGTAATATACAAATATTATCTTCCTGAAGTCATACAAACCAGTGGTATCATTTTGACACTCAAACCAAGCCCATATATATTTAATATTAATAAAAATATGAAAACACCTTTTTCAACTATATTACATACCTGATTTATATGTTAATTTTTTAATATAAAACTCAAATCATATCAGTGTATTTTTTATAAGCATGTATACGTAATTTACAATTTTTAATAGGATATCCTTAGTCATAGTTATTTATTTATTTGTATTTTATATCTATAAAAATATTATTTTCATTGTATAGGAACTTTCTAATTACATATATGTTGAATTTACTTAGTTTTTTTTAATCTTCGTCATAAAATACATGGTTTAATATGAAAAAAAAAATATAATAAACAGAATGTAATACGATTAACTATTTAAATACATCATTTACAATTAACAAAAAAACCGTAAATTTTCTGAGAAAATAACTTTAATCGATAAATCATTACATCTTCTAATTCCACACACTACCAAAGACAAACTATATAATTAACAAAAAAAATGTATCAACCATTTATATATAAATAACTAACGTAATTAATCATTTACACTTTTAATATCACCACACAATATAAGATATTTAATATCTGAATTACATAACGTAAAATAGTAATATCATAACATTTTAAATCGAAAATGAAAACCCGTGCGGACGCGCAGGTAAAAGTCTAGTTTATAGTAGGGGTGGGCATTTCGGTTTAGTTTCGGGTTCGGTTTGGGTTCGGTTTGGTTTGGGTAATTTGGGTTTTATAAAACTCAAACCAATTAAAACCAAAGTAGCTTTGGTTTGGGTTCGGTTTGGGTTTAATTCAGTTTGGTTCAGTTCGGTTTGGTTTAAATTTAGTTCGGTTTACATTATTATGGTCTAGTTTGGTTCGGTGTAGTTCGGGTTGGTGATAAAATATGAAGGCATCAGTTTTATACTTTTATTAAAAAATAATCAACTCATAAACGATAGAGTGAGAATATAAAAACTTATGCTACATGATTTTATATATAATAGTATTATTTGAATCGTATTTATAATTTTTTTTAAAGATATGGAAGTTATGAAAAAATGAAAAACAAAACTTTAACTAAAATTTACAATATGTTAATACACATATATATATATATATATATATCATATATATTTTTACTAATATATATTGGATTATCTGTTTGGTTCGGTTTAGCTCGGTTTAAATCCAAACCAAACCAAACCGTTCGGGTTGAGTAAAACATGAACCAATTGGGTTACATAAAGAGCACGGTTTGATTTGGTTCGGTTTAACTTCGGTTTGGTTGGTTCGATTCGGTTCGGTTTGGGTTTTTTGCCCACCCCTAGTTTATAGTTTAAAGTATAACAAATTTATGAAAAATGTTATACTTTGATTTTTTTGGGTCAAAATAACAATCAAGTATTAATTATTTATAAGTTTGTCAGTAGTTTAACGTTTTTAATGTAAAACAAAATTGCCAATATTTTAGAACCAAAAAAAAAAGTATAACATTTTTCATAAATTTGTCAGTAAATTAACGTTTTTAATGTAAAACAAAATTGCCAATTTATGAGAAATTATGTATCGACTTATCGAGGAACGAGATGGGCCTCTCTCTCGCTTGGCCCACAAATCTCTCTCACTTGGCCCTTGAGGTTGTTGTTTTAAAGCGAATAGAAAACAGCAAAGTGTCTCGTTTGTTTTACATGGTCGAACAAAAACGATACACAAAACATAAAAATATCTCGTTTGATCGTATATGCTAGGAAACATATTAAATGTTTTTAAGTATATGATTCATTTTATCTTTATTTCTTTGTCGTTTGTCCCCACTGAAAAATCGATCTGCTTTTTATATATGATCTTCGGATATTCAAATCAAGACTAGTTTAAAGTTTAAACTATGTATCTGAACTTAGCTCTGATCTAGATTGAAAGACTTATTCGACGTTAAATGTGGTCTTGTCTTTACTCTTTAGGAAAACGCTACAACTTATAAAGAAAAGATTCACTGTTTCAGATTATTCTTTTTTTTTTGCTTGCTTACCTTTAAATCATTAGATAAAATTTTACTTATAAGAAGTCACAACCAAGAAAAATAACATTGGATTGTTAGTATACTTAATTATAATCTACTCTGTAAAATCTATTCTTTTTTATTTAAAAATCTATTCGCAAGGGCCTAAAGTTTACAAAAATATAGAGACAAGGAAATAATCTAGGCAAATAAGCCCCATAAATAAATGATTTGTATTATTGCAGACTATACAATATATTAATGAATTTCTATGATAAAAACATTTATACAAATTCAATAAGTAGAGAGCGAGAGAGAGAAAAAGATTGATTGTGGTGGTGACATGAGGACTGTAGTGGTGTAAGGAGTGTGGGGCCAAAACGTTATCAGGTGCAGGGATTGTCGTGTGGACCCCAATCCATCTGTTTATCTCTCCGTAACCAACGTTCATTTTTTCTTGTCAACGAAACCAACTAAACTATAAAATATCAAATTTGGTATTTTTTCTCTCTAAAGAAACTCCAAAAATTACATAATTATATCAAATTTGATATTTTATGAAGTGTTACACCTAATATCAAATAATATTTTTTGTTTGTTTTCAAATTATAGTTGCATTAATATTATTAGTAGTTTAAATTTAAAGCTATAGATAAATATACTACACAATTTTATACATTTCATTATTATTTTAAAATTAATAAACACCAAAATATTATTATTTAAATTTCAAAACACTAAAGACACAAAATTTGCTGTTGTTTCAACAATAAATTTAGTATTGTGGTTGGAGTTACCTGACACAAGATATTTTTCTTCCTTTTTGGTTTCATCTTATATTAATTAACTAAGACCATGTACAAAGATTACAATTTTTTCAACATTCTATTTTCACATCATTTTTTTATTTTGACCTACCTAATAATGCAATAACTATTCAATTTGTTTTCACTTACAATAATTTTTTGTTAAATTAAATTTAACATTTTCTCCCTCCAATTTTCTTTTATATTTTATATTTTATCTATATTATATTTTTATTCTTTTACATTTGTATTTTGTGAACACTAACAATCTATTAGATTTAGGTAGTTAAATGAAAATTAGAAGAATTTTGGATGTCAAAAACTTATTACTAAGATACATTTTAACAAAAAGAGTAAAAACCATAATGAAAATGGCAATTCTTTTATATTCAAATGGAACGAGTTTATATATAAATTATAAAATACAGAATTTTTGTATAGTTCTTATAAAACAATTTGGACTAAAAATCATACAATTTTTAACAAGTAATAAAAACGTATGATGTAGATGCTATGAGCTATCAATATCATATAATCTCAAAGTTTGACATGTGGAAAAACTGAGTGCATTCTATCTTCTTTCAATTTGTTGAACAGATTGAATACCGTTTAATACATGTGTATTATCACAGAATTAACAGCTTTGTTTCGCTGTACTATTTAAACCGTTGAAAAAAGTTTAACAACCCCATTATTCATGGTCTAAGGTAAATAAAATGAGATTCATCACTCCACGTAAAGCTTAAAGTATTCTTTTGTTACCAGAAAATTCTGAACTAAAACCTGCAAGTCATCAGGCCAAAAAGGCAAAAACACCATTATGTAATTAAATTTTGTCACAGCATTCCTAATTATGCAGTGGAGATTTGTTTTGTCTGTGTAATTTATAAATTTTCACATTGTCATTATGAAATAGCAAATTCACATCTAATGTTAATACTCGTGATTTGATTAACGGATGTCAATTCTTTTTTTAACTTGACATTTATTTATAAGCAGATTTATGACATAAAACTTATTTGTCGAGTCTATTTTATGTTTAAATGCTAAGAAGTTGATACCATGTATCAATACAGATCAGCCAGCTACGAATGGATAGTTAGTTGTGGTCAATATATTTGTTCTCTTGCTGTCTAGGCTTTAAATGGTAACACATTGCAATGCAGTTAATAATAACAAAATTGTTGTATAAACCTATATATTTATACATTTTTATTGCTATTAGATCAAACAACAATTGTTTCGGATGTTACAATTCAGAGCCGTAGTGTTTTATTTATCACATTTTTAGTTTTTTCACATATAAATTTCTGTTTTGTTGTGACCAAAAAAATTATATTTATTATTTTTACAATAATTATTGGTTTTAGATGTATGATCATATAAAGTTATTGTTACTACCAAAAAAACACAGAATTTAAAATAATTGTAAAACCAAATGAATGAATGATTAATTTCTGAACCATTTTGTCAAGAACAATTTGAGCCATATAAATAAATAACACAATATGTACAACTAGTATCTAGTAATAAAATTGGTTTATCTACAATAAAATACCACTCAACTAATCAACTGATTTTTAGGACAGAGATTCAAACAGTTAAAGTAGTGTTGTTGAGGTAAGTTTTAGAGCACATGGGTTTAGATTCAAAAGCCATCGTACGGAAACGTAAAAATTGGTCCCCATAGTAAAAACTACAATAAAGAAGCAAATGTACGATTAAAAGTGCAACCTTCAACTAGTCACGGGGTCAAATGAAAAATCCATGTGTTTGTTTGTTTGTTTTTGAAATATGCATATTTGAAACGAATTAATAATTATAAACTATACATACAATATTTTTCATACAAATATTTGCCGTATGCGAACGGACTTGTGATCAAGTAGCAATAAACAGACATGAGACGCTAATATGTTTCAGGTTCGATCTTTCTGATATACGAAACTAAATCATATTATTCTTTTAATCTATTGCGGATATGAATCTATACTTTAGGATCCATTTGAATGCTCTGAAAAAAGAGTTCATCCGCGAGCTTGCGAATCCTTTAGATTCAACCATATTTAAAGTTTTTCAGTCAAAAAAATATTTTCCTTATGCCTACTAGTGACTAATGAGCACTTTTTTACATCTAATACAATATAAATCCTGCGGACATACTTGAATAATGAATATTTATTCTTGAAAAGATGAAGTATTATTTTTATATTTGACTTCAAATTCTGAGCCAGAGAAAACCCAAATGCGGACATACTTGAATACTTGGCTACCAAGCCTACAATTAATCCCCTTCTTGTTTTCACTGCAGCAAAAAAAAAGGGGAAAATTATGGAAAGAAGACTAATCCCAATATCTAACCAGTTTCGTGACTGAACAAGAAAATTAGATCAACATAAATCACAACTATTACCAACAGTCCATATCATCGGCTTAAGATGGTATAGAGAAACATAAAACAACATAATATTCGTCTTATAATCTGAAAATTCCATACGAAATGTCTAGAGGCAAACAGAAATATACTCTCTGTTATTTTAACATTTTTTTTGTTAAAAATGATATTTTACAATTTCAATTCAAATTATAAATCTCAATATATTTCGTTCTTTTGCTTTCTCCAAAATTAATTCGCATTTATTCACAACAATCAGTATGTAATCAAATGAAATCATGATATAGATCCAATGTATATAATTATAAATTGTTATTTTTCTTTGAATTAATTGTTAAATTAACTCAAAAAAATTTTTACATCTGGATGCTTCTTTTTCTTACTTTCTATACAAATTTTTCTCAAAGAATTAAAAAGAACTACTCTTCACTTCTATGTCTTTGAACTTCTACCTCTCTTTTTTAGTTTTGCTTGGTTCCAAACCAATATCTCAGACCTCCCTCTAGATCCTTATCCTTCTTCTTCTGGATAATAGAAAAACTTGTTTCTCACTGTTTTATCAATCAGGCTTGGCTAAAAGGGTTGATGGAAATTCCTTTTTCTCCATGCCTTCTCCTATTTCTCTCCCTCCAAATGTTGTGAACAGCTGCTTGAAACATATATCTGGTTGTAAAAAGCTAAAGCTTATTCCGACTTGAGTCAGTGATAAACCTCTTTATCCCCATCTAACTCTCTGTGTAATGTTCTTTGAGGACTCCTCTCGCCAAACTTCCCCATACCTGTTTTGAATAAGGACACTCGAAAAAGAAATGGACAACTGTTTCCATAGGCTCTTGACAGAATATACATGACGCATCCACACTCACATTCCACTGCATCATACGATCCCCTCTCGCAAGTCTATTTCTCATAGCCACACAAACCAAAAAGAGAATTTTGGAGTTGAATGCTTGAACCATATCGCCTTGTGCCCCTCAAAAGTCTGGTGCCTCTCTCTCATGATCTGCCATGTTTCACTTGTTGAGAACATCTTTTTATATCTATCTTCTTCTCCTTGCTGCCTCAGACCTTTAAACTTCTCAATCTCCACTTCTACTCTATTTAAAATTGGAATCCTGTGATTTCTCCTGCTATTGCTCATAAGAGACCTTCAAGTGGTAGAAAATTCTGCTCCCATAAATGTTTACAAACTACAGAGGAAATTGAACATAATGATGGAAAAACAAAAAAACAAAAGGACCACTTGTTTAATTAAACATCTTTAAATTAAGCATTATAAACTGGAAGAGCATAAGACGCAAAATGATGAAAGGGCATTTATTAAAGTTCAAAATCAACATTTGTAGATTTTTGCATTTTATTTATTTGACACAACCGTGAATTCACCTGCCAAGTTCAGATTCATATTTTAAATTAGGTATTTTGGGGATACACATGAAAAAAATAGAAAATTTAATTAAAGATTCCAGAGGAGCCGTTGAAAAACTACTTCCTATATTTGGCAGGTGAAGATCTGAAAAAAAAAAAAACAGCTGCAAACTTTTAAGGTCTTTCACGACTGAATGCATTTTGGGCAAAACTCATGAACCAAAAGTTGCATGAACACACACACACACACGAAATATAGAATGGTTGATTCAAGAGGTCTTAATTTATTTCATACCCTTAATTTAAAGCTATTCTTACTAAACCAACTTATATTCACTATCTCGACACTAGATAGAATCTAGTGACCAACAAAAAAATTTCTCCAAAACTTTAAACATATCTTAAGAAGCACAGATTCTCTCCCATTATGTTTAAGAACATGTTGCGACTCTATACTGAACCACCAAAAAAAAATACAAAGAGATTGAACTAACTTGTATAGTTGTATAGATGGGCTTCCCTTCTTGTGTGTGAGTCTGAAGTAAGAACATAAAAATGATAAAATGATAGTAGATTGATGTGTTTGCTTCTATATTTCTCTCATCTATGACATCAGAAGACATAACCATCAACACAAAAAGAAAAGTTGTTACTTCAAAACCAAAAAAGAAGAAGAAAAAGAAAGAATGATCATCAACTTAATGGTGGCAAGATCTACTTTCTTCAACTAACAGTTCATCTAAAACCCTTTCATGACCGAGAATTCCAAGCTTTGCGCATTTTCTGGGAAAGATACATTGTTGCATTAATAGCTCCAGCAGCCAAGAAACCAGACACAGCCTGTCTGGCACTTGAAACCATTACCCTTCGCTTCATTACCTTCTCCATACATCTCGCTGCTACTTCTCTTGAACCTATACAAACTTCCCCTGAAACTCTACCTATTTACCATTTCAACCATCAATTATTATTCCTCCATTTCCTTTCATATAACTAGAGAGAGAGAGAGGTCAGAGTTGGTACCGGTCTCGCTCAAGATTTTCTTTTCCCCAAGTAACTTCCCCATTTGGCTTCTTACTGATGCAGGGAGAGAAGAGACCAGAGAGCGTGATGCTGAAAGGCTTGAGTCCTGTCCACAAGTTGTTAAGGATCAATATCAGAACAGTGACTGAAATAATCTCATGATTGAACCAACCACATACAGTATGTATATAACAGCTATGAGCTGTGTGTACCTGAACTAAATTAGTTTCAGCAGATGAGAATCTCAGCAAGTTTTTGGTCTGGCAGTCTTCAAGAAAAGGCTTATACATTGACTGGAAAAGATCAAATTGCCCCTTCACAATCTTGTTCACCTAAAAGACAGGAGATTGAACTAATGGATCAGAAACCTTTCATCCGAAAAAAATTACATTAACATGTTTGTGAGAACAATATTCACAATGTGATGTACTCAAGAACAGGACAAGGTTCTCTCACCTTATTAGTGTCCTCAGCAAAAAGCATTCGCAAGTCTCCCATGTAAGAAAGGCTGCATATTTTGGCGTACAGATCTTCCTGCATACCAGAGTTCTGTGAGTTATATATAGTGTACAGTCTCATAGAACTTCATTTGAGCACTGAACAGAAACTCTAACCTCGGTGAATTTTGATGGCAAGAGAAGAAGGGCTGCAGATACTGCGGCTCTCTTATTAACAGAGTTCACGTCTTCTATGTCCAGATTATCAACAAGCAAGTGAACCTGCAACCAAGAGGCACTTCCCTATTATACATCTCACGATCCTTGCACGGTTATCAGTGAGAAGACCAAGAAACTGAGATACCGGTTTCTGTAAACGGCCACTCAAGTAGAATCTGTTCCAGTCCAGTATGTCCTGTACTAGGTCATTCATCCGAACAACCCCATACTTGAGCTTCTGCAAACAGCTTCACAAGGGAAATTAAATCATGCAAGCAAAAACGAATTTCAAATTACATACAATATGATCAAATAGAGCAGAACGTAAACATATGAAATACACAAGATTGTTCATTAGGTTTTCAGACAATCCCACAGTTTCTCTGGAAGTTCATTACCCTGTCGTTCCAGCTGACAAATGGGTTGAAGTGAACTCCAACACCTACTTTATCCGCAACTTCCGTGATCTGTGAAAAGAGTGTGTGCACAGTGTTCACTTAAGCAATGGTAGAGTATGTGAGAATGGAGAGAAACATACCAGCCTGGCTCCACCAAGGTGAACCATCCATGAAGCATAGTGATCTGAATTCATCTTCAGATTCTTGATTCACACGATGACAAACAATAGTTAAAAATCCGCTAGCTTAAAATAGCTTCTCTAATCTATTGAAAAAGTTTGTGGCTTTCTTGAGAGACTGACCTCAGAGTGCCATTGCAAGGGATCAGAGACGCCAAGGATGTAGTCCACCATTTTAGACTGCATTTTTGTGGGTCAATCATAAACAGGAAAATGCGAATATATATATATATATATATATATAAGAAATAAAAACCTTATCTTGGTTATTTGGGTGCAGCGTAGAACCATAAACACAACAGAAATCCACAGGGGGGAGAACAGTTAAGAAGCTAGAAAGCTCATCTCTTTGACTAGTTTCCATGTTCCCTAATTCCTGTTTGATTTCACCAGAGATGGTAAACAGAAGATCAGAACAGTAAACTAAACACTGTTAAATCATCATCACTAGTATAAAACGGTCATTACTTGCACAACATTTCTACAATTTTTTTACTACTAGTGAAGAGATTTGGCTCAGACAACACCAAAAAAAAAAAGAGAAAGCAAATTAAGCTATTTTCACAAGTGGGGTTATTCCAGTCATTCAAGATCACGATTTCAGTTGAGAAAATTAAGCAAATGGTGGCGACTAAAAGACATCAATGAAACTTCAAGTCCGGTTCTGTGGCACACGAAACTAAGGTTTATCAATCAATAGTGCTCTGAGAGATCAAAAAGATTTGGGAAAAAGAGATAGAAATCAAACAAGAGGAAGAACGCCAAAGGGACTGTTGATATGAAGAAGCTATACCTGCGTTGCGACTGAAGGCGGTGTAGATCGAAGACGAACAACTTAACGCCGTTCAAAGTTTGAAGCTTTCTTAAACCCCAATACATAAAGCTTTCTTCTTTGCCCGAAGTGAAGTTTTTTTCTTTAGGTTGGGCCCAAAATATCGTTGTTTTTTTTTTTTTACAAAATGTGTATAATTTCTTTTGACAGCTTAAATTTTTATTTAGTTTTCTGAATTTTCATTTAATTTTCTAATTTTTTTTTATAAAAATCTGTTTTTTATAAAAATTAATGGATATCGCATAAAATTTTGAAAGTGGTATTTATTGTTTTCTACTAGTCACTTTAACTTTTAAAATGATATTTCTATCATTAAAAACATTTCTTACATACTTGTTCATCAATTATAAAACTGACTGTTTGTGTAGGTAAAAAGGATGATGGGCTAATTTTTTCCAAAATAATTAAAAATAGTTTTTTTTTTTAATCAGAAAACTGAATACAAATTAGAAAATAATAAAAGTATGGGAAATGCCCTACCTTTGAGTGCGGTTTGAACTATTTGATTTACGTAATTGGAAGTAACCAATTAGGTTTACGACAAAACCTAGAAATCGATCACTGATCCAATTTGAGTACCTCTGCAGGATAGACCTCAACAGTTAAAAATATAAATAAAATTAAATTAAAAACTATATAACAGTTATAACAAAAACTCATAAAATTAAATAAAAATTCAGAAAATTAAAAAAATACATAACAGTGAGAAAATTAAAAAATTAAAAATAGTTTTTGTTTAAAATTACATGATTATAATTTTTAAAAAACTGGAATATCATCATTAACAATAACATTTCAAACATATCATTCATGACGATGATTATTTCTCACATAACTATTAACAATGATGGTTTTTGACATATCTTTAGTGATAGTTTCCAACATCATCAACGACGGTAGAATGTATGTCAATAACAATGTTTTTGACAACAATTGTTTACAACTGAAAGTATGTCAAGAACAATGTTTTGGCAAATAACAATGCTTTTGACAACTATCAAAGTGACATTTCATAGTTAAAAATTAGTGTAACACATGCACTATGCATATCTCGGAAACTATAATTGTAAATATGTTAATACCCGTCATTATTAATGGTTATGTGGAAAATGATCATGTTTGAAATGTTATTGTAATTGTCCATGTCCATTGATAAAGAAAGTTTTAAGTATCACGTATTTTGTGACTAAATGAAATACTGCATTTCATTTTAACGGATCCCAGTTCAGAAAAGACGATTTTTTATGGAGGGTTAAAGACACTAAAAGTTTAATAAGTTTAATAGTTGGAAGTTTAAAAACATAAAGTTTTAGTTGGGGGTTTTCATCCGATTTAAAAATAACTGGAGGTTTAAATAACTAAAACATTCGTTAAATGTAAGCATCTCATGTTATTTCAGTGATTATATGAAACATTGCGTTTTAATTTAACGGATTTCTGTTAAAGTAAAGACGACTTTGTTAGAGGGTTAACATTATTAACGGTTTAATAGTTGAGAGTTCAAAAGCATAAAGTTTTAGTTGGAGGTTTTCCATCGGATCTGAAATAGATGAATGTTTAAATCACTAAAAACCCCCTGATAAATATTTACAAAGATTTTAAGTTTTAGTTATAAACGAATTTAAATATTTTTATAATTTTTACCCATTCAAAATTTAACAAACATAAGAAATTTATATTATAATTTATCATTATTATCTAATAAAATTTGTATTGAAAATCTTAAAAAAAGATCTTTTTGAAACATATTTTTTAATGTTTGTCATTTTTAAACAGAGAGGTAACACTAACAAGTATAACAAAAGAATATCAATTTTTTTTTACATTTACCAAAGATAAATTGAAAAAGAAAACAGGTTATTAGTAGGTAGCAAGAAGAAATGGATGGAAAGTAAGAAATTGTGAATATGGGTGGATCTAAAGAGAACCGGTATAAAGACTGAATATGGTTTAATTAAGTGGATAAAGATTTTGGTAAAAGAGACAAAGAACGCACAAACAAAAGAGAGGGAGGGAGAAGAACATATCTTATCTGCCTATCGGTGGGTCAGAAACAGAAATGGCGAATTCACTATGCTTCTTAGCTTCTCCTCCTACCAGTTGCATCCAGTCTTCCATCAAAAGCCATATACCAACTCACTTCTTCTTTCTAGGAAGTGATCAGAACTCGTCGTTGACTCAGAAGAGACAAGTGTTTCAGACTTGTAAATCCAAAAGCTTCAAAATTCAGGTTCGGTTATTTCTAAAACTATGTTCTCTACCAAATCTGCTTACTCCATTTCATGCCAAAAAAACTTATCTCTTGGAACCAACAACAGGCCACAGACGGTACTGAGACCACTAAATCGAACAGCATACTTTGTCCAAACTGTGAAGGCAAGGGTAAGAGCTTGCCACTAAATCGAACAGAACTACCGAATTGGTTAATTTTTTTTTGACAAAAACAGTTTTGTGTGAAATAAGGTGCTGTGGCATGTTCTCAATGCAAAGGAGGAGGTGTGAATTTGATTGACCATTTTAATGGGCAGTTTAAAGCTGGTGACTCCTGTTGGCTTTGTGGGTTAGCCTACATCTTTCTCTTTTCATCTTATTCTTCTTTCTTCCTACAATACAACGAACAAACTCATGAATGAATATCCTCTCGTGTGCAGTGAGAAAAAGTTT
This sequence comes from Raphanus sativus, assembly GCF_000801105.2. Classification (NCBI taxonomy): domain Eukaryota; kingdom Viridiplantae; phylum Streptophyta; class Magnoliopsida; order Brassicales; family Brassicaceae; genus Raphanus; species Raphanus sativus. The sequence goes on along the minus strand of NC_079516.1, from coordinate 40,851,272 downwards.
ATTTTATGTGGGGACTGCAATGGAGCGGGTTTCCTTGGTGGTTTCTTGAGCACCCAGGATCAGTAATACATAAAAAAGCCTCTTCAAAAGTTGGATCCTGTACCTTTATGTACAAACCTTAGATGTAAAAGTCGTTCTCTCTCTATCAATGCTCTTCTAAAACCAAAATGTATATTAGTATTACTATTTGTTACTGAACACCATCTTTGTTTCTAGTGCATCTCTCACACGTCACAGTTCATTATCTTCCTCTCCATCATCATTAATAACTTCCATGTCCTCCTTGGGGTATTATTATAACAAGCTTTGCTCTGTTTTTGTTATGATGAAGAGGTTTCCTCTGTTTCTGCCTCCATTGTTTCCTTTTAGTTTTGTTTAAATGTTTTGTTATAGTGATTTCCTTTTTGTTCTTCTTCCCGATTGATGGACGCAACCAATAAAGAAGTAGACAAGGAAACGCTGAAGCTCGTTTAGAAAGTAGATTCTAGGGGTTGAATGCAATTTATCGACAAGTTTTGATACAGCTCTTATCAAATTACATATACAAACAAACAAACCAATATACTCTAAATAGATAGATGTTTTAGGGAGTTTTTGATGTTTTAAAATAGTTAATTTTAGTATATCAATGTACTTTTTAGCTTTATCAAAAACTGTTTAACCAATGATAAAATGTAATCTATTTTGTGATTGGTTGAACCATTTTTAATTTATATTTTAATGATTTTTTTAGATTAAAAACAAGTTTCTTAATAATCGTGCACAATCCTAAAACTTCATCTATTTTGAAACAGAGGGAATAGTATTTAATTACAAACAGGAACAGAGAACAAGACACACTTGTGAATTCGATAATTGACAAAAACAGAGAAAGAAAGAAAAAGAGAAAAAGTTGAAACCTTTAGTGGAAAACCAGGAGAAGCTTCTTCATCTGGCTGACAATGGCCAAGCAAACACTCATCATCTGATTAACCCTCACCATCTCTCTCTTGATCTCGTTCCCCACAACAGTTCCCATCTCCTCAAGCCCATCGGAGCAAGTCTCGCCGTCAGTCATGGCCGCGCTGATCCAAGTCTTAACGTCTCCAACAACCTTCTCCGTCATCCAATTCCCTCCTCCCTTCTTCTCCGCCACGATCTCCGACAACGTCTCGTTCAGTTGACTCCCCGCGTCCGCGTAGAGCTTCGCGCAGTCCTTGACGGCCGGCTCCTCCCCGGGCACATCGTCGATCGACCGGAACGACACGGATAAGGCTGAGACCTTCTCGGAAGCGATCCGGAGAGATAGCTCGAGGATTGACTCGGGGTCGGATTCTTTGAGAGAGGAGGAGGAGAGAGCATCGAGGCAGGTCTGTGGGTAAGGAGTCACGGCGCAGACTGCCTTGAGAGAGTTGGAGGGGGGAGGGTTGTGGGAAGGAGGACGAGTGAAGACTCCGGCTGTTAAGGCGACGATAGCGAGGATCAAGAGGAGGGATACGATGGCGACGAGGGTTTTGCGGGATGATGGTTTGGGAAGTGGAGATGATGGAGGAATCTGGTTTTCTTGGTCGGATACTTTGCCGTAGCCTTTCAAGGTGTTAATCGACTCCATTGGGGAAGGGGGTTTGGATCTGTGAAACTCTCTGAGATTTGGGATTTGGAGATTAAAAAGTCAACGAGACTTAAGTTGGATCGAAGATGAATGGAGACTTTGGTACCATTTATTCGTAACTTACTGTTATTAACACGTCTTTTCTCTCTCTCACTTTTGAAGTTTCAAATCTTTTGCTCTCACGCGCGTGAGTAACCATGTGTCTTTCAATGCTTTTTCTCCAAATTGAAATTATATTACAACATCGAAGTTTTACAATAGCCCATATATACATGGACACCAAAACCGGCGGAACACAGATATATTCTCGGAAACTACAACCCATACAAGGACATCAAAGCCGGCAGAACACCAATAGATCCCTGGAAACTACAACCCAACAAAGGGAAACTAATACACCACCCATCTTAAAGTACAACCATGCTACTTCAACCACGAGGTCATGATTAAATTGAATAGCTCCAGTGGCGAACCTACTTGAACACTAATGGTGTCAGTTGACATCACAGAAAGTAATAAAAATTTAGTTTGTGGACTATTTTCACTGATCATTTGTGGCCTAGTTGGTTAGATAGTGCAGCACTGAACCCACAAAACACAAGTTCAAATCTCCTAAACTACAATATGAATCCTTTTGAACCCACATAATATTTTTCTGGGATCGCCACTGAATAGCTCCGAAGATGAAACAAAACACCAAAACTGAACCAGGTTAGAATCAATATCTGAAAAGAAGGGATGCCAGGTAGATAAACCCTTCGTACTGAAGACATTTGAGAGACAACAACAAACTCAACAACAAGAAAGAAGAAGAAAACATCCAACAGCTGAAAATTATTTGATAAACTTTCACCAGTTGCTACAAAAATGGTTTAGATATCAACTCTAACTACTAATCAACGATAAGAAGAGAGACTACTGTAAAGGAGCCAACCCAAAGATAAAGGCGAAGCGGAGACAAACTGGACACAGGACCAAGAGCTACCACTGGACTCAACAAGAAGAATCCGAACACAATCCAAATAACACTCGACAAGAAAAAACATAACAAGAGGTGTCGAAAGACCAACAATGTCGTGAACAAATGCCCTGCACCGCCTCCTGCGGCTACACTCTCCGTCAAAAGATCCCCGATCTCCAATTTGGCACCAGAGACATCATTGAACCCAAGTCTCCACCACCACCACCTTTCAACTCGAGCTAGAGAACCATAATCACCAGAAGCCCGAAGACTTAAACTGCGCTAGACACGCACAAAATCTCCTACTCCATAACAACAAATCAAACCCCTCTATAAACCTCCTGAGACCTAACAAAACCACCGACTAAAACCATTGATAAAACCACCAGGAATGACACTTAGCTTAAACTAAAGAGAACGGCAAAGACGAGAAAGAGATTCTCACCAGAAAAAAACATAAACCATATAAAACCTAGTTTAAACTAAAGAGAAGGAGGAGATCCTCCCTCACATAGCGGCGGTGAGGAGCACGGCCAACCACGGAGGGGTATCGGAGACCATGGAGATTTCTTCTTCTTTTCTCCCTCGATGTGTCTTTCGAATGTTTTGCTTTTTAAAATAAAACCTCGGTAAAACTAGGAGTGGACGTTCGGACTACTCATTCAAATTTGGTTAGAGTTTATTCGGGTTTTGGTGTTTTGAGGTTAAAGATTCTAGTTTCATTCAAATATTTAGAAATTCTGGCTCGTGCTCGGTTCGAATCTTTACGGATTTGGTTCGAGTCAGTGGCGGAGGCAGGATATCTTTTCACTAGGGTCAATTTTATAACAATTACATACAAGGGTCAATTATTTAACTTTACCATATTTCATCAAATTTTATAAAGAAAAAACAAGTATTTTTTTTTCACATGGGTCATGTGACCACCCTTGTTAATCTCTAAGCTTTGCCACTGGTTCGGATTTGAATACCATGTTTAAATTATTTTTAAAATTTTAAATTTATATATAATTTTAATTTAAATTTTATAAAAATCGAAAAATAAAAATAATATATAACATTTAATTTGAATAAGTGAATGTCAAAATACCTAAATTTGACATAAAATTTGGGTATTTTGAATATTGTTTAGTTATTTTAGATATTTAATTTTGACTACTTGGTATATATTTTCGAATATTAGACAACTTGAAAGTATCTTATATATTTTGGATATTTTTTTGGATATTAAATTAAAAAAACAATTAACATATTCAAGTACATAAACCTGATTCAGATATATTTGGATATACGAATACATTTTGGTTTGAATCAGATTTGGTTCTAATATTTTAGATACCAAAATTTTGAATCCTCAAATATTTAACCAATTTTTATTCGGATTTGATACTATTTTCAGATTGAATTCAGTTTGATTTTCTGGAAATTTTTTTCTGTAGATTTTACTTTTGGTAATGTCTTCTAAGACACTGAACGATGTGGTAGCAAGAGGAATAGGATCTTTGATGCAGTATGAAATATCTAAACAAAGTTTGAAATTCAAAATATTCCAGACTTACTCAATTATTCACTAAAATAAAAGATGTAATTACTTGATTAAGTAACAAAATTTATTTTTGTTTATTACATCATTTTTTTATTTTGGAATGCTGAGAGTTGACTCTAATATAAAATTATTCTATTTTAAAGTAAAAAGAATATAGTGATATATTGGGTTGTTCTTACGTAAAAGTGATGTTAAGTTTTTAGGTAAATCCTAATGAAATTCCATAATACCAAATTGAAAGAAATGATGTTACTATAAGAGTTACAATAGAGCTAAAATGACACCACACTTTAAAAAAACATATTTTAATTTAGTAAAATAGTTAAGATAATGTCATTAATTAGTTTATCTATTTATATTTTACTATACTTTCATAATACTAGATACTAAAATACTATATTGTTATTTAATAGTTTAGTTAAATTTATATTTGTTTAACTATTTAGTAATATAATAAATTCAATTTTTTGATATGATATAATAACATTGTTACGTCCGTCTTTACTTAACAGAGATGGCATGTATTCACACTATTTTTATCTATTAAGATACATTTAAAATCAGTATAAATTTTATTCTCAAGTATTGAATTCAATACATTTTATTCATATTTAAATTACAAAAACGTATTTAAAACGATAAAAATGTTTAAACAAAGTTTACCAATTTAACATATTTTAATTAACATAAACCAAAAATCCAAAATTTATTCAAATTTGTATGGCATATACTATTGAATTTAAAAGTAAGCGATAATATGCATATTTAAATAAATATTCAATAAATATTCATTAGTGTATAAATAAAATACTATCCTGAGCAAAAATAATTTTAATTTTATTAAAATGTAAATGAAATAAATATAAAATAACTAAACCAGATCAAATGAAAGAAGAATACATATAATTAGATTTTCAAATCGATAAATCGATAAATTAAAATATAAAAATAATAATATTAAAGTATAAATTAATAATAAGTAAGATAAAATTATATTTAAAACTATTATTTCTGCGCATCTTTTAATAAAAATAAAATTAGCAATCAATTTTTCTAAACATGTCAATTAAATAAAAATTTAATAAAATTTATCTCAAACATATCACTTGATTCACATTTATTAATGGATTTTTCTTTAAAACATGCAACATGCAACTTAGGAACACGAAGCACAAACAATCCTGAAACCAGGTGCGCTTAGCGGCACACTCTTCAAACCAGGATCTAACAAAAGATCAAATTACCCCTTATCTATTATTCTTTATAAGGATAAAACTGTCATACTAAGATCCAGACGGTGGTAAAGCAATAAAACCAGCAGCCACATCTTCTGGTTTCACCCCAACTTAACGGCGATTATTGTTGGCTTCTTCACTTTATATATCATTCAATTTCACTTCTCTAAAATCACAAAAACAACATATTCTAAATTCAAAAGAAGATCGTAAACTGAAAGTGAAGAAAAGATGAGTTCTACAAGCAAAGCGTGGACGGTGGCAGTTAGCATCGGAGTCGTAGAGACGTTGAAAGACCAGTTGGGTCTTTGTCGGTGGAACTACATGTTCCGGTCGGTGAATCAGCATCTCCGGAACAATGTCAGAACTGTTTCTCAGGGGAAAAGGTTCTCGTCTTCTGTTGCCGCAGCTAACTCGTCTGGTGAGAGTGAAAAAGCAAAGAAGTCTGAAGAATCGCTTAGAACGGTTATGTATTTGAGCTGTTGGGGTCCTAATTGATTAGTACTTAGTTTATAATGTATAGTTTTGTAATTTTTAAGATGACTTGGAGAAACGGAGTTTTAATTAAAAATTTGGTTCGAAAAAGAAAAATGTGATGAGCCGATCCAATCCCCCAAACAAAAAGCAACGACAAAAAAAAAAGCTCTCAGCTTATAAAGCAAAGCTTTCAAGTATTGCAACAGCAAAAAAATGTATCGGTTGAAATTTGTAAGAATATCAACTCAGATTTGTGTGTTCCAAAAAAAAAAAATAGAAAAAATAAAAATCAGCTCAGATTTGTATAAATTAACTAATTCTGAAAGTGTAAATTTCTGCATTTGTGTATATTCATCTCAAAGGATCAAGTACATATGAAAGTCATCCCTTCAGAATAATAGGCAAAACAATAATAAAAACGAATAGCACTATTGTTTTTTGGTCTTCTTATTTTGCAAACGTGAATTCTACAGTAGGTGATAAGCCTGCGGGTTCGAGTAGTTTGTGTAATTTGGTTTGGATAATTCTGGTTCCGAGTTCAGTGTAACTTGATTTGGGTAGTTCAGTGTAACTTGATTTGGATAGTTCAGTTTTCAGATAGTTTGGTTCGATTAAAAGTTTACTGAATTGAACCGTAAAAAAATTGGTTCAGTTTGGTATTTAGATATTATAGTTTTTAAATTTTTTACCGAAATTAACCAGAGTTTTCGGTTTGGATTATATTTTGATTAAAAATTGGGCAAATTTTGTTAATGAAGACTCTTATATATATATATATATATATATATATATACTATTATTTGCGAAGTGATTTTCGAAACAAAACTCTCACGTTAAAAGTTAGACTGGTTAATATCGTTTATACCCTTACTGAATAAACATATAAATTATCCATAAATAAAAACGAATTTTAATTTTATGATTAGGTAACTGATTAAAATTAATAATGACAAGAATATCCAAAATTTAAAAATATATTTTAAATAAAAAATTACAGTGACTAATATTGTTTATATCCTTAATGGATAAATACATAAATTACATACAAAATAAAAACGAATTTATTTTTTGATTACATAAGTAAATAAAATTAATAATGATAAGAATTATCCAAAATCTACAAATATATTGTAAAATAAAAAATTTAGAGTGGTCAATATCATTTATACCCGTAATGAATAAAACACATAAATTAACCACAAAATAAAAAATAATTTTTTTTATTAGATAAATAATTAAAACTAATATTAATAATAATGATCCAAAATCTAAAAATATATATTAAAATAAAACAAACTTATATTAATCATAGTATTTTAATAAAAATATATAATGTTTTTATTTTAGTCTAACAATAAATATATTGATCAAACTATTACTTTTTGTAAGTAATTTCTTTTTATTGTTTTTGTTTAAATAGTATAGATGAGCAAAATATATGTAATGGAAATATAAATAATGTAAAAAAGAAATGGAAAATATAAGTAAAATATAAGTAAAAATAAATGTTCAAAAAGTGATAACAAAAGTATAAGATTTCAAAATGAAAAATATTTTTAATATGTTAGTGTTTTCAAAAATTTAATACTTTAATAAACATACATATTTTAATAAAATATATAAACTAATAAATATTCGGAAGAAAATTGCAGGCAACACACCTAGTTCAAACTTGTTTAGAACCTCAACCATACCATCTAGAGATAGAGCAGAACCATTGGTAAATATGACCAGATCGTCGGCGAAGCTCATATTAAATCGACATCCTTACATTTAAGAAGATGCCCAAATCTGCCTATGTTTACAGCTTTGTTTAGACGATTAATCAACACGAAAAAATTGGGGATAGAGTTTTAGAGAGCAATCCTATCTCATTTTTTGAATATATAAACCCTAGCCGTCAAGAGAGAAAAAGAGAGATTTTTCATAGTCTCAAACCGATGATCGGAGGTTTTTCCAGCTCCGACATCGGATTGTTTAATTCGTTTTGCTTCTCTTTTTTTGATCTATTTTGTTTCCAGTTGCTGTTTTATTGTCAATTTATTTTGAATCTGGCAATATTTTTTGTTCTTTTGTATGCTTTTCCAATTGGTTTAGAAAGACAAAACTTTCGGTTTAGTTGAACTGTTTAGAAAAGATAATTGACAGATCTACTGCAGATGGTGGCGACGGATCTTACCGGCTTCAATCGTTGATGGTTCTTCATTTGATGGCGATGGAGTTCTTGCTGCAAACTATGGCTACTTCGAAAGGCAGCATGAAGTTCTATAGAACGGTAATCTCTTTGACTCTGATAATAGAGCAAAATAAAGAGTTGTCTTATCTCGGTGACTCATACTGGAGTAATAAAAAGAGAATGACAATTGTTTTTAACTTACTCTGAAGCGGGTGCTTTTGGATTAATATGAAGATTATCTCATTTGAGATTCATCTATTCTAGAAGCAAATATGAAGCTTTTATATGAAAATCTTTAGTTATCCATACGCACAATAGATGTATTAGTTTATTTTGGATCCCTACTAATGTATCATTTTCTATATTGTTTTGTTGGTTCTCATTATTTAGAATTTTTTGCCGCTTAATAATACAATCCAGTGACAAAAAAAAACAAGAGATTCGAGTGATTTGTATTAAATGATAAATTCACTGTTATTTAAATATGAATTTTAAAAAATTAAAGCAAATCTATATAGAAAGAAAGAAATACTGATCTATAGAAAATATTATATGGAAATTAATAATACAGAAACTGAAAGTGTATATTTAAATCAAATAAAAACTGGTTCACACATATCATCCCACGCCAATGAGAAAACGAATAATTTAATAGCAAAAAAATTAAATTTGCAAAATCTTTACAAGTTGCCGCTGCCAGCGTGTTACCTCTCTCTCTCTCTCTCTCCTCCTTTTGAGTTCCTTTCTCCTTTCTTCACTTCTCTCTCCGCTCTTTTCTCTGCTTCAGTTTCTCTTGGGAGGTTTTAGAGGCAAAGCAAAGTTGAAATGGCGGCGAGCATCGGGATCATGGACAGTGCATACTTCGTGGGGAGAAACGAGATTCTCACTTGGATCAACGATCGCCTTCACCTCAATCTCTCTCGCGTCGAAGAGGTTATCTTCTTTGCATGTCACCTCTCTCTTCTTTGCTTTATCATCGACCAACTTTAGTATCAAATGTGTTTTTTTTTTTCATTTTGCATTTCTTTTGTTATCTCTGCTGGATAGTGTGTGTGACCATTGATTCACGCTTTCATGGATAAGTGTTGATTTGCTTTGATAATTGAAGTTTGAATTGCAGATTAGAGTTTGATTTATTACAACTGATTTACAAAGTTTCACCGTTACGACTGAGATTGGGGACAATAAATGTATTGATTGTTTTTTTTAGTGTTCAAAGTTGCAATGCCCATAGATTCACTGTTGCTATTAGAAAGAGCCTTACTTGTTTTGTATCCAACTGTTCTTGTATTGAAGATTTGACTCTTGTCTTTGTTCTTTTAAGTAATTAATTTTCTGTTTTTTTATTATTTTTGGTTAGGCTGCATCTGGTGCTGTGCAATGTCAGATGCTTGATATGACCTTTCCTGGAGTTGTGCCAATGCACAAGGTAATATTCTACTTTCATATATTTTAGTTTTTGTTCTTGGCAAACTTAATATGATAATCTCAAAAAATGATTCTCTGCAACTGCAAAGGTTAATTTTGACGCCAAGAACGAATACGATATGATTCAAAACTACAAGGTCCTGCAAGATGTGTTCAACAAGCTCAAAATCACAAAGGTAAATAAATATGATCAAATCATATCTCAGATTTCTCTCAGCTTTCCTCTCTTACTAGCTAACAGATTTTGAAAATTACCTCTCTCCAGCCATTGGAGATTAACAGGCTTGTGAAAGGCCGACCACTGGACAACTTGGAGTTTCTGCAATGGTTGAAACGTTTCTGCGATTCCATTAACGGTGGCATTATGAACGAGTATGTTGTTTTTTTTTTCCATCTGTCAAGAGTTTTGGGAACTGTTACCTTCCATTGTCTCTCTCTCCTAAACACTCAAAGCCTTTGTAGGAACTATAACCCCGTGGAACGAAGATCAAAAGGAGGCAGAGAGAGGAGTGTAAAGGGATCTAATAAGATGCCAAAGTCACTGCAAACAAACAATACTCCACCAAACTCCACTTCCGTTGGTCTAAGCAAAGCCTCAGGTGCGCATCACAGAATAACAAAACAGACTCTTTCTCCTAACTTCTTTAAAGTTAACATCGTTGGAATCATCACTCCTAGGGCCCAAGCCAGCAAATACAGCTCAAGTGCAGGCTTTGTCAAAGGAGGTACACTTTCCACAGATCCTATTAGCTCTTTGATATATAAGCGTTGTTACATATGTTGGATATATATAACCCTTTTTCTCTTGTATGTCCAGTAGTAAGTTAACTGAAAACTTCATTTTTTTCTCTTCTGCTTTTTACAGCTTACAGATCTCAAGCTCTCGTATGATCTCTTGGGAAAAGAAAGAGACTTTTACTTCTCCAAGCTCCGGGATGTAGAATTACTTTGCCAAACTCCTGAACTCGAGGATCTTCCGGTTAGCGTTTCTCTCTAGAGCCTGTGATCTTCGGTTTTTTTTGTTGTTCAATACCCTTTAGCTCAGTTGGTCTTGATTGGTTTCTCTTTAGCCACCAACTCACTTCGCAGCTCCAAGAAAAGTTTTACCATTTTTTTCCCGCTCACCTTGCTGTTTTAAATATATTATTGCTTTTGTGTAAGAGTGTTTGTTTTTGAATCTGATGTATGCCTCCATGGAACCACCACGCAGGTAGTGGTAGCAGTGAAGAAGATACTGTATGCAACGGATGCAAATGAATCTGCACTAGAAGAGGCTCAAGAGTACTTGAACCAGTCCTTAGCTGTGGGAGCTGAAGAAGAAAACGGAGAACAAGAAGAAGAAGATTACTAATAATCCTATGTAGAAGACATTTCCGAATCAGTTTTTTTTTTCTTTTTCTTCCATTTAGAGTGTGGAACAATGGCTGGACATGGGCCTTCTCTTCAAAAATTTCCTTTGTTAAAGGGAACTTGGTGAGACTTGAAGATGAATGAGCTTCTATTAGATTTTTTGAGACGTAATTCAAAACCAAAACACTAGAACTGTGTTACTTATGAGGCTTCACATCGGCCCATTCTATACCGATATGAGAACAAGAATGAAAGGCCTGGCGCAAGAGAAGAATTGATTTGCGTTGTCTCGTTATCAATTGGTTTGATCACATGTGGAAGGTTTTAGTGACTCCATAACAATCTCTTAAATTCTCTGTAAAGTGAAGAGTGTATATCAATCTTTGATACAATACAAATTAACAGACTAACAGGTCCAGTGCTATTACTATTCAACATGCTCTTTCTTGTTTTAAAGACGATTACTCTGAACCAGAGTGAGGATAGTGAAATGCCAAGTTTCTTTATCTTAAGGTAAAGGTCAAAAAACGAGACCAACAAAACAAAACCAGGACCTGTTAGTTAAAACTTCACTTAAAAATCCAGACATGAGTTTTATAATCCACAAATAAATGAAATGATCACACGCCTATTCGTCCTGTGCGTATCTAAGCCAACACATATATGAATGTATACCTTTATAGTCCGACTCTCCTAGGATACCAATGACTCAATGAGATGTAGATTAGCAAAGCATCAAACTTGAGAGAACACTCTACTCTTTGCTATCTTCTTGGCTTCGGCTTCACTCAAATACCGAACTCCATTCTCACGTAACCACTTCTCCCCTCTGCTCAGACCCTCCTTTACTTGCTTCTCTTTCATCTTCAGCAGCGTTAGCCCCTCGCTTAGTTTAGGGAAGAACCCTTCTGGTCTAACGCACCACGCCCTGAAAACACCATACAGAACCTCCATGTCCTCTCTAAACCTTTCGACTCCATCATCAGAAAACTTCACATTCGCCATCAAGATGCTGCTGAAGAACAGCTTGTCTATCTCTGAGGCTAGACTCCTCCACGTAGCTGTAAAGTCTGCTTTGTTTAGGTTTTCTTCTATTATCGACGTTTTGCCTTGCAAGTAGTCTAGAGCCCCAACTAATGCCCTCGACACAGTCCACTCTTTGTCTCTCTTCTCCTGCCACTGCTTTCTGTTTTTAATGTACTCTCGAGTTCGGGCATCAAAGCCTCTCAAGACCACCACAGACAACTTGTTTATCCACTCTACCCTGAACTTCTCCAGCTTCTCAAACTCTTCTCCGAAAATACCTTCAGAAGGTTCTGTAAAGTTCTCCTGTCCAGGACCTTCCTGTGGATTCTCCTGTCCTGTTCCCATTTCGAGGAAAAAGACATCCTCGCACCATTCTTCCAAGACCGATTCAATGTAGTGACCAGCATTGATCGAGTTCGAGACCTTGATTAGATCGTCATCCTCGGTTAAAGCAGTTAGTCCTTCAGCTTCTTGGCACCTGAGAAGGAGGCTATCCAAGAACTTCTGGATTGTTGGCGAGGCTGCAAGTCTCAAGAACCTTGCCCTCAAATAAATGGCAGGCACTGATTTGGATCGTTCTATTATTGATGACAAGTGCTGCAGAAGGATGCTGGAAACAATTGGTGGTCTGTAAACGTTAGAAGTAGAGATGAGTTCGTCTTGAACCTTCAACGTCCAGTTTCTTTCGTTATCCATCTCTGCCTTTAACTTGACAAGCCTCTCATCTAGCTCTATCTCTGCCCATTTATCTAGCCAATCAGGTCTGTCACAGAAAACTGAAAGAGAGGAGATTCTTAGAAGATTCCCATCTTCTTGAAGCGAAAGTATCCCTGACTGCGATACAAGAGACTGCACTCGCTTATCAAAAGAGATCATCAGGTCAATGAGATGGAGCCACGACACCTTAGCCTCAGAACTACGATCAGTTTCGTTTAGCTGACCAACATATATAGGGAATATCTCCTTCACCAAGTACAAAGACAGTGAGCTCACCATAGCCGAAACCCACTCTTCTCTGCAACTGTACCCAGCTAGTTTCGCTTTATCAACAAGCGGTTGTAATAACTCATCCATTGAGTCCACATAGTCCCTTGTGATTTTATACACAAGCGCAAAAATGAATTCAGGCTTTTCACTCCACTTTGTAAAATGTCGCTGAGATGCAACTGTCAGAGGGTTAACGAGCTCTTCAATAGCCCAGAGTGGCTGGTGGAAAAGAACATTTTCACCCTTGCGGCTCCCAAGCTGCCGCGACTTCCTTTGCAACTGCAGACCCTGCAGGCTGCACAGGGCATGGAAGTTTCCACAGTACTGGCTTTTGAGGTTCCCTTCCATGTTGAAAAGCGGATTCTGGACATCCTCCGCCGCCTTCGAATCAAGACTCGACGAAGTTAAGTTAGAAAGCTTAGGCGGCCACCCAAGAGAAGTGAGCAACGCTCTGTAATCAGCAATCGCTTGAGGTCTCAGCATAGCTAAAGCTCTATCCACTCTATGATCAACTGCAGAAACAAGACGCCCCCAACGAGGATGCCTCTTCGCCACTAAACTCAGTATCTCTTCCGTCTTTTGGAGTGTTTTGATAGCGTGCAGACGCACTTCCTGAGGTCGGTCAGTAACCATGTACAAACATTACACACTACACAAAAAGACTAAACTTTTATCTCTAGATGAAGACAGTAAGTGTGCTTACTTCAAAACCACTTGACCGAGAAATTCTCAAGTTTTTATTGAGAGAAGACATGACAGCATCCTCTATATCACCCACTAAAGTGTCTAGCTTCAGTGCAGTCTCTGAAACATAAGAGAAACACCTTGAAAGACTCTAAGTTACAAAGAAGGAACACCAAAGAAAGAAAGAAACAAACTTTACCAGCATAAGCCCGCACAGACTCAACCTGTGCTACCTCCTTCGCCAGTGATGGAAGCTCCATCGTCTCCTCCTCCTTCCCGCCATCTGAATGGATAAGAACAGACAAAAGACTCAAAATTTGGCAGCACTATCATCACCAGAGATCTAATTTGGCAGTACGAACCTGACGCGGAGGTAGAAGAAGAAGAGAGATCGGCTAATTTGGCGTTGACTCCGATGAGCAGACCGCCGATGCGATCGGAGAAGGAAGCGTAGGAAGCTAAACCGGACTCGAGCCGGCGGTTAAGACCGGCTAGTCTTTGATCCAATTCGGAAATCTCGGTTTTCAGTTGGGAGACCAGACCGGGCGATTGGGAGAGATCCGCGGCGTCTCTGAACCTGTCGTCGAGGAAGCTGAAGACTGAAGCGGAGAAGGTCGAGACCTGAGGGAGTGGCTTGATCGCGTCCATTCGCGGTTCCTCTCGGGGACTCAATTTTTCATTTGAGATCAATGAGAGAGATTGAGAGTTTCGTTAGAAGAGGATACTGAGTCGATGACTCGGAGTCGTTATGAGTTGAGCCGGGTTACTCGGATTAATGGGCCTTGTTGGCCCATCTTGGTTGCTTTTTTTCTTATAGATGTCCATAAGTTTAGTAGTTAAAGTGAACGTTCCCAAATGGAAGAAAACAAATAGTGTCTGTTACAACAGAGAAACGATTTAACGCACAACCTTACTGTAATTATCCAAACAGTAGTGATATTAAATGAGAACAACAAAATTACACATCTAATGATAATACAGCTCTTACACACGGAATCTACACATATAGTAATATATCCAAAATGGGTTTGAACAGTTACGCCACCACATTTACACTCGAGAGTGTGCAGTTAGGAGCCGATCATGTCACCATCAAAAATCCATTTATATGGAGATGAGATTATTTTTTTATGTTTTTTGTAAATTAAGATGAGATTATTGTTGACGTAAAAATTATGAATCATATGATGGTTTATCTAAATGATTTTCATTAATTTAATTTTAATTTTAAAATTAGCTAGTTGATCCAAATTAAACCATCTTAATAAAAATGACTGAGTTAAAACAGTAGAATATCGATTATACTCTTATAAATTCCCAATTTACACGATGATCTAAAACCAAAAATTATATTTTCCCGCAAAAAAATTAAAAAATCTTATTTTTTCACAAACACTGAAAATATCGTTCTAGCGTCAGAACTGAAAATATATTTTCTGCCAAAACCAAAAAAAAATATGTTTTCTGCTAAATTAATAAAATTGTTTTTTTCATCAATATCAAAAATCTAATCTTTCTGTCCGAACCGAAAATTGTGTTTTCCTACCAAAACCAAACATATTTTTTTCGTCAAAGCCAAAAAATCATGTTTTCTGTCAAAACGATAAAATCGTGCTTTCTCCCCAAAAAAAAAAACGCGTTTTTCTACCAAAACCGAAAATTTTGTTTCTTGCAAAATCCAAAAGTCTTGTTTTTTCTCAAAAACCAAAAATCTCGTTTCCCCGTTAAAACCGAAATATCACATTTTCCCACCAAAATTGAAATCTCGTTTTCCTACCGAAACAAAAAAAAATCTTGTTTGTCGCCAAAAAAAAAAATCTTAGCTTTCATGTCAAACCCAAAAAAAAATATTTTCCCACCAAAACCAAAATATTGTTATCCTCGCCAAAACCAAAAAAATCTCGTTTTCTCATAAAAATGGAAATTTTTGTTTTCCCATCAAAACAAAAAAAATCTAGTTTTTATGTCGAAACCGAAAAATGGCGCCCCCCCCCCAAACCAAAAATCTCATTTTCCACCAAATCCAAAAAATAGTCTTTCCAACAAAAAAAAATCATTTTCTGTCAAAACCGAAAAATTGCATTTTCTGCCAAAACTGAAAAATCTTGTTTTTCAACTAAAACAGGAAAAATGTGTGTCACCCGTTATAATCAGAAATTATGGTTTCTCTCGGAAATCACATTTTATAGGGAGCATTTGACCACCAAGTTTCCAGTCTCAAACTGGTACGTATCAGTGGAAATCGTCTCCCAGAATTTTTACTATTAGTCAAAGGGATTTATACAAACGCTCTAAGCATTCTTCTCGTACAAAACATGACACCCACTGAAACACAACAAAAAATAAAAAAGATTAACGAAACTCTCTCACGTAGAAACATGACTCGAACAATGTATCTTCTCTTTAGTTTCTTCTGGTCCGATCTCTCTCTCTCTCTCTCTCTTCCCGCTCTTGTGTTTTTAGGGTTTCTTCTTGTTCTCTAGATGATTCCTCTTGTTAACGTCCTTGGGTTTTTTTTTTATAATCAAATACCACCAATTTTGATAATTTCATTTTGGGTCAACGAGTTATTTCTATACGAGAACTATTGTATAGCATCAAAGTTGACCCAAAATGAAGTTGGCGCCATGAGTGGAGGGTAAATTTGGTTAAATGCTGTGTACAAAGCCGGGTTTCTGGTTTGGTTTTAGGATGTCATGGTTTGTACATGTGATTATACTAATTGCTGTCTAGATTGATATCTGTGGAGAATTAAGTCTATAACTATTTTCTCAGGGATATATAAAATGAGGCAAAATCAGCGTTAAAAAATATATATATATAAAATGAAGCAATAGTTTGAGAGACATCAAATTCAAATTAAATGCCTGTATGGGCTGCATAGGATTTGGACTAAGACATATTATTATGGCCAATATATTTTCACAATCTCCACTTTAACTTTGGGCCTATCAATATCTCCAAATAGGCCCAATTCTTTTATAATTCTGGCCCAGACCAAAAGTAAATGTCCAGCCCTTTGTTTGCTTAGTTTCCTTTTTTCTCTAAACTCATTTTACTATTTAAATGCAGGAGAATAATAAAAATACAAGCACCTTAATGTTAGGGACTTGCCTAATAATAATAAACACCCATAGTTAATATGGTCCACATCAATTTAAAACCCAAGCCCAAGTAAACAAAAAAAATGAAAAACGAGAAGTCGTTTATTTAAAGGTTAATTATTTGTGGTTTTTCAAAAAAAAATGATTTTTTTTTTGAAACTAACTTTTTAACCAATTAAGATTTTGAAACAACGGATTTCCTAAAATAGAGGAAAACCAGATTTTGTGATTAACTATCTATTGCAAGCAAAAACCAAAATTATATTTTTCTTGGTTTTTAACATTGTACCTAGGTTTTGTATAGGGGTGGACGTTCGGGTACCCATTCAGATTTCGGTTCAGTCCATTCGGGTTTTGGGTTTTCAGGGTCAAAGATTTCAGCCTCATTTGGGTATTTATAAATGTTAGTTTGGGTTCAGTTCGAATTTTTGCGGGTTCTGTTCGGGTTCGGATAACCCATTCAAATTATTTTTAAAATTTTAAAATTCATTATATACTTTAAATTTTCAAAATCTATAAGAAAGATAAATATATTACATATAAATTTTAATAACAAATATGTCATAATACCTAAATTTAACATATATATTGGTTTTCTTTGAATATTTGGATAGAGAATCAATATATATTTAATTATTTTTGGTGTTTTTAGTATACTTTAGCTATTTTAAACATTTAATTTTTACTATTTTCATATATTTTCGAGTATTTTAGAAAACTTAAAGGTATCTTATATATTTTGAATATTTTTAATATACATTATATCTAAAAATAATTTATATATTTAAGTATATAAATCTATTTCGGATACATTCGGGTACTCGAAATACTTCGGTTCGGATCGGGTTCGGTTTCGGTTTTTTAAATACCAAAATTTTGAACCCGTTCGGATATTTAATCAATTTTGGTTCGGGTTCGTTGCTACTTTTTCAGATCGGGTTCGGTTCGGTTTTTCGGGTTTGGATTTTTTGCCCAACCCTAGTTTTGTATTTCTTTTATTCTTATTAAGTATTTGTATATTTATGTACTAATATATTAAAAATTAATAAGAAAAGATTAAAGTGATAAAATAGTAAGTATTCAAAATCACTAAAACTAAACAATATATTTTACATCTAAAATCTAATATGAAAATATAAAAGATTCTTACAATAATGAATAAACTTAACATGATTATTTATTTTATATTCAAAAAAGCAACCTACATATTTTATTGATAATATACATAGCTAAACTTTTATATATTGATACAATAATGTCACATTTATTAAAATAATTTACTTATAAATCATATTCAAAAATAATAATTAGATAAACAACAAATCAAAACCGGGGTTTCTAACTTAGGCCTTGATTGGTAGAGCATTAGCATTAGCATTATGCTCCACATTATCCAATCAACATTTGTTAGAAAAGCATTTAGAAAAGCATTTACTAAATGCTAATGCTCTTCAAATGCTCTCTGGCAAATGCACTCGTATGAAGCTTTTGGAAGAGCATTTGCATTTACAATTTATAAATTTAAAAAATAAATATAATTAGTTCATTTATTTGATTTAATACTATCATAAAATTATTTTTATATCCAGAAAATGAAATTTTGATTTATAAAATAAATTTATAATATAAATATTTCTTTTTAAAAATAGTATTTCACATTTAAAATATAATTTAGTTATATAAATTATATTATATTTTACATGCAAAATATTATTTTAAAAAATAGATATTTTAATTGTAAATTTTATTTTTTTAAATAAAATTATCGATATAAACATAATTTCTGAAATTAGTAATAAAATAAATTAATTATATCTCTTTTATATATTAATATATAAATAAAAAGATATATATATATATATATATATATATATATATAATTTATTTATTTTGTTTAATATTATTCAAATTATTTATATCCAAAAATAAATTTATATTTTATTTATTTTATTTAATAATATTCAAAATTATTTTATCCAAAAATAAATTTATATTTTAAAAAATATATATATTTTTTAAAATAATAATATTTCGCATTTAAAATTTAATTTGTGTTATTAATTGAGATTCATTATTTTTAATAACAAATATATTATTAATATATATATATATATATATATATATATATATCATAATTTAATATATATATATTTTAAAAATAAAAATATTATATACTAACTTTTATAAAAAAAAATTGTATACTGCTACTGCTTTACCAATCATCTTATTAAAATTTTTAATAAGAGCATACAGCTTCTACAGCATATTGCTTTTACAGCATACTGCTACTGCTTCTTCATCAACTGTACCAATCGAAGCCTTAGTTGGTAAAGGGTTTATAACTGTGAGTTCTACCATCTGCGTTCGAATCCCGACCACTAGGAAATTAACATTTCGGCATCATTAGGGACAAATGACCGATATGTAGCAACACGTGACTAGTCTGGACCACTTCTGTGGAGTCATGATAACTCCATATAATTAAAAAAAAAAATCAACAACAAATCAAAAACTAATATTTAAATACCAAAATATTGCCTTATTCTTTATCTATCTACCTTCGCCACTGCTCACAATCCTATTCTCGCGGTTTATACTGCTTCCATTTCGCTCGCTGCTACTATAGGATAATATTTTCATACGATATTTTTTTTGTAAACTTATTTTCATACGATATCTTAGTTGCATTTTATGTAATGATTAATAAACGGTTAAAAACAATCATCATATTTTGTCATTGTTTTTTTTCTTTTTTTGCTAAAAATAATACATAATTGTTTCCAGATTCTTTTTCAGATAGTGGATATTTCTTTAGTCTCCTTTATATATTTTCTTTGTGAATATTCTCCACTAGCAAACTAAAACGGAATTTTTTGTGTAAGCCCATATATGGGAAACTTTATAAAGATTTTCCAGCTTAGCATGCGAGTTGCCAAAGACTCCCGTACAATTATCATGTTATTATCATGCGAACCACTACTTTTTCAATTAATTTAAATTATATATTACACACATATGTACGTAACGGGCGTAATGTGTTTAGTACTGATGTTACACCTTGTTTTTTAGATGTTGCACTTTTTGGTAATTAAAAAAAGTGGTAAACTATTCACCGGAGAGAATGTGAAAATTTCGGTGACCACACACAGTGGTGGAGCCAGGATGATATTGTAGTGGGGGCAAAAACAATTGAGTCTTCAAAATTAGTGGGGTCATAGTGATAAAGTATAACCAGTTTACTAAATATTGTCTAAACATTCAGCTAAATGAATTAAAATTTACAAATGAACTGGGGTCAAGTGACCCCCCCTACACATAGCCTAGCTCTGCCCCTGACCACACACTGTGACAA
This sequence comes from Raphanus sativus, assembly GCF_000801105.2. Taxonomy (NCBI): domain Eukaryota; kingdom Viridiplantae; phylum Streptophyta; class Magnoliopsida; order Brassicales; family Brassicaceae; genus Raphanus; species Raphanus sativus. The sequence continues at coordinate 40,831,355 of NC_079516.1, read as the reverse complement.
TCTGAATATAGGTAGATTCGAATTTAAGACCCGTAAGATCCATGGAACACCATGCTACCTCCCAACCACAGACACGTGATTAAACTTTTTTTTGGTAATAAAAAAATCGCATTCGCAGATATCAAAAAAAAAAAAGGAAAATCCCAGATACTACGAGCTTTGATTAAGTACTAACTTTAACTACTCTCCATCTCCCTTTACAAAAAAAAACTACTCTCCACCTTTATTGTAATAAATCCTCCATTTTGTTTCCAAATAAATATCTGGACGTTCTTTGTAAAAAAATATATCTGGAACGTAATTGGAACGCTGTAATCGCACCGGCAAACTTTGCATGCATGCACATGCGTCACATAAAGGCAAGAGTGTGACGTTCACGCGTATGTCTGTATAGATATGTGCTTAAATTAAAGGGTCAATTGGCTCATAATACCAAAAGAATGTGGATATTAACGATCTACCATAACAGTAAAACTTTGGTATGAACAGTATCCAAAAGAAGATTAAATTGACAATTTTAGCCCCAAGAGCTATATATGTTTCGAATAGAAAAATCATAGCAGTAATAGAGAGCTTCGAGAGGAGTTCGGGGTGGCGGGAGACTGACTTCGTGGCGGAGCCGAGCATCGAGGAGACGGATCACTTGGTGGAGACACTCTCCGCGGCGGAGGAGAAGAGATTTGGGAGAGAAGCTCGGGGTGGGGAGACGACATTGTACCGGAGCTGACGTCGCAGAGGGAGACGATGTCGTGGCGGAGCCGAGCATCGAAGAGGCGGATGACTTGGTGGAGACGCTCTCTGCTGCGGAGGAGGAGAGATCTGGGAGAGAAGCTCGAGGTGGGGAGACGACGTCGTATCGAGCTGGGCGTCGCAGAGGCGGATCGCTTGGTGGAGACGTTCGCCGTTGACGGTGTGAGATCGGCGTGAAATCAACCATTGTTTTGGGTCAATTGGAGCTATGTCCAAGGAGAGAGATGGGCGTGTTTTTGAGAGTAGGGTATGGGGTCATTTTGGTATTAAAAAAAAGTGCACAGTGAATAACAGTGTCTTTAGGTATATAGCTAATTATGGAATAAGTTATGTATAGGGAGTGCAATTTCCCTAAATTCTAGTAATGACTCAGTTTATGTTAAAAATTAAATTTCATGTTTTTAAGTAAAATATATCTTCTGAAACTTTATCAAAAAAAAGAGGTTAAAATGCCTCCTTACTCCTACCTTTTTTTGTTTTGTATATATAGATATTACAAAATGATATTCGTTGGCAACTATCTATAAAATAACATTTTCGCTTGAATCTTATACACAATACCATAGAAGCGAATAATTAAGACAGAAACCATATGGCAAAGAGATCTCCGTAATCTTTCTTGGAATCCATCGTACTAAAATCTAATAAGGTTTATAACTCCTTCAACTTGGGTTTCTCCACACTATTCTAAAATACTTTTTTATGCTACATTTGTGTTCGGTTAGGTATGATTGCATACCTGAGTTTTCCCAAAAATTTTGATCCACCTGCCAAGTGCAACTAATTTTAGATGAAAGGTTAAGGTGGTAAAAATAATTATAGACAGACGCCTTGAATGTCATTTTCATTTTTCCTGCTTTTAAGACATTTATATATATTGTTCAAAATTCTAATATATCTCTGGTGACAAATTCTAATATATTTGCTTACAAAACCCCTCAATAGTTGAAAATGAATATACTTCTTACTTCGAATGTTTCGGAGTAACGTATGATTAACTTACTTAAAGGTGAGTGTAATCATCAGCTAATGTACTCAACGAGTTTTCGTATAAACTCAAAACATATTAACTATTTTGATTGACCAAGTAGAACAAAAAATTTACAAGTAGAAAAAATGAAAATTATCATCATCACCATTTAACTAAATAAAAATAATATCAATGTATAGTTTTAAGTATCATGAGTTGTAGACTAATTCTTTCTCCTTATAACTTTTAAAACTTACTAGTTGGATGTTCGTGTCCGGTAAGAGGTGTAACCGAAACTAGAGTATTGTCTTTAATTAACACATTTAATATTAATATAGGGTATAAGAAAGGGAAGCAAGAACATTTTTTTTTTCCAAATTTGATTACTACATTGGAAGTACACTTAAGACCATGAGTGCATATATACAAATAATATAATGTGATTGTGGTAACTTAAATTGAATATCGTGAGAGAGTTGTAAAATTTAAACCAAAGAAATAATATAAACGAATTTTAAAATAAATAAAAACGAAATTAACAGGTACCTCGTGATTCTTCGCTGTATATTCCAATAATTTCATGTGCACAAGATCCAAGCTGACCACGCAATAGTACCATATTACTGATTAATTAATCACAAATATTAACTTTGGAACTTTGTCATAATACACATTATTTATGTACCAATTTTTAGTCGTCGGATTAATGATTAGATAAAACAAAAAAAATTGTAAGGTGATTGTAAGACTACAAGATGCAAGATGTGTTTGTTTTGTTGACCTGTCATGGTACGTTTTATGAAAAAAAATTCTTGCAAAGGAGTACGTTTTATAGTTGTTTGCTACTAAAGTATTTGTGTCAATTGAAACCCAAACAATAATGGCCTTGACATCCAGAACTGGCCCTGAGATTTTAGAAGAGGTAAATGATTTAATAAAAGTTTTAATAAAACTTTTATATAAATTTGAAAGTATATATCTATGTAATTTTTTTTAAAAAAGAAACTACATGCGAATATTGTATTTGGCTTTGCCCATGATCAACTTTGTTTACATGCGATCTATCTTCTGCAGTAATCGTCCCTGTAACCAAATTTGAAGTCTTGGTAACTGGCATTTGGAATCCTTTTCATTGAAACACTGTTTCGAATATATAAAAGATTACCGTATTTTAATATATACATATAAGATTATTGAGAAATTCTCTGATATGACTTTCCAAAAGTTTTTATCACAAATATAACTCCAAAAAATCAAAATGATCAAAATATTTTATAAATAGACATTTATATTTATATGATTAACTAATTTATACTTAAGTTTTAGATTTGAGTAGCGGAGTCAAAGGGTAATGTTCAGAATTTTTTAAAAATAAATAAATACTAAAAGTTTAAATAAAAATTTAAAATAGTTTTAAAAAGGATCGATTTTAAGATTTCAAAATAATCTTTTGAAAAAAAGAAGTTGACAAAAAATAAAAATAAGATTTGAATTCAAAAACGTATTATTCGAAAATAATAAAAAATGAATTTATTTTATTTATTTAAATAATTATTTAACTTTAATATCTATAAAATAAGGGTAATCGAGTCTTTTACCTCTTTAATAAAAAAATTGGTCATTTTTACGAACTATTTTAGTGAAAATACATGTTTTATAGTCTTTTGAAAAAATTACCTTTGATTATATTTATATATAAGTATCGTATCTTGGTTGCTAATCGGTTAGTAAAAGATAATGATAATAGCTACCCAGTTTTTTTTTGGTAAAATGTTAAATATGGCTAGCTAGTTTTGTTTAGTCAACAACATATGAAGTTCATATACCGTATAACTTTTTTAAATTAATAATCTATAAATTAATATCTTTATAAATTAATATAATTTCACAGTCCCAAATTAAGTTTTTGGTTCAATTAGTATCTCGATAAATTAATACATTTTATAAATTAATAAAAAGTTATAGTTTTGGTGTAATCCTAACATTATTAATTTATAGAGGTTTCACTGTAATCGATGATTTCATCGTTCAAGAAGATAAACACTAATTTGATAATAAATATATTTTGACTGAACATACTTAAAGAAATTATCATTATCTTTAAATTTTAAATGCCACACAAATATCCAGAGTTCGACATAAGTCATTATGTCATTCATATTTTCATAGTGGTAAGATTTTTTAATTAGTAATTATTGTGGTGGCAAAAATACTACTAAGATTTAGACTTAAGTTAGGTTTGGACGTTGGAGCATCCCGCTGGATTTGTTTCAGATTCAACAAAATTTTGGTTTTTCAAAGGCACGAAATTTGACCTCTTTAAATATTTTTGAAGTTTGATTTGAACTCAGTTCAAGTATTTTGGATTCAATTCATATATACTAATACAACACAGAATTAATAGAACCCGTCTAGGCTTTGGGTTCAGTTTTACATTGGATTTCAATTATCTAAATACTTATCTATAATTTGAAAATATACACTTTAGTTTACAAACTTGGCAAATTAAATAATTTGCACTGATTCAAAAATGATCTTTAAAAGGAAAAGACATAAACAAATTAAAATTAGCAAATAACAACTTTATAATCGTAAAATATTATTTAAACTTTAAATAAAGCTAGAAAAATGTTTAAATTTCAAAAGTAAACATATTAACAGTCGAACTTTAAATTTAATCGTCAAAATATAAAAATTAATATTAGACCAATACCAAAAATATATGTTAAACTAAGCATTTAAGTTAATTATTTATGTAATGTATACTTATTTTTTATTTTATTTTGTTAAAATTCTAAATTTATTTATCAACAAAAGAAAAAATGTTTACAATGCGGAAATTATAGACTAGTTTGAAAAAACTAATGACATACACATAGGCACAAAGGGATCTGAAACTAAGTTTTTCTTCCCATTCATTTAGTCATCATGATTATTTACTTATTTAGGTACTCAAAAGAATCTTAATATATTTTGAGTATTTGTTTGAGATTTAATTCGGGTTTGGTATGGATTTTTTGGAAATTTATTTTTTAGAGTTTTTTATAATATTCATTGGTGTTCGATTCGTTTGAAACCTATAATCCAGAATACCATAAAATAAAATCTTTTGAGTATTTATATAGAATTTGGTTCGATTTGGATTCATATTTATCGCATTCAGTTTAACTAGATTTATATTCGGTTAATTTGGCCGTCTTTAAACTTATTCTATTCGTATTATACTTTCCTTTTATCTTTTTGCTTTCTACTTTCTTTTACTTGATTAATTCATTCCAATATTATTATAAATAAATAAATACAATTGTCAGTGTTACGTAAAGCTTTAGGAGAAATATTACATCAAAATTGAATATTTTTCTCCGAAAAAAAGTTAGATGTTGGGAAGAATTTGATCACTTACACCCGAAAAATACTTGTGTTTGTTTGTAGTACTATTGAATTAATTTAGACCATTTCCAATGATAATTTTATCCTTGAAATATAGTTTAGTTATCATACCTAGATAAATTAAAATAAAGAATGTTCGATTGATTATTCCAAATTTCAAATTACCAACTGATTGATGAAGATGATATGATATAAAAATACGGTGAAAGAGAGACCAGAAACAAACTAACTAATCAAGGAACACTCAAAATTTAAAAAAAAATACCGATATTATTATTATCTAGCTTCGTTTCAAATAAAACAAAACCAATTGAATTGTATTTGTATGTTTTTTTGAGAGATATATTTGCATGTTTGTCTGTCCATGCATGCGTACATTAGCATATGTGATATTTCTAGTCAAGTTTTTTTTTTTCGTAACTGGCTTCAATTTCTAGTCAAGTTAATTGATTAAACCTTTAATCAACCCCCCACCAGAGAAATGATCAGCAGGTAATTATATCTCTATATATATATATATTTTTTGAAAAAAAACTTTACTTTGTATATCTCTATATATTTCGTGGGGTGTTAGATGTTAACAGTTTTTTTTCAGGACTCACTCGTAAATCTAGAGTCATTTAGAGTCTGATTATATAATAATTAATTATACTCGTAACAAAGATCCTTTTTTATGACATTTCAAATTTAATTATTAGTTTATTATTTTTCTGTGAAGATGGATCTGTGGCAAGCTTGGTGTTTATTGATGTTACTTTCAATCAGACACCTAACCATAATTATTAAAAAAACAATACCGATAATTTTTTTTTTTTTTGTAAACCAACCGATAATTTTTTATCATCATTGATTCCAGAAATTAAGCAAATCTGCCAATATATGTGTGGCAATATATGAACAAGTTAATAATTTAGTATCGCATATTTCCTTTATCTGTTAAGTGTTCAGTTTATAACATTCGTATCCTCCTATACTCGTGACCAAAAGGTATCCGCCTACTACAATCGAGCATCATCAGTTCATCACCTTCTAATGTTATTTATTTTTCAAATATTATTTAGTTTTCTTATTCTGAATGGTGACGGCACGTTAGTGGTAAACATGAATATTTGAATAGCAAAAAAAAATCATCTTTAAGTAAACTGAATATTAATATTATTCTTTATTCAGATAAAGTGGCAACATTTTCCCTAATAATTTAAAATTTGTTCTGGTAGATAAGTGGTAAGAATTAATTTGTGATACGACATATATACTTTTGTACTGAGTTAGATTTTTCCTATGAATAAAGCTGCTGATATTGACAACGTGGACTTTGGCATGCAATTTATATATTAATCGAGGAACAGATGATTTATCTTTGATACTAGTTGAAATACATAAATCAGATTAATAATTGAATATTAAATTCACTTGGTGATACCTTAATCTGTGAAATGATTGTTAAAGAACGAAATCTTGAGTTCGAAGACTCCTAAACGCACAAACAATCTACCTGAGAAAAGATTAGGGTTTACATGAGAAAATTTAAGATCGGTGTTCTGTAGAGCTATCTTGGATCCCATATAACAGGTTGTTACTAAGAAGAATATATTCAACCTCGAGTTTTAGGTAATTTACATTAAAATAACAAATTTACTGTTATTAAAAATAAATTTTAATTAAAAGTTCATTTGAAATCTACTATTATTAAAATTGGTATTTTATAAAATATTTTGAGGTCTACTATTATTAAAAATATTTTAAATTATTGAGTTTCAAAGTTTTCAAATGATTTTATAGTATTTTTTTGTCGTCGATTTTATAGTATTTGAATGAAGTTTTTGATTAAAAACATTCAAATTTCATATTTTAAGTGATCTTCAAAAGTAGTTTAACAAATATTACTTTAAATACTTAAATTTATTATAATCATTTAAAACCTCGTTAAATTAATCTTTTCAAATTTTAGATTTAATATACCTCCTAAATATAACTGATTCGATAATCAATTAGATAAAAAAAATAAAAGAAAAATGAACCTAGCAAGACAAAAAATTCAATCGCTAATAAAAAAATCGTGTTGCTAATTGCCAATTAAAATAACAGTTTTCCATTACAAAATTTGTCGATTAAAAAATTAAATCACGTCGGAACAGAAACTATAAACCTATTAGCTAGGATATTTAATACTTTCTGTTAAAATATTTACTAATTATATAGTTCTATTAGCAGTGGAATTCGATTTGGTCGTAAAACCACCACTACTTCCATCGCAAAATTTTGCGACAACTACAAAGATAAGTTTTGCTAAAAATCTGTTTTTGTGAAACACATTTCCCATCATGGAAGACTAAACAAAATAACTATGTAAATCCCCTTATGTTTCTTTACCGTTAAAATAAACACAAACGCCGAGTTTTAACTAACACTTGCTTTTAGGAAACATGCGATAAGAAAAGAAACATATATGTATTCTCTCATATTAAATTATTCCATGGAGTCAAAATGGTTCAAAATCTTCTTATTTTTTGCCAACTTGAAAATCTTCTATTTAAACACAAGTTGAAAGAATTCATGTTTATTCTATGAATTGCAATCCCTTCCACTTCTATATTCTTCATTTTTCGCTCTTTCTCCCACTCTGATAATATAAATAGCATACACCAAAAGGCTTACATAGTTCCCTTGACATATCTACATTTATCAAAATCAATAAACTCTTAGATTTATAAATATCTACCATATTACATACATAATTATGTCTAGCCGAAGGTCACGGTCATCAAGACAAACCGGAGCTTCCATGATCAGCGAAGACCAAATCAACGATCTTGTCCTCCAGCTTCATCGTCTTCTCCCCGAACTTGGTAACAACAACAGACGCTCTGGAAAGGTACAATGTTCTAACCAATTCTTCATTTAAAATTATTTATTTTCAATGATTATATTGTTTTTTTCTATGTTTCTTTATTTACTCTAATTTCCTCCATCAAACGAAAATGAACACTAGTATAATTTTTACTTGTGTATCTACTTATTGCATTCAAATTAGAGCCTTTAGTTATAATTACAGTCATAGAATACCAAAGTCCCGGAGTTTAATTAAATGCAGAATCAAAAAGGAAAAGCCGGTATACTAACTTTTAAACCAGTTTAAAAAAAAACCAGTTTAAAAAAAAAAACCTTTAAACTATAAAAATGGTTTAAACACATAGACAAACTTGTATACATATATAATCTTAAATACCCTGAATTCGTAAGGACTTCTAAGTTCTAACCTTTTTTTAAATTTGGTAAATTAAGTGAAAATTAGATTTACCTTTCAAAACTGATTTACTTATTTTGGATAATTCGTGATTTTCTTATAAACTATATTTTAAAACTCACTGTTTATAAAAAAAAGTTAGAAGGAATAAATATGATAACAAATTTTGGTTACAATGCAGGTTTCAGCATCGAAGGTATTACAAGAGACATGCACTTACATAAGAAACTTGAACAAAGAAGTGGATGATCTTAGTGAAAGATTATCTCAACTTTTGGAATCAACTGATTCAGCTCAAGCTGCGCTCATCCGAAGTTTGCTTATGTAGTGCAATGAATCAAGAAAGTGTTTTTTTTTATTTTCTATAAACTGTCTTTCTTAGTTTTAATTAATTCACGTGTATTGTATTTTAAAGTGATGATCATTCTGGCCTTTGTGTTCTCTCGGCTATAATTTTTTTTTCTGTTTAGGGTTTTGATTTGTCAGTTGTTGAACGAACTAAGAAGCAAGTGGTTGGATTTATGTTCACATTATTTAAGGCAAAACAATTAAGTTTTTTCAGAATTGTCCTTTTCGTCAGACATCAAGAATATTGTATATAACAAGAGAATAATATATATACACGTATACGGGCATATAAAGAAAAAAGGGACGCCAAGAAAGTTTGAAACAAAGAAAAAGTTTATAAAATACAGCCGAATAAAAAGTATATTTGTTAGGAACTATACCAGTGACAAAGTTCATATATATATATATATATATATATATATATATTTGATCTGAGCATGGTTTAGGACCAGGGGTCAATTTAAACTAATATTATTACATATACTTTATTTTCAAATATTTGATCATTTCAAAAACTGTTCATATATTTAATATTCTTGCTCAAAGAATGTATCTAATATCCTTGCTCAAGATAACAGTATCTATGTTCACTTTATTTACATTCCACGTTCAAATAATAAAATAAGCATAGAGAAACATGTTTATCAATTAATTTAAATTATTTTAAAAAGACTTCATATTTCTAAAGTTACTAAGATACTCTTAAACGTGAAATGGTATTTAAAATATAGATTCAAAAAACAAAAGTAATAGAATTCTTCTAGATTTCAAAATGAAACGAGAATACTCTCTATACGAGATTCACACGACCAATGCGTTTTTAGAACATTTTCAATATAATTTTTTTTTTTTTTAAATAAAGTAAAAATAATTATGGAATAAAAATAGTCTATATTTACTATATTCTACTTTTTACTCTGTAATGGAGTAGTGAACAAATAAAAAATTGATACTTTATTTATGGAATAAACTTAAAAATAGAATGATATATGAAATTGAGTTGAAACATTTATTACTTCATATTCATTTTACTCTATTTATAAAATAAATAGAATAAAATACAGAGTAGAGATGAAGATCGTCTTAGTATTCCAAGATCTTTAATTTTAATTTTTGGAAAAGAAATTTAAAAAAATATTAAATCCTCCTAAAATTTACAAACCAATGTTTTTTTTTGTTAAACTTACAAACCAATGTTACACGAAATGAATTTGCGATACAACAGCAAAATGTTAAGCGAACTGGAAAATCAACAAACCAATCTTCTTCGTAGCTAAGCTGGAGCAATGTCATATGAGATCCCATTAATTCTTTCTCCTCCTCGTTTCTCTTCAACTTCTTTCCAAAAAGAAAAAACATTCCTAAATGGTGGGTCTCTGAATGTATATATATGGATTCATATATGTAAGTATAATTAACCAATACGATTATGAAGAGTCAAGTCTAATTCCTAAACACAACCTCATCTCAGCCTATTGATGATCTTAAAACCCGACTATGAAATGAACATAATGACAGTATAAACATTAGTTTTTAAAATCACAAACACCCGTCTAATTTACATCATTAATCACGAACACACAATTCAAATAAACAAACCGCGCGTGAGAATATAACATAGCCGAGTCCGGTAAGTTAAGAAACTGTAGGTGTGTGTGTTAGATTCTCATTTTCAAAGTGAAGAACGTTGGGAAGCAAAGGAACCGCTTCTACTAACACGACGGGAGCCGACAAACTCAGGATCAATCACAATCCCCTGAACTTGCTGTCCCCGTCCTCTCCGTCCCAACAAGCTTACTCCCCCATGCCCTGGTGCAACCGGATCTGTCGCGGGAACAATATCAGGAACCGGCATCTCCGTGGAATGTCCCGAGATGCACAACGATCCCGACTCGTCTTGTTGCCAGTACACTTCCACCATGACTCCACGCGGATTCTCTGCAGTTTCGGTTCCTGGTATCCCAACAAATCTTGCCCCCACCGGTATCTGTAGATAGAACTGGATCAGCTTTGGCGTTATATATATATATATGGGGATGTTAAGTTACTTTTACCTCGACGGATGAGCCAGAAGTTAGTTCGAGAGTGACCATTGTACCATCAACAGCAGCGCTTTCGAGTTCAGCTTTTCTTGCAATGTTCAAGAAGACTTCTTCAAGAGTTGCTAGACCAAGTTGGATGTCTGAGATTCCAAACTCAACTTCTCTGTCTTGCAGCTCAGCAAAAAACCTCTGTATCATCATTGTTAAAGAAAAGCAAAATGATGCTTAGCTCCCACGGTACGTAGTAGTAGTGAGATACTCTCTATATGGTAAAGTTATGTACCGTCAAAAGATTCTCTTTGTCGTGCGGTATAACAAAAGTCATGAAGGCTTTGGTTTCTTCTATTGGTTTGACATTGAGATGCTGCAAGAAAAATGATCACAAACAGCTCAGCGAGAGAGAGCGCGTTAGGACTAATTAATTCAACCGCATTGTAAAAACAAAACTCACATCTTTGAAGAATTTCTTCACTGGCTCGCGTGAATCAGCTTCACCGTTGCCGTTGTTCTCTCCGTTGTTGTTGCTTTCGTTGAAGCTAATGTTAGCAATGAAACCTGTGCCGAAGCGGGACTTCAACCTGATAGAGGTTCCAACGCAGCGGAGCCTGCCCTTGGCCATTATCCCTATCCGATCACTTAAGATATCAGCTTCCTCCATCGAATGTGTCGTTAGTATAATGGCGCGACCCTTTTTGGTTTCCTGTATGATGTCCCACACGTGTCTCCTTGTGATCGGGTCCATGCCTGTTGTCTGTACCATAAAAACGAAAAAGAAAAGGAAGTCGAACTTAGATAAAAAAAACATATCAACCTATAGATAGGAAGGGGGTTGATAAGTAAACAAACCGGCTCGTCAAGGAAGACTAGCTTAGGATCACCAATGAGTGAAACTGCAACACTGAGTCGGCGTTTCATTCCTCCACTGTAACTTCCTGCCCTGATTTTCCCTGCTTCTGTCAGTTTTACCTCTGCCAGTGACTTCTCAACCATCTGCATGACCCGTGAAGAAGCATTTTAAGCATTTTAAACCAAGAAACTCATTTCTACCATTTGGGTGACATTACCGGATTGATGGATGCAGGTGGCAACCCTTTGATGCTAGCAAAGAGACGGAGGTGTTCTTCACCAGACAAAGCATCCCAAAGTATATCAAACTGTGGGAGCAAATAAAAAAAGTGCCATAAATCATTTTAGGCATATATCAAATCATCCTAAAGTATAATCAATTTAAGCAACAGAAAATGGCGCACCTGAGGACAAACTCCTATCATTTTACGGATGTTGGACATACCAACAGAGCTTCTTATTGAATTCCCATAGATTAGTGCTATATATGAGCCAATAAGAGGAGGTTTTAGTAATGGTGAAATGCTTAAGAGACTAACTTTTAAACATAAACAAAAACAAGCAAAAGTGCTTCTTACCATCACCACCAGTAACTGGATTTATGCCTGTCAAACAATTGATAGTAGTTGTCTTCCCTGCTCCATTGGGTCCAAGGAGACAGAATAGTTGATCTTTCGCAATATTCATCCACAACCCCTGTTTATTATATTTATATATTCCATGAAATTAGTTTAATTAACAAAAAGTGAAACACATATCATGGGAGACACTCCCATCATAAAATGAAATTGACCACAGTACCTTGAGAGCGTGATAAGCAGGTGTTTTCTTGCATTTGCAGCATCCAAACTTGGTTGTCCCAGGATAAGTCTTCGCAAGACCACGTATTTGAACAGCAATGTTCGGATCCACTAACCCCTCCATTGCGTGCTGCTTAACTAAAGTCTCCTCTTCAAGGACATCTTCGTCATCTGGAGTAACATGATCCACAGGTGGGACTGAACCGGTACAGCTACAAATCCCACCTTCTGCTCAGAGTAGAAACAGTTTAATTACGATAATGTTTTTTTTTAATAAACACCAAACCAGTTAACGAACACAAATAACAAAGTACCTTCCACTCGGCTGCCACCTTTACCGGTCCAGTAACCAGGTTTCAGAAAGTAAAAGACAGATTTTCTGACACCGGAGGCGTTTGGAACAATGTTATCAAAGTAGAGAGCAAGAACAAACCACAAACAAAACGTCCCAAGTAGCCACAAGTAGATATCATTCTGCCACAAAACCCAAAATAAGTTAAATGATCAGAGAACCACCAATAATAGGGCACAGTTATAAAAATGGAATGAATTTATTGTACTTGACGTACAATTGTAATCACACAATCAGTGTTGTCGTTGGGTCCGCATACTGCTCTCTTGCTCCAGCTAATGCCAGGATCTTGGGGAGTCGAAGTTGCATCAGAAAGCATCTTTAGACCCTGAGAAAAGGTGTTGGGTGGGAACAGTGACCAAAGCGTCCTAATCGTGCGAGAATATTTCTTGGCATAGGGAAACCCAGTCGATGATCCAAGCTGCAGATATATTTATTTATGATTAGAAACAATTCTCGAAGAGACAGTAGTATCAGCTATAATTTGTTTGGTCATGAGAACCCCACCTGTGTCACAAAGCCAACCAGGAACACAAAGAATCCGACAGTTGTCGCTGAAGATGATTTGCTGATAAAAGCTGATAGCATGAACGCTACTCCAATCTATAAGCACACACATAATTAGAGATATGAATAAATAAAATAAATATATACAACGCTTATTATTCTTCAGTTTTTTTTTTTACCATATTTAACTGGAAAAGCATGAAGAGTAGGAAGACAACAGGGAAACTGTTCTTCAAGAAGAAGTCGAACTGAAACATCATTCCAAACAGAACCACCAAGAGCGCTGAGACCGTCGTGAGAATCCCTTCCCACGTAAGCCACGACAGCCAGTAAGCAGTGTCGAAAACACCCATCATCGTCATCGCCTGGCGAAGTTTGAGCTCTTTCTCAGTGATCAAGGAACTGATCTGAAGAACAAAACCAAACATGGCGATGGCGAGGAAGAAAGTCGGCCCTATTGTATCCAACGCAACAACAGCTTCGATAGTTGGGTGTGGAAACTCCTTGAAACCGACAACCCAGTTAAACTTTGGATCTGCAAAGCGAATAAAACAAATTCAAATACTTTGTTCCTAGTACTACCCAGAAGCACAAAGAAGATAAACATATATATGCAAACGCACCTCCTATCAAGGACCTAGCGATCTCACGCTCAGCAGCAACCTGAAGAGGAATCTGGAACTTAAAGGTGGGATCTTCGAACCTTCCTCGGTTCATCTCAGGAGTTGAGTTCGTTTGAATACCGTAGCTCATCACCGTAGCGTTCCTTTCCATAAAGTGCAAAGCTCCTGGAGTTTGCAATGGATTCGCCATCAGCCACGCATCTACTTCCAACGGACTCTTGAATGGTAGAACCTGAATCAGACACACAAATGGTCAACACGCAAACTTGGGAGTCCACTTTCTTACACAACACATAAAAAGGTTCTGTCCAAATCTAATTTTGATTTCTCTATCCTCGCCCTAGAGAAGTGGTCCAGACTGATCACATAATTACGTGTTGGTACTTTGTGAACCCTTTAATCAGTGAACCCTTTACCACTAAAGCTAGCAGCCCCGGTTAGGACCGGCCATGTCTTAATCAGAGGGATTAAAAATTAAAACCCACACACTAATTAAAAGACAGAACACATACCTTGTCTTGGGGGATCGGTCTGCCAGGATTATTAGCCCTAATCGCGTTGACAATGTCTCTCGCCCTGGCGGTATCGTTACCGCTCCAGACGAAGTCGAAACAGGGGAGATTGACGAAGAACTTATCCTCGCAGGGAGGGATCGGAGGAGAGACGAGGGCGGAGGGATCGGTGACGGTCTTGAGGGCGGTGGAGGAAGCGAAGCTCTTCTCCATAGCCTCCTGGATGCAGAAGATGAGGAGGATGAAGAAGAAGGAAGCGAAGAGCTGAAGGAACGTGGCTCGCTTGCTCCGCCATGAGAGAAGAAGGTTTTTGCGGAACAGCGCCGTGTACTGCTGCCAGAGAAGAGGCAAACCTCTCTGCAACGTCATAACCGCCCTTTCTCTCTCTCTCTCTCTTCTCTTCAACTGTGTGATCCGATTTTATTAGTTTGATGACGAAACGATTTAAGACAGAGAGAGAGAGAGAGAGAGAGAGAGAGAGAGAGAGGCGATTGTGTTTTTTTTTTATTTTTTTATTTGTAGCCTTGAAGTTATAGAAAACTACGAATTTGCTACTGAGATTTGGCTAGGAAACTTCCTCGCAACAGATTAACTTCAGACAAAACGGCCCCTAATCTAATATTAACTGCGTGTAGTGTTTTTTCTATTACAAGTACATTTTTTATTTTTTATTTAATAATTACGACTTGTAGTAGGAAAAAGTATGATTTTTACGCTCTTGACTGCAAGCAATTCCTTTTAATATCGGCGTTGAACATAAAAAATAATTCTAATCAATTTCATATCTTTTTACACATATACGTGTTTTTTTTTTTTTTATTATAGTTATATGTTGTTGGCTTGTTGCATATTGGTCTATTCAATGTGAATAGATTATCTTAATATAGGCGCAGTTATCATTGATATTCAACCAGCATTTTAAAATTCTGCTTTGGTAGATTGCAACAACAACGAGATAAAAATATTGGAATTAGTTAATGTCCAACAAGGCCAGAAGGCCAGAAGGCCATGTCCAAACCTCTGAAATCATTAGTTTGAAAGTCAAAGAATTCTCTCTCCAAAATAAAACTTTGATGGTCAGATAATGTGTCGATTTATGTCAGCATCTTATTTTACTTGAACAAAACTTCCTCGTTTATAAATTAAAATATATGTTTTCTTTTTGCTAAAATTAAAATATATGTTTTGTTAAATTATTTTAATTGATGCAGGTAAACAAGTTATTTATGTATTTTCTATAACAGTTAGCGTGTGAGTTGTTATAAAACATATGAGATGGAGTAACATCGACGTAATCAGTGAATTAAAATTTTGTCACGTTAATCCAAATAGATGATATATGGGTTTGCATCACGTGTCGATCTAATGTGTGTAATTTGATGCAGCAATGATTTAACCAAGTAGTTATCTCATTATAGCATCGCTAAAATACAGTTTTAACTTTAAATATGAAGTTTTTTACTTAAAAAAAATAATTTCAAATTTAAAGTTGTTAGTCGTAAAACTTCAAATATAGAGTATCAATACTCAAAATTTCAAAATTCAAAATTTAAATTTCATATTTTTATTTTCATTTTGATATTTACATTTACATATTAAATTTTATAATTTTTAAATATTCTGTCGTTTATCATTTAATCTTTAAAAAAATATATCTCATCTCAAATATGTTTTCATAAATTAAAGTTGTACACATAAATTAAATAAAACCTTAAAATAAGACTTAAAATATTTTAAAACTAGATTCATACAACAACAATATTACAAAGAAAACTTAACAAATGCACTAATTAATTATATGTGAGAGTATTACATATATATTTTTACAGAATAATGTGATATTTTACTCTTAGTTTAGTATTTAGCTATGTATTCTATGTAAAATTTAATATTCTGTGTAACCTTTTATTATTTCACAATAAAAAATAAAGTTAAAAAAAAAATTGTACCACATAGTTAGAAAAATAGATAAGATAAATCAATGCTAAAAATGTATCGTGAATTGACTTTTCTCTTGCAGGTTCTCTTGCATGATTTAGCGCAATTCCTCCTTTGGCGTGAAAATTTCTTGCTAGTTTGGTTCTTATGTATTAGCTGGGATTATTGCTTCTGCTGTTTTTCTAGATCTCATCATGTGTTTGGAGCCTTTTTTAGCTTTTTTTGGGGGGGTTTCAATTCATGATTTGGCTCTGTTTAAGCAGATTGTGTTACAAGCTCCACTTGTATCTACATTTCATTACATATTAATGATATTAACATTCTTATAAAAAATGTATCTTATGCCATGTGCCTTATAGTATAATTGAAAAAGCAAAATATATTTTTAGCAAAAAAAAAAAGAAGCAAAATATATCTTTCAGTGTAAGTTTTTCATGTTTTGGAAACAGGGATTTACTGGGGTCGACTATATTCGCTACTGCGCTAGTAAAGTCGTTAACTGAAACTGAAATTCCAAATCTATCACATATTAGAATTACGTTTAGTCGGACCATGTATCGCTTGTCCCCCAAGCAACTGGCTGGTAGGAAGGATTTGAAAGAGTTCTTGAAAAGCGCGTCTATCAATCACATCGATGGTGCGCAAACGTAATAACTAATGCGAAACTAGTAAAGATCTAAAAGAATACTGTAATTAATAACCAATGAAAACAAAACTTTGTTATTGCCTATAGGTCGATGGAGTCGTGGGGATCACTCCATGTAAATGAATACGAAAGTTTCTATGTTGATTTCTTTTTTTAATTGTAAAAACAAATAAAACAGTATTATATTCGTCTTTCAATAATTGACTTTTTTAAAAATTCATATACACTAAAAATAATAAATGTTTAAATTAATTTATTACTTTTACCTTTTGGTATACTTTTTTATTTTTGACTGTTTATTTTCCAAAAATTATTCTATTCATATTTTTAGATAAAATATATTTATTAAAGTGGAAACCATTAATTTTTAAATACATATTATATAATATATACTCCCTCTGTTTCTTAAAGAGTGTCTGTGACATTTTTCACACAGATTAAGAAAGTTGTTGAAATATATGTAAGTTGTAATAATTATACCTCTTTGACCAATAGTATTTTAGATAAATAAAATTATTTATAAAATCAATGCAGTTTGCAATTAATTTTCAGCTGAAAGTTAGTATAATTTACATTGGAATTGTAAAGTGACACTCTTTGTGTAACAAGAAAATGAGCTCAGAGTGACACTTATTATGAAACAGAGGGAGTATCATATTTTTTTAATACAGAAGAAGTATCTACTGCAGTTTACCAAATAAAAATCAATTACAATTTCTTAGACTAAAATACAATCAACCACATAACAATAAAATTGTGGTCTAAGTTTAGTAAGAGGTGTTCTCTATGCTGAAGCTAAGAGTTGGAAATGGACAAACCTATTTGTTCTGACTGCATAACTGGTCGCCACTGGATGACGTCCAATTATTCCTCTTTTGCTCTTCTTCTAGAATGGAAATATCGGACAATGCAACACTGTCTGAAATCTATATGAAGGAAAGATGGCCCATCCGGCCTGCCAGATCAGAAGCATATATATAAGTTTCCTTCTATGCTTTTCTCTCCCCTATAACACTCAGCAATAAACCAGTGGTGGTTACACGTAGGAGATGGGAGTGCCAACTGACACCGGGTAAACTGATAAAATGTTCAACTGTAAAACATTTACTATCGTTTTAGCTAACTCAGCTAGTCTACACTTTGAAGTTGGCACCTCTAAAATGTGGGTTCAATCCTCTCTTAAAAAATTAATAATATTACATTATTATAATATTAGATTTAATAGTAAATAATTTAAAATTTATATCACACTATTAAATTCACCAAACATTAAAATAGCATTTTTGATAATGCAGTTAAATTTACAAATTTGATTAACAATATATAATTTTTTATGTGCTTTTCATAATTAATAGTTTGTAATTTTAATATAATATTATATATAAAAGGTATAATATTTTGAAACAGAAAATATAAACTATAATTAAATATTATAAACATAAAATTACAAAAATTTAACAAACACAATATCTAAGTGTGATAAAATTTATTTATCAATTTCAAATAATAAAAATATAAAAATTATTAAAACTGAAAACATTAAATAATATATAATATTACTTTTGATGTAATATTTAGTGCCATGGTTGAAAATAACAAAAAACATTTGACACCAAAATACCAAATTTGGGGTAATATCAACACCAAATTTAGTGTCATGGTTGAGATTGCTCTAATATAATCACACAAAAATATATAGGATTCAAATTTTGATCTATTGTATTAAAATAGGATCATGTCCAATTGATCAATGTTTGGTCAAATAATGTATTTCACTTATTATTTAAGGAACTATTATATAAAATTAAATTAATATAAAATTCAAATATGATTATACAAAAATTTAAATATTAAAATAAAAAATTCAAAAAAAAACATGACTACCTTTTAAAAAAGCGGATTATAATCTAGTAAATACTTAAAATAAGAGCACATATTTTCTATAAAAAATTAGTATTGTAATTATTTATTTTTATTTTTATTTTATTTTAACTAATTAACCATCTATTTGAATGATATCTATCATTTTATATCATAGTTTCTTAAAACCTCGTAACTAAGAATTTTTACTCATTATCTTTTATAATTTCAATTATTATTTTTAAATGTTAAGAACTTCTCCTAAAACTATCATTGGAGATACTCTAACAGTTAAAGTTTGTAAAACCAAAATTTATATAGCCAAAAGCTTAGTCATAGGTTTTGATTGACAAAGCATTAACATTAGCATTATGCTTCTTATTAATAAAGCATTTACCAAATATTGATCTTTCTAAATACTCTTTACTCAATGCTCTCATATAAAGCTTTTACTAAAGTATTTGCATTTGTAACTAAGAAAATGTAAAACTAGTTAACTTTATTCAATAATATCATGAAATTATGTTTACATCCAAAAATAAATTTTATGTTTTGTAAAATAATTTTAAAATTAAAATCCTTTTAAAATCATAATATCTCACTTTTAAAATATAATTAATTTTTTTAAAAAAAATTTATATGTGCTTTTAAAAATGAAAAACCTAAAAATGTTTTAATTGTAAAATTTATTTTAAAACATAAAATTCATTTTTGGATATAAAGATAATTTTGATATTATTAAATAAAATAAATAATTATATATTTTCCAAATTTTATATATTAATATATTATAAATATATTCAATAAAATAAATATATAGATTATTTTAAAATAAGTATATATATATATTATACTTCTTCCATGTCACTTTAAGTGATTTAAAAAAAAATATTTCATTTTAAATTATACTTTCAAGTTTCAATGCAAAAAGTAAATATACTTTGATGGTGTTAACCATATATATTCTACAATATGGTTTTCTATTGGTTGGATTAATTGTAATTATTGTTATTTTTAGTTAGACGAAAAAATATTAAATAAAATTTTATAATTTTTTAATTGGTATGAAAAAATCTTTAAATCCTTTATTTTGATACAAAGAGAATACTAACTTTTATAATAATTTTAAATAACACTATGCCAATCATTTTATTAAATAGCTTAATAAGAACATATATCTTCTGCAACATATGATTACTATAACATATTACTATTATTTTATCGTTCGCTCTGCCAATCATGACTATAGTCTAAAACTAAATTTCTTAGCAATCGGACCCTCTATTTATTCTTTCATGACTACTAGTGCCATTTCTTCTCATTTTCTAATTGTTTTCTAATTCATCCAGTTTTCTCAGTTTTAGTTTTTACACTGAAATTATAGTATATCTATCCAAAATCCTATCACATCTTGCGTTTCTAGACAATTCCAACGATCAAATTTATACATATAAATTTTTATAGTTGTGATTAACTACATACCACGCCTCCCCATGCATGATCTTATCACATGAAAGGTGGAAAATTTATTGAATGACACCCTTGCAACTTCTTGTGAATAAATGAAGTTCTTCGTTCATTGAATATACTTATTATTATAAGACAAAAGCTTGACATATCATATGGCCCCATATGGATATAGTAATGATGATAGTCAATTCACCAAATTAAGTAGTCTCCTCCCGTCCTAGCTAGTAACTGCCCAGCATCCAAATGTAAAAACAAAAAAGAACAAGAAGTCAAAAAGATTATAACCAAAGCTTTCTTCAATGGCAGATCTTGTTCCCGCCAGTTTCTTGACACAAGCCAACGCACTGTCTAGAAAAAACTTAGCCTATCAGGTATGATCAACACATGAGTCAGTAGATACTAACCTTTTTGCGGTAAATGAGTTGTATAAAACGTATGTGCATGTGTGTGTTGTAAGAGACGAAACCTATGGAGCAACGTGCGGCTTATCGTGATCCCCTTGTACCTCTGCGTGCTTCTAGTGAGTATTCAAGCTCTGTTCGATACACAGGTTAACAACTCTCCTGATAATCGATGCGGTTGTGAATGCATCGACGACATAGACAGAGACGGTAAATGCGACAAAAAGAGTTGCGGATTAGAATATTCATCTCAGAAGCAAGCATTGTTTTGCGCCTTCCCAAGCCCTCCACCACTGCCTCCTTTGTTACAGATTCCACGTCCCGAAACTCCTTCAGACTCGTGCAGCAGACTTAACGGATCTTGTCCTGTAACTATACTTGTTACTGGGAATAACCTTTCCCTTGGAGCAGCTTTAACTAGGAATCTGCTCACTACTTCTTTCATCGTGAACTCTTCTGTACTCTGGTTGCGTAATCCAGCCATTAATGTCTTGGTACGTTCTTGTCTTGTTTCCGTTATCATCAAATTTCTTTTTCTCACTGGACTTAACTTATTCAGGGTACAATATCAGAGCCAGACATCACCAACTATTTTGATCCAGGGATTCACTCTAATCTTCCCATATTCAACATCCAACCTCAATGCACTCCAAGAGATAAATTTTCATTCTCTTTCGGACAATCTCCTCAAAAGTTTCAGAAAGGTATATAGGTTAAAATGTCAGTGACCGTACATTTAAGTGGATATGTATGTTTCAAGTTCACCAGTTATGTTTTATATCGATGTAAGAATATGTGACATTCCATGTTCCAAAATTGTGTCCATTAACTTAATGCCATGGTTGTGTTGTGTCTTAAATAGAGGTGAGATGCGTTAAAGGGTTGAGTCTCTGGCGGAATAACTCCATAGACGTCAGTCATGAGATCTTAAAGGGATATCAAAAAGGAAATCATGACGTTGCTGCAGGTAATTTCTTTATCATTGTTCTCTGTGTTTTCTTCTTTTGTTTTTCAATTTTCAAATAAGTTTTAGAACTCTTGGGCAGTAGTCTCTGTATTTACCACTTACCTACACTTGGTTTGACTCTGTGTTTACATACGCAATTTCTGACTCTTTCTCTATATTTTTATTTGTTTCTTCCATTATTAGCGTACGATCTCTTGGATACGGATACAAACAAGTTCAACGTGACCATCTGGTATAACTCTACATCTAAGACCAAGTTACTGGATAGGCGTGTAAAGCTTGTCCGAGTTCCTCGCTCAGTCAACTTAGTAAGAAACCAAAGTCTTTTATGCAAGACATCCTCAAGCTTTTTGTTAATACTTAATACTTATGACAAGTCTCTTGATCAAACTCAATTATTGCAGATTTCAAATGCTTATCTTCAGTATTTAAAAGGGCCAGGGACAAAGTTACTATTCGAGTTCGTCGAAGAAATGCCTAAAGTAGAAACTTGGCTTCATGTGGACATTGCGTCTTCCATTGGTCCCATTTTCTTCACATGGGTTATTCTTCTTCTTTTCCCTGTAAGTTCATTCTGAGTGGACAGATTTAGGATCTTTACAAAAGCCTGTCATGAGGTTTCAGCAGTTACATACATGCATTTAAATTTGCAGGTGATCTTGAACACATTGGTATATGAGAAGCAGCAGCGTCTAAGAATCATAATGAAAATGCATGGGCTAGGAGATGGTCCATATTGGATGATTTCCTACGCCTATTTTCTTGTCATATCCACGTTATACGTTATATGCTTGATGATGTTTGGGTCAGTAATAGGTACTGCACTATAATCATTACACTATTATACAACAAATTTTCTTCTATGGGATTATTATATATAGCAGCTATGGTTACCTATAGGATTGAAGTTCTTCAAGCTTAATGACTACAGCATCCAGTTCATTTTCTATTTCATCTACATAAATCTGCAAATATCCATTGCTTTTCTAGTATCCTCAGCATTTTCAAAAGTTAAGACATCATCAGGTACTATCTGAAGTTTCACTTTTTTGTAAAATATTTGCTCATAAAACACATGTTGGTGTTGTTAAGTAACAAGTAGCACTTTATGTTTTATGCACAAATTGTAGTTGCTGCTTACATATACGTCTTTGGATCTGGGCTATTGGGTGCGTTTCTCTTCCAGTTTCTTATGGAAGATTCATCATTTCCCAGTAAGCTATCAATAAAAACTTGAAGAACACATATTCTCTCAAAGCTGACCACAATGCTAATGTCTAATCTTTTTTCCAGGGCGCTGGATTATTGTCATGGAGGTGTATCCGGGCTTCTCTTTATACCGTGGGTTGTATGAGTTTTCCGAGTATGCCCTTCACAGGAGGGAGGGGATGAAGTGGAAAGATTTCAGTGATAGTGGAATGGATGAAGTTTTCTACATCATTATCGTTGAGTGGTTTGTCTCACTTATTGCAGCATACTATATTGATAAGATATCTTCGTCAGGAAAAAAAACCTTGTTCTTCTTGAGAAAGCCTTTCAAGTTTCTACCAAGGCCTAGCCTGCAAAAACAAGGCTGCCAAGTTTCTATAGAAATGGAGAAACTAGATGTAGCTCAGGAGGTATGACAACAAGGGATCAAACAGTATATATGACAATTTTTTAAAAAAATATTTCTAACTGTTTTGATGAGAATTATTATTATTATTTTTTTTCAAATCAGAGAGAAAAGGTTGAGCAATTGATGCTTGAGCCGAGCACAAGATATGCGATTGTATGTGACAACCTAAAGAAGATGTATCCAGGTAGGGATGGGAACCAGCCCAAAATGGCAGTTCATGGGCTATCTCTCGCGGTACCTTCAGGAGAATGCTTCGGCATGTTAGGACCCAATGGTGCTGGCAAGACCTCCTTCATCAATATGGTCAGTACACAAAAATGGACAAGAAAATCTTTTGTACTTAGATTCTGATTGAAATTTAAAAAAAAACTCTTGTTTAGATGACCGGACTTGTGAAACCAACATCTGGGGTAGCTTTTGTTCGAGGTTTGGACATATGCAAAGATATGGAAAGAGCATACACCAGCATGGGTGTATGCCCACAACACGAGTAACTGAATCTAAAAAAAAAATCTAGAAAACATTATATTGTTTTTCTTACCATTCATTCTCTTGTTGTCTGTTTGTGATCAGCTTGCTCTGGGAGACTCTGACTGGAAGGGAACATCTGCTCTTTTATGGGAGACTTAAGAACCTCAAAGGCTCTGATCTCAACCAAGTATGTTAGCAGTATTTTTACGTCTCTAGCTTTTGTATGGACACCTAATGCATTGAAATATCAATTTATATGCATATTAGGCTGTAGAAGAGTCTCTTAAAAGTGTGAACCTATCTCGAAAAGGAGTTGCTGATAGACCTGCTGGCAAATACAGCGGAGGTATGAAAAGACGACTAAGTGTAGCCATTTCACTTATTGGGTGTCCTAAGGTACACTGCATTGTCTCTTTTACACATCTCCTGATAAACTTATAACAAGACCTTGCACGTGATTAAGAGAGAACAAATCCATTTTTCATTTAGTGTTTTTTTTTTCTTTCTCAAAAGGTGGTTTATATGGATGAGCCAAGCACAGGACTTGATCCAGCTTCAAGAATGAACCTATGGACAGTTATAAAACGCGCAAAAACAAACACTGCGATTATCCTCACTACTCACTCTATGGAAGAAGCAGAGTTTCTTTGTGACCGCTTGGGGATTTTTGTAGATGGAAGGTTACAATGCATAGGAAACCCAAAAGAACTAAAGGGAAGATACGGTGGATCTTATGTGTTTACCATGACAACATCATCAGAACATGAGAAAGATGTGGAGATGTTAATTAAAGATGTTTCTCCAAAAGCCAAGAAGATATATCATATCGGAGGGACCCAGAAATTTGAGATCCCAAAGGGGGAAGTTCGGATCTCGGAAGTGTTTCAGGCGGTAGAGAAGGCAAAGAGCAATTTCAAAGTGTTTGCTTGGGGACTTGCGGACACAACTCTTGAAGATGTCTTCATTAAGGTTGCTAGAACTGCTCAGGCCTCTAATGTCTTGTCTTGAGTCCTTTTAATATTAGCATACTTGTCTGTTCAAAGTCAATATTTGCTTGTTCTTGTTTGATAAAGTTAGTCACGTAGGTAGATGTTTAATTTATGTACATTATTGAAAATTGGCTGCAAATATGGGTTCTTTGAGGTTCCTATAACTTGTTTATTTCTGAATGATTTATGTAAAACAATTTTGCCTGACATGTGAATATATTAGATAAAGAACACAATAGAGCATATGCACAACTACACAAAGAACACAGCAACACTTAGGTTACAGTGTTAAGACTGCATCTTTAAGCAAGACACAATAGAGTGTTTCCCACAGCATTTTTTTGACTTGTGGCACTTGGCGCTAATGATAACCGTTGTTCTAAGGAACATGTCCTCCAATAGTCAACTGAATGATCATGTGCCAATATCTTCGAGATTCGTGATATATTGATTGTTATATCATCATCGTCATCATGTTTCCCCATAACCTTAGTTATGATAACTCATTTTCTACAAATGCAGTTGAAGAATTTATTGTACGTGGTATGGGATCACTCCTTTCTTGGCAAATACGTGAAGTTTTATCGTGGTTGAAATTAAAAAGTAACAAGTTATAAAGAAAGTTTAATGGCCTAAACCACTTAAAATATTCACAAGTTGAAATAAAAGCTTGTTGTATGGATCTTATTGTGAATTCACAAAGTCACTAAACAAGATTACCTAAGAAGCTCCATCAATGGCGACGAATCCTGTCCCCGCCAGTTTCTTGACGCGTGCTAATGCCTTGTTCAGAAAGAACTTAACCTTTCAGGTCTGACCAAGCAATATATAATACATGTGTTATTTCATTTATATAATATATACATATCCTGATACTAATTCATCCTTGGTCTAGAAACGGAATATATGGAGCAATGCTCGGCTCATCGTGATCCCTTTGTACCTCTGCGTGCTTCTAATGGGCATTCAAGCTCTGTTCAATACACAGGTCAATAACTCTGTGGATAATCGATGCGGTTGCAAATGCATTGACGAAAACAATGGAGATGGTAAATGCGAAAGAAAGAGCTGCGGTGCAGAATATTCATCTCCAAACCAAGCCATCTTTTGTTCCTTCCCAAACCCTCCACCATTACCTCCGTTGTTACATATTCCGAGCTCTGTACTTGATAGTAACTCGTGCACACGAGACTCCGGATCTTGTCATGTAACGATACTTGTTACTGGGAATAATCATACCCTTGGAGCAAGTATGCCTCCTCTTAATATCAAGCCTTCTTTTAGTTACTTAATTTCCGTGTCTATATTCTATAGTATTTGTTTTTCATATCTCAAAACTAATTAATATTCACTTTGTAGCTATATCTCGGAATCTGCTGCCTACTTATTTAGCGGTCAATTCCTCTGACGATTTCTTGCGTAATCTATCATATAATCTCTTGGCAAGTTCTGAGATTCTAGTTGTTTCCATTGTAAACTAGTCTCTTATCTTGGCTTTTCTGATTATAATGGATATATACATTTAGGGTACAACATCAGAGGCAGCCAACACCAATTATCTTGATCCAGGGATTCACTCAGATCTCCCCATCTTCAACATCCAAGCTGAGTGCAATCCAAACACGACATTGTCATCATTCTCATTCCGACAACCACCTCTTAAGTTTCATAAAGGTATATTCATAAAAAGGACATCGAGTAGACTAGTAGTTTTCTTTTTTATAGTAAACCTACATTTTAGTTTACAAGTTTTAGATCTAATTTAATTGCATTCCATGTTCCAAGTTAATTTGTTTAAGGGAATGTTTCTTCCCTCATCACTCAAAGCTATATTCTGAGAAAACATTCTTGCAGCCGATTAACTTAATGTTTGATGTGTCAAAACAGAGGAGAGATGTGTTCAAGGATTGAATCAATGG
This sequence comes from Raphanus sativus, assembly GCF_000801105.2. Taxonomy (NCBI): domain Eukaryota; kingdom Viridiplantae; phylum Streptophyta; class Magnoliopsida; order Brassicales; family Brassicaceae; genus Raphanus; species Raphanus sativus. The sequence continues at coordinate 40,804,689 of NC_079516.1, read as the reverse complement.
CGGAACAACTCCATGGAGGTCAACAATGAAATCTTCAAGGGATATCAGCAAGAAAATCACGAGGAGAGCATCAATGAGATCGTTGCAGGTTATTCCCCACTTCTCTACCACGTGTTTGTGTGTGTTTACCTGCACTTTTCTTACTGTTTATCTATGCTTTAATCAGCATACGATCTCTTGGACACTAATAGGAACAACTTCAATGTGACTATTTGGTACAACTCTACATACAAATTTAATATACAAGATAGGCGTGTAAAGTTTGTCCGAGTTCCTCGCTCAGTCAACTTGGTAAAGTGTTGTTGTCTTCAAGATATTAATAATTTTTATTATGCACAGGATATGTCTCTTGATCAAACCCAGTCTTAGAATCTACAACAAAATTTCAGGTTTCGAATGCTTATCTGGAGTTTTTGCAAGGCCCAGGGACAAAAATATTATTTGATTTTGTGAAGGAAATGCCTAAACAAGAAACTAGGCTTCAACTAGACGTGGCATCTCTCATTGGTCCCATTTTCTTCACATGGGCTATTCTTCTTCTGTTCCCAGTAAGTTTGTTTTCTATTTATTCATCTCGATACATGTTGATCTGTAAATATTTTTGGTAAAATTGATCTGTAAATATTGGATGTACTTTTCCTTCATGATCAAAACCATTGTTAGTTTTCTTTCAGAAAAAGAAAACCATTGTTAGGATTTAGTGCTAGCTTAGAGGTTGTATAACTGGCCTTCTTCTTCATTCAACTTTCTACACTCAGATAAAACAAAGTGATTGTGAAAGCACAAATCAGCAAGCATGTCATGAGATATCACTAGTTACATGAATTTTTATGCAGGTGATCTTGACCTCATTGGTGTATGAGAAGCAGCAGCGTTTAAGAATTATAATGAAAATGCACGGCCTAGGAGATGGTCCATACTGGATGATATCCTATGTATATTTTCTCATCATATCCACATTATACATAATAAGCTTGATGGTATTTGGATCAGCAATAGGTAATGTATTCTCTGTCTTATCATATGTTATTTATATATATAGAACAATTTTCAGAGCTACAGTTTCTTGCAGGACTGAAGTTCTTCATGTTTAATGACTACAGCATCCAATTCATTTTCTATTTTCTCTATATAAATCTGCAAATATCCATTGCCTTTCTAGTCTCCTCAGCATTTTCAAAAGTTGAAACAGCATCAGGTACTACAGTCAATTCTTTTCTTTCAAATTTTCTCAGGAACATGTTGAAGAAACACATTTTTTTTTTGTTTAATGTCCAAATTGTAGTTGTTTCTTACATACACATCTTTGGATCTGGACTCTTGGGTGCATTTCTCTTCCAGTTTCTGCTCGAAGATGTATCATTTCCCAGTAAGATATTAAAAATTAGATATTCTCCCAAAACTAACTGCAAACTAATATGATCATTACTTTCTTTTGCCAGGACGCTGGATTTTTTTCATGGAGTTGTATCCAGGCTTCTCTTTGTACCGTGGATTGTACGAGCTCTCCATATACGCTTTTCAGAAAACCGTGAATGTAAGAGATGGAATGAAGTGGAAAGATTTCACTAATAGTGCAATGGATGAAGTCTTCTACATCATTATCGTTGAGTGGTTTGTGGCGCTCATTGCAACATACTACATTGATCAGGGTTCTATATCCGTGAAAGGCTCTTTTTCATTCTTGAGAAACCCTTTCAAGCAATCTCTTTCTCCACAAAAGCCTAGACTGTCAATGCAGAGCTCTTCAGTTACTGTAGAAATGGAGAAATTAGATGTCACTCAAGAGGTATGACAACAATGATTCACAATATTTTGCATGTTCTTGATTTGAAAATTTCTAGCTGTTTTTATCAGTAAAATTTTGTTTTAATCAGAGAGACAGAGTTGAGAAACTGAGGCTTGAGCCAAGCACAAGCCATGCAATTGTATGTGACAACCTGAAAAAAGTGTATCCACGTAGGGATGGGAACCCACCAAAAATGGCTGTTCGAGGGTTGTCTTTTGCAGTGGGTTCAAAAGAATGCTTTGGCATGTTAGGGCCCAATGGTGCTGGAAAGACGTCTTTCATCAACACGGTCAGTGTCCATCCTGATGATAAATTACACTTACCTTATACATGAAAAATTATATCTGGCTGGCCGGATCTGAGCACATGCTAGTGAAACATTGGCCTTGACCCCAAAAATTTTGGAGGTCCTATCTAGCATAGACCTCATTAATAGAAGTTGTACTGTGTTTTTATTCCAGATGACTGGACTTGTGAAACCAACATCAGGCGCAGCGTTTGTTCAGGGTTTGGACATATGCAAGGATATGGATAAAGTGTACACAAGCATGGGTGTATGCCCACAGCACGAGTAATTTTTCAAACTCATGAGAACATTTTATTTCATTGAACTATACATAGTTAAGTTTGATAGTGAGTATATTGGTATGCATCCCTTATATACTATTTTAGTACTAATCTCAGTTACGATGTGTATCAGCTTGCTATGGGAGACACTGACTGGGAGAGAACATCTGCTCTTTTATGGAAGACTTAAAAATCTTAAAGGCTCTGAGCTCAACCAAGTATGTGTTATATCAGTCTTACTTCCCTTTTATATAACTCTACGAGTACCAATCCATGGATGGTCCAATTTATGCTTTATCAGGTTGTAGAGGATTCTCTTAAGAATGTCAACCTTTTGAATGGAGGAGTTGGTGATAAACCTGCTGGGAAATACAGTGGAGGTATGAAAAGACGACTAAGTGTAGCCATTTCACTTATTGGGAATCCTAAGGTATGTATTTATTTGGCGTGCTCGCTTAAGAAATAGTTAGGAAACTATAAAGGTTAAAGTGCTTCGAGCTTTAAGAAATTTTCATATGATCATTGTTTCAAAAGGTGGTTTATATGGATGAGCCAAGCACAGGACTTGATCCAGCTTCAAGAATGAACCTATGGACGGTCATCAAACGTGCGAAAAGACATACCGCGATAATCCTCACGACTCATTCTATGGAAGAAGCAGAGTTTCTCTGTGACCGCTTGGGGATTTTTGTAGATGGGAGGTTACAGTGCATAGGGAACCCAAAAGAGCTAAAGGCAAGATATGGTGTATCTTATGTTTTTACCATGACAACCTCTTCAGAGCATGAGAAAGATGTGGAGATGTTGGTTCAAGATTTATGTCCAAACGCCAAGAAGATATATCACATCGCAGGGACACAGAAATTTGAGATTCCAAAAGAAGAAGTTCGGATCTCAAAAGTGTTTCAGGCGGTGGAGAAGGCAAAAAGCAGTTTCAAAGTGTTTGCTTGGGGACTTGCGGACACAACACTTGAAGATGTTTTCATTAAGGTTGCTAGAGCTGCTCAGGATTTTAATGTACTTTCTTGATTAATCTTAATACATATTAATGTACCTTTAATAAGATTACGAATGAGAGTTTTTTTTTTGAACACACGGATGAGAGAGTTAGTAACCGAAATCAAATTTGTTCTCGATCTTTTTCCTCGTGAAGATTCCTCTCCACTAACGTGTTCTGTCTAAATTTGTTATTGTCCGGTACATACCGAATAATCAATGACTTTTTCGTAGTAAAGAGTTCCATTTTTGTTTGTCTTTTGACAGGATCATGCATTGCTTCTTGTCCAAGTAATTGCCACACCGGAAAATTCTGTTTATAATATTTTTTTAATTAGTCATAATATTATGTTAAAAAATAAAAGTCATAATATCACAGTCAACCATATTACCCGACACTTCATACGTGAGACAATAAAAAAAGACTAATTGAACTGTTGTTTAATCACTACGTCCACACGTGATGACATCTGAGATGACGACATTTATCATACTTTCGTACCAATCAAAACTTCTTTCAATAATAAAAAACAATCGAAACTCTCCCTCTTCCACTAATGGTCGTGGGTAGGGCTGGGCATTTTATCCGTTAAATTTGATTCGATTCGTTATCCGTTGCTATTCGATTCGAAAATTCCGAATATCCGTAAGCTTTCGAAGCAAAGCAAATACTAAAATTCAATATCCGTCAAAATCGAAGCAAATCACAAATATTAAAATTTTGGGAAGCGAATATCCGATCCGATCCGTCAATATATAAATACATGTATATTTTGATTATATTTAAAGTTTTAAATGTATAAAATTATATAATTATTATTCTAATATATTATTTGATAGATTCTATTCATATTATTACTTATATAAAAGTATTACATAAAAGGAAGAGAAAATATTTACGATAATTATAATTTTTTTTTAAGTTTTGTGTTATTATAATTTTAACTAAGTTTAAAAATTTACAAAATATGAAGATTCATTGCTTTTTTTAATTTTTATCTTTTATATCATGCAAAAAATATATTTTACAAAACAAATTTGTATCAAATTTTTAAGATTATTTGTATTAATCAAAACAAATGAGAGATCCGTAAGTATCCGCGAATATCGCAAATATCTATTTATTTTCCGGATATCCGTTTTTCCGAATATCCGTATTTTTCCGAAGCAAAGCAAATCGAAAAATCAGATATCCGTAACATTCGAAGCAAATCACAAATACCTTCAAAAACCCGAATATCCGATCCGTGCCCAGGCCTAGTCGTGGGATGACTATTAGGCAGCTTCGTGCAAAATTTACATTGAAGACTGTCTCCATGGTCACTTTCTTGATTTCCGTTGAGATCTCCTTTTCGTATGTTGTTTGACCAAAGAGATTCATTTTGTTGGTGCAACTATTTGACCCAAAAAAAGATAAAATAAAATACATAGATGACTGGTGTACATAATATTTGAATATTGTAATGGCTTTTTTTAATAAAACCAATTGATAGTTTTAGAGATGTAAGACCATCATTATTGGTGTCCACTCTCTCTCCCTTAACTAAGGATTTTCTTCTTTTTTTTTTTTTCGGTAGAAAGTAAGGGCACGCCCTTAAATAAAGGCTTTCTCACTCTCTTTCTTCTCGGTCCTCGCGTTATTCCTCTTAAGGGCTTTGCTAAGGTCTGCCCAATATTGATGCTCTGAGACACTAGTCACAATACGACTTTTTTGGTCTAAATGTTAAATGTCACAACACGACTTGTATTCCAAAAAAAAAAAAAGACAATACGACTAATTTTTCAATTTTTTTATTTTGGTTTAGAGACAGACAGCAGGTAAAGTAGTAAGCTAGTGCTAGTATAAAATCGTGGAATGTTTATGTATAACGGATTTGGTTATCTAAATTTTAATGATGATTTTTATATTGCTCTGAGAAAATAACTAATTTGAGGTGTACCAATTAACGAACATAAACCGCGTGCGTTAAGGGTATAGACGTAATTTTGCATTCTCGTATCTGTGTTTCTGTGTATCTGATTCTGTTCTCCGCCCGCTATATGAAGCAAAGGTCGGTGATTTGTGATTCTAATTTAACAGTTGGCAAAATAAATCAAAATTCAATTTTACTAACCCACCAAGCCTAGCAATCAAGCGAGGAAGAAGAAGGAGATTAAAATAAAATATTCTTCTTCTTCATCAAATGGCGGATTCAGGAGGTCCTGCAAGTTTCTCCACGAGAGCCAATGCCTTGCTTCGTAAAAACTTATCCTATCAGGTATAAACGTAATAATCCTATTCCATACTTTATTACAGTACGTACGTATTTAGAGATCTTGTCGTGCTATTTAGGGAACCAACCTCGGACATCATTACAGATTTTTTCACTGTAATTAAAATATAAATCAGACGAAAGTGTCCCAGATTTTTTGATGTTGCTTTCATGAATCTAATTGTTATTTTTTTATGAATTTAAGAGAACCCTAAACGTACTTGTTTCTTTTTCTTTTTGGTTACTATTCTATTACTCTGTAATTCTACTGTTATGTGTGTGTTGTTGTGTAGACACGCAACATATGGAGCAATATACGTCTCATCATGATCCCTTTCTACCTCTGCGTTCTTCTCGTCGGCATCCAAGCTCTCTTCGATTCCCAGATCACCAACTCCCCTGACAATCAATGTGGTTGTCAGTGCACTCTCACCAACGCAAATGGCAAGTGCCTCAACAAGACTTGCGGTATAGAGTATTCCTCCACGGATCAAGCGTTCTTTTGTTCTATCCCTAATCCTCCCCAATGGCCTCCCCTGTTACAAGTCCCTCCTCCCGAGAGCCGCGCTGTTCGCGCCGGTTTCCTCCCGGAGATAGGCTTACCTAGTGAGTCTTGCAGGAGAACTGGATCTTGTCCTGTTACTATTCTTTTCACTGGGAGTAACCATTCCTTTGGAGCAAGTATGTTTCTTTCTTCTTCTGTGTAATTGTTTTCTATGGTTACTAATAATAATCTTCATGTGGTTCTCTCTAGGCTTGTCTGGGAATATGCTGCCTAGTTCTGTAACGGTGAACTCTTCTGATCTCTTGCAGGGTTTAGCCTATAATGCCTTGGTAAGTTCTCTGTTTTGTTTCCACTGTGAAGTGTGTTTGTGTTACATGTTTTTTTCTTATGAGCTTGTTCTATCAGGGTACAGAAACAGAGCCAGAGTTCACCAATTATCTTGATCCAGGGATCGCCTCGGATCTTCCCATCTACAATATCCAATCTCGGTGCCTTTCAAACGCTGCGTTTCCGTTCTCGTTTGGAGTAGGACCTCTCCAGTTTCAGAAAGGTATTTAATTAGATATGTTTATTTTCTAAGGAGACATTGTTGCAGTCAATTAGCTTAATTTAATGGTTGTGTCAAAAAAAAAAAAACAGACTTGAGATGTGTTCAAGGATTGAATCTATGGCGGAATAACTCCAAAGAGGTCAATGATGTGATTTTCAAAGGTTATAAAAAAGGAAATCCAGAGGGGAAACCAAATGAGATCGCTGCAGGTTGTTGTTGTTATTCAACTTCTCTGTCATTTATGTTTTTTGATTATGCACACAAGACTTCTGACTCTTCCTGTCTGCTTTCTTGTTTGCCTTAGCATATGATCTTTTGAACACGGACAGGAAAAACTTCAATGTGCACATCTGGTATAACTCAACATACAAGAAAAATTCAAGAAACAGACCTTCTGCGTTGGTCCGAGTTGCCCGCTCAGTCAATTTGGTAAGTAAAAATAATATATTGTTTTCCATGTGAAACTCTATTGATGATTGAGCTAATGCCTACGCTTTGCTAAACTGCAGGTATCAAATGCTTACCTTCAGTTTCTGCAAGGCCCAGGAACAAAGATGTTGTTCGAATACGTCAAAGAAGTGCCTAAACAAGAAACCAGCCTTCGTCTAGACGTCGCGTCTCTAATTGGTCCCCTTTTCTTCACATGGGTTATTCTTCTTCTGTTCCCTGTAAGTCTGATTACAATATACATTAGTTTATCTTCCACAAATATTCACCTAACTAATGTATAAACGATCTATGAATTTTGGAAATGACATGAATTCTGCATTATCTGTGTAACATATGAACTTAAAAATATTCACTGCCATTTGTACACAGGTGATCTTGTCTTCATTGGTATATGAGAAACAGGAACGTCTAAGGATCATAATGAAGATGCATGGGCTAGGAGATGGTCCATATTGGATGATTTCTTACGCCTATTTTCTTACCATATCCGTTTTGTATTTTATATGCCTGATGATATTTGGGTCAGCAATAGGTAACTGAAGCCTCATGTGTCAATACAGTTCTTTCATTATGGTTTCTAATATAAAAAATGTTTCCACTCTCTTTAACTTGTTATATGTGCTCCTTCCTTGCAGGACTCAAGTTCTTTCGGCTTAATGACTATAGTCTCCAGTTCGTTTTCTATTTTCTTTATGTGAATCTGCAAATCGCTCTTTGCTTTCTTGTTTCTTCAATATTTTCAAAGGTCAAGACATCAACAGGTACACTTAATAGTAATTCTTGAACATGTTGGCGGGTCTAAAGGACTTAATGGGATTCCTGTTATGTCTAAATTATAGTTGTTGCTTACATATACGTGTTTGGGTCTGGACTTTTGGGAACGTTTCTGTTCCAGTTTCTGATTCAAGATTCATCATTTCCAAGTAAGTTTGGTGTTTAATTAAATACACTCGTTTATTCTCACAACTTACTACGATTGCAAATCTATTTCATATTTTTTTAACAGGAGGCTGGATTATTTTCATGGAGTTGTATCCTGGCTTCTCTTTATACCGTGGCCTGTACGAGTTCTCACAATTTGCTTTCCAAGGAAACTTGAGAGGGGCAGATGGGATGAAGTGGAAAGACTTCAGTGATAGTGCCATGGATGAAGTTTTCTACATCATCATCGTTGAGTGGTTTCTCGCACTCGTCGCAGCATATTATATCGATAAGATAGTCTCATCCGGAAAAGACCCCTTGTTCTTCTTGAAAAACCTTTTCAAGAAATCCCCTTCTATGCGGAAGCCTAGTCTGCAGAGGCAAGGCTCCAAAGTCTTTGTTGAAATGGAGAAACCAGATGTCACTCAGGAGGTATGAATTCACACCATATATTGCATGTTCTTTGATTATTTCAGGCTCTGACAAGAATGAAAAAAAGTTCAAATCAGATAGAAAAGGTTGAGAAGTTGATGCTTGAGGCTAGGACAAGCCATGCCATTGTTTGTGACGACCTGAAGAAGGTGTATCCAGGTAGGGATGGGAACCCACCAAAAATGGCAGTGCGTGGTTTATCTCTTGCTGTGCCTTCAGGAGAATGTTTTGGCATGTTAGGGCCTAATGGCGCTGGCAAAACCTCTTTCATCAATATGGTCAGTACCCACATGGGAAAAAACTTTTCTGTTTTAGTTTAGTTTAGATTCTAATCTTGTAACTGTTGTAATATGTACTGTCTTGCCCTGACCAGATGACTGGACTCCTGAAACCAACATCCGGAACAGGGCTTGTCCAAGGCTTGGATATATGCAATGATATGGACAGAGTATACACCAGCATGGGCGTATGCCCGCAGCATGAGTAATTGAGTTATTGAATTTCATTTCATTTTGGCAAAAGAACACATAAAGTCTCTCATTGTTTCACTATAGACAGTAATAGTATTGTTGTTTATAGTTCTCTTTATTGTCTGCTGTGTATCAGTTTGCTCTGGGAGACGCTGACAGGAAGGGAGCATCTGCTGTTTTACGGGAGACTCAAGAATCTCAAAGGCTCTGATCTCACCCAAGTATGTAATCAATCTTACTTCCCTTCTGTATTAGTAAAGTTACAAAGTGATGATCATATCGTTATTTAACTTGCATTAGGCTGTGGAAGAGTCTCTTAGGAGTGTCAACCTTTTCCACGGAGGAGTTGGTGATAAACCTGCTGGGAAGTACAGTGGAGGTATGAAAAGGCGTCTGAGTGTTGCCATTTCACTTATCGGAAACCCTAAGGTACGCTATTGTCTGAGTTAAAGCTTTTAGAAGTAGTACACTAAGTTCTTTCAATCTTAACAAACTTGTCCTCATTTTTTTTGTTTGTCTACCTCTGAAGGTGGTTTATATGGATGAGCCAAGCACAGGACTTGATCCAGCCTCGAGAAAGAACCTATGGACAGTCATCAAGCGTGCTAAGCAAAACACTGCCATCATCCTCACAACCCACTCGATGGAAGAAGCAGAGTTTCTTTGTGACCGGTTGGGGATTTTTGTGGACGGAAGCTTGCAATGCATTGGCAACCCGAAAGAGCTCAAGGGAAGGTACGGTGGTTCCTATGTGTTCACGATGACAACATCAGCAGAACACGAGGGAAACGTGGAGAAGCTGATTCAAGATGTGTCTCCAAACGCTAAGAAGATATATCACATCGCGGGGACTCAGAAGTTTGAGCTCCCAAAAGAGGAGGTTCGGATCTCAGAGGTGTTTCAAGCGGTGGAGAAGGCAAAGAGCAACTTTACGGTTTTTGCCTGGGGACTTGCAGACACAACTCTTGAAGATGTCTTCGTCAAGGTTGCTAGAACTGGTCAGGCTTTTAATGTCTTTTCTTGATCTTCTTAGATCGGGGATTAGGTTTCGATTCATACAACGTCAGTATTTGTTTGTCGATATTTAATTGCTACTACATGATTCACAGTTTAGTGATCTATAAGAGTTCATGTATATTACTGGATATATACATCTTACATATCTATACATATTGCAATTATTTGAATTTTATCAATTTGGATTATATATCTACTATCAAATGTGGGATTTAATTTCGCTTTCATTTCTTTTTACAAACTGAAATTTAGCTTTCATAAATGGAAGTGTTTGAGATTCATTTGTTGTAATGGACCCTAATAACTTTTAATTATATATTTATATGTTTCAAGCAAGGAATATAATTAGAATATTAACTTGTACAAATCTTTAAATACAACTCCAAAAGAAGCTTATAATATTTGTACAAACCATGAAATGATTTTTATAAACATTTGAAATGAATGGTAGTTAATAGAAAGCGGTTTATTTACATATTATAGTCTCATTGTTTAGAAATATACCAAATATAATTTTGAGGTAAAAACAAGAAAATGAAAATGAAAATTTCTTGTTGAGGATACCAGCCCAGAGCTCTGCCTGGTAAAATATTTGAAAAGTTAGTTTAGGACATAATTCTATATAAAATTTAAGAGCATATTTATGAAAGTTATTATATATGGTTCATGATAAAAAAACACCTTTTTGATAAGCTTTTTTTTATTTGAACCTAGATTACTATTATTTATCCACGATTTTTTCTATAATCACATCTTAAAAAAATAAAACTAATTAATTAAAGTTACAATAATGTTAATAAATATATTTGAGTTATTATATATGTAATTATTTAATAGTTTTTTATTTATTATTTTTTGTTTACTATGAATTGCGAAAGAAAACATATGTTTCTTAGACCTATAGACCCCTAATAATATTTAAATTAATATTTATTTATTTATTTATTACGAATTATAGAATAATATTTATGAAAGTAAATCTAGAACATAGATATTATTTAAACATAAATTCTATATTTTAAATCTTAAAATCTAAACCTTAAACCTTAAACCTTAAACTCTAAACTCTAAACCCTAAACCCTCAACTCTAAACTTTAAACTTTTAATTTTAAACTCTAAACACTAAATCATATTCCACTTTTTAACTCTAAATCCTAAGTCTATATTAGTTTTATAACATTAGAACTGTAAATGTTTTTTTCTCTTTAAAAGTGAAAGTAAAAATGATTAGTATAAACTTAAAAATTGGTATTATGAAAGTGGTATTTTTGGTAAATTTCCAAAAAATTTAAGATATCAAAAATATTTTTCGTGAACTTTTTAATGAAATCAGTTTATATATTAACGTGGAGTTTAATTTTTTTTATGATATTTTCTTTTCTTAATATGAAAATAATTAAATTTTGGGAAATTCTTGTAAAGAGTCCTAATTTTTTTAATCACAAAATAGTTCATAAGAAAAAAGATGACTATATATTTGTCATTAAAAATCAAAAACACTAAGCTACTTAATGAAATAATATATTTAATATAAATAATATTGTAGAAATATTTATTTAAAATTTTATCCTAAATTTTAAATCCTCAAACCCTAAAACCCACTCCCCAAACAAAGTATGCAAAATCAAAGGACATAACTATCCTAAATCACTTACATTCTCTAATATAATTTGCTGTTTAAAGTTATCTGTCTATTTTTTTTAAAAGCTGGTGCGATCATATATGACTTTGCTTTTTCTTAATAGACATAGATTAGCCTACTATTTGAAAATAAAATACTCCACATCTTTATATAATATTTTACGTTTACATCTAAAAGCTTTTGAATATCTTTTAGATCTAAGACATACGCAGAATATTTTAGTAAAGCATTATTTTTAGCTATTTCTATAAGAAGCAAGATGTTTACTATAATATAAAAAAACAATTATGTAATAAAAGTTAGTTTCGTAGATTAAGTACGACTTATACATTTGATGAATAGTAAAATTGAAATGAAGCATACAAATTGTTTAGTTATTTAAAATTCTGATTGGTGAACACAAATTTATTTCTAGAAAGGTGAACGATGAATAATATAATACTAGATCTTAATCCGTGCGATCGCACGGGTATTAATTTTCAGTTTTAGTTTTTGTTTATTTATACTAAATAGTATATTTATAATATTTGATCGTTTTATATTGACTGAGCTATGGATGAGTATTTGGATATCCATTCGAATTCGGTTAAAATCTATTCAGGTTTGAGATTTTCGAGTTTAAAGATTCTAGCTCTTTTCGGGTATTTATAAACTTTGGTTCCGGTTGGATTTGGAATTTTGCGGGTTTGATAACCCGTTTAAATTATTTTAAATTTTCAAAATTTATATATCTTTAAATATCCTTAAATCTAAAAAAAATATAACATGTAAATTTGAGTAATGTAAGTTAAAATACCTAAATTAAAAATTACAATAAGTTTAACTTGAATATTTGGATGAAGAATAAATATATATTTTAAGTATTTTTTTTGTTTTGATTATTGTTTATCTAATTTAGATGTTTACTTTTGATTATTTTTTTATATTTCAAATATTTTAAACAACTTAAAATAGCTTATATCTTGGATATTAACTCGAAAAATAGCTAAAATATTGAAATATATAAATATGATTTAAATACATTCGAATATCCGAAATATTTTGTTCAGATAAGGTTTGGTTATGGTTTTCTAGATACCAAATGGTAAATCTTTTTGGATATTATCTAATTTCGTTTCAAATTTGGTAATTTTTTTTGTTCAGATTTGTTAAATGAATAGTTGATATTATAATTTCCATGAATTGTTTGTCCAATAAAAATGTATTTTTTTTAATTTGACATTGATTTAATTGAGAAGTTAATGAAGTGTATTTAATTCAAATTTAATTTTAGAATACAAATTAATGTAAGTGGAAAAGACAAAGCATTAAAATAGAAAATATTATTTAATTGTGTATTTAATTCAAATTTAATTTTGGAAAACACATTAATCAAAGTGGAAAAGATAACATTAAAATATGAAGTATTATTTAATGTCAGTGGCATAGAAGTGTAAATAACACTGAAAACTAAGGATATTTTTATATGTGTACTTCTGTTTTAATAAAGTAGATGATAAGTCTTTAGCGGTTATCGTTCTCATCCACAAATCAGATGTGTCATGCTTGAGGTAGCTATATTTATGGGAGAGTCTTTGCATCTTATCCCTTTTGTCTAGCTTTCAAAACTCTGATGTGCCCTATTTTCGGTCTTTACTTGCCGCAAGTACTTCCGGTCTTTTACATCAATTGATCAAATATAAAATTATAATCTCAAATCTTCTATGAACAAGTACTTAGGGGTAAATAATGAGACCAAGTACTTAGGGGTAAACTGCTTGAAGAGTAAACAGTAGGATTTGCAGATGCTACAGATTTGATTTACAAATTGGTTTCCATTAAAAGAAAATAGAAATATTATTTACGATGTACTTTCAAAACAAAAGGAGTATTTAATAATAAAACAATTTCAAGAAATTTATCCATTGAAAGAAAAAAGCGTGTACAATGCAACTGGTCCGTGAGTGCATTTACGCATGGGATATCCAACTCAAAAGAAAAGTAAAAAATATATATACATCAAAACAGTGTTAAAAACATTCAGTTAAGAAAAAAACAGTGTTAAAAAAACGGGTGAATTTGTGTAATAGCCAAATTAAAAAAAAAATTAAGAATATGACTATGATGTTGACATTATTAGATTTCCTAACTTTTTCACCATTTTCTTCCGGTTTTGTCCATTTGTGAAGCAAGTTGACGGTAAAATTATTGTTGTGGCGTTTATGATATCAACTTTTTGATTATAATGTCATTTTATAAATAGAATAGAACATGCTATAAATGACATAGTTCACATTAATGAAAATTATTTAAATATATTATACTATGTATGTTTACAATTAACAAATAGCATAAACGTAACTTTTTTGACAGATAATTCAGCAATATATTACATGATTACTAACTTCTAAAAGAAAATATAAATCCTTAACCCAAATATCAACATATGCAAATAGAATAGTAACAAACGAAAGTATGTCAAAATTTAAATGTTCTATTACATAACACCAAAATAGTATAGAACACTAACTTCATCTCAACCTCTAAAATCTAGATACTAAACCTTATCTCAATTCCACCCAAATATAATGGAACAATAATAAATAACATATTACAAATGGTGAAACTTTGAAATGTTTATTCCTCACCTTATAAATACTAAACCCTAAATTTTAATCACTAAACCCTAATTCAAATGTAAACCCTAAACCCAAATATTAAAATATATTTTTAAATAAAGTAGAACACTTTTTATTAACATACAAATAGAATAGAACAAAATAAAATAGTATAGGAACATGTGGTGAGAATGGAAGAAAATGAGTGGTAACCGGTAATTGAAAAGAAGAAAGTCACTTAAATTTTTTATTAACTGGATGATAGGGATAATATAGTATATATTATAAGAATAATGGATGTACTTTTTTTTTGGTTAGATGCTAAATTATGGTTTATTTTGTAGCCATCTCACCTAATTTCCCTTAAAAAACATACTCCAAAACAAACACTTTTTTTTAGCAACACTCCAAAACAAACAGAGTCAAATATACACACCTTTAAAATGTCGCCAAAATATAATACAACAAAAAAACAATATATATATTCATTTTAATTTTTCATTTTTTTCTTTAAACTGAGAGGTTTCTTCAAATATGAGATATTACTAATTTCACATATGGTGTTTTGTGAATTAATAACTTTCAAAGGATCACACACCTGTAAGTTTTTAACCCCTTTATGATATATATATATATATATATATATATATATAATTATAACAAACATATATATAATATATAAAGATAAGAGAAATGAGGTCTAAGAAATAAATCCCAAATATAAAAGTCAACAATAATATTTCTAAGAAACTGAAAGTACAGCCAAAAAAATTGAAAAGTCTCGGATAATAATCTCATCTTTCTTATTTACAGGCTAGTATAAAATTATAAATAGGATACAAATACATACACACAGACTGTACAAGGAGAAAAATCCAAAGTTTCTATCTCTCTCTCTCTCTTTCTCTATTTCTCTCTCATTACTCTCACTCGTTAATTTTAATCGATCTGGAGAAAATGGTGAACAAGCAATTGTCTTTGCACGTTGTGGGTCTGACTGTTTTGGTGGTCTTCTTGTCATGTTTTGTAAATTACATTGACTCTAAACAGATCAAAACCTATAAGCTCACCAGAGGAAAGTTGTCTGTTACATTCACTAACTATGGTGCTGTCATGACCTCTCTTCTTCTCCCAGACAGACATGGTCTCGTGTCTCTCTCTCTCCTCTCCTTTCGCTTTTCTCATTTTCTGATTTAGATCTGATTTTGTTTTTCTTCTAATGTGATTCAGGAAAGCAAGACGATGTTGTTCTTGGATTTGATACTGTTGATGCTTACAAGGTAATAGTATTCTCCATGTTATCACTTTTTGGGTTAAACTATGGTTTGGATAGAACTGGATGTTCGGCTTTAAGATCGTCACGTTATTCGATGTGTCCACTTACTTTAAAGATATTATTATTAAATTGGTATTAATATTTTATTGGTTTTAAATTATAACCTCAAGAGTCATGACACAAGTCGTGAGTCCCAATAAATGTTATTGTGTTTTTCAGCGAAACATAACTTTATATTTTTCGTTTTTTCTTATAATATAGAATGATACAACTTATTTTGGGGCAATTGTGGGGAGAGTGGCTAATAGAATTGGAGGTGCTAAGTTCGAGCTGAATGGTCAATTGTACAAGACCGATCCTAACGAAGGCCATAACACTCTTCATGGTACCCCCATTCTTCCATACTTCTTCAATTGTTTTCATTTATCCTCTTAGAATATTTTCTTTTTAATCAGATGTAAAAATGTTACTAATGGTTAATTAAGGTGGTTCAAAGGGATTCAGCGATGTGATTTGGTCAGTCGAAAACCACGTTCCCACTAGCCACATCACTTTCAAATACCATAGCTTCGACGGTGAAGAAGGTAATAACCATACTAATCATGATTCAAATATACATAAATTAAAAAATAATCTATCCATCCAAAATTTCACATTCCATGGGTGGTTTCAAAATGAACATTTATCAGGGAAAGAATCTTGACAACGATGTTGGCACAAACTTTTCAAGTTGTCATCACTCATCAGTATATATTACATTCATATTAATTTAAGAAACTTATAAATATAACGAAATAAAACAGGATTCCCCGGGAACGTGACGGTGATGGTGACGTACATGTTGATCGGAGAAAACGAACTCGCTTTGAAAATGGAGGCAAAGCCACTCAACAAACCCACACCGATCAACTTAGCCCTCCACACATACTGGAACCTCCACGGCCACAACTCCGGCGACATCCTCTCCCACAAAATCCAGCTTCTCGCCAAGAAAATAACTCCCGTCGACGAAGAACTCATCCCCACCGGCGAAATCACCTCGATCGCAGGAACTCCTTACGACTTCCTCGAGCCCCGCGAGATCGGTGGCCGGATCCACGAGTTACCCGGCGGCTACGACATCAACTACGTCGTCGACGGAAAGGCCGGGAAGCATCTGAGGAAAACCGCTGTCGTGACGGAAGAAGTCACTGGGAGGAAGATGGAGCTGTGGTCGAACCAGCCAGGTGTTCAGTTCTACACGAGTAATCTGCTGAAAAGTGTTGTCGGGAAAGGTAACGCGGTTTATAAGAAGTACGCAGGGTTGTGTCTGGAGACGCAAGGGTTTCCCGATTCCGTGAACCACAAGAATTTTCCGTCGCAGATTGTGAACCCTGGAGAGAGCTACTTGCATGTTATGCTCTTTAGGTTCACTGCTCATTGATTCCTTTTTGTTTTGTATATTTGCTTGCTTTCGGGCGGGTTTGGGTTTTCACGATGAGTAATAATTTGAATGTCAGTATCATGCATTGGTTTCTAAGGAATAAGAGTGAAGATGTTAGAACCATTAAGAGGATGAAATTGAGGCAGTCCCAGAAGCGAGAGAGACCAGACCTCCCATGTTTTGATATTTTTAGGTGATACGAATGCAGATCCTTCAACTCTTTCTCAAACTTCTGCTTCACCATTATCACCTGTTCAATGTTAATATATGAATCTAAACTCATGCTCAAGCAACAAAAACTGGAAGTGTATAATAACTTCTTTTACCTGAGATGTGTTTATGCCTAGCCTTTTCGTCCATGAATCGTTCGGAGCTTGAGCTATACCTTGAATGCTTCTGGCAAGACAAGACCGGATGTCCAGTGCGGCAGTGCCCATTGTAAGATGTTGTCTATGGTGTTTGATATGACTCGGGTTTCATCAGATAGAAAACATCTGCAAGTGTTTGATTACGCTCAGTTATATCGTATGACTTTATTTCCCAAGAGCATCAGATCAGGTCAGATAAATTACACTGCCACGAAACTTTTGACGCTGATACCAAAATCAAGACTTACATGCGCAGAGCTTCACTTAGATAAGTCATATGCACAGACTCAAGATCCATCATATCCTTGACCTGAAAAAAAAAAAAAAAAAAAAATTCATTTGCAAGAAACCAATAAAAGGCTGCATACATAAGGCAGAAGAAACTTGGTAAAGTATGAAAGTTCGATTCCAATTATGGTAGATTTTCTTTTTATAATTTTTATGTATTCTTTTATTAACTTTTGTCAGATGTCATATACCGTTTATTTAACTATATTCTCTTTAAATTTCTTCATTTACAGAAATACTATATGTTTTCCTTAAATCTCTTTTAATTCTGTTTATTTATTTATAACCAGAAATACTATATGTATTGTAATAATTCGATGATTTTTGTAGTTTCATATCATTTTTACTGTCACTATTATAAAACACTACTAATTTCAAGTAAGCAATGTTTTCTATTATTCCCTTGTTAGATAGTGGCTCATGTTTGTAAAAATGTATTTTAAATATTAATATATATATACATTATTGGTTGACAAAAGAATACACAACAATTAAAATAAAATTTAGTTAAAAGGAAACTCTACGATATAATCATTTGATTCTTAAAATATTAAAAGGCCAAATTATGCTAGTGTGCTTTAGGCCGCCAAACTAATAGGTACGGCCCTGGTTGCACTATGCACTTTGGTTTTAGAGTAGATGAGCGATGATTTCAAACCAGTACCAAACTACCAATAAGCTATAGTGGACAGAAGTTCGCTTGAAAGGAATAATCCTACTCTTAGGTAACCTAACATTTAAGCAGGCCAGAAAAAATATTTCTATCTTGACCAAATAAACTGTAGTGTAAAATGCCCACCTTATGCTTCAGGGAATGAAGGAACTTGGACCATGATACGTGAGACAATTTCGAATGTACATATTGCTCTAGTGTTGATACAAAATGGTTGATCTGATGCCTGGCACAGTAAAGAAAGACGTCAAAAGATACCAAGGGATAACATAGAGACAATTCAGGTGTTTATCAAAAGACATTTAGCATTTTCAAAAGTATTGAATAGATTGATATCAATGTTTTCTGTTACTCTTATAAATGGTCATGCGCCAGAATAAATATGATTACCATACACCCAAGCAAATGCAATCCATTGAGTAACAGATACTTAGCTCAATGAGTCACCAATAAATTATTTAAATATGAAGCTTTTATATATATAAATTTACCTTAGTTTCATCAATATATGTAACCACCGGAGTTCTTGCTTCGCTATCCCCTGTCCTTACGGAGGCAGATAAGAGAATAGCAGAAATCCAAGGGTTTCTAGAATCCTCTGTTATCCCTCCAAATTTAGCATCCTCAACACCTTGCAGTCGCAGAGCATTCAACGCCAACCTAACCAAGCTTGATTCCTATTACAATTACAAGAAACAAAACGTAACTAAATGTGGCAGAAAGAAGTAATATTATATACAAATTTTATCTGCTCTTGAGAACGCGCCAGATAAAGGCAAGAGGACTATAGACATTTCACTGTTCTCAATAACACGTCGCCATTACTAACATAATCTCAGAACATCAAGGTTTTCTCCAAATCGTAAAAATGATTTTGTCCACAACTCATTCAGCAAGTGATCTGCTATCATCTTACTGAATTTCGGAACGCAGAATCCTGGATTGATCTTAACAAAACTCAAATTAACTAACCAAAATTGATACATTACCGAATCCACTATTAGGTTTCCGATCCAAAAAGATATTCACACAGAATCGAAATGCAAGTTCCTCTTTCCGTACATGAAAAGCTTAAAATCGTTGCGGCACTAAACTTACATAGACGGAAGAAGCAGGTGAAGCACGAGTTTTAGGTGGAGGAGGAAATCGACCACTATCGGAAAGTAAGGATTCACAATTTCGCGGTGGAAGGTACGGATCCTCCACTTTGAGCTTCTCGAGAAGCTAAGCGAGGTTCGTCTCCGTCACCATTATCAGAAACACTGAAAATGCTCACTCACCGAGCAATCAGTGCAGGAACATTTTGAAAAGAGCCTCTTCGTCGCAAAAGAAAAAAAATGGAACACTTAAACGAAGATAATGGCCCAATGGGTCATTTCGTCAGAGACAAGCCAATTCACAAGCCCAATTGCTTTTACAAAGAAAACTTTGTAAGGTACATGAGGTGAGTTTCTCGAATCTTTTCCTTGCGGAGAAGACGTTCTTGAGCTTTGTCATGACCTTGTATCCACAGCATAGCCTCGTACTTTATCTGGATTCTTTCAACTGTGAGACGGACAAAAATGTTTTATTTCGCCTAGTGTTGCACTATATTTCAATCGACTTAAGCGGTGGTCGTGTAATTTTGCTCTCTGATAGATGTGAAGTGTTCAACCAAATTTCATAAAGTGAACATTTCTGGAACGTAATGAAGTCATCTACTCAATAAATAATACATTCTTATACCATCAATGCACATGAAGCCAGGCTCAACCGTATCTTTTAACTGGAACCTAAAGAAGAAATAAAACTTTTTCTGTACACACTTTAAACAAAGTCGATCAACTTCCAGAGATTTGCAAAACATTGTTATCAGTGGTCCAATTTCCAAATCTTTAAAAATTATTTTCACAGGCAAGCTAAAGAAAGTTGCAAGATCCATGAGTGATTCCAAACGAAAACACAAAAGAAAACAGGGTTCATCTTTATAATACGCTAAGGAGCAGAGTTGGAAGTGGAGGTCTTCTTGAAATCGATCTTGTCGACTTTAACCTCTCCGTCGATGAGCTCATAGACATAGACCACAACTCGAAGACCATCGATATCCATAAGAACAAAGCTGGGGTTAACATCTTGGTTGATGCTACTGTAAGCTCCAGTAGCAGAGCCTGGGTTAATCACGACTCCTCCCTCGTGTTTGTAGGCAGTGAACTGGTGGGTGTGGCCTGTTACAAGTATGTCCACGTCGAGTTGTCTCTGAAGCATGGCAAGTGATTCTAGATCACCCCATGGGATCACCTGTACAGCAAACAGAGACCATCTTTTCAATAACGCCGCAAATAGAGGTACAAAGCTAAAGGAGGCATATCTCCTTCACAGTTTAGTCTAAAACCTTGAAACAGAAAATAAAACAGTTTCAAATCCTAGACTTTCTCCGTTAACTATTCTCCAAAGACAGTTCTTTATCATAACTAGAATAGGTAACTGCAGATCAAGGAATATAGACAAAAAAGAAAAGCAAAATAACAATTGTTTATTATAAGATAATTTAACGAGTAGAGGCTGTCAGTCCCAGATATCTTAAGGACACACACACATCAACGAGGCAAGCGAACTCAGATGTTGTGTGATACGAAGGACTATTCATGCTAACTCGTGAAGGAGCATCATGAAATGCGAAAGAGTAGAGAGAAAAAAACAGAACCTGGTGGCCGTGGCAGAGACCAAGCTTGAACTGGCCGATAGTCAAGGTTTTGGTCTCAGGGTATCGTGCATCTTCATCAAACTCCCCACGAACTATATGCAGATCAGGGCATATAGTCTTCAAGTAGTCATGGATTTCCTAACAAAATAAAAACAGTAAAAAAAAAAAGACCATAAGCTTAGCAGTTAGCACTCACAAAACTAAAAGAAATATCATTGATTTCCTCATAAAATAAAACTCATAACTGCTGAGTGAGTATATCATTGAATCCTCTTATCATCATCACAGGTAAGTATTTTTAGATCAAATAAGAATGATTCTCCTGATAATGAACCGGACGAGAAAAGATTAGAAAAATTTAAAGAAAAAAAAAGCCCTACTTTGATGCAGAGATTGCCAGTGCAGATGATGTGTTGAATCTTGCCAGGAACAAGCATCGATTTGAACTTTGGAGGCAGATCAGCCGCTCTATGGGGTACATGTAGATCCCCTAATGCCAGAACCAGTACCATTTCCAACTTTCCCGATTTATATATCTGGAGAGAGAGAGAGGTCAGAGGTGAAGATTATTCCCTTAGCGCGAATCGGAGAAGATCGAGCTTCCTAGAGCAGCGATTGAAAATTACGAGATTTGGTTCGCGGGAATCTCAGAGATCGCACAACGAAGATCCTTTCTCCTTCTGTATGATCGATCGCTCGCTCCTCTTCTGTTTGTTTGACTTTACCTTCCTTCCTTCTCAGCAAACGGCGAAACTATGCCCAAGACGACGTCGTATGATTCTACGATACTTTTGACATTAACCGGTTTCTTTGTCGGTACATGAAACCGAATAACCGAATCAACTCATTAACCCGGTTTCTACGCAATCATGAATTATGCTCTGCTATACTCATCAGTATCAACGGCAAATATTGAAAACTAATTCTATCAGTAGACGGTTTTTAAGTTAAACTAATAAGCAGTTCTCAAACAAACAAAAAATGCAAATTTGGAGCTTTTGTTTAATGCTCCATCATTCCATCCAACAATATGACTCTTTTGCAGACTTCAATTGTAGATTTTTATCATTTCGTATAATCCATTAAACTACCCATCAAGGCTTAAATTTTAGTATTTTACCATACGACTCGTTTGCAGACTTCAATTGTAGATTTTTCTAATTTTGACCATAAAAGGGTGATAGTGTAATCTTTTATGAGAAAATCTCAGACAGGTTAGAAAACGTAGATTGTATGCTCGTGTTTTTAAGTTTGTATGCTCGTGCTTCAAAATTAAATTTGCGTTTGTATGCTCGTGTTTTTAAGTTTCTATATGGTGAGGTCGTGGACAAACGAAAGTCATCAATTATTGGATACTTTTTCTCACAATATATCACACGTATTTGGAACGAAGATTTAGTCGTTGGTCAAATAGTTGTATGGTCAACGTTTCAGTTACCAAGTTGCCAGTTGGGATAATCTGCAAATATTCTTCCCATGTCATGTGCTCCAGTCACCAATTTTCCCATTCATCATGCCTTACATAACCATACATTATTATATATATAACCCAGAACAGCTGAAAGCTGAAGTCTCAAGAATAAATACTGGCATTACTTCTTTGGAAAATTAACAACACAATGACTTAGTTATAAAAATTGGAAACCATATTTTAATTCCTGTTGAAGAATCTTGAATCGTTAACTCAAACTACTGCCGCTGGATAAATATCAACTTTTGTCATTGATTATAGTTTCGATAAGGTGCATCTTGTTTGTATTTACATGTTTCTGAAT
Organism: Raphanus sativus; assembly: GCF_000801105.2. Lineage (NCBI taxonomy): Eukaryota > Viridiplantae > Streptophyta > Magnoliopsida > Brassicales > Brassicaceae > Raphanus > Raphanus sativus. Next base: position 40,782,014 of record NC_079516.1, on the reverse strand, counting down.
CTGATAGCTTAATGTATTTATAATCTTTTGGTATGTTTTGTATGTTGTCCATATAATGATAGACATGTTGTCTTAACTTCTCTCTAAATCAAAACTAATAAAACCAATTGCATTCTTTTGAAATACAGACCTCTACCCATGACATTTTAGATAACGGACCTAATTTAGACACAATATTCACTACTCATGGTAAAACGAACTCTAATTGAAATGCTTCTTCTGTTCTTCTACGGCCAACTTGCTTTTCCTTTAGTATGACACTGTTATATATGGGTTGTATCAATCTGAGCATATTAAATTGTAGTTTCTGATAATAGCAAATTTAATAATCAGTTCGTGTAGATATTGATTCGATCTATAATTTACTTCTGCATCAAATGGCAGATACGTAACAAGTATCTACAGAATAAGTATTCGGGGTGAACTGAATATTCCTTTAGGTTTGGGGCAAAATGAAAAACTCAAAATTACAATTTAGCCCACATTATTCGGGAAACCCTATTTACTTGTGCGCTTTTTGGTCGTCTCTAATCAGTTCTCGTTGTTATCGTTTTGTCTTACTTATTAAAATCTTTGCTTACTCATCGGAGATGTCGATTTTGCTCAACAAAAACTCAATTTCATCTCACCTCCGATAAAACCCAGAAGTTGAAGTAAAAAAAAAACTCTTACAACAATCTCTCAGATCCGTCTTTTGTGTTTCCTCTTTTTGTCGGTATAATTTCTGCTATGGGGGAGACCGGAAGACACAAATGGTTCTCCTTCCACCACCACCGCTCAGCCTCCGCCACGTCTAGGCCACAACACAACCCCGGCGAAACTCCGACCGAGTTCCTCTGTCCGATCACCGGCTTCCTAATGTCGGATCCCGTCGTCGTAGCATCGGGTCAGACATTCGAGCGTATCTCCGTCCAAGTCTGCCGGAACCTCGGGTTCGCCCCGAAGCTCAACGACGGGAGCCAACCCGATTTGTCGACGGTGATCCCTAACCTCGCAATGAAATCGACGATTCTCAGCTGGTGCAACAGGAAGAAAGTGGAGCATCCTCGGCCTCCTGACTACGCTTACGTCGAAGGCGTGGTCCGTGCACGGATGGATAAAGAGCCGCCCGGTACGGGTAACCGGGTCGTCGCGAGGTCGGAGATTCTTCCTCCCGTCGCTGAGAATTCTCCCTCGGATTACGACTCCGTCATGGGAGCGATTCGATCTCGGTCGAGAAACTCCATATCTTCCTCTACTTCTCTTCCTCTTCACCACCATCACCGACCGTCATCGGAAGCTGAGAATCTAAACCGGATCCAAAGCTCATTCTCCACCTCAGATTACTCGTCTTTCCCTCCGATGTCGGAAGAAGAAGAGGAGATTTACAACAAACTGAGGAGCGCGAACACAGTTGATCACGAGCAAGGTTTGATTCTTTTAAGGAAGAAGACGAGAACCAGCGAAAGCTCGAGGGTTTCGCTCTGTACGGACCGGATCCTCTCCTTGCTCCGGTCTTTAATCGTGTCTCGTTACAACATCGTTCAGACAAACGCCGCTGCTTCGCTGGTCAACCTCTCGCTAGAGAAACCGAACAAGTTGAAGATCGTGCGGTCTGGTTTCGTTCCTTTGCTGATCGATGTTCTGAAGTCGGGGTCAACGGAGGCGCAAGAGCATGTCGTCGGGGCGTTGTTCAGCTTAGCGGTGGAGGAAGAGAACAAGATGGTGATCGGAGTTCTCGGCGCGGTGGAGCCGCTGCTCCACGCGCTGAGATCGTCGGAGAGCGAGAGAGCGCGTCAGGACGCGGCTCTCGCGCTTTACCACCTGTCGTTGATCCCGAACAACCGAACCAGGCTGGTCCGAGCTGGTGCGGTGCCGATGATGCTGGCGATGGTGAGGTCCGGCGAGTCTGCGAGCAGGATCCTTTTGTTGCTGTGTAACCTCGCGGCTTGTTCGGAAGGGAAAGGAGCTATGCTTGATGGAAACGGAGTGGCGATACTTGTTGGGAAGCTTCGAGAAGGTGGAGCTGGTTCGGAGGAGGCGGCGCGTGAGAATTGCGTGGGGGCTTTGTTGACATTAAGTGCCGGGAATATGAGGTTTAGGGGACTGGCGAGTGAGGCTGGAGCGGAGGAGGTTCTGACGGATATTGTGGAGAGTGAGAGTGGAAGCGAGCGGTTGAAGGAGAAGGCGGGGAAGGTTCTGCAGGCAATGAGAGGCGGAGAGAGGGAGTTTGGAGAAGGTGCGGAGGCGCGTGAGTGGAACCGGATGTTGGAAGCGAGTGGGCTAAGTCGTTCTCAGTTTCAAGGAGGACAAAAAGAAGGTTTCGCTTATTCTTCTCAATTTTAACGTAATTCAAACCCTTTTTATTTTCTTTTTTATTGGTACAAATATATTTTTTTTCCAAGGTTTTTTTTTCACTCTTTACAATTTTTTTTCGTTTTACTATGTATACTCTTGAACAAAGAGAGGTGGCAATTATTTGGGGGAGTGAATTTGTAATATTTTGATTGTTTTTTACAATGAAAAAACGACAACAAAGGTAAATGTGCTTTCGTTTACCCGTGTTTCATGTGTGAGGCCTAGTCGTGGAGGACTAAAACAAAAGTCGTCTCAATTATTGGTAGTTTTATTCTTATATACACACGGTTTCAAAACGAGGAACTAGTCGTTAGTCAAATAGTTGTATAGTCAACGTTTCAAGTTGGAATAAATCTACTACGTACATTCTTTGCCTGATGTCATGTGCTCCAATCACCAATTTGGACATTCGTCATGCCTGCACATATCAATCTCTCCTTTTCTTTTTCTTCGCATATGTTACAACAACAGCTGAAGGCTGAACTTGTCAAGACATATACTTGTTACAAACAACTGAAACCAACTACACAAAAGCATGATCAACTGATACGCTGGGTTTGGAAAGATGCTAAACACCACGAATTCAAAATCAACCAAATTTAAATTTACCTACTTATATGGTCAGACGGTATAGGCATCTAATTCAAATTGTGATCAATCGAATTTGTCTAGCACTATTAGACAGACCCCAGAAAATTAATTGGTTGGGCCGCGGCCTACGGATCCCCGGATTATCAAAAATAAAAACATTGGAAACAATATACTAATTGGAAACAATATACTAATTTCTGTTGAACAATCTTGAATCGTTAACTCAAACTAAATTTAAATTGCTGGATAAATGTCAATCCTCGCATTGACTTTTTATTTAACTGGTTACATTTTTATGTGGTTACATTTGTGCTTTATATACTTCTTAATCTGATCGTTATTATGATCATATAATGTTCATATAATCGTAGAAATGTGTCTTTTTTTTGTCTGACTTCTTTCTGATCATAACTAAAGAAAAAAACAATTGCCAACTATATACAAGCCCAAAAGGCATACCACTATCCGTGGGACATTCTACAGAACCGGACCTAAATTAGACACAATATTCACTACTCATTGTAAACCTACCCATCTTCCACCAAGTTTTGTTGGTAGGAGAGAATCAATCGACTCAAAACCATTATATTCAGACCTGAAAGGGAAGATGTAAGTTCATGTTTATTTTAGCAAACAACTAAGTTTCATTAGTTTTCTGAAAGATTTGGGAAGTATAAAGGTCTAGGGTTAGTGAAGTTGATATGGTGGGTTTAAGTTAACGAATGCTACAATTCATTCCTAATGATTGCATAAAGGCAAATAAACAGTGTCAAGCTATTTGCTTGCAAAAATTTGGGGAATCTCTAAGCTTACTTCTACTTGAAATTTGTTTAAATGTTTTGAAAACTGAATTTTGATATTGTTTAATAGAAAATATATGTGTACAGGATTATATAATGTCAAGATTTACTCACTTAGATTTTAAAATTGTCTTTTAATATGCAAACCATATGATAATGATGATTTGATCTTTTAGAGATAAAAATGAGAAACCATATATATGAGAGTATAACAACGTAGCTAGCATAACTTGAGAGGATGGACACTATAAGAAAAAGTGGAAATAAGGGAATGTTGTTATATATGCCATTTTGATTCTAAGTTCTTTGCAGATCCAGTAAAGTCCACTACTATTTCTACTCTGTTTTTTTTTTGGTGTGGAAATACGTTTCTCAAGCATCCCGATGGAGCGTCTGGTTACAGAAAGGAACATGGCCTTAACTTTTTAACATAGCACCACAATGTTAACAACGTATCAGTTATCAACAATACTTCCTGTTTTCACATAGCACCACAATGTAACCACTCGATCACCGCAGACAAACATAATCTAAGTCTCAAACATCACCATATTTTAGCTTCAAACACAAGTCAATTATGAAAGCCCAAGAAATTTCAAATAAAAGCTGCTATCACAACATTCATCCCTTATCTGCAAATAAGATAGTATACGTTTAAAACACTCAAACATAGTATATAAATAGAAAATTCTTACATAAAAAAAAGAAAAGAAAATATGTCTTCATTGAAACGCATAAGCACTTCAATGCGTAGCTCTTCTTCTGGATCTGAAGAACCTCTCTCTAATTGTGGTTAATTCTTTCACGGCTTCGCTCATTGCCAACCGGTTCACTGGAGATTCTACACAGCACCTAAGTCCCACCTCCAAAACAAGTTTCAAGCACTCAGCAACAGGGAATCCGATTCTGAGGCCGTTGTGAAGAATCTTTTCATCTGCAACTTCTAATACTCGCTCTGGCAAGGCAGACTCAATATAGCTGTGGAGGGTAAAGTTTCCTCCAAACAACTCATTTGTTGGTCGCTTTCCACTGAACATTTCCAAAAGTATAATCCCAAAGCTATACATATCACCGTGTGTTGATACTTCCCCACCCATTCCATATTCTGCACCATATTTTATAGAAACAAGACTGTAGCAATAAAAAAGTATGTACAATTTTTATTATTTAATATGTGTGACAGTTTTACCTGGTGCGGCATAGCCAATGGTTCCTCTGACACCGGCCGAACTAAGTTGATTGAGAAAGTATTCTTGGTCGAATTTGAGGAGAATCCGAGCCAGACCAAAGTCGCTGACATGTGCAATTAGATCTTCATCTAGAAGGACGTTGCTTGGCTTAAGATCACAATGAGCTATAGCTTCATGGCAATGAACATGAAGATAATCAAAGACAGAAGCCACGTCGACTGCAATGTTAAGTCTTTCAAGTAATGTCAAAGTTCTCGAGGGTCTAGCAATCTCTTCCACTTCATCCGGATGCAACCACATATCCAAGCTTCCATTTGGCATGAACTCGTAGATTAACGCTCTGAATTGATTTCCTAAGAAATCAATACTTGAGCAAGCCGTCAACAGTTTGACAAGATTACGATGCCTCACGTTTCTCAAAGATTCACATTCTGCCAAAAAACTCTTCATAGCTCCACGTTGCTGCAAGTTTAAGACTTTCACTGCAACAACCTTGTTCTCTGGCGGAAGCAATGCCTTAAAAACAGTACCAAAACAGCCTGAACCAACCAAATTACCGGAAGAGAAACCATTTGTGGCATTTCGAAGATCTCCATAGCTTATTTGTTCATGGAAAGTGCCCAAGGTGGAAGGAGTTGCTTCATTGGTCTTGTTCTTCTTTCTGTTTCTGAACCAGCAAAGAGAAACAGAAGCTATGAACAACAACAAAAGCAATGATACGCCTATGCTTACTCCAATCAAAACTTTCTTTGAGAAAGAGGAATGCTTGCATGGCTTTAGTTTCAACTCCAAGACGCCTCCACATAGGTTTATGTTTCCAAATACAGAAACTATACTAGCATTCTTAAACTTTCCTTCTGTTGGAAGTTTCCCCTCGAAGTTGTTAATGGATAGATTGAGACGTTCCAACGAGCTGAAGTTTGCAAAATACCCAGGTATGCTTCCGGTGAGGTTATTGTTTGAGAAATCAACCTCTTTAACGCCCACCAACCCACTTAGGTCTGGAATGGTTCCATCAAAAGAGTTTCCATGTAGATCAAGTTGTACCATCAAGAGACACTCTCCTAAAGTCTCTGGGAGTTTCCCTGATAGTCTATTGTGCGCAACAGAAAGTGTGCCAAGATGTTCAAGTCTCCCAACAGTTTCTGGCAAAGAACCGGTCAACAAATTATTTGACATGTTTAGTAAAACAAGCGGTGCAATTTGCATGATCTCCCGAGGTATGGTCGCATTCAGCTTATTATCTTGGAGATATAAATACAGCAGATGACTACATTTACCAATGCTAGGAGGAATGATTCCTTCAAAGCTATTGTTAAACAACCAGAGACTTTCTAATCGCGTGATGTTGCCTAGTGAAGATGGTATCTCTCCTGACATTTTATTTGACCCGACACTGAATTGTTCTAATCCCGAAAGCTTTCCAAGAGAGGTTGGGAGGTCTCCTGTCAATAGATTGTTTCCCAAGGAAAGTATTTTTAGGTTTATGAGATTTCCATTGTCGTGAGGAATGCTTCCAGAGATGAAATTCGACTGAAGTTCTAATATGTTGATGTTTGTAGATAAGTTAGCTATAGAGGTAGACAAGTCACCCGCAAGCCTATTGTAAGCTACAAGTAATGCACTCAGTTGGGTGCAGTTACTTAAAGCTCCCAAAAACTCAAGATCTTGGAGAGAGTGATCACTTCCAAAGGAATTAGTATGAAGAGACAGGAGTTGCAAATCTCGTAATTTTCCAAAGCTTGGAGGAATACTTCCTGTCAGACTATTAATCTCCATTCCCAAATTTTGAAGATTTGAGATGTTGGCAAGTGTTGTTGGAATTACGCCAGAGAAAGAATTATTTCCGATAAATAACCCTCGAAGGTTTGGTAATAAGTTACCAATATCAGACCTTAAGCTCCCAGAGAAACCATTATCAATGATGTTTAAATTCTCAAGCAATGACATATTGTAAATTGCTTGGGGAAAAACACCTGAGAAGTTGTTTGTTGCTAACTGAAGATCAACCATTTTAGCCAACCTAGCTATATCATTAGGAATTTCTCCTTCCATAATGTTTGCTACAAAGCTAAGTTCTTCGAGGGAAGTCAAGTTTTCTAGAGATGCAGGAAACTTTCCTTTAAGTTTGTTTCGACCAAGATCTAACAAAACAAGTTTCCTCAGAGTCCCTAGTTCCCATGGAACAACTTGTGAAAGAGAGTTTGAGTGTAAATGAAGTTCCACCAATCTAGAGCAGTTAAACAGACTAGTTGGAATCTCTCCTTTGAGAAAATTAAATGACATAAACAGGTGTTTAAGCCTAAACAAGTTTCCCAACTCTTGAGGGATGGTACCACCAAAATAGTTATTAGTGAGATTAAGTGATATGAGAAACGAAAGATTACCGATAGATGGGGATATTACCCCACCTAATTGCAATCCTCCCAGGTTCAGGCCAGTAACCCTTTTGTGTTTGTGGCCACATGTAACACATGTCCATTTGCAGAGAGGGAATGAGTTGTTCCATGAGGACAGGATAGCCCTTTTGCCTTCAGATACTTGAGACTTGAACTTGAGCAACGATTGCTCATCAGTTTCTGTTGAGAACAGCCGTCGTTTAGGTTAGAAGAAGAATAGAGAAGAAAACGTATTGAGGCAAATACCCGTTTAGGGTTTCTTATTAATGATGTGTTAATAATTTACAAACCCTTAGACCCATATTTATACAGCCTCAAAAACCCGATTTTCTTTTCCCAATAGAAATAGTAACTTTCCTAAACCGAAAAGACATATCGTACCGCGGGAGCCGCAGGCCCCCGCACCCCCCAGATGTCAACCTTGATAACGAGTATCGTCCGCACTCGGTCGGACTACGACCCACGAGTGCTGGGCATTTTACTGGTACAACAGAGATTTAAGACACACAGATGCAACAGTTTCATAGGTAAGACTGTATCCTTCAAGTAACATAAGAATACTGAAAGAAAGTAAAAGAAAGAGCCTCATTTTTCTCTTTTTTTTCAGGAAGGAAATTAGAAAACCAAAATGCAACTTACTAGAAAAGATACAACCGCAAAAAGAAAATTGCAAGACTTGTAGAAATGCAAAAACATTCCACTAGTCTTAACGTCCTTTCTGCGTTTATCATGGATTTTCTTTTCTAGTCAAAAACGTTAATCATGGGTTTACTGTTTTATGAAGAAATAAATCAGAGATTGAGTTTGAGGCTTTAAGATTCTAGTTCATATTGACTTCTCGACCATCTCATTATTTGGATTTTTTTGTGGAAAAATAGGAAAATGTGTCATCAATATTCAAGGAATAGGTCCAGAACATCATGGTCCAATGGTAAGGACGGGCTCCTTCCTGCATCCAGGTTGTGAGTTCGAACCCTGCTGGAGGGAACTAAGTCATGATTTCTGGACACCAACACGGATATGGCCTATGCTTTATGGCCCATTTGCATACCCGGAGAGAAGGTCTATCCGTGAGTTGCACATCCCCTTGGGGATTAGTCTGGACCCTTTCATAGGCCCGGGATACCCCAAGTTAATCAAAAAAAAAAATATTCAAGGAATAGTGAAAGTTATCTTCTTCTTTTTTTTTTGACAAGGAATAGTGAAAGTTATATTTTTTGACAAGGAATAGTGAAAGAGTTTAATCCTAGAAAATTTCTTATTATATAGAGGTTGTATCAGACGTATCAGTTTTTCAATTGTAGTTTCTTGTCACTACAATTTGAGAATCGTAGATTTACTATGTGTTAGATATTCTCGATGCGGAAGTGGGTTAAACCGAAAACATACTTTAGTCCAGTTTGTGGATGAACACTACTTGATACAATCAAACAAGGGTGGGGGATGAAATCAAAAATGAAAATCAACTATTTATCACAATTCAAGTATTTTTTTAGTTGATTCCTTTTAGTTTTTTTTCTTTCTAAAACGATATATGTTATGAATTGATACTCAATTGATTATCTTCTCTTTCCAATATCCTATATATGTAGACAGCTAAAAGATACTATGTGAAGAGACATATATCTTCAATGAAGAAACACATACATGAAGAGTTGCATTGGTTCAATGATAGAGTTTAATCAATAACTACCAGTTAACCAAACCGGTTCGGTATGCTGGGGCGCAAACCAACCTATTGGAGAAAAGATCTCACATCGGATATATGATGGGGACATAAGTAATATATAAGGGACTTGGGTCACACCACTAATTGCCAATTGGTTTTAAGTGGAAGCCCAAGAAACTTATCATGGTATCAGAGCCGGCCCAATACTCTGACCCTTTAATCCGGCCCGGACAGTGGCCCGATCAACCCATTAGCTGATGGCCCAAAGAAGGCTCAGTTCTCCGAGATAGCTAGAAAAGAACATTATCTCGGAGGGATATGACGGATTCTACGAGATTAATGGTTATACGCACAATTATCTCGAAGGAGGATATTGGAGAGAAGATCTCACATCGGATATATGATGGGGACATAAGTAATATATAAAGGACTTGGATCACACCACTAATTGCCAATTGGTTTTAAGTGAAAGCCCAAGAAACTTATCACAACCATAAACTAATACTATGTAACTCACTTTTTGAATAATCAGTTCGTGTAGGTAAACGATTCAATCTATAATTACTTCTGCATAAAATGGCACATTTATAAACATTACATTGTTATAAATTACACAAGGACGAGGTCGACCAGTAGAATAAGTTTAGGGTCAAAAATGAATAATGCGGTTAGCATTGGGGCAGAAACCGAAACACTCAAATTTACAATTTACCCCCACATCACATTGGAAACTTTAACTTGTGCGCTTTTCGTCGTTCGTCTTCAGCAATCGTTGTTTATCGTCTCATTTGCTTGCTTACTCATCGGGGGGGATGGCGTTTTTGCTTAAAAACAACTCCATTTCATCTCACCTCCGATCTTATCCCCAGGTTTCTCGATCGAATCTCATCAAACGGATATGTTTCGGATTCGTTTGATCTGTTATTGATAGGATCGTTTGATCTGTTTTTTGCAGAAGAAGGATGGTGGAGCTCTAGGTCAATCCCGTCGGGGATTCCATGTGGAGCTAGGTGCTCGCGAGAAAGATGTATGTTTAATTCTTACATTGAATCTGGGATCGATTGATTTTGTTTTTTTTGTTTCTTCTTTTTAGTTAGTTCTTATGAGATTCTTCGGAGATTCCATGGTTGTTTTCCTGTTGCAGCTTTTGGCTGAGAACGATGCATTGAGGAGATTCAAGTCGCATAAGAAAGGAGTGCGTCAATTGAAACGAATTGGAGATGTGATCACTGCTGTCGTTGTTGCTGGTATCCACTCTCATTGATTTTTTCTGTGATTCTTTCATTCACTGCAGATGGAGAGAGATATACGTTTTTGTCACTTGCTTGTGTTATGTTATTGCGTCATTACCCTATCATTTATATTTGATGGAAAGGCTAACAGCTTTCCAAAATTTTATGCACTTTGTAGTGGGGTGGAGGGGGGGGAGGGTTCATATTGTTTAGGTTTGATGATATTAGTATTCTGTGTTGGAGTTTGAATAAGCCCTTTTTCATGTGTGGATGTGTGTTCATTCAGGGTGCTGCTATGAGATCTATACGAGAGCAACAGTTAAAAAGGAAGCTTAGGCTGCTGCTTGAGGAAGCTCATGTGTCCTCTCCTTTCGCTTTTATCATCAATCTTCCCTTTTCTAGCATATGTCTCTGGGAATTCATGTTGCCTAATTGTTGCTCAGCGGTCTCTGAATAAGTGAATAAACGAAAAGGATTTGGTATTTTGTTGTTTTCGAGAAATGGAATAAACCAGAAAGACTCGTTTGTTGAGCTCGTAAACTTGAATGATTCGTCAAATGTTATTTCTATTATCGCTTCTTCTTGTTGGGTATCTCAATGGGAATTAAAACCACACAAAAATCAAAGTTCAACTTTCTTAAGCTCTGTTGCCAAAAAAAAAACAAAGAAGTTACTTGAGCTTGTTTCACATATCTGTGTTAACAGAATCTTGTAATATTATAGAAAATATAGAATGATGGAACTAGGGACAAAGTTGTTCCTTTGTTACATTTTGTAACATTCAGAATGGCATCACACAAGTTTGATGAATTTATCAAACACGAAAATTTCATTTATTTTATTGCTCCTAGTATCGAAACAATGAATATACTCAAAAGTGTATGCAACGAAACAACATTCCGCAAAGATTCATGGAAGGAAGCATCTGCTGCGTGAGAGATAGATTAGCAACTTAATTCAGATCATTCCGCTTGTTCTTCAGATTGCTCCATCTCCAATTTCTGCAAGGAAAATAAATATGAGTTGTAAGAATGAACCTAAAATAATGCGAATGTTATATCAGCAGCTAAATTCATAAAACGTCAGAAAAACTATACAAATTGTAGACAAAAGATCAAGTGAAAAAAGGTGAAGGCAAAACCATGAAACGTTACAACAGATCACATCTACCAGTTGCTTATAACCAAAGAAAATGCATAAGGTGTATGGAATGTTAGCCAATGACAACAACAGCAATCTTAGCAACCCTAACGCACACAATTGTTATGATAAGCCAAGACACCGTGGAAAAGAAATGTGACTGGCTGGAGTGAATGAATATATCGGTTTAAAAGCAGTTAGCCAGGACTAGTCTTATAAGTGTGTCTGAAGAGATTGTCTAGTCTGTGGATTATAATAGTAGAGTTTGGTTAAGTCTAACTATATTTTGTTGAATTGAAATAAGAAGAATAAGAACAAGAGTAAGAATAACATCTCATTACAAGGGGGACTACTTTTGGTCCTATCTGACCGACCTTGCTAATGTTTCTTACAAATGTGAAAACTGTGTAAGGTCTTGCTGCTAGAACGACTAAAGACTTTATCACAGATTCAAAGTTGCTCCAGGATATTTGATTACATTTCCAGAGGGCAGAAGCATATAACTCTGTTTAGGTAAAATATTCATCAAAATCAGAAGTGACAACCGATGCCCTAAATCTCAGAAGCAATCAAATCAGAGAAAAGGACGCTTTAAAAGTCTGGATCACGATCAGTGGAAACGACCAGGAACGAACGCAGCTCATTGGATACGATGGGAGTGTACCTAAGAGAGAGAGAGAGAGAGAAGTAGAAACTTACAGATTGAGCGTTGTGCCAAGAAAGGCCACGGTAGACATTAACGGAGAAAGTGGTGGTAAGGTATATGGTGGCGAGCCCTAGCCCCGCCGTGAAGGCCTTGAACGACCAATCTCCTGCTTTCGTTACTATTCCCATCTCTCTCAAGAGTCTCGGCGGCGTGGCGAAACAAAGTCCAGTCTTCTCTTCTTTTTACAACTACGAACCGCGTATCGAACCGGAAGATTTTATATCTGTGTGACGGATCAAAATTGAATACTGTATCTTTCCTTCGGTTTTCATGTCCGGTTTACTCTTTCTTTTCTGAACAATCCATGTCCGGTTTACTCAGTACTTGGATTTTGTTTGGATTTGACTTATTTTGGGTGTGACTGGTAAAATTTGGCAATCCAGTCAGACTATTTGTTCTAAATTATTAACCTGGCCGTATTAATTACGTGCTTGGAACACGTTTCTCACAAATCTAAAACATCATACTTATAGATCAATCGCTTGAACACGTCTCTGATCCTCTCACATCACATTACTTTTATCTTAACAGCTACAAAAAAGGAAGAAGTTAGTGCAGCGCTAAGAGGAGAAGCTGCTAGTTCCCTGGACTCTGTAGCCGTGTTTCTCTGAAAACAGAAGTGCCACCAGAACCAGCTGGTGAAGGTGACGAAGCTATGTAGTTTGTTCCAGACGCAGACACAGTGACTCCTGCAGCACTTGTATTCCCAGGTTGTGTTGGACCCACGCGTGGGCTCCATCTAGAAGGATGCGGAGCCTGAGAAAACAAGCAACAACAACACTCAAATCCCATAACTGCTCTAGGAACAAAATAAGAAAAGAGAGCCCAAATTATATTTTGAATCCAAGGTAGGAGTTTTGAATGTGTACCATATTGTGTTGTGAAAAGGCGGCAGCTGCTCTTCTGAGAGGAGATTCAGACGAAGAAGAAGCACCGCATAGTCGAACAACACTGGGAGTTTGAGCATTATTATGATTTGCTGCACCATCCGTCTCCCCGCCTTCCATGTGAGCATCATTAGAGACATCTACATGGAGTGGAGGACGAGATGCCGTTGTTCCTGGCTGCTGCGTGATGCTGCTGCGCCTTTTCAATTCTTCCTCAGCATTCAAAATCTGTCAGCACTCAGCAGCATCCGATCAGATCAATTATGGACATGAATAAAATTTCGATAAAACAAAGTGTGTAAATTGAAACAGCAACACTGACCAGCTTAAGGACTTGGACGAGATTGTGTTTCTTTGCATTCAACACTTGTAATCTCTCCTCCACTTGTTTCTCTTCTTTCTCTATTTCGCTTGGTACTACTTCTTCTTCCGCTGTTTCCTTTGCCTTGTGAAACACATTACACAACAATAAGGGACTTAACTGATTTGGTGTTACAGAAAGCTAACAACTTTACGAGTTCATGAAATCCCCAAAACGGATAACTGACGAAATTTACCTAAATTAGTAACCTTTCCTAATCGAAATCATTATTTATCAAAATCAATTGGGAATGTCTGAACAGAAACATACCTCCTCCGCCTTATCCTTCGCAGCTTCCTCGTGAACGGTTTCATGATTCGATAGCAATTCCATCACTCGATCTCCACCGTCCGATCCTCCTGCTCGAGCTCCTTCAGTTCTGACATTCTCCTCCTCTCTCTTCACCTCAACAAGCTTCTGCTTCCCGGCCGAACCGGGCCGTTCAGATGGAATCGCATCCCTCCGATCCGTAACCGACTCAGGCTTGACGTTATGGGTCGGGTTAGGGCTGGAACCGGGGAAGAGACGCGAGAGAGCTCGTTTGCGGCGGTGGAGGAGAGATTTGAATTCCTTGAAAGAGAGGTTGCGATCCGGCATAGTCCACCGGCGAGGCACGTCGGGAACTTTGTGAAGGTTGCCTCTGTACATGGATATCGCCACCATCTTTTTTTTTTTTTTGGGGAGTTCCGTCGTCAAATTCGCCGTTGTGTTCTGTTTGCTACCGTGATTGGGTATATGGTGATGGGATTTCGAGTTGCGTGATGTTTTGCTGTGGGAGATGAGAAACGTGCGCCGTTTCAGTTACACGAAATTTCTATGATTGTATTTAAGCCGATGGGAAAGCCCACACATGTATGTTTGAAGCCCATTTACTATCAAATTCTATTACTCCCTCTATTTGATGATATTTGATGTTTTGTCTAAGTGCACCAAAATTAAGATAACTAGATTTTTTAAAAAAATGTATTTTAAAAATATTATTTTAGAATCAATTAACCAATAATAAAAAAAGTAGTAAAATCTAATTGGTTGAACATTTTCCAATAAAATTAAAACTAACCTTAAAATCTCCAAACTTCTTCTAATTTGAAACAAAATTATCCTTCTAAAACATCAATTATATTGAAACGGAGGGAATATTATTTTTTCAAAAGTCATTTCTATAAAAAGTGAAAATTCCCAAATAAATACCTGAACAAATTTCATTTGCTAAAAAACTTAATCTATTTTAGTTTCATTTTTAATACAAAAACTATTTTTGATAGCCAATTAATACATAATTTTTTTTAAAAAAATAGAAAGGTTTACACCGCCAAATTAACAATATCAACCCGTTAAACGGATTCGTTAAAATGTTGTGGTGGACCTGGTGGTATAAAACTTTTGATTTTCTAAAGTTTATCTATTAATTTGGCTTCTAAAAGTAGTTTGGATATCAACCAAAGAACAGAAAAAAGGTTTAGGTATTTGTAAACCAAATCCGCCCCGCTTAATTTAGTGGATAATCCGTGAAATCCTCTGTTTTACCTTTTTAAAAAAATAATTATTTAATTTATTTATTATAAAATAATATATTTATAATTATAACTTTATATATTTTATATATATATTTTTTAGAAAAATATTTCCCAAATCTTTTAAAATATATACTTTTTTACAAAAGAAATATATTTTTCTTTCTTTAAATTTGCGCGTCGTCAGGTACCCGCGATCCAAAATCCACAAATTCAGATCTTCCCTGCATAAAGTATTCACAACTCACATCCGTACCCGCAAATTGATTTTTTTTTAAATTGTTTGATCCGCATCCGCTCTGCAGTGGGTAAAACGCGACGGGACCTGCGGGTTAAGACTCATATTCCCAAACCAGAAAATGCACCTTTGGTGAAGGTTTACCACCAAAAAAGCCACGAGCCGAAACAACCAAAGGCTGGAGAAAATAAAATTTAGTTCAATTTTATTTTTGAGAATTTTCATAACGAAGAAAATAACATGGAAATTAAGCATGGAGGTTCTGTTCTTGGGTCGAATTCGATTCTATTTTATGGTTTTATGTAGTTTAGGTTTTTGAAACTCTTATCAAATTAACCGACTGAAATGTGATTCAGCTTTTGGATTAACCCAAAATTAACTAACTTTTTGATATTTTGGTTAGATTTCGTTGTATTCGTGTATATTTTGTATCATTTTTATATACCTTGATAAAATTTAGTATACAATATTAGAAAACAATATTCTATGTATATGAAAACTGAGTAATTTGGTAAATATCAAATCAATGTATACCAAAAAACGAATAATTTTTTTTTTCATTTTATTTTGTTTGTACATATTTCATAAGTGGCAAAATCTTTCATTTTATTTTAGTTTTACTAATCGAAAGTATATGTGGTCGCATTAGAGGCAACGAGGAAAACCTCATGTAATCTTAGTTCTTTCAAAGGTCAAAAACGGTATTAGATTCTTAGGAATTTCAAAAACAGATTAGTGGCGTGCTATATTTAATGGGTGGACGGTGGGCGAAATTAACTTTGTAATTGAATGATTCGGAAATTTTGTTCAAATCGGCCTTGTAATTCTTTTCTGAATTCCTTTTAAAGGTTGGTTTAATGAAATTTAAGTTTATTAAAAATATTAAAAAAAAAAATAAAACCTCACCGCTAGATTGTCATAGGTCCAATCACAGTCGCCGTTATGCTTTTATTTGAAATTTTCAAAAAAAATACTGCCGTTGGAAAATAATACCAACGAATCTTTAAAATCAATAAAGAAAGACACAAATAAATAAATGATAGAATATATTAAGAGTTTAAACGGCAG
Organism: Raphanus sativus; assembly: GCF_000801105.2. Lineage (NCBI taxonomy): Eukaryota > Viridiplantae > Streptophyta > Magnoliopsida > Brassicales > Brassicaceae > Raphanus > Raphanus sativus. Next base: position 40,765,882 of record NC_079516.1, on the reverse strand, counting down.
TTTTAGAAACGCCAGCCCCGCTCTTTCTTCATCATTCTTCACATTTCCATAACTGTTTTTAAATTTCTTTATAATCTCAATCATCAAAACACGTTCCACTTTTACTTGATTGCTTCTTTCCCGCCAATTACTCATCGTCTTAGGGTTTCCCTTTCAAACAAAACTCTTCCTTGCGAGTTTGATTCCGAGTTTAAGAAGACGAAGAAGCGGGAGCAATAGATAAATTGCGCCATGCTCAGCAAGAAGAGATCGGTTCAGATACTCACTGCCGTCGGTTCACTGTACATGCTTCTCGTCACGCTCGAAATCCCCCACGTCTACAGATCCGGTCTCAACACTCTATCACACGACCCGTTAACCCGACCCGATCATCTCGGCAGCGAGTTGGATCCGCAAGAGAGGCGGCGAGCTCCAGGACGTCCTTTTAAGAGCTTGATTTATCAAGAAACGGTTCCCCCTGCTCAGGCTCCGGGCGCTGAGCCGAGAAGATTGTCACAAGAGATCATATCCGGGTTGAAATTCGACCCGGATCCGAGTAGCAGAGACGAGTCTTCGGAGCTCCGTGAATCAGCAAAAGTAGCTTGGGAAGTTGGTAGAAAGCTATGGGAGGAGCTAGAATCTGGAAAAAACCTTAAAGCCTTGGAGAAGAAACTTTCGTGCCCTGTCTCTGTTTCGTTATCCGGGTCGGATCTTTTGACACGTGGGAAAGTCGTTGAGCTTCCCTGCGGGTTAACAATCGGATCACACATCACGCTTGTGGGGAGGCCACGCGCTGCACACTCTGAGAAGGTTTCCCAGTTTGTGGTGGAGCTGCAAGGGTTGAAGGCAGTGGAAGGGGAAGGTGAAGATCCGCCTCGGATTCTCCATTTCAATCCAAGGCTTATTGGTGATTGGAGTGGTAAGCCTGTGATTGAGCTCAACACTTGTTACAGGATGCAATGGAGCTCAGCCCAACGTTGTGAAGGCTGGAGATCTAGTGATGATGTAGAAACAGGTGAGTCATGTGTTGATTGGTTATAGAAAAATGAGTCCAGAGAGTGACTGTTTTCTTTTCACAGTTGATGGTCAGGTTAAGTGTGAGAAGTGGGTTCAAGAAAACGGTAGAGAAGAGACTAATAAGAAGGAAACATGGTGGCTTAGTCGTTTTATACGCAGGAGCAAGAAAGTAACTGTAGAATGGCCGTTTCCATTCACTGAGGAGAAGCTCTTTGTGCTTACGCTGACTGCTGGATTGGAAGGTTATCATGTTAGTGTCGATGGGAAGCATGTCACATCTTTCCCTTTCCGAACTGTAAGTCATGCTTTCTTGCAAATGCTCTTTGGAGTAGTAGTAGTGATGATAATTTCAAAGTGTGTTGTTCGGTTTTGGGCAATGTGAAGGGTTTTACGCTTGAGGATGCTACTGGTCTAACTGTTACTGGAGATATAGATGTTCACGCTGTTTTCGCTGGCTCTCTCCCAACCTCGCACCCTGGTTTTGCTCCTCAGAGGCATCTTGATCTCTCGAGAAGTTGGCAGGCGCCATCGGTTCCTGATGAAGAAGTTGAGTTATTCATCGGTGTCCTCTCTGCGGTTAATCATTTTGCTGAGCGGATGGCCGTGAGGAAGTCTTGGATGCAACATAAACTTATCAGATCTTCCAAAGTGGTGGCTCGATTCTTTGTGGCATTGGTAAGTTGAAAAGTTTTATGAGATTAGTTGTTTTATGTCTTCATTCAGATTTGATGCTCAACTTTTTGTATATAACATAGCACTCGAGGAAGTCAATTAATGTGGAGCTAAAGAAGGAAGCTGAGTTTTTTGGGGACATAATTGTAGTGCCTTACTTGGACAGCTATGATCTAGTTGTCCTGAAAACTGTTGCAATTTGCGAGTATGGGGTGAGTTTCTAGTTCTACCCAACTAATATGTTTTGCCATATCTTGTATGATTTCATCATGGTATATGAAAACTCTTGTTTTGTTTTTGATTTGCAGGCTCATCAGTTAGCTGCCAGATACGTAATGAAGTGTGACGATGACACATTTGTCCGAGTAGATGCAGTTCTTAGGGAAGCAAAAAAGACACCCAAAGACCGAAGCTTGTACATTGGCAACATCAACTATTATCACAAGCCTCTTCGCCAGGGGAAGTGGGCTGTTACATTTGAGGTAATAAAGAACACAAAAAAATAAACAAGAGGAGTTTGGTATTATTTGATAAAAACAGTCTTACACAACTTATTCAACTGGTTTCTCCAGGAATGGCCAGAGGAAGATTATCCACCTTATGCCAATGGTCCTGGCTACATATTATCAACTGATATCGCTCGCTTTATTGTTAAAGAGTTTGAGCAACACAAACTAAGGGTAATTTTTTCTTTTTTTTTGGGAAAAGAGTATCAGAGAGAAGAAGAATCTAGAGATGTATGTGATGCGTGATTTTTACATCATTTTGTTTATGTTAATAGTTATTCAAGATGGAGGACGTGAGCGTGGGAATGTGGGTGGAACAGTTCAACAACAGCGTGAAACCTGTGGATTATGAGCACAGCATTAGCTTCTGCCAGTTTGGTTGCATAGAGAATTACTTAACGGCGCATTACCAATCGCCAAGACAGATGATCTGCTTGTGGGACAAATTGTTATTGACGGGCAAACCTCATTGCTGCAACATGAGATGACCCAACGGTGTATGTATCTCTTCTGTGAGAAAAGGAACATAGATATTCCATTGAGAACATCAAAATGAGCCTTTGATGTATTAGTCTTTACCTTCGAACAAATCAATGGATCCTTGTTGAATCATTCATTCACATTCATTCTTTTTGATGATTACACTTCGTAAACCAAAATTAAAATTGAATATTCGTGTATGCCAATGGTATAGCTATTGAGGGTTGGTGAAATTAATATTACAATGCTATCTAAACAGCAGCTGAAGATAAACAATCTTTACTTTTTTCTTTTTTTTTGTAACTAACAATCTTTACTTCTTCTGTAGAAACTGCGATCTTTCTGGTTATCTTTTTTTTTGGCTCAACATACTTCATTTATTTAATCCAAAAGCTTTTACACTCTAAGTTTATCAACCTCGACAAGAGGTTTTATCCAAACAGGCAAAACAGAATACAATACAGAGACATTGTTCTCAAATGAGATAGCCTCTCTTGCCAGTCTGTCTGCAACCCTATTCCCTTCACGACAGCGAAAGACAACCTGAGTAGAACCAAGCTTCTGTAACAGCAAGGATGTATCCTCCGTATAGGACTGAATATTTGGTCTACTTCCCTTGTCATGGTAGGCTTGGACCAATTCCTTGCAATCAGATTCAAAGATGATATTGCAGTAATTTAGCCTTACCATAGACAGAGCAGCCCATCTTAGAGCCTCAGCCTCAGTCTCTATAGGGGATCTAAACTTAGGTAATCTTCTAGCTCCACACCAAATGACTGTTCCACGGTGATCCCTTAGAGTCCAGCCTAGACCACTATGACCTGTTTCTTTTTGTCCCATGATCCATCAATGTTACATTTAAGCCAGGTCTGTGGCGGTGGTTTCCAATGTTCTGCAGCTCTAACAGCTGGAGCAGCCCTTGGTTCTTTAACCTCCATATCATCCCTGTTGTCCCACTCCTCCTTATCACATATTGCTCGATCTTTCTGGTTATCTAGTTTCATCTTTTGCCGCAATGTTCAGAAATATTTCATCTTTCGGATTATGAAGCTATACCTCCTTGTAGTTACAAGTCCAGACAATCTTTGGGGAAAAAAAGAAGCAGACTCGATACTCACCTACCAAAAATTCACTTTCGGTTTTAAAATATTAAAAATATATCATCGCAGATCGAAAACACAAAATATTATATTATATCAAAATATATATCTCTAAATTTACGGGCAACCAGCTAGTAGTTTTAAAAAAGGAAATTTTCTATAATATATGCTATATAAATGCAAGGTTATTTTAACATGATAATTCTGTTTTAATAAGATAGATTTTTATAACAACTATTCTCCCAATTGTACAAAATTCTACTGCAAAATAAGATCATAATAAAATCATTAGCTTCTTATCAAAGCAGGCTTATACAAAAGAATCAATTTTAAATCATTGCAAAATTCATTTAACAACACATAACTGTAACAATAATATTTTATTTAATATATATAATATATATATATTTAATTGTGATTATGTGTTTTTAACAGAAATTATACCCCAGGAAGTTTTAAAGAAATGTTTATAGTTTGTTTAGAAACTATGAGTGTTGCCCGCATATGTGGACATAATTTTCTTACAAATATTTATTAGTTTATATTTTTTATTAAAATATATATGCTTATTATTGTATTAAAATTTTGAAAACACTAACATATTAGAAATATTTTATAAATGTTTTTGTTTGGTTACTATTTAATTATAAATTACTTTATATCTTAATTTTCAACTTTTATAATAGAAATAATTATTTTAAGATAACAGCACAATATATAAGAATTATCTTATTTAAATATAATAATATTTTTAATCTAAATTCATTTTAAATTATATAATAAATTGATAAATAATAGTATAGATATAAATAAGTTGTTATATATATTTTTTAAAACAATTTATGATAGAAATAAATATTTTAGGATAACAACATAATATACTTATTTTTAAAGATATTATTATTAATATAAATTCGTTTTTAATTATATAATAAATTTGAAAATAATATTATAGATATACATAAATGGGCAATTATCTAAAACAATTATTTTAAGTTTTTGTCACAAAATAGCCCTCAAAAATAAAATGACTAAAATAACATCTTTTTATTTTAAAATTTTTAATATTTATTTTTGATTTTTAAAAATTTGAATACATTCCTAAAACCACAACCATTAACTCTAAACCCCAAGTCTTAGATTATTTAACCAAATGATTATAAACGCATATTTAACCTTCAATAAAATCTCTTTTGGTCATTTTTTTATTCGAGAAACTATTTTTGTGAAAATGATTATTTAAGAGAATTTCTCTACATAAATTATTTACATCTTGTTTTTAACTTTTATAATAGAAATAATTGTTTTAAGATAACAACAAAATATATAATAATTATCTTAATTTTTTTAAAAATAATATGATTATAAATTATTTTTATTTTAGTGTATATTTTATATTTTTATATTTGGATGATTACTATCAATATTATTTTTAATAATTTATCTAATAAAAACTTAAAATTCGTTTTTATTTTGTGGCTAAATTATGTTTTATTCATTAAGGTATAAATGATATTGAGCACTCTAAATTTTTTATTTTAAAATATACTTTTATATTTTGGATAATTCTTATCATTACTAATTTTAACTACTTGTGTAATCAAAAAAAAAATTCTTTTTTATTTTGTGGGTAATTTATATATTTATCCATTAAGCGTATAAACGATATTAATCATTGTAAATTTTTTAAAAAATATTTTTAAATTTTGGATAATTCTTATCATTATTAATTTTAATCAATTATCTAATCATAAAATTAAAATTCATTTTTATTTTATAAATAATTTATACGTTTATTCATTAAGGGTAGTATCGATATTAACCTTTCTAAATTTTAACGTAGAAGTTTTGTTGTGAAAAATCACTTCGCAAATATTTTTTTAAATATATTTTAAATTTTGGATAATTCTTATCATTATTAATATTAATCAATTATCTAATCAGAAAATTAAAATTCGTTTTTATTTTATAGATAATTTATATGTTTATTCATTAAGAATAATATCGATATTAACCGCTTTAACTTTTAAAACCGTTAGAAAAAATCCCTTCACAAATAATGATATTGATATTATTGAATATAGTTGACATCAAAACCACATATTCTAGTCCACTCATGCAAATACATACGGACTCTTCTACTTATCATTATCGCTTTATCATTCTTTGTTAAAAAAAACAAATTATCGCTTATAACTGAAAACTATATTTTATTATTTTTTTACGAAAGTTAATAAACACATGAATCTAATTGAATGAATGTAACTGCGGTAGTAAAAGACAGTTTAACTGTTAAAAAAAAGAGAGCCCAAATTTTAAATGACAAATATAAATATTGAAAAAAAAACATAAGAAGCAATGATAAATAAACATTCAAAAATTATTAGAAATAAAGATTCAACGCTTAAACAAGGCGTTGGGATCAATAATAACTGAAAACACAATTAAGACAAATCAAAATTTGAAGAAGAAAAAGATTAGTCCCCATGATCAACATTGAGTATCAATTCACACTCGTGAGACTAAAGCAAGTTGCCGCCCTCCTCAACTCCTTCTCCCCTATTTCATCTATAGGTTCCTTCGAAGATTCACCAGAGCTGCAACAACCAAAAAAAGTTAGACATGTTCTCATATTCTCAAGTCTTTTTAGCCGTATACAAACATACCTTGAAGCGTACACTTCTTTCGTTTCCGTGAAAGATTGACTCTCATCGATGATTTCGAGGAACTGATGGATTTCATCATAGTTGTGAACATCAACTTCTTCCTCTTGTTGATTCGATGCCATCTGAAGATTAACAAGTTGAGATTGTATAGCCATCACACTGTTATTGTTCTTCGTCTCGCTACAATGCTCGTTTTGATTCATGAATCCATAGTTATGATGATGATTATAAGGAAACTGACTCTGACCCCAAGCCAAAGAAGTGTTATTATGATTATTGAGAACTTCCTTACATGACTCTGGAGTGGGATTGTAGTCATGGTTATTATTAACTTCACTACAATAAGACATATGCTGAGGTTGTTGTAGCTGCTGTGTTTCAGAAACCGGACTGAAAAACGGTATGGTATTATTGCCTTGGTTAGTGTTAACCGGAAGTCCCATTCCCAAATCAAGCTGCGACGTGAGATCTTCTTGCTTCTCACCAATCTCGTGAATCATCATATTATGAGGGTTAGGGTGATTCTGACCGTTACGATAGAGCTGTAATTGAGAATTTACGGCTTTGAGCTCTTCCTCGGCGACCCATATCATGTATTGAAGCTGTTGCGTGATCCCAAGGCAACCGTGGACAGGGTTACGATCTCGGACGTAAGACTGAAATATAATTGATTTCATCGCTTCTGGTCTCTGAACTTCGTCGAGGTTCTCGAGTATTTTAACGATGCTTCTAACGCCGAAAAGCCTATGAACGTTTTGGAAGAGCTTTGGCTGTTCGGCTGGAAAGTAGGGTGCGAGTGGGCAGTCCGCGGCGCAGCGTCTGCGTTGGTACTTGCACGCAGCACATGCACCACTCGTGCCGCCTTTAAGTGTCATGTAAACGATGAGAGAGATCAAGAGAAGATCCAAAAATCTCTCTATTGACCCAATGGGATTGTGGATGGTTTTTATTTGGCTCATTCGATGGGGGCAAGAAATCAAAAAAAGGAGACTGGAAAAAAAAAACAATGATTGAAGATTTTGAATGAGATGAACGTGTGTGTGTTAATGGTTTTTGGTAAATGATAAAGGAAGAAGGAGAAGGAGTGGAAGTATATAAGCCCGATTTTGCTGAGTGGGGAGAAGACCGAGCAAACGAAAGATAGTGCTTTTAATTTTTTATAAGAAAATGTAAAAATATCCTGATTTTTAGAAACAGTTTTCATTTATTATCCATTTTTGAGTTTGTTTTTTTTCTAAGAATAGAGTTACTTGAAGAATAGTTGTTTTCTAATCTTCTACTTAAAATAGAGTTATATATCAATGAAATCAATTTGTTTCGATACTGGAGAGAGAGACAGAGACAGATTTTACATTTTGAAAATTTTATTAGATGTTTTGTATTATCAATTTAATAGTTTGTCCTCCATAAAAAAATGGATAGGAGATTTTTAAAATGGATTGTGTCTTATTTAATCATAGTAATCTGAAGAAAAAAGAATCCAGATATAAAATTCAAATTGATCTTATTAGAATATTCTTTCAAGCTATATATACTTTTTTTTTTTTAAAAAGTTATAATACATTGTTACTAAAAATTGAAGTTAAACAATTTGATTTAATTATTATAAAATCATATATAGTAAAAGAAAACCATATTTCTAATTCAAAAAAAAAAGAAGAAAAAAAGAAATTGGGAATGAGTTTTGGAAGGTACATGTCTAACCTTCATTTTCGAGAATGTGAATTTTATTGGAGTTAATCAGAGTTCTTAACCAACCTAAAGACTTGCAATGCAGGCAACCGCAGGCCATCTCTCTTTCTTGCCTTCTTTCACAAGGAACAACAAAGGAATGTCGGGTTTTGTCTTGAACCTTTTGTCTATGTTTTTCTTTTTGTTTTCCTTTTCTGTCGATTAATTTTTTTATGATCTGAACTTTTTAACACATTGAATATGAACATATTAAACAGTTTTCTATACGTGAATCAGTTTAGATGCTAGACAAGATGCACATGAAGTTGGTCTTTTTGGGAACTTATTGCGAACCAACAGATTTAAGGAGCCAGAGTGGAAGTCAAGGATTCTTCTATTCAGGAGTTGAAGTGACGGTCTTACTCTCGGGGAATCGAACTGATCGATGTCTTTGATCGTTTCATCCAACAACAGCAACGGATGAGATCTCCTACTGGCTGCTGTTGAGTTTTGCAGCTATTTTTGTATATGGAGATCAGTTGTTTTTATATTTTGTGGTACAGTCTATTTTTGGAAACTAGCTTTTATGAGAATGTACTGCAGCTTTTGGGATCTCATCTGCTTCAAGCCGTATGTAGAAGATGATGCTGTTCCGAGAGGAAGCCTATGTAACATTAGAATGAGACTTTTTATTTTTATTTTTAAGATTGGAATGAGACCTCCTCTCTGATGGGCCCATAATTTTAATTTATAAAAAATATTAAATAGAAATTCCTATATATTTAATAAAAAAATAGAACACATAAAATGAAATTTATACAAATAAAACATATAAATAGATGCAAGATATAAACACTATATCTGTTTCACTTAGTTACTTACTCCACACAACCGCGTGAATGTTTGTATTCATTTTTATATACATAGATATTTGTTTTAGATCATTAGTGATATATACTTTAATGTTAATCATATACTTAAATGTTTATATAGTTATTTCAAATACAATAATTTTTTAATTTACATGATATAATTAATCAACTGTTTAAAATCATCACATTTATTTGGTACGTTTTATTATATATTTTTATTGTATTTTTATTTAGTAATTATCTGCCAAGATGTAGATTCGAAGACCATAAAACTCAAAATTTTAATTTTGTGATATTTATGAATAATATCATTTTAACAAAAATTTATCCGCTATCTAATCATTTGAACAGATAGTTGACTAACTACTAGTATAATTAATCTATATATGCACGTTTGTGAAAATTTATGATGGAATAGACACTACCCAGAAAATTGAGTTTGAAATAGACAATTTTTCCTCGTGTTTATATCATTTACCAAGATCATTAAACCACTAATTTCTTATACAAATAGAGCTTGAATTCAAAAGGTTTTAAATCGTAGCCGATTAAATAACGAAAATAATTTATCTAAACCCAAGCATCTTTTTTTGTCAAATCTAAACCCAAGCATCTAGTTCTTAATCATATAGTTATATAGAAAATTGAGAACCATACAAAATCAGCAATCTATAGAGTTTATAAAAAGTTACTTTATTGTCGATGACTAGCATAAGGGTGCGACTCAACTACCACGTGGGACAAAAATAAATACAGAAATTCTGGTTATGTATGGTTTTGTAGTTAGGACCACTTGATACCTATTCAAAACTTGTGGAGCAAATTAAGCAAATAGTTATAACTTTAGGAGAAATTGCCAAAAATACCATTTTCATAGTATCACTTTTCATGTTTACACTAACCACTTTTACCACTACTTTTAATGAAGGGTTTAGATTTGAACGTTTAGGATTTAGGGTTTAGATTTGATGTTTTAGGGTTTAGATTTGATGTTTTAGGGTTTAGGGTATAAAGTTTAGGGTTTAGAGGTGAGGATTTAGGGTTTATAGTTGAGGTTTCAGGGTTTAGGGTTTAGGATATTGAATTTAGGGTATATAGTTTAGGGTTTAGGGTTTAGAGTTGAAGATTTAGGGTTTAGGGTTTAGAATTGGGAGTTTAGGATTTAGAATTTTGATTAAAATTTTGAAAAGCATATAAAAACAAAGATATAAGAGTCTTTAACATTTTAATAAATAAGGTATTTTTGAAAATGTGTATTTAGTGGTGGTAAAGATGAATAATGGTACCTTCAAAGTAGTATTTTTGAAAATTCCCCTAACTTTAGGGCATTTTAGAGATTTTCGTAAATCTCTAAACCCGATACCTTTGTACAGAGAAACCTTTCGCTGGCTCAGGTTTTAGATCGTCACCTGAAGAAACCAAAACAAAAATGCTCCGGTCACTTCTCCTCCGCCGCTCCAACGGCCGTCCCCTTCGAACCCTACCCACCGTCCATCCACCATTTCACCCTCTCCGCACTCTCTCCACTTCCGGTCAGACCTTAACCCCTCCCCCTCCACCGCCGCCTCCTCCTCCGCCTCCGATTCCATCATCCGCCTCAGAGAAGGAGTTCCGCAAATACGCCGGATACGCAGCCCTCGCACTCTTCTCCGGCGCCGCCACCTACTTCTCCTTCCCCTTCCCGGAAAACGCCAAACACAAGAAGGCTCAGATCTTCCGTTACGCTCCTTTACCCGAAGACCTCCACACCGTCTCCAACTGGAGCGGCACTCACGAGGTCCAGACCAGGAACTTCAACCAGCCGGAGACTCTCGCCGACCTCGAGGCTCTCGTCAAGGAAGCTCACGAGAAGAAGAGCAGGATCCGGCCCGTCGGATCGGGAATCTCCCCCAACGGGATCGGGTTGTCTCGCTCGGGGATGGTGAATTTGGCGCTGATGGATAAGGTCCTCGAGGTGGATAAGGAGAAGAAGAGAGTCCGTGTCCAGGCGGGGATTAGGGTTCAGCAGCTTGTCGACGCCGTTAGAGAGTATGGTCTCACTCTCCAGAACTTTGCGTCCATTAGGGAGCAGCAGATCGGTGGGATCGTTCAGGTTGGGGCTCATGGGACAGGTGCTAGACTGCCTCCTATCGATGAGCAAGTGGTCGGTATGAAGCTTGTCACTCCTGCTAAGGGAACTATTGAGCTTTCCAAGGATAAAGATCCAGAGCTTTTTTATCTAGCTCGATGTGGGCTTGGTGGGCTTGGAGTTGTCGCTGAGGTCACCCTCCAGTGCGTTGATAGACAGGAGCTTGTGGAGCACACTTATGTCTCGAACTTGGAAGATATCAAGAAAAACCACAAGTTAAGTTTTTGTCCCACTTATCCAGCATAGTGCAGTTTCTATCGTTTCCTAACTTTGTTTTTGTTTTTGTTTGTGGCTGTTTTAGAAAGTTGCTATCTACAAACAAGCATGTGAAGTACCTGTATATTCCTTATACTGACACAGTCGTGGTTGTAACATGCAACCCTGTATCGAAATGGAGTGGGGCACCTAAGGACAAACCAAAGTACACTAGAGAGGAGGCTTTAAAGCATGTCCGTGACCTCTATAGAGAGAGCGTTGTTAAGTATAGGTATCGTTGTGCTTTAGCTGTTATGACCAAATTGTTACCTCTAGTGTGGAGGACTAAATGATACATTGTTTTTTTTTTCCATCATGATGTATTTAGGGTCCAGGACACTAGTAAGAAGTCTCCTGACAGCAGGGAGCCAGACGTTAACGAGCTTTCGTTTACAGAGCTGAGAGATAAGCTACTTGCACTAGATCCTCTCAATGACGTTCACGTTGGGAAAGTGAATCAAGCTGAGGCGGAGTTTTGGAAAAAATCAGAAGGATACAGAGTAGGGTGGAGCGATGAAATCCTGGGATTTGACTGTGGTGGTCAACAGTGGGTATCAGAAACTTGTTTTCCTGCTGGAACTCTCGCTAAACCTAGCATGAAAGATCTTGAGTACATAGAACAGCTGAAAGAGTTGATTGAAAAAGAAGCAATACCAGCACCTTCTCCAATAGAGCAGCGCTGGACAGGCAGAAGTAAGAGCCCTATGAGTCCTGCATTCAGCACTGCAGAGGATGACATTTTCTCATGGGTAACTCTTGTTTTGCCTCTTTGACTTTCGTGAAAATAAGTATAAAACTAGATAGTGGTGTCAGTCTTTAGGAAGCTTGGTCCATGTCTCTGTTGTGAGGAAAACATTTTGGAATATTGATGCTACATAAAGAGATAGATTGTTGTTTCACTTGGTAGATTCTTGCTATTGGCCAATCTTGTTCCAGCATTGACTTCGTTTTTCATTCTCTCTATATTGCTAGCCATATACACTTATAATATGCTACGTTACAATTTGTGTCAGGTTGGTATAATCATGTATCTCCCGACAGCAGACCCTCGCCAGAGGAAGGACATCACAGATGAATTTTTCCACTATAGACGTTTGACACAGGCAAAGTTGTGGGATCAGTATTCTGCGTATGAACATTGGGCTAAAATTGAGGTAATTTTAGATGATCCTTCTGATTCACTCACCTTTTTAGAATTTCATATTTTTTTAGTTAGATCAGACAAAAGCTCCTACAACCTTTTCTTCTTGTAATGCAAGTGTTGTCATGGTGAAAAGTAAGCAAAAGGAAATGTGTAACGCAATTGTTCTAATTTTGAGTGTTAAAAATGTTTTATGTAATCAGATACCAAAGGATAAAGAGGAACTTGAAGCCCTGCAAGAAAGACTCAGAAAACGCTTCCCGGTGGATGCATACAACAAAGCACGAAGGGAGCTGGACCCAAACAGAATCCTCTCAAACAACATGGTGGAGAAGCTCTTCCCAGTCTCCAGCACTGCTTAAAACATTTTCATCAGTAGTTTATTTTCTCCTCTGAAGTACTTCCTTTTGGAATCCTATACGTTGCATCTACAAGTGTTTGTAAGAAGAGTGAAGCCGATATATTGGTCACCCAAAAAAGCTGAATAAAGTGTACATTGAGTTTTACTACTCTTTTTTCGCAATTCCCATGAATAAATACTTTTGTTGTTCTATTCCATTTTCTGGAATGAGGGTTTGTGGCTGTCTTGGCTTGTGCATTGTTTGGTGGGTAAGTATGGTCTTAGTAAGCTGGAACTAGAAGTTGTATGGTTCTATTGTTCTTGTCGGTTTTGGCTTCAGACTCAGAGAGGACCTTGAGATATAGAGAGAACTGTAGCTATTTTCGCCAAACACTTCACATGATGCTTTGACATGGTAGGGTAAGTTCTTAATGATCGTTATGCCAGTAGCAAGAAAAAGATAATCCATAACTCTACTGCAAGTTTACATGAAGATACCAACAAATGATTCTTATTAGTAAGATAAATAGGTAACAAAGCACACCTACCTCAATGTTTAGAGTGTATACTCACATAAAGGCTTTCAAACCAAATCAAATAAATAAATTTAACAAGAAAAGGGAAAAAAGGAACAGTCTAATACCAAACAAGAGAAATTGAAGCAAAGCGTGTGTTTGTTCTTCGGCTTTCAAATCCAAAGCCCCCACTTAGAAGAAGAATCCATCCTAGAAATTCACAATCTAACATCATCTCCTCTACTTTTGCTATCTACATTCATCAGCTGACTTCTTCTTTCATGAAACCCCACCAAGAACTCTCTTCAGCTCGGACTTCTGTTCCGCTGAAAGCTTCGACGGATACCTCACGTTAAGCTTCAATCTCAAGTTACCTTTCCTGCCAGGCTCTTTAGAGATAGGCATTCCTTCGTTGGGAACAACAACCTCGTGATCGGGGTTGATGATATCGGTTAGCGGGATCACGAGAGTCCTTCCATCAAGCGTCGTCAGGTCGATGGTCTTACCTGTTAGCGCTTCGAGTAGAGTGATCTCCTGGTTGACCAAAAGGTCGTTGCCGTCTCGCTTGTAAACAGGATGCGGCTTCTCTTCAACCACGAAGATGATGTCTGCTGGTATGATACCAGGCTCTTCGTTGCCTTTCTTAGGGAAAGTGAGCTTTGTGCCTCTCTTCCACCCGGGTTTTATTTCTATGGGCAGTATCTCCTCAACCACCCTCATTCTACTGCAAAAGCCAAACCAAACAAAACAAACAAACACGAATCGTAACAGTATTGAGACATCATCAGTCAACTTTCATCTATTTTTTTACCGTCAATGAAATGGTAAAACTAGATAAAAATTCTAGACATACCCAGAGGCATCGTAAACATTTCGAGACAACCTCATCTTCTTCTTCACACCTTTGCAAAGATCCTCCAAACTACAAGGCAACGGATTCTCAACGGCCGGAGCTTTCCTAAGCTCACTGCTATGACCGTTCCTGAAACTCGCATCCCTAAACGTTCTATGCCCTCCTCTTGCTCCTTCACCGCCTTCAGATCCAAAGATCTCGGCGTAGATATCCTCCGCGTCTCTAGGGTTGAAACGGAACGACGCCGCGTTAGGCGGATGCTGCCTGTGCTGGTGGTAAAACTGCTGCGGCGGTCGCGAGGAAGAGGAAGAGGAAGAGGAAGGGTCGTGCGAATTGGGGAATTTGCCAGATTTGAGGCCTTCCTCGCCGTAAAGATCGTAGATCTGGCGCTTCTGAGGGTCGGAGAGGACGTCGTAGGCCTCGGAGATCCGCTTGAATTTGGCCTCCGCTTCGTCACGCCTAGCGGAAGGGTTCTTGTCGGGATGCCAGATCATGGCCAGACGCTTGTAAGCTTTCTTCAGATCATCATCCGTCGCGTTGTGATTCACCTTCAGTATGTTGTAGTAATCCACACCCATGTTATCGAGTTTCGTTGAATAATTTTTCACCGAGAGGAAGGGGGGAAAGTAGGAACCGAATCAAGAGGGAAAGGGCAGATGCGTGGAGACTGGAAGAGAGGTACGTTTTTAGAAACAAATCGTTTTTCTACTTTGTCATAATTTTTTTAGATATTATAATCCTTTATTATTTTTACATCATAGTTATTTTGGTTATATATATATTGCATTTCTATAGATTGGTAAATGGCATAATTAGTTAAATTTGTCTTATTTAAACTTTTATTATTGGAAAAATACATAGATACGTTACCCAACAATTTTTTTATTTTCACCCCATTCAATTTTTTTCACTTAGGATATCTATTGGATAAGTTAAGAAATCAAATTAAATAAAGAGTCAATTGGGTAAATAACCATAGATGGAAAGATATTTAGGAAATCTTGCAAAGAAAAAGTTAATTAGGTATTTGGATGAAGGCATCCAAACAAAGTTACTCTTCTGTCCCTAGGCATGCATTTGCGCGAGTCTTGTTAAGCGTGTGAATTTTTATTTTATTTTTTAGAAAAAAATATATATATAATTCAACCCTACGAGATTTTCGAAAGATTACAAGTTCCGGGACACCGGAGAAACAACGAGTATCTGAAAATACAACGACATCAAGCTCATAAATAAAAACTAAATCTAAAACAAGAGAATCGGAGCGAGGGAAAGAAGATAGATGAAACGCAAAGCTTCCATCTCCGACAAGACACAGGTGGAGGAGAGCATTCCGGTGTGTCCGAGACCGATCAGTAGACAAATAGTTGGCCTTCCTACCACAATGTTTTTTTTCTTGGAGTTTCTTCTTCAGTCATAATAAGTGAATTGTGATCAAAGTCTAGTATCAGCAATGCTAACCTCTCCAAAGTAGTTTGGATGGTATTCACAGTCCAACATTGCACCACTTTCCTTTATTTTCTTGAGAATTTTTAAATAAAAGCTTCTGCTGATCAGCTATAGCTTCAACCAAGAAACCTGCAACCCACATAGTCCAACCAATAACCTCTGCAGGCTGAAATAATCTTCTAATCTTCCACCGTTACTTGCATTCACAAAAGAAACGGGTAAACTAACTGTCTAAACCCACACGGTCTGGGAAGATAAAAAGAAAAAAAGATAGAAGAAAACCCACATATTGTTAGATTACATGCATCCAACTTAAGCTGAACTACTAGTTTTTCACTCATTTTTTAAAGATGAAGAGAAAGCAAAGGTTGGAAACTAACCTGAAAAGTCCAAAAGATAACTAGTTTCCCCATATTTTCACGCTTTTCATCAAAGCATGAATCTTCACCCCACTTCAGGATTCTATTCACAGTTAGGATGTCATCAAATATGACTAGAAAACTTAGTTTAACTGTTTACGTATATCTCTATGTTTCTCTCACACAATATTCTTATGTGGTGCAGGTGCAGATATGATGAACAAATGAGTGGTTATCATCATCAATTAAGGTGTACAACTTACAAACCTCATAAGGAGGAGCATTCCAAGACGGAGTCCCCATACGACTACTAGTAAAGTCAAGACTACCTGGGAAATAAAAAAAGAATCGAATCAAAAATACAGTTCAAGAAAAATAAATCAATGAATCAGCGATAGTTTAGAAGAAAGAGTAGCTCAGACAGAGAGCTTGTTTTAAGAACCTGACGAAACGCCAAGTGCCTTTGAGAACCAGAGTCAAGACAGCAAGTATCACGAAATTGGTACTTCCTGTCCAACATTATCTTTTGAAGTCAAATCATGTTATTAGCAAAAGCCATCGAAAATACAAAGAATTAAAAAACTACACACCTTCGGAGGTAGTCCCGCAGCCCCGACGCCCATTTCCGTATAACCGGACTCTCAAACCCTAAATCCACGCACATAAGACCCTAAATCCACCGGTCAAGAAGGGACCGCTTTGACAAGATGCACAGCGAGGAGAACCGCCATCTCCTCAGAAAGCTCAGTCGCCAACAGCCAACCTCACAACCTCGGTGCACGCCTCCGCACCCCGATCACTGATTTGCGAAGCCGAGCGAGCCTCTGCACCGTCCTCTAGCAGAAAGAGCAAGCCGTTGTCCGACGAGCCACCAGAGCATCAGCGACACCTTGGAGATCTAACGCTTCAGAGATCTCACCGCATCGGAGGAGAGAGAGAGCAGTGTCTCCAAACGACCACCGGATCGCTAACTCCCGTCCGTGATGTGTTCTGATTCTCAAGGGGCCGGGGGAAGGATCGATCTACCGGATTGTCATGACGCCGTCAGAAAGATCTTTTCCAAACAGAAGCTAGATAAACGAGGAGAGAAGAAGGAGACGCGCGTGGCGTTGCATCTATAATACAAGGGCAATTTTGGTTTAAAACAGAAGTTGTACAGTATGTTTTTGCGATATACTCCCTCTGTTTCAAATTAGATGATGTTTTGAAGAGTTTTGATGTTTCAAAATACATGATGTTTTGATATTTTTATATTAATTTTACTTTATTGAAGATTGTGTCGCCAATGATGTTTTTATAGTTCTTTTGATGATTGGTTGAATTAGTTTTTATTTATATTTTAAATGATACATTCTAGTTAAAAGTGTATGTCTTAGTTCTTGTGCATTAACCAAAACATCAACTATTTTGAAACAGAGGGAGTACCATTTAGCTAAATAATGTTTGAAATATGTATATAGCGTGCAATTACTCTTAAATTAAATACATCAAAATTTTAGGATATGATAAATATAATGTTTTGGTCACCAAAAATGAAGAAGTAATAGAATGTAAACATAAACTTTTATTTTGAGACAAAATGAAATAATTTTGGATAAATTTATAATAGTTTCTTTATTCTTTTTAGTGAATTTACAGATTACATCTAAATAACTATAGAGTATGTTTTAAATAATTATGTATTATATCTCATATAATTATAGATTATTTATATTTTCTTTTATATGTGGAATAAAAGGTAAATGTTCATTTTTTTTGATTAAGATCATTTCTGTGGACAATCAATTTATATTCATATAGATAAACATCTAATCTTTTCATTATACACACATAAACTCTTATCCAACACTTGATAACCTCTATTCAAATTCCCAACTTTCAAAGTTTTTTTCTTTAAAATGGTTAGTTAATTTATGACTCCGCACGTAAAACAATAGTTATAATATTTATAGCTAATGTAATTTCATTATTTGCAGCAAGAATAGAGATTCGGGAATGGAGTTAAAAGGGGAAAAAGCCATGAAGAAAGCTTTGGATTATATCTATAAGTGTGAAGGTACTAACAAAATACAATGGTTGTGTTTGAGACAAAGAAAACGTATCATAATGAAATTTCTCCTTTTGTTAGGAGTCAGCGATGTAGAACTAGCCAATGGCGCACTTATCGTGCGTGGAGAAGGACTAGATGAGGATACAGTGAGAAGGAATATTGATGAGATTCTTTTGACCACATGGAGGTCTCTACTAGTTTGATACGTACATGTGGCATATATATATATATATATATATATATATATATATATATTATATATAGAATCCTTGTAGTAGTCTTCTTCTTTTAGTGATTTGTTCTGCCATGTATGGGGAACCGAGCAACAAAATCTTGTTTTACATTCATATTCATTTGAATCTAAGGAGATTACAGTACAACAACAACAAAGATGAGACTGAATTAGATGACCAGAATAAAAATAATAAAAGTTTACAGATTAGACCGAGTTCTTCTCTCGCTGCTTCTGCTCATCTTCATTGGTCTCAATAGCAGAGATGCCTTTATCATCACTGCCTTTGTATCTATAAAACTTAGCCACTATCAAGAAGTACACCATGTTAACGACCATGAGCCCCGTGAGCATGAAATAGAAGTAATCCAATTTCGCCTTGTTCAGATCCTCAGCTAACCAGTTCCCCGAAGGTGAATGTTCAGTCGTCCGATGAACAGTGGAGATCAAGAAGCTAGCGAGGTAGCTAGAAACACCTCCACCGACGTAGAAGATCGAGCCAGCGAAGCTCCTCATGTTCTCAGGAAACTGTTTGTAGTAAAACTCCATCTGTCCGATGGCTGCAAAAGCTTCAGCTATCCCTGCAAGAACCAGCTGCGGAATCAGCCACATCGCTGACATCGATGAGATCTCTCCCGCTCTAGGCTCCATCCCTAGGGTCTGTCTTGTCAGCGCAATGCTTCTTCTACGCTCCTCTATGAACCCGGAGACCAATAAACTCAGCACCGCAAAAAAGATCCCCGCTCCTATTCTTTGCAAGAGTGTTATACCAGTGTCTAGACCGGTCACTCTTTTGAGCGAAGGGACAAGGACACGGTCGTAGATTATGATGAAAACCGTCATACCGGTCATCAAGAACACCACATAGGTGGCTGCGGGGATCTTGAAGCCACCGGAACCTAATCTCCTGTCGCTCTGTTGCGCTTGGAAGACGGGATAAGTCATTTGCATGCTTATTGCAAGGTAGTAGATAGCACAAGCGAACCAGATTGGAATCACTCTTATAATACATTTCACTTCTTCCACTTGCTGCATCGTACATAGTTTCCATGCATCAGAAGCTGTTCCATCAGAGTTTAACTTGTCCTCAGGAGTCATTATCGCTGCTTTGTCTAGAAACCTGACAATATAACAACAACAAACCAACATTTAGTTTTTTTTTAAACTGCATTCATTGTAAAAATGGTTTTTTTTGTTACATTTATTCAAAAAGAACAACATTTAGTTTAAAAAAAAATTGCATTCAGTGTAAATATGGTTTTTTTTTGTGGAATACATTTATTAAAAATAAAAATAAAAAAAAAACACAAAGCAACAGAGACAGAACTCTTATGTGTTTACCTGAACTGGTCGGTGTATTTTAGGGTTAAGTTTGCATAGTTACGAGGAATGTGATTGTAAAGATCGACCCAAGGCTGCTTAACCGGCTTCAATCCTCGTTTCGAGATGGCGGCTGCTATAACACGAGCTATACCAGCCAAGGGACTACCGGAGGCTTTCACTTTTACATAAAGTTTATGACCAGCGAAGAAAATGACGCAAGCCAAGAACATGAGACCCACAGGGATACTCAAACCGATGGTCCAGCTCACGTTGGACTGGATATACACAACTAGCGTGAGCGAGATGATCTGCGCGAACGTGAAAGTGAAGAAGTACCAGTTGAAGAAACTGTTGATTCCTTTCTTTCCTGATTCGGATTTGGGGTTGAACTGATCGGCACCAAAGGCCAAGTTACACGGCCTGATACCACCGGCACCAACCACGAGAAGCGCTAAACCCAACATCAGAAACGCAATCTGGCCCCCATCAGGCCCTTCGCATGAACTTTTTGTTCCACAAGGAGTCGGGTGCAGTCCCGGAACTGCTGCCGTGAGTAGTATCGCAAGCGATCCCTACAAAAAGATAAACACGGTTTAGTAAAAAAAAAAAAAAAGAATTGAGTCTTAGTTAACGAAAATAAAACGGTTAAGTGTACCAGAAAACAAGCGATGACAGCAACAGTGAGAGTCTTGTAGCGACCAAAGTAAGTGTCGCAGAGGAAAGCAGCGAGGAAAGTGCCGAAGTTGATAGTGCCACTAAAGGCATTGATGATTGTTGCAGCTGTGTATTTCTTGAGGTTGAAAACTTGAGTTAGGTACACAAGAAGGTTTGATAACGTCCCAATGATCCCAAGCTTCTCAAATGTTTCGTTACCTACAAGAATCATTTATTAATTTCTTTTTCAACATAAATGAATCACTGGTCTGTTGTCCAAAAAAAAAAAGAATCACTGGTCAACCCCAAAAAAAATCTGGTTTCCCATAAAGTAACAAACTTTTTGTAACATTTAATTCACAACTTTTTAAACCGAAACACACACGAATCGAAGATTTTACTTTCAGTGCTTTTTTTTTTTGAATATTCTGCTTCTTTATTCTTTTGTCTTTAATTCTTAACTGCTGTAACTCCCAGAAACTAAATAAATTTGTCTTACGCGTATAAAAGTTATAAACTCAAAACTAAAAAGCATTATTAATGAAAAAAGTTGTAAATTGTAATAACTCTTTCTCCAGATCGTTGAATAAAAAAACTCTTTCTCTAGATCTGGTAGATTCGGTTGATCCGGGTTTCAATCGTTTTCAGAAATAAATTTCATTTCGTAATCCCAAATTCGAGATTTTCAACACAGTGAAGTCGAAGAGAAAGTACAGTACTTTTGAAATCACGGACAACATGTTCTAGTTTTATTCTCACGTTTTTATTTAGTTTCTGGACCGTGTTGAGAAAGCAGACACACAATAATATAAAAACAGATTGTCTGAATAGAGAAAAAGAAAAAAGAGCGTTACCAATGATAAAAGGCATGACTTTCCATCCTCTATACACGAGCTTTTTCTGATCTTCATCAAATGAATCGACCGAATCAGAACCACCGCCATCGACGGCGGAGTAGGGTTTCTGATCCTCATCCGTCTTCATTGTCTCAACCTCAAAAGGCTTTCTTTCCATGGTTTCTTCAAACTGTGTGTAATTATTGTTATTCTTTTAACTTCTCTCTGTCTATGGCTGAAGATGACTCTATTCTTCATCTCAAGCATCGCTCTGTCGTCTTCTTATATAGTGGTGGATCCAGAATATGGAATTGTCGGAATCTGGAAAAGATAAAAGATAAAGGGAAAGATCATTATGGTGATTTTGGCTGGGGAAGATAGAGACGTGTGTGGTGTGTGGTGAATGACTCATTTTTCTAATTCTACTTATTTTTTTTTTATTTTTTTCCAAAAGTTTCTTTTGAAAAAAAAAACTTTTTGCTTTGACAAAACCAATCTTTACTTAATAATTTGTAAAAATATATTGAGATCATTGTCTGTGCTTCAAGTCAAATAATATTGTTGAATTCTTTCTTTACTGCTTTCCAAAATTAATAATATTTATCCGTAAAAAAATAGAGAAAATTTATCCAATATGTTTTTTCATGACTTACAGTAAGAGCAACCTCGAGTTTTTCAATTTGGATTTCCCTTATTCAAAATAATAACAATTTAATTTCACAGATAATTAAATTTTAGTTATTTAAAAAATATTAGTTCATTCTATTTCATTTTCTCTGATATTTTTTTTATAAAATAAAAGATACTCTATTAAATACTCTTAATAAAATTGCTCTAAATTACTTAATTATATCTTTTTTGTAGCACTAATATCTTACTTAGGGCCTGACTGGTGTAACCGCAGCGGTTGTGGTTGCGGTTGTGGGAGTTTGCGGGTGCGGATGGTTGCGGTTTTAAGCGTTTTCTAGAGATTTGTACGACTGGTACAACTGTTAGAAATTGTTGCGTTTGCGGGACTCTCATGACTGGTAAACTACCAAACGCAATATCTGTTAAATAATAATTTAACAATATTTACATTTTATGTAATTATAAAAAATATTAAAAATCATAATAATATGATAAATATAAAATTTATATTTATAAAATCATATTATTCAATTTTAAAAATTTATAGAAAATATTTTAGTTTTGAATTTTTATAATATAAATTGAAATATAATATGAATACATTTTACAATTTCTATTATTTCAATTGAAAATTTTTATCGGATATTTTTACTATTATTTTTATTTATTCTGTTTCTAAAGAAAAAAATTTACCATCCCGCAACCGCAAATGCTAGCTGGAACCAGCTTTTGATTTTAAGAGGTTCGGAGCGGTTTGAAGCGATTTGTTAACGTTTTCTGTGATTATTTCGAAACGTCAACAACCGCTATGAACCGCAAAAGCTGCGTTTGCGGGTGGTAGCGGGAAAACCAGTCATCCCCTTAGTTATAAGTTTTTAGTCAAGAATCTAGTGTGTTTTTTTTGTAAATAAACTTCATTAATTAAAATTTTAAAATTTCATGTTTTTATTTAAAAAAATAAAACAAAATAAAAGATACAGAGCATATATCTTAGCCGGACTGAACCGATCCTAAGAAGGTAATTTATTAAATTTAGACGTTGAACAAGGAACCATCGAACCAAGCCGATAACTAGAATCTTGAAAAACTACCACATCACAAGACGACGAAGAAACTCCAACACAGATGTTCCTACCTGTCAACCACCATCGGAGCAAAGCCTACAGCCTACCATCACGTGTTAGACTGATTTTAGTTATTGATTAGCTGACTTTCACTGGAGATGAAAAATTGACAATCCTTGTACCAGAATCAATAAGTCAAGTTTTTGGAGATGACCGCAAACCCAAAACCGCAGTTAAAAGAAACAAAGGACTCCAGCCAGTTATGGATCAAGAAGACCGAAACATTGGCGCTAGGATAAACCCGTTGAATCATGTTCCGTGAGGAAAAAAATAAATTTGTTGACAAGACGATGAAACAAAACCCTAACACTAAAATTTAGTGTTTTTTTTTTTTAACATTTTCTTAACTAAAATTTAGTGTTATTAGTTATGGTATTACTAAAATGTTATTGGAAATACTATATAATGTAGTTATAGTGATTCTTAAGTGTTTGTAAATCTCGGTTATTTTATGCATCTTTTCATAACTGAATAGTATATATAAAAATTAAATTAAATCTTAATTTTTATTTTTTAAAGTTTATAAGCTTTGCCTAATTAACACATTTTTTAATATATATTTTATTTATCAATAGTAAATACAAATTTATACACTTTGGTGTATCACAATTTTTACCGAAGCTACTCATACTCTCATTTTTATAGCCAAATATATCTAAAATGACATATTTTGACTTGTTTTTAGACAAAGACGACCTAAAATGACCTAAGATATCACTGTCTCTTTTTGGTGTGGATGGTTGAAGACGATATGGTTTTCACTTGTTTTTGGATGTTGCGAGCGAGCTGAGGAGGAGAGTGAGAAAGTTTTTTTTATGTCAACTTATATTCCTTTTCTTATAACTACACAAAGCACTACCTCAGAATTAGAGGTGAATAAAATATATATAGTAATTTATTGACTCATTATCTATTTATTTTTATTCGTTTTAAAAAGAAATCTAGATATTTGTAATTCTAGAAAGCAAAACAAATATTAAAATTATTTATAACTGAGGAGAAAAACAAAGAATCAAATCCGAAAACAAAATTAACTATAAATACTAAAAATTTATAAGATAAATATCCACTCTGATATATATAATAGCTAATATATGTTGGGTTGACAAATTTTATTTGTTAGATTAATTATTTAGTTATTAAGTTATTTTAAAAAGTAATAAATGTGTTATTTATATGGTAAAATATTATTATTTTATATTAGATTTCAAGTTTTTGAATATACTCATATATTTATTGCTTAAAGATTACATCGGATATATAGATAGAACATTATTTTGTTGGACATTAAAAATTAAATATTAATTATTTGGATAATAACAAAATGATGCATGTCATAAAACTGGGTGAAATAATGGATTGTATATATCTTCATAACTCTGGATATTCAATATGGTTCATTCTTACCTAAAATTATATGTATCATGGATTTGTTTATCAGGAATATGGTCTAATTCGAATCAAAAATTAAAGTTGAGAATTGACATATCCTTTATATATTGCCCAGAGATCTTTTTCTCAACCAGTGTGGGATCAAATATATATTTTATGGACGTGGATGGAAATAGTTCAATGTAAACAGTTCAAACCAACTATTTCAGATATACCATAACAAAATGAAAGTTCTAAAGACTATAGAAGTAGAAACATGTTTGTATGGAAAAAGTATGTATCGAGACTAACCCTAAACTCTAATACTATATTGGAAATATAACTTAACTCAACTTAAAAGCTATCTCAAGAACAAGATTGTCATATCATCTTATATATTGTCTGATGACCTCTTGTGGCGGAGTTAGTGCTTTGTGCGGGTGTTCATGTGACCCATGTGTAGGTTTGTTTGTTATGTAATTTAGAAAAATGTTGCAAACTTAGCACATTAACACATGAAATGTATCTATGTTTTGTAATTGACCCATTGAAATTAGGGATGTCAACTGGACACTCTGTCCATGGACGTCCATGTCCAAATTAATATGGACTAATATGGACATGCCCAAATCTGTCCAAAATATTTTGTTGTCCAACTGAACAACGTCTAAATACGTCCAAAAACCAATGGACAAAACCAGATGGACATGGACCGTCCAAATCATTAAAATGTCTAGGGTTTTTAATTGAGGAAAATCATTTTTTTCATTTAGCCGTCACTCTTATCTCTCGATCTCATATCTCTCGATCTCAAGTTCTCCATGACTCAATCTCTCGATCTCGAGTTCAAACATGGAATTTTAATCTATGTATCTGTTATTATATATAAAATTTAGAATCTGTATATTTTTTTACATCAAGTGGGCGAACTGGACTCCATGGACAGTCCAACTGGAAATAGTCCTATTTGGACATGGACTATTTGGACATGGTCATATTTGACATGGACTATTTGGACATGGACCTATTTGGACATCAAGACCAAAAACGCCTAAAAAAAAAGAACCCATCTAGACATGTTCACTTCCGTCCGGACAGCCCAATTGACATCCCTAATTGAAATGATCAACCGGCTCTGCCAAATACATTCGTTGAAGATATTTGCGTCATTGATCTGGAAGTGATATGCTAATCTAGATTAGTTGGTGTTTTAAATTGCATTAGGTTCGAATCACATAAGATTCCGTTCATTGAACGGATAAATAGACTATATGTATGTGGTTAACATTAAATGAAGACAAAGGGTCCACTTTATTTACTTCACATTAGTTGCGGTCCCGATGAGAGTGCAGTTTTGGCATGTGATACTTAAGTTTTCTTTATGTAGCAGCCGACAAACAAAAGAGTTTTTTTTATTGAACAAAAGAGTTTTGCATGAAGCAGTTTTATTTAGAGCTAGATATCACTATTAGTTACTCGCTTTCAATTGGCTATTTAACTTGTACCCATCTTGAAAATTTAAGTATTATATGTTGTCAAAGCAAGTAAAATAAATCACATGTTATTTTAAATAGAATAAGCAAAACAAACTTTCATATATATATTTCTAACAGAGTATTAATTAGTAAGTAGTTTAAAAATATTTCGAAAAACTCGTAAATAATTTATAAGTACTCGTAAATAGTTTACAAGTATTCTTTAATAGTAAATAATACATCAAGACAATTAACTTTCAAGTAATTCATTTTTAATTAAGTATTCGAAATAACAAATAATCGTTTCTAACAAGTCAAGTATAAGTCGAAAATTTTATTATTACAAGACAAATCAAGTCGCAAGTATACGCAAAATAGCAAGTACTCCTTGTGTCCAGTCCTTGTTTTATTGACAGGAATTGACATCGTCTTACGTTATTAGATAAAGAAAGGAAAAATCAGAATTGTCGAAAATATTTACAAAAATACTGTGCTGAATATTACAACATACATTTTGGGTTCAAAATTAAATATTTCTTTAACTTGAAGAATAATTTTTAAAAACTAAATAAATAAAAATTAAATATATCTTTAAATTGAAGAATAATTTTTAAAAACTAAATAAATAATCAATAGATTGAATATCTAGATTGAACAACCGGTATATTACATTAATGATTTTCATGCGATCAAGTCTGGTAGATAATAAACCGTTTATGTAATTATAAATAATAGAATTCTATTAAAGCATTTTTAATATAAAATTTCATTTTTTCTTTAAAATAGAGCAAAAAATAAATATAGAGTAAAAACGATTTAATCATATTTTATTTTCTACTTCATAAAGCAATGAATAAACAAAAAAAAATAGACTACTTCATTTATAGAACAGATTTTATTACAGAGCGAAAATATGAAATTGGATCTGAACACTTTTATTTCATATTCATTTTATTTTCTTTTAGAGTAAAAATGAAATTAAGTTGGAGATACTTTTAATCAGACACAAAAGTTAGTTTGACTAGGAATATTGTGGTTGACCTGAAAAAAAAGACTAGAAAGATTGTGATATCCCAGTTAATTTGTTGTGACACAAAGTCACAAATAAAATATTATTTTGAACAAAAAAGGATTTTAAAAGACTTCAGTCTATTATAGACTACGATCCAAGAGTCCGATTATTTTATAAAATTATGACAACGATAGTCTTTAAAATTATATGCTGTGTTTGGACATAACTGGTTTGTTGCAAATTTCAGTACCATTACATATATCAATTAATATTATGATTCTGAATAACCACTGTTTAATCGCGAAATGACAGAAAAATAGTTAAACTGTAAAAAAAAATAACTAAGCTGCGAAAATATTTAAAATTTACGGAATAGTGGAATATATATACTAGATTACTTAAAATATTTTATATGGTATTTAATTTATTACAAAGTATCAATAACTAAACTAATTATTACAAAATCTGAAATAGCTAAAATTTATTTAAAATACTTTTAAATTTTTATTATAAATATTTAAATTATTTTCAGTATGTTTTTAATAATAGATTGACATCTTATAATATTATAAGATAAATTATAGTATAATTTTATTTATAACATCTATACTATTAAAACACAAGGCCTTTTTTTGAGATGACCTTGGAGTTTCAATCTATTTACAACCTTATGCCACTGAATAAATTTTAAGCTATGATTTCAATTAAATTCTTTTATTTTTATTTTTTAATTTCTGCCAACAACCTAACCATTTCCACTTATTTAGTTAGTTTCCCATATTTATCTATGCTCTCCCATTGAAAAAAAAAGAAAATTTCGAAACTCAACATTTTTGAATTTAATCAATTCTATGATTTTTGTTGAATTTCGAAAAAAGAAAATTTTGGCAAACTATTAAACAAATCTCCAACAATATATTTACTTTTGCAAAAATAACTCAGAATATCCCATAATCAAATCAGTATATACCAATCTTGAAAGATTATATCGATTAAACTTGACCATCAATATACTTTTTAATTTTCTTTTTATCAAACCTAACCAACCTAGCTTGCCGACTATTTACTCTATAAATAGTCATTGAACCATTTGGTTGACTCGACCATCTTTGCATTCTAATTTTCTTTAGCTCTTAATTTTCATTCTTTTTTGCATCTTTTATTGTCATTGTATTATACGTAGTTTGTTTAGTTCTTAATTTCTTTTGTTTTGTTCCTTCAGATTCTAATTATTTGTTTATCGTCAACAAGCTAATAATTTGTGTTTG
Organism: Raphanus sativus; assembly: GCF_000801105.2. Lineage (NCBI taxonomy): Eukaryota > Viridiplantae > Streptophyta > Magnoliopsida > Brassicales > Brassicaceae > Raphanus > Raphanus sativus. The sequence continues at coordinate 40,737,904 of NC_079516.1, read as the reverse complement.
TTTGTGTAGGGACTAAGCTAATGTAACTAATGGATGCGTAGCATAACAAAAAGAAGAAGAAGAGAAGTCTAATATTGGTATTTCAAAGAAAACGTTGTGAGTTGGGTTTAAAATATAAACCGTAATTATGCTTCTTCTTCACATTTTGCCATGTTTCATCGTATTATATATATATATATATATATATTGTTGTTTATTATTTATATTTTAAATATAGAATAATAAACATAGTGTTTATGAAATCATATTTTCGAAGATGAAAGGTTGGTTACTAAAGAAGAGTCCCAAATACAAAAAAGACCGAACGGAAGAAACAAAGATGATGAAGAACCCGAGAGGGAGAGAAATCGGAGGAAGAGGTGCAAGAGGCAGCCAGTGTTTTTCGAGATTGACAGTAGTAAGACAAACTTTACGGCGAAGGAGGCTTGACAATGGTGAAGAGGCAAGCTAAACTGATTTAGATTTTGTTTTTAGGTTATTTGGTTATTTATTTCCTTACAAAAAAAAATTTATTAACCAAAATTGTATTTATATATAGGCGTCAAAATAAATTGTTTATATATATATATATATATATATATATATATATATATATATTCATCAAACTTTTAGAATGGAAGATATACACAACCAATAAAAATCATTTTCTTGATTTACAATTCATATGATTTTTAAATTGGATATAAATTAAAAAATATATTCCATTTCGATTATTTTTATTATATATAAGTAAAATCTTATTATGTTGCAGACTGGAGAAAATATTGAGATATCCATAATCTCGGGATATCAATAATTAGAAAAAGATTTGATACTTTAGCGACAATTAACTGAAGTACTTATTTAAAATTCTTATAAAACTAAACGACATGTTGAATATTCATCTACAAACTGAGCCACATATTGTTTCAATTTAAAACTGCTTTTCATATCAACAGAAAGTTAAACAACAAACAAGATATTATTTATTTCAAAAAAATCTCATGATATATATTGGATCAAATAATTTCAGCTTGAAATATTTAATATTCTTCAACAATTAATTACGCGAAGTTTTGGCACAATTTGGATCTCTTCTGTTTTAATAATATTTACGGATCTCTCCCACTTGAGTATTTCAAACCTATGATTTATATTAAATTCTGTATTTCCTAATTTCTTTTTATTTAACCAACAGAAATTCTTCTTATTTAAACAACAACACCTACATTTAATTAATTATGTTTTCCTATCGCTATGTACGAGGATTATCCTCCATCATCCCCCCCCCCCCCACAAAGACGTGACAGGTTACAATCATTTTTTTTCTTTGAACCTACACCAAAACGTCTCTCGAGTTGCCAATTTTTTTAGGTTTTGAAATCATTCTTTTCTGTATCACATTTTTTTACAGGTAAGATAGATTTTTTCAGTAAAAAAAAAGATAGTGTTTTACTTTTGCCATGATCACCATTTCTGATGGATTCTAAAAAAACGCAGTCCTTAGGTGGAGAGGAGTAGAGTAGAAGATGTAAATGAGGGTAAGACCAAGCTGGATCATACCTGACATGTTTTTTTTTAAACTGAAAACGGATCATTGATTGTTACAGGTATGATTTGCATAGATAGTTTGTTTTAATTTTTAAATGTCGTAGTTTGTAAACCTTCTTCTAACAGACTTATTTTTTATTTTAGTTGTTTAAATATATATTAACATTTCTAATAACATTTTTACAATTGAAATATGAGACTTTTTTTGAGGTCATCTTAGTTTGTTTTAGTATTTACAAATGTGCCACTAGAATATATTAAACACCAGAAATTTAAATTGCTTACAATATCTTTACAAGACTTTTAGAATACTTGAACAAAAAAATCAATACTATTAAAACTGGATCATGACCAGTTAATAAAGGGTTATGTCCACATTAAAATATAACTACATCTAAAATATAACCGAATGACATAACTAAATACAACTGCATCTAGAAAACGTAAATAACCACCTTCTGTTTAAAAAAACGAAACCACTTTCTACAGCCACTTATAAACTCCTATTTTATGGGCTATGTATAAGGCAACAAACAACAAATATCGAACTCATATTTGGTACATAAATATACCAAATTTAAATTTATGATCTACAAAGTATATTTTTGGAAGTAAGTTTAAAACTACTATAACTATTTAAGCTGATATTATTATGGAATTATTATTTATAAAAATATATACTTATGAAGAGACCAGTTATAGTCAATATGTGACTTCACCACCCATCCATACATAGTGTTCTTCGCTTAATTGTTACCCTAGACGGTGAAAATGATGGATTTTAGTTTAACGGGTTTAAGTAGGTTATTCGAAAAAAATATTTACTAAATGTGATTTTACTTAAAGTTAATGAAGAATATATCAACCCATTTGTAAATATATTTAACAGAATATATTAAAAATTATTTTCTTAAGACATTTTCAAAAAAAAAATCGGTTTTCGGTGCGGGTTAGATTTGATATTGGTTTCTGGATATAACATTTTAAGAACCGTTCGAGTATATATATCAAGTCTAACAGAGCACGAGACTTTGATTTTCGAGTCGATTCCGAATCGGATTCTTTGGGTATGAAACATTCTTGACTAATTATGTTAGGAAACTACAAAAAAATATAATATTTTGCAAACTTTAAGAATAAAGTTTAAAAATAATCTCTTATATGCATATGGCACAAATATATAGCAATACAACTTGACATATTTAATATATTTACCAAAAATTTACTAAATTAAATTAATATTAAATACAAATATTATTAAAAAATAACACAAATATAAAATTAAATTTCTCAAAAAGGTAAAATGAAAAATATACCCGCCTTCTCAAAGGGCGGGTCAGAATCTAGTAACTATTTACTACTAAAACAAGTATTCCTATTTATTTAAAAATTTTAAATGACAGTATCATATAATTTAATAATATTAAAGTATTTATTATGTAAATAATCAACTAAAACTTATTTTTCCACTTAATACAATTTTTCTTTGTATTTTTCAGAAAAACGCAAACTTGCGTTTTTGTGTTGTTTTCATCCCACAGTTTTTTTTATTGTTATAATATTTACAGATTCGTGTTTAAAACACCATTACGCCATTTCGCAAAGTTATCAATCATAGCTATAGGCCGTATTAAATATATCTTTTATTTCACAAATAAGTATAATAATATAACCAATTTCCTTGTAGTTGAATGATTAACCCATTGCAATTTCGGTTATGATTAACCAATGTTTTTAAAATCAAATCAAAAGCTAAACTTTATAACTATAAGAATCATGGTTATACCAAATCGAATTTGGTTTAAAATTTTTATATGTATTAAATTTTAGAATTAAAAGTTTAAAATATATTAAATATTATATGTAGTTAAATAGAATATACATAGAACAAATCATTGTTAATATTAAATTAAATATATTTTTGAAATAATTTGTAATCTAAAACATTTTTTTACAAATAATATATATTAAAATAAATTTACTTACTAAATAAAAAAATTTAACAGAAATTATTGTAACTATTATATTTATTACTTTTAATTAAATTTCATAGTATTGAACATATATAACTAGTTAAAAGCATGAATTAAAATGTGAATACTTAAAAAAATAAAAATATCTACCAAAACTAATCAATAAAGTTTTGATTTCGTTTTACATACTTTTGTTTTGTTGAATTGTAAATGTCATTGTTCGGATGGAGGTTTGGTTATTAAACTAATCGATATGCTGATGACTAGTTACAGATTATTGGTTTATTTGGTTTGTTGAATTGTAAATGTCACATTTGGATGAAGGTTTGGTTATAACTTAATTAAATCAGAATCTGTGTAACATATATTCACTTTTTAAGTATACTGCAATTTTTTTTAAGAAAAAATCTTAAGAAACTAAGAATTAAGTCCAAGACAACTTACCATGTAGAATACAAGGAAGGACCGTCTTACACTCAACGTCAGAAGACAATCATTTTTTCATTCGTACGGATCCGGAATTACTATTTTGGTTTGCAGAGTTTTAGTTGAGTAGATAACAAAGTATACTACATGTATTTATAGATTTAGCAGCAATCAAATATTAGTTATTTTGGTTTAAAATGATTAATGTTGTTACATAAATATAGAAATGGCATTTCCTTGTAAATAATTTTAACAAAATAATGACTGCTTTGATAGTATAGATAATAAAAAATTGCATCCACGTTGTTAATATACACATAAATATATACACAATTGTGCTACTGCCAGTTCCATTTTTAATTAGAACGAAATGACTTGAGAAGACATTTATTTCAGAAAAGGGAAAATGAAAAAGGTTTCAACTTTTGTAGCTTTTTTTGAATAATCACATTTTCCTCAATGAAAAAAAATGTGAATGAGACGACTTGAACACTTAGTTTATTCATTAAAATATGCGCATACGTATAAGATAGGTGTACCACACAATCTATCTAACGCATGTTTTTATTGCATGCAAGTACAAATATATATTATCACCTAACATTTACCAACAAAAATGTCATATTCATATATGGTTTTGATGATGGCCGAATCCCGTATGGTTCGTTTAATTAAAGACTTCAAAGGGGCGTATAATCGTTTAATTAAATTAATCAAGAATCGTTAATAATTTGGTTTGGTTTTACCAAAAAAATAATTTGGTTCGGTCCCCCGATGGCCTCAACAAAAACTTAGTTATTTTTGTTCGATTTCATCTTCTGATCTTTGTTGTTAAAGAGTATATTTGTTTCTGTTAAAATATAGACTAAGGTGTGTAGTTTTCAGTTTTAATTGCAATAGATTCATAAAAAACAAACTAAACCGGAACATTATGGGTTGTCAAAAGCAACAAAAAAAAGAAATAAGAGGAGTTGATGAAGTTGATGTTGTATTGTCCGCGTTCTCAATGCGTGTTGGGGTTGACGCGGTTTATTTGGAAACAAGTGATTTGATCAAATTGTAAAAAGGTAAACACTACAAAAGTCAACCTTCTCATGCTTATGATTTTTCGCACGCTATTATTCACGTCATGATTTTGAACTTTTTAGTCTATTTCACGCCGTCAATCATTGGATACACAGTACACACCAGTCAACGAAAAGGTCGGAAGCCAACTAAATCAAATGGGATATCAAAACCGGTTACTTGATAATTTTCTGATTTTCTTATCAACCGAAGTCATATTATTGAAAAGTAATTTGGAATAAACATAAAACAGAACAGATTTAAAAAAGGCGTTTACTCAGTTAATTATTTAAAATTGTTTGCGAAACTTGGATAAAATGAGGTTACAAAAAAAAACTTGGATAAAATGGGTACTAAACCGATGCGACCCAAATGGAACCGAGCCCACAACAAACAGTAATACCAATCCCATGTTCAATCATATAAAAGCGTAAGTCCCAGTTTACTTTCTAATCTTTATATTTAGTGAAGTGTACCGGCAAACTGTACATAAACACCGGAGCGAAGTTATTATTATATGTACCGTTCTCTTAAAATAAATATATAAACGTGGATTACAATTTCTGAATAAAGAAAATCTCAATGGAACGGAACTGTATGTTTTGTGTCTAATCTCTTGAATTAAATTTACTTGTCACGTGTTCTTTTTGATTAGTTGGACTACGAGACGTGATTTGGTCCAAGGGCTTGGACTATTGCTTAAAACAATTCGCTAGATAAGAAGAATTCCCATTTAGAGCCACTCAATTTCGTTACGGCTTTCCTATGTAGCATAGAGATATTTTACAATGAAAGTAGTCTTATACCTCGGCAAAATATAAATTTTGATATTAATGAATATTTAAACGTAGTGGTTGAAAAAAAACTATATAATTATTGTTATTGTACAGTAACATATTTAAAACTATTACCAGAAAAACATATTTAAAACGTATAGTGGTTTGAAAGAACTTTATAATTAATATTGTATTAAAAAATTAATATTGTATCGCTATCTTATACGATTATACCACTGAAGCTTTTCTTTTTCGATGATTTCATCTTTCACTATTCTCAGTTCCGACTCATATAGTTTACTGCTTTAGCCTTCATGTCATTGATAAAGAATAAATTTCAAATAACTATTAGGTTTTATTTATAGTCTGATAGTGCCACATGAGATACACCGCCTCTTTATTTTCATGTTGATGATTCTTTCATTCTTTGTCTCGTTCTGTTTTACGAAAGAAATTTGTGAATAGTGACAAAATATTTCAATCGGTTTAACCGTGCAAACAGAGAATCACATTTCCCTTTTAATATGTTCTTCATCGATGCTTATAATCAGCAGGTTTTTGCTAAAAGCCTAGCTTTTCAATTTCTTATAAATTTAAATCAAAAAGTACGCACTATAATCCACTCGGGCAAATGAAAAGCAATTTGCAAGCATTTTCAGAAGAGAAAAAAGCAATTCGCGCACTACAAGTGTGTTCCAAAACCCACACAGTCACGCACTACAACTTCAAATAATCTCTACGGCTTCACGTGAAACATGTCTAAAAATGTTTTATCAAAAAAACATTATCAGAAAATTTAACGTCGACGCACTTAATTGTGTTGGCTGAATTATTTTGCCCGACGTGGTGGTTGAGCTACATTTTTTTATTGTTCACACGCTACTGACGCTACCAAATGGACGGTTTGAACATTGCTGAACCCTTTTGACTTTCGTTTTTTGTTCTGTTGGTCATGTACGTATTTAATTTTAGGAATTTTAATACATTTTTGGTCATGTACGTATGTATTTAATTTTAATATTTTTTAATACAAGCAACCTGTAATCTACTCTACGAATCAACGACTGAAGCTCATTTTTTTTAGTTACGGCTTTGGTATTTGTTGATACCCGTGGACAATGATGATATACCTGTAATATTTTGAAAAAAATACACACTTGGTCTGGTTTCAGACTGCTCTCATTATCTTGAATTTTAGTTGTACTGTACATTCGCAAGTTTTGAAAATATTAGAATTCAATTGATCATTGTTCATAGTTATACAAGACACAAAATTTCAGTTTATAAGACAGTTGTTGCTAAAAGAATATTATAGAATCATTTAAAACTCAAAATATATATATTTTGGGTCGATGATCTATTTCTCCAAGATAAATATCATATAACATCAAAACTCCACCAAACTATAAACTCGTGATAGATCATAACAAACTAAAAATCAGAAGAAAAAGATAAAAAATCAGAAGGATAACACAAGGAGGAAGATGATAGTCAGATAGTCGGATCTACGATGGTAAGAAGCGTCATGTGATGATGATTCACGGTGACATAGCTGCTACTCGTGGAACTGTGTTTTCGACTAGAAGTCGATGGAGAAAGAGAGACTGTGGAACCGGCGACTAGACAATGGCGGTTGAGGCGTCAATATTATGTAGTAAGATTGACACGAAATGATTCTGATACTATGAGTCTTTGCTTTTTGTTGCTTTTGTTCTCACCAGCAAACTCAAACAGAGACGAATAGAGTTATGAAGAAAAGTTTGATCATGAAAGAACATCAACTTCAACATGGCAATCGTTTCTTGGTCTTTTTGCAAAAGTGACTCAAAACTTGAAGTCAAACACAAAACTAACATTTTCTTTTGACTCATTTTTGTTTTGAGTTTTTAACTCCACATCTGCATTTTATCTACGAAAATGCCATTAAGCCTTTTTTTTTTGTTTTTCGAAAATGGCTTCTTTACTGTCTCAACCTCATTTTCTTCAAGTATTTACAATATTGCCACTACCATGAATAGTGGGAACAACCTTGTACTAACTGTTTGGAGCTTTTAATGCCCTTTAATGCACGTAAATCTCTTTACACTCTCTCTGTTTCAATTGTTATGAATTAAAAACAACATTTCTTTCATTTTCTCTCCATATTCATCAAAAAAACTCAAGCTTTTTGATTCAAAATATGGGCGATGGTTGACAGAGCCATATTTCTTTCGTTTTGACTTACGGTTGCTTTCGTTTGAGGTTCTGGGTGGTTGGAGAAGACCCTGTGTGCAAACGAAGTCATCTCACCTAGTTTAAGGTACGAATTTGAATTTTTTTCAAAATCTGTTCGCGTAGAAGACTTACAAGTAAGTCATATGTATGTAGAAGACTTACTGATGAGTCTTCTGGTCAAACGGACGATTTAAACTAAGTCGTTCAGCTTTGTTTGTTGGAAAAAAACACTCCACACGACTTATATATAAGTCGTCAACGAGAAACAGGCTAGTTTTGCATTTGACCGAATCGTGTCAGATCTTTGACTATTTCTGGACGACTTATAATTCAGTCGTCTCTGGGAAAGTTAAAATTTCAATATTTTATTAAACTAGACGACTTACGTGTAAGTCGTCTTAGGTTAGTTTTGTAGTTGAAAAATAAAACTTCATAATTTAACTTTTACCAGACGACATAATATAAAGTCGTCCCGTCAGAAGACTTAATTTAAAGTCGTCCGGGGAAAGCAAAGTCGTCCAGAATTTTCCCAATTTTCTGGTCAAACCTTGCTTATCCCGGACGATCTTAAATTAAGTCGTCTAGCTGGACGACTTTTAGTTAAGTCGTCTGGAGAAAGTTAAATTTCAAGTTTTATTTTTCAATTACAAAACTAACCTAGGACATGTAAGTCGTCTAGTTTGAATAAAATATTGAAATTTTTACTTTCCAGAGACGACTGAATTATAAGTCGTCCAGAAATAGTCAAAGATCTGACACGATTCGGTCAAATGCAAAACTAGCCCGTTTCTCGTAGACGACTTATATATAAGTCGTCTGAAATTTTTTTTTTAACAAACAAAGCCGGACGACTTAGAATTAAGTCGTCCCTTTTAATTTTCAATTGCAAAAGTGACCTCTTTAGACAACTTACCTTTAAGTCTTCTGGACGACTTAATTCTAAGTCGTCTGCGATAATGTTTATTGAACTTCTTCATTTTCTCTATGTTTACTAATGTGTTTTATTTTGAATATTTGCAGATGATTTTTAAGTTACATGCAGTGTATGGAGAATGGTTGTTGAGAGATTTCCGTTGGGATTTTGTGGTTGATGATCTCAAAGGAGCAAGATTGTTTTTATTGAATGAAGATTCAACACATGCTGAACTTGTTGCAATGGCTCAAGAAGATTATAACCTGGACATGAGATCAGTGACTGTGGAGATTAGCTACTCATTACCAGCAGAAATGATGATGACTCCAGGCAGTCCTCCCGTTCATGTTACAAGTGATAGACAAGTTCGAAACTTGCTCGAGATACTCAAAACGCATAGAGTATGTCTTTGTGTATCAAGCCGCAGCAAGGTGGAAACGGTTTCAGAGAAAAGAGAAGAAGCTGGTGAATGGGAAGAAGATGTTGGTGATAATGATGAAGCTGGTGAATGGGAAGAAGATGTTGGTGATAATGATGAAGATGATGAATATTTTGAAGATGTTGGTGATAATGAGTCTGTTGAAGATGAAAATCAAGATGGGGAGGAGGAAAATGGGGAGGAGGATGCTGATAACGCTATTGTTGGTGAAACGGATCAGAATGGTGGGGATTACAGTCTTTATGGAAAGGTTCTAGATGAGGACGAGGAAGATGATGATAATATTTGTTTTGAAGAAATTGAAAAGACATATGCTAAGACAAATGCTATTGAAAGAGGAAAATTGGATTGTACCAGCATCTATGTCAACCAGAGTTTTGTTAGCAAGGATGCACTGCTTTCAGAGCTGCGGTTGACAGCAGTGAGGGGTAAGTTTTCTTTCAGAATATACAAATCAACAAAAACTCTCCTTGTGGCAATATGTCGGGTTAGCGGTTGTGGATGGAAGATCAGAGCGAGTGTGAAACATGGGACAAACACGTTTTGGGTAACAAAGTATGTGGAAAAACATTTATGCTCAATTGGAGACTGAATCGCTTAGCGGAGACACTGTACTCCAAAGTATGTTGGTAGTCTATTCATTGATTGTGTTGGGATCATTGATGGGATAACTCCACAGCATATCACTGATGCAATGAAGAACATGTTTGACATGACGCTTGATTACACCACTTCATACAGAGCACTGTTATATGCACAAAAATTGGTGAGAGGATCAGCAGAACAAGGGTATTCGCGTCTGCCTTCATATCTCGAGCAAATCTCCATTGCAAATACTGATTCTATCACGGCTATAGAACTTGATTCTAAGAAAAGATTTAAGTATCTATTTCTCTCTTTTGGAGCTTCTATCAAAGGTTTTAAGTATCAGAGAAGGGTCATTGTGGTGGATGGAACTCACCTAAGTGGAAAGTATGGAGGTGTTATGTTAGTTGCAGCCGCACAAGATGGCAATTTTCAGATATTCTCATTGGCTTTTGGGATCGTGGATGCTGAAGATGAACCTTCTTGGGAATGGTTTTTCACAAAATTGGCTAGTTGTATATCTCATGACAAGCCTCTGGTGATAGTCTCTGACCGGCACGCGGCCATTAAAAGTGCGTGTGAGAAGGTGTTTCCTTGGACAACCCGAGGAATATGTTATTATCACCTTCAAGATAACATTGTCAAAAAGTTTAAAGGGAAACATCTCATGTACTTGGTGAAAGGGGCTGCTTATGCGCACACGGTTTACGATTTTGACCGGTACATGGCTGAGATACGGAGTGCAAACCCGGAACTTGCAACATATTTGGAGAAGGCCGACGTCAGGCTATGGTCAAGGGTTTATTGTAAGGGGAACATGTTCAACATAAAAACAAGCAACATCGCTGAATCTATTAATTCTGCACTGAAGCGAGCAAGAGGATTTCCGATTCCGTTCCTGTTGGAGTTCATAAGGCAGAAGTTAGGAAAATGGTATTGGAAAAGGAGACAAGATGCTTTGAGTCTCCCAACTGAACATAGCCGAGGTGTTGAATACTTGCTTGCTGTTCGATCAGAGATAGCAGATACGATGACGGTCGAACCAATTGATGGATGGCGTTTCTTTGTCAAAGGTGGTAAAATGGACTGTGTGGTTGATTTGGAACATGTAAAGTGTGATTGTGGTGTCTATGGAGTGGAGAAAATACCTTGCTCTCATGCTATAGCAGCTGGAACACATGCTGGTGTGCATATCGACACACTTGTATGTCCACTTTACTCAAAGAATCATCTGTATGCAGGATACTCAGAGAATATATATCCTATCGTGTCACAACATATTGAGGAACGAGAATGCTTTCCTCCAAGCGTAAAGCGTGGTCCGGGGAGACAGAAGAAATCAAGATGGCAATCTTGGTTGGAGCTATCTAGGATGAGAGGACACAAACCCAGGAAGAAACACAGGGCACGGAGATGCTCAAACTGCAAGGAAACTGGCCATACGAAACCACAATGTACACAACCAGTTGACTAGTTGTCCAGACGACCTAAATTTAAGTCGTCCAGTCTTGATTACCCGTCCAGACGACTAATTGTTAAGTCGTCCAGTGTTTCGTCTACCAGATAACCTTCTACTAAGTCGTCCAGTGTATTTTATTTTTAGACAACCTTCTACTACTCCTTCAAGTGTATTTTTTTAGACGACCTTTTACGAAGTCGTCCAGTGTATTTTATTTTTAGACTACCTTCTACTACTTTTAGACTACCTTATTTGTAAGTCGTCCAAACCTTCCAGACGACTTATCTGTAAGTCGTCCAGCTGGAAAACCTTCCAGACGACTTATTTGTAAGTCGTCCAGCTGGAAAACCTTCCAGACGACTTCCAGACGACTTATTTGTAAGTCGTCCAGCTGGAAAACCTTACACAAGTTAGAAAATCTATACAGCGACAAGTTCAAATACACAAATAAATCATACACAAGTTAAAAAATCTATACAGCGACAAGTTCAAATACACAAATAAATCATACACAAGTTAAAAAATCTATACAACGACAAGTTCAAATAAAAATACACAAATATACAAATACAAATACAACGACAAGTTCAAAGCCATACACAAGTTAGAAAATCTAAACAAGTTAGATTTAAGTATCTAATCATACATGCCAACGAACATACCACCATCCTCATTATCTTTTAAATGCTCATCAACAAGCTCCGTCCATATAACCACAGCCATATTATCCCTCATAGTCTTCGCATTGGATCTAGCAAAGTCTTTAGGGCTAAAGGGGATCCCAAGAGCATGACATTCAATGTACTTTACAGCGTACACGCCACAATCACCATTGTTGGCGGTGGGTACATCTTTCAGCAGTCTCTCATATGTGTATCGCTCCAACCCATGCTTCTGGTATCCGCACTCAACAAGCAGATAAGGGACCATCTCGAGAAAAGGCTCTATTATCTCATCCCATGCTTCTGGTATGTTAGATGAAGGTATGCTGTCCCAGACGACTATGTGCCTCTTAGGGATCGATATCCAAAAAGCAACCCAATGCTTGTTGTCCAAGTTCACTGGCGCATAGATATCATCAATGTCCTCCCCCCACTTCTTGTTTGATTGGCAAAATGAAGGCATTGATCCGTCATACAAACTCGCCGCCCCACTAGGTAGCATTCTTCCTAAACCTCTGTGATCAGGTGCGGATGCTTTGAAGAACAGATACTGGTCTCTCCAAGACTGGGAAAAGTTGTGATCCAGGAAGCACATTCGCTCGCTCCGGAAAGCTTGTGGGTTCTCCTGATACCTCTGCCTCAGCACATTCATCCAAGCATCTATATGCTGCATATAAAATAATACAAGTTAGAACCTTCCAGACGACTTATATATTTACAAATCTATACAAAGACAAGTTACCAGACGACTTAAAGATAAGCAGAAGACTTACTACGTCTTCCAGCCATGCTTTGGGTGTCCGGAGTTTTTGATACCACCAAGTTAGTGATGTACGTGGTTTGTCTTCTTGCTTAGTGAAATAATCACTGCAAATAAAAAAGCAATCAGTTTTGGTAGACTAAATCAAGCTATTATGGGTAAAGCAATCACTTACGGATCAGTTTTCAACCAATCAGCGAGCTCCTTCATCTTAGGTCTGTTTAGTGTGGGAAATGGATTATACTTTCCCACTCTAAGGAGTTTCCTTCTCTCTGCCGTATAAGGAGATATCTGCGTGGGAGCAGGTTTCTTCGTTCGTTCACTCCTTGCACGCAGGCTCGGTTCTGCTCCAATAGAAGCAGTGGGAGCTGTTTTGTCCAATACAACCAGGCTCGGTTCTGAAATTGGAACGCTTGGATCGGTGGAAGCGAAGCTCGGTTGTTGATCGTTGGAAGCGAAGCTCGGTTGGTCAGTGGAAGTGAGAGGAACAATCTCTTTGGAGGTGACACCATCTGCTTTATCCTCCGGCAAGATCTTATATACCGAGATCGCCTCATCTGCTGTATCCTCCGGCAACAATCTCTACAATAAGAGTTACACACAAGTTAACCCTGGACGACTTAAATAAAAGTTGTCTGGACGACTAGTTGACCCTGGACGACTTAAATAAAAGTTGTCTGGACAACTAGAAGACCCTGGGCGACTTAATTCTTGTTGGGAGAGGATTTGATACTAACCTCTTTGGGCAGAGGAGAAGGCTGTTTCTTTTGAGGAGAAGGCTGTTTCTTTTGAGTAGGAGTAGGCTTTGCCTTTTGAGGAGTAGGCTGTTTCGTTTGAGGAGCAGACTGTTTCGTTTGAGGAGTAGGCTTTGCCTTTTGAGGAGTAGGCTTTGCCTTTTGAGGAGCAGGCTGTCTGGTGGGAGGAGTAGGATGATTGGTTTGAAGTGTAGGCTGATCCTTTTGAGGAGTAGTCTGTTTGTTACTAACTCCGGTTTCTGTGGCTTGAGGGGTAGGCTGTTTGTTACTAACCCCGGTTTCTTTGGCTTGAGGGTTAGCCTGTTTGGTTAGAGGTGTAGGGGTAGCCTGATTGGTGACACCAACCTTCTTCTGCACAACTTCCAATCTATCGGACAGCTTCCTAATCTCCCTGATGCACTTCTTAAACCCATCTTTCATCATGTCACCTAAGTCCTTGAACATATTTTCCAACTCCTCTCTGGTCACCCAACTAGCCTCTTCTCTAGCCTCTTCTCTGGCCTCTTCTCTAGCCTCTTCTCTAGCCTCTTTAGGAGCCTCTTTACGAGCTTTATTCCGAGGTTTCTGATTGTCTTCCTCCTCCTCCTCCACCTCCACCACAACCATCTCTTTGGCTCTTTTCGATGGAGTCACAAACTTAGGTTTTGTACCAGTGACTTCCCAGCAATCCATGGTCCACTTCCACGGTCTCCGATCATACATGACTTTAATGATGTTCTCCGCGGGCACGTCCTCAACCTCAGAGTCCCATTTTGGCCACATTTCACTAATGTCCTTCTCAACAAAATTGATCACGCGGGTCTGCAGTAAATAGAAGAAGAATCGAATTAGATATTTGAAACAAAATACTAAATAGACGACTTAATTATAAGTCGTCTACTAAGTCGTCCAGCTGGACGACCTTCCAGACGACTTATTATAAGTCGTCTACTAAGTCGTCCAGCTGGACGACCTTCCAGACGACTTATTATAAGTCGTCTACTAAGTCGTCCAGCTGGAAGACCTTCCAGACGACTTATAATAAGTCGTCTACTAAGTCGTCCAGCTGGAAGACTTTCCAGACAACTTAATTAAGTGAAGATGGAAAGGTACCTGACTCAAGATAGCAGCTTTCATGAATCTGCGGCCTCTGCTGCCCTCGTAAGCCAGAATCGGTGGAGACGGACTGTTTGCTCTGGGACTACCAATACTAGCACCCAATCTCGGAATAGCTGTGTACGCCCAGACCTGAAGAACTTGTATAAACCCATCCACGGTGTAACAGCCAGTAATATCTTTGTTCCACAAAGAGTCCATCAGCACCTTAAACGAGACTCTCCCCCATGGATAATTCTCAAACCGTTCTAAATCCATCACAAGCCTTGCCAGAGTATCTCGTGTAGCGGTTGAAAACTTTTTCCCTTCAATGAATCCAGTGAAGATGGAAAGGTACGCGAGTCGCTTGCGATCTTCCTGGACCAATCCCCGCATCTCTTCAGTGCTCCTATTATCTGATCAGTAGTTGGCCCAGCTTCCAGATGAACTCCCATCATCCCCCAGAAAGAAACCATCTCTGGGGTAACTTCACATTCTGGTGTCTCAAGGTCCTCGATGTACTCGCAGTTTAGACCAGTGATGTTTTCAAACTCTAACAGTGAAAACCTCGCAGGTTCTGGACCAACGAGACACCACATCCCGTACTTCTTCTTAATGTCCAGCTTTAAACAGAGCAAGTAGTGAACCAGCCTTGAAGCCCAACCAAATCCCTGCTCCTTGAACTTGATGAAAACTCCCAATCTCGACTCCTTGAGCTCTTCAAATTCAGCGTCAGTGAGAGCTTCCCTAAGAGCAGTATGCAACTTCTTGTTATCCGTATGATACGAAATGCTATTGTGGGGTTCTGGCTCTTCCCCTAATGTGTATAACCTACGGGGGAGTTCTGGAATATCCATCCTTTTTGTCTGTAAAATAATCAAAGACAACAATAGAAGTCAGAACACAAGCTAAATCAATCACGCCTTAATTGTTACTCCAGACGACTTAGTAGACGACTTAAATATAAGTCGTCTGGAAAGTCGTCCAACTGGACGACTTAGTTGACGACTTATATTTAAGTCGTCTGGAAAGTCTTTCAAATGGACGACTTATATTTAAGTCGTCTACTAAGTCGTCCAGTTGGAAGACTTTCCAGACGACTTACTTACAAGTCTTCCAGTAGAAAAATTTCGAGCGGACCTGATTAGTCGCAGAAGGAGTACTCGTCATTTTGGTTATAGATCTGAAAAATAAACGTGAAACGGTGAGAATGAGTAAATTGAAAGAGACAACGTTTTATGTTCATCTTTTCCTCGAGTTTGATGACTTACCGGCATTAGGGTTTACAGAGAAACGGCGCTACGGTTTACAGAGAAGAAGCGGCGGCGCTAGGGTTTAGAAGAAGCGGCGGTGCTAGCTAGTGTTTAGAGGAAGCGGCGGTGAGAACGTTGGTGAGCACGGTGGCGAGGACGACGGTTTGTTCGGAAATAGTGGAAACGGGGGCGCTATGGTTTAGAGGAATCGGCGGCGCTAGGGTTAGAAGAAGCTGCGGCGACAACGGTGAGAATGAAGTGAGATAGATAGCCGACGTTGAGAACGATGGTTGTTCGGAAATAGTGGGAATTCGAATCGCCTTTGATATCGCCGGTGAGAGAGAACTGTTAGGGTTTCTGAATTTCGCGGAAAATGAAAAAAAAAATCACCTTATATATTGGGTAAATAATCCGGTTAGCTTTAAAAGTACATTGGTAAACTTTAAGGTTTGGTCCGGTTTAGACGATTTATTATGGCTGATAATGTACATCAGACGACCTAATATTTAGTCGTCTGGGCACAGAAGAGTAAATATAAAGTCTTCCCAGACCCTAAAATGAACCCCTAAACTAAAATGACTAAATTAACTTACTAACCGCGTTATAAAATCAAATTATACTTCAATAGTGTTTAGTATACACAGAAATGAACACGCTTAGGTAATTTTAAAAATTTTCAAAAACGGTTTTAATGCTTTCCAAAATCTAACCCTAAGAACACATACAATACTACAACATATGTTGATGAAACATAAACTAAAGAATATCATGACTCACTACTTTCACTCATCTGGGCTGAAAACAATTGAAATTTGTTATATATTAATTTATATCTCTTAAGACATATGTTAATTACCTTATTCCAATTTTTCACTTATCAAAATATTTTTTACAAAATTTTTAAATTATGTTTAAGAAGAACTGTCCAGACGACTTGCGAGGGGTAGAAACGTAAAAAAAAATCCGTTTTTTTGTTTGTTCACAAGAAGATAGTTGTAATTTTAATAGCCTTTTAGGTTACTTTTGCTTTTGACCCAAGTTGGGGTATTCTTTTGGGTTTGACTCCAAGTTTTGAGTCACGCTTGGTAATTCTCCCTTCTTTCTTTACATACAAGAGAAGAAGTTTTTCAGAGCCGGTGTTGGGGCCAAAGCCACTGGTGTAGCCGGAGCCGATGGTGGAGCTGTATTTAATTTATATATGTTTTGTGTATTTGTATAATTTATATACATAATTTGTTTTTATATATTCTTGTAATCTGCTTAATAAAATCTGTTCTAAATCTTTTTTATAATAGTCACCTTTAGCTACATATAAAACGTGACTGATCAGTTATTTAGTTATTTGTGATATTTTATGAATAAATTTAGTCACAAAAAATGTTCATGATTTGTTGTAACTTATTTAGCCATCGAATGTTACGAACATATATAGTCACATTTTGTGGCCTTTTAGTGACCGTTCAGTCATATAAGCACGAAATTTAAGTATTAGGGAAAATTATTGAGAGATGAATTGTATAGAGTTTATGAATTTAAAGAACTGATAGATTTTAAAAATTACGTGGATTGTGAAAGTATATATACATTGACTTATAAAATTTGTTCATAACTTTTCTATAAATAGATATAGATTTTCATGAATTTGGATTACCAAAAGAAATTTCATTAAAGAGGCAAACTTGTTTTATAAATATATAAAGAGAGTAATAAAGAAATAATATATATATATATATATATATATATATATTTATTTCTATAATTTCAAATTATATGTTTCAAATTCAAATTTTTATAAAAATACGATTTTTTCAAAAAAATCAATTTTTTAAAAAAAATTCATTAAAAATGCTTTTCAAACTTTTTCAATTTTTTTCAAATTTTTAATATTTATAAATATAGCTATTTATTCAAAAATGATAGAAAATATAATTATATATTCAAAAATGTAATGAATTATAGTTTTGAATATATAATTTGGATTTACGGTGGAATAAAAAATTGGTAAAAATTATTCATGGATTTTTAAAATCACATGGTTACATATGATATTTTGAAAGTTGAACCTTATGAGTAAAAATAAATTTATCTCCTAATAACACTAGATTTGTTTAGAATTAGAGATTCAATAATAACAAAAAATTTTGAATAACAAGGAATTTGAATGAATTTTAAAAGTTCTTAAACCAATAACAATGAATTCTAGTAAGATTTTGAAATTCAACAACCAATAACAATGAAATCTCAAATTTTTTAAAGTTCATGAAAATTCATTTACCAATAAATTCCGTTAGTCACATGGTTATAGCTATTTTTACTAGTGAACGAAAGAGAATTTTGAAATTAAAAACTATAACTAAGACTAGATTCTAAAATAGCGGATATATTTTTTGTATTTAGAAAAAAGTAATTTTTATATATGTGTTTTTAATTATATTTATGTTTTTATTTATATAATATTTTCTTAGATGATTAATAAGAGGTGTTAATAATTATATTAAAATAGTTGGACCACATTTATATAATATCAATATGTCATGTTATTGTTTTAATAATATCGATGATCCAAAAGAAAAAAAAATCGGGCTTATTGTAAGCAACAACTCAACAAAGATAAGCCCAAATGTTCAAGCTTGCTAAAGCCCAAATATAAACCCCATCAGTGAACAAAACAACCAGAAGCAGAACACGCCACTAACGGTCAACTTCATTGTATTCAAAGCTGAAAACAAAAACGCTCATGCATAAAAGTTTGATACTATGTTATCCATAAACGAGTGACCCAGTTTGACATTTAATGTCATTCTAGATCGTTCTTATCTCTCTACAATACCATATGTAATTGTTACTGTAAAGTGTTGAAAAAGATAATATTAAAAGTTCCTTTCGTTATTTGATGTCGATTTTGGATCATGCATCTTCTATCATTCTATCAATCAAAACTCTAGAATCTCTGCCGCACCTTGTTGGATTGAAACTTGTCTCTCATTACAATTTGTGCTATTTTCGAGCTAACTGCTTGTCCTTGCGTTGAATGGATTGCTAAAGTATAGCAAAAAAAAAACAATAGGCATTCCCATTTTTATCCAGTATTCACCTCTTCTCTTTTTTTTCTGTGAAACTTACCTCCTCTCCTAAAACAAAAGAAACCTATATTCGCTGAGATTGGACCCACCAGCAATCCTAAAATCAGTTCAAATCCAAGCTCAAAATTTCACTCGTTTCTTGTGTCTCTTTGGATCTTGAACAATGAAGTTGGATCAGCCAGATAAATCAGCAAGAGTAATTTTATTCTACATGTGCACAATGTTAAAAAAATAGGTAGGCGGTAGTTAGGTGTTTTATATGGAACTATTAATTAGGCAGGACTCTAAAACAACATTTGAGCGCTATACCACTTTTTAAAAAGTTGTTCGAGAAAATTTGTTCAGATTTGCCGAATAGGCAGACCATTAGGCACCACCTAAACCAACTTTTAGTACACTGCATGTGCATAGGGAAACACACGTCTACTAATTTAAGCTAGGGCCGGGCAAAAAACTGGAATCTGAAAAACCAAACCGAATCCGATCTACAAAAAGAGTACTGAACCCGAACTAAAATTTATTAAATAGCAGAATGGGTTTAAAATTTTAGTATTTATAGAACCGAAACCGAACCCGGTCCGAACCAAAATATTTTGGGTACCCGAATGTATCTGAAATAGATATATACTTAAATATATTAATTATTTATAGAATTGTATATTAAAATATCAAAATATATAAGATACTTTAATTTTTTTCAAAATACTTGAAAATATATATAAATTGTCAAAAGTAAATGTCTAAAATAGCTAAAATATACTCAAAACATCAAAAATACTTAAAAAATCTATTGATTCTCTATCAAAATGTTCAAACCAAACTAATTTATATGTTAAGTTTATGTATTTTGACATTTTTTATTCAAATTTATTTATAATATATTATTTTATTTATAGATTTTGAGAAATTTAAAGTGTACTAGATTTTGATCCGCGCTTCGAAAGCGCATGTATTATTTTTCATTAATATGAAATATATTATTTGTTTGTAATTATTGAATGTATTTATCTTAGTAAAAATTTCTTTATAATAAATTTGACACATATAGTGTCTATGGTAAACTATGTGTTTCTCTCAATTTGTTTTATTCTTTCTCCAATCAACATACTTATTTGGCTTGTTGTTAAAATAAATGATTATAGACTTTGATCTGCACAGATGTATATTTTGAAAAATATATTAATATTTGTTTTTCATGTAATTATTAGAGTTTGGCAAAATGAATCCGAGAAACATGATCGATATTGATCCGAACATATAATACCAAATCCGAACATAAATTGATTAAATATTCAAAATTTTCAACGTTTTGTTATTTAGAGAACCGAATCTGATCCGAATCGAAGTATTCGGATATTCGAATTTATCTAAAAATAGATTTATATACTTAAATATATTAATTATTTTTAGATTTAACGTATATAAAACATCAAGAAGGATACTCTTAAATTGGTTTAAATACATGAAAATATATATAGATAGTCAAAAGTACATATCTGAAATAGTTAAAGTATACTCAAATCACCAAAAATACTTCAAATAATTATTTATTCCTTATCCAAAATTTTAAATCAAGCCAATTAATATGTTAAGCTTAGTATTCTTACATATGTTATTCAAATTTATAGGTAATAAATTATTTTATTTATAGATTTTGAGAAATTTAAAATATATCTATCTTATTTAAAAATAATTTAAATGAGTTATCCAAACTCGAACCAAACCCGCAAAGATCCAAATCGAACTCAAACCAAAATTTAGAAAATTCTAATAGGGTTGAAATCTTTGACCCCGAAAACTCAAAACACAAACCGATCAGAACCAAACCCGTATGGGTACCCGAAAACCCATACTTAGTCATTATTATATATTGTATATTGTCATCATATCATTAATCGTATTTTATATGTACCATCATATAAGTAATCATATAATTAATAGTATTTTATACGTACCATCATATAAATGATTACATATATTATATTTTTTAAACTTAATATGAAATATAAAAAACCATAATTTGAGTTGGTATTTCAAATTGGGTTTTGAATTGTATTTTTCTTATATATATTGCCAATATTTTTTTATAATGGGCTTAATAACACAAGTCCATTACTTTTTTGCTTAATATTACTATCCATGTTTCCAAACAAAATTAATTTTTCTTTTAAAAGACTACAATCCATATTTTCAAACACTCAAAATTTTTTTAATAGTTATATTCAAATCTCCAAACACTTCGATTTTGTACTTGAGTTTTAATAAGATAGATATAAAAAACCATAATTTGAGTTGATATTTCAAATTGGGTTTTGAATTGTATTTTTCTTATATATATTGCCAATATTTTTTTATAATGGGCTTAATAACACAAGTCCATTACTTTTTTTGCTTAATATTACTATCCTTGTTTCTAAACAAAATTAATTTTTCTTTTAAAAGACTACAATCCATGTTTCCAAACACTCCAATTTTTTTTAATAGTCATATTCAAATCTCCAAACACTTCGATTTTGTACTTGAGTTTTAATAAGATAGATGTACTTCAGTTTTAATAATATAATTTTTTTATTTTTTTTTAAAATGCTATCTATGTTTACAAACAATATAGAAGTATAGTGTTATTCTTGTTTCCAAACAAATCTAAAATGTACTTCAGTTTTAATAATATAGATAATAAATTTTAAATTTTAAAAATAATTTAAATGAGTTATCCGAACCCGAACCGAACCCGCAAAGATCTGAACCAAACCCGAACCAAAATTTAGAAATACCCTAATAAGGCTAAAATCTTTGACCCCAAAAACCCGAAACTCGAATAGATCTAAACCGAACCCGAATGAATGCCCGAACGCCCACCGCTAATTTAAGCCAAAGACCGACTAAACTAAACAGGGAACCCGAAACTAAGGAGGATTAAATACAAAGAGATATTCTTCAGTAAAACAGGGGAATTACGTTGTAGTGTATAAAACAGAAAGTTATAATGAGTGAGAACTAATCAGTAATCGACCTTTGAACCGGTAATCGAAGATTTGTTCCTCTTTGATAGAGGACATAGATTTAGGTTACGTCAATCACCTGTTTATATTATCTACCAATATATATTCTTATGATATACTGAGTTGGTATTCTAAGGGAAAAGAAACTAAATAAAAGGAATATACCAATATCTTCTTTATGATTTTCTTAGAACTCGGTTATCAACTAATTTTGAATTAGTATTTCCTAAAATCGGTCATCAGTTTTGATTCGTAGAATACTATGTCTGCCCTAAAGTAGTTGATGAGGTAGTTGTTGAAACAGACGTCGTGTTGAGTGATGAAAATCATGTAGAGTCTTATTACTTAAAGGAAGAGGAATAAGTGAATTCCAAGAAAATAAAATTGCACTTATTGTTATGGAAGATGTCCATATCTATGTTATCTTTGAAACTAGAGTTTTAGAAACGTGGAGAAATATATAAAATAGTTATGAGGTCGTTTGTATTGAGACAGAGACACAGAAGCTGGTCTTATAGAGAGAGAGAAATTCTTGGAAGTATTATTGGGTCGTGTTGAAGCAGTGACTGAAGTACTTGACAGAGTAGAGACATAAATGTGTAGCTTAGCAATCTTTCAGTAGTGTGTGTTAGAGTGATAACACTAGACGTGTAAAAACTGAATTAAGCAGATTTTATAATAGATTGTTTAAAGAAATTCTAATAAAACATTGTAGTTGTTTGTGTATTTGTCTCTTGATTTATTTTTTGTATTACCTTTATTGTGGTGTCATCTTTGTACTAACATACTGAAGTCAATAAACATTTCGTAGAAGTTGTGTATATAACCAAGAAATTAACATGGTTGGAAAAAATGTAAATGCACTATATTAATACTAGTATATACTAAAACATTATAGTTAGAGTAAAAGACCAGTTTTCACACCAAAAGTATCATATAGTACCAGTTTCACACAATCTTTGATGCTTTTTCTAATTATACACAATTTAAGTATATAAACCTATTTACTCTCATTTTAAAAGATTGAAACCCCAAACCACACAAATGAATGTTTAACTTGTTTTTAAATCGATATCAAACCAGTTAAATCGATCAAACTAGTTGGTGTCAAACTGAAATTAAAACTCGACCCAACCTGATATTCATCAAATAGTATTCAGCCCAACTTTTTAGTAGGATATTGGAGTCAGGTTATATTTAGATATCAAATCGGGTCGGATTTTAATTTTAGTTCGATGCAAACTGGTTTTATATCGATTTAATTAGTTTGATATTAGTTTAGATTCTAAACAGTAAAACCAAGCTAAACCTTTGTATGTGTACTTTCAGGTTTCGATCTTTTAATAGAGATAAATAGGTTCTCATATACATGTGCAATTAGGTTCATATACTTGAAATATGTCCAATTAGAATGAACATGAAAGATAGTTCTGACGTGAAAATAAGTTGTTCAATAAACAATTCTAGTTCCGTTCAATATTTGGTTGCAAGCCCTTAATTACTAATGTGTTTGACAAAAAAAATTACTAATGTAAAAATAGTCCACCTTTTATTGTCTGTGAGACCTTTACTGTACACTTACCTTCTATTTTTCTGAACAAGGCACCTCATTTTAACTTGTGAACAAAATATATATAATATTTTTTATGCACGCAAATCTGAGTGTTTGTAATAAATATAACTGTCCACTACTGTAAATCTGAGTATTTATGTAATTAGAAAGAGGGGATCATGTTGTGAGTCTTTGTTGAGATACTTACATCAAGAAGCCCTCCCAGCAACCATGGCTTCGGTTCCGGTGAGGCCTCTACCTTTCGGACGCTTACAGCTTCTTCGCCGGAATATTATTACTCCAACGGTTCCAAGAGCTCAGTCAGTGGTTTCAGCCGCTTTCAAACGACATCATTTCTTAGGACTCTCATCTTATGGTATATGTATCTATGAATCTGTGAGGCATATCAGAAACCTTAGGTCATGGAGCACTCGCCGGCGAGTAAGTAAAAGCCCCGGCCTTTCTATGCCGGTAGATTCTGCTGAAGATTTATCCGCGGTTTCTTGGGATTCTTGGAAGCCCGAGAAGACAACGGTGGCTCCGTCAATGAGTGACGTCATTTGGCCTGCAGCAGGTTAGTCTTTCTTTAGTTAAAAAAATATGCTCACAGATAAACTGAAAACACATTATTAGACAGCAATTTTGTTTTGTCCGAAGACAAGGGAAGAGAGAAACAGAGAGATCGTGTGTCTTCCACCGACCAAATGGCTATTGAGTATTGATAAAAATTGCATTGGCCATATCCTGAATTTAGTAAGGAATAAAAAATCATGATTATTAATTTTCTTAATTAACTTGCATAACCTTTACTCGTAGAAACAAATATGGTTTTCAATTTATCAAAATTATAAATATAATTGGAAAATCGTCATTGTCTATGCAAATCCTTGAACATTGGTCTAAATTGGTTAATTGGTTTTATCTTTTTGTTTTGTATATTGTTATCAGAAATGAAAGGAAATAGCTATAGTATTATTTGCTCATGTTATGCCATTTTAATTTTCAAGTATCATGTATGTATCAGTTTCAAAAAAAAAAAAAAAGTATCATGTATGCATGCAAAGTAAATGAAGTTACTTGACTAAACTATAGGTCTTTTTTTTCTTTGAAGGGCTAAGTAACTATAGGTCTTTATATATGTGTTTCTAACCTTGAATATATGACCGAGTTCATGAAATCAAGTATACATGTACGGATGTATGAAAAATATTTTAAATGTTTTTTATTTTGGGTTTAATATTTTAAGTGTTTTGTTAATATATTTTCTGGTATGAACAGGAGCGTTTGCGGCAATGGCGATACTGGGAAGGATAGATCATATATTAAACCCTAAAGGTATCTCAATTTCGGTTGCACCACTTGGTGCCGTCTCTGCCATTCTCTTCACCACACCTTCTGCACCTGCTGCTAGGGTAATTTCTGAAACGATTTTCCTTTCTTTTGATGATAACGCTATTTTTAGGAAAATAAAACGCAACCTTAAAATGCGATAATGTTGATCAAAACGCTGATGGGTGCTGTATTTATTTCAGAAATACAATATATTCATGGCTCAAATAGGTTGTGCAGCCATTGGAGTGTTGGCGTTCTCCATCCTCGGGCCCGGTTGGCTCTCCCGCAGCACCGCCCTCGCGGCTTCCATCGCGTTTATGGTCATTGCTCGTGCTAATCATCCATCTGGTAACTGATTTCTACTTTTATAGATGTTGTCAATTTTGACGGAAGTTTATAAAATTTTCATTACTAGAATTTTGTACTTATTTAATCATCCTAGCAAAACGAAACTAGATTTTCTTATATTCTATTGTAATAAGAGTTAGACATGTGAGAAATATATATAGAGCAGGATATACAAATCCCACGCTTAACATGAATGGTTAAATCTGGAATATCAAATTCCTCCCATTTCCAAACGGAAAATG
The DNA here is from genome assembly GCF_000801105.2 of Raphanus sativus. Taxonomy (NCBI): domain Eukaryota; kingdom Viridiplantae; phylum Streptophyta; class Magnoliopsida; order Brassicales; family Brassicaceae; genus Raphanus; species Raphanus sativus. Next base: position 40,712,461 of record NC_079516.1, on the reverse strand, counting down.
AAATTACCTCAACTGAAATCATATTCATATGCAATGTTTGAATTGTGGAGATATAAATACAAAAGTAGTTAAAGAGTTTGCAGTACGTAGTAGATTACGAATAACACATATGTTTTATCATTTATGGATATATTTTATTCCGGAAACTAGTTTGGATTTCAATATCAGATTCCTCTTTATATGTGAAAGTATGCATATTGCGTTAGGTTTCTATGAATGGGGATATATATTAAAGTGGACAATGGCCTGATCGTGAGTGAAACAGAAAAGTTCTATCAATTCCATTTTCTTATATATAATTTCCATCATTGTGTTTGTACGTTTTCTTACAAAAAATCATTTATTATGATTTTGACCAGTTGACAAAAAAAAAAATCATTTCATATGATTCAATGTCTGAAAAAAAAACACTTTCTCGATTAAAAATTTATCTGAAAAAACAGCTGCGAGTTTGCCACTAATGTTCATTGACGGAGCAAAGTTACAAAAGTTGAGCTTTTGGTACGTACTGTTCCCAGGTGCAGCCGCTTGTGTCCTCCTCTGCTTCCTCGTAAGCCTTTCCCTACGTTACCTTCTCAATATAATTTACACTCCAATATATATATATATATATATATATTATTTAGAAATTGCTTTAATGCTCTGAGATTATTTGATTAGATTTTTTAAACTTTGCAGCAAGAGATCGTGTGTCACTTGAAGGAAAACTTTAAATTTTGACGAATGGAAAAGGATATGTATGTACGTGTTTATACGTAAGTATACACACATACTGGTGGGGGAGAATGGGAGATCATGTGCAAATTCTTTATTCATTACAAACGTTTATGGTAGATGGTAGACGTATTCGTGTCCTATATTTATAATATATACACATACATATACATGTCTCAAAGCTTGTCACTTATACTTTTCTTTCACTTTTGGGTTTTTACGTTGAGCTCAATGGAATAGCTTGTTTTGTTTCTTGACCTTTCAATGGAATATCTTGTTTTGTGATTGGTGAATAAACCCCAGATGGTGCACAAAAAAAAAGAATAAACTCCAGATCTTCAAAGTGGAAACTCACGTACGTAAGGTTTTTCGAGGGGTTCTAGGATTTCCGACATATCTAGCTACCCCACTAGTGGATTATATGATTGTTCACAGAAAATTTTATGATAATCCTTTAACTATGGTTATAACAATATCTAGACAGTGTTGATATGAAAGTTTATTGTGTCAAGAACGGTTTTGGGATACCAACACGTTTTGATCTACTCTGTTGCGTGAAAGTAAGTCATATTTCTTCGGAAATTCACAAGATTTTTTTTTTATCAACGGAAATTCACAAGATTATAAACCTTAACTTTCCATTCATTTGCATAACCAAAGAAAGATTATATCCATAGATGCATTACTCCTTAAAATTAGTTTATGTCTTTTTATAGATTCTTGATACCCCAAATTGATCAAAATAATAATAACTGACTGTCCTCCACATCTATATTTTTATGTTATCTTACTTTATGTGGTAAAATGTAAATGTATATAGGACTGCACAAAATATCAGTAATTTTTCGATTCGTATTTTATTTCGATTTAAAGGAAAAGAATCAGGATATGTAACTCGACAAAACAAACAAAAATACTAACAATATTCGTAAAAACAAATTTAATCACAAAGAACAAATATCCAGACTCTATATGTAACTCTTAACTCACTATAGACTCGGGAAACAAACTCCAAGACCATATTCGTAATCACCTCACAAACCCTTTCAGAAACCTCTCGTCGTTGAATTTTTAGTGCGGCTTTGTGAAAAGGATTAGTACAAAATCGATATTTATATAATGAATGTAATCATAAACTAATGTATGTTAATGAAACCAATTCACATGATTTGAGTAAACAAAATAGAAAAGTTGTTGTCAACCTGAAACCATAACTAAAAAAAAGTGCTCGTCCCCTGAACTAGCCGGCTCTCCAGTCATCAGGTCACCAACTTCCTTGTCCTTCCGGCACTGGGAAGGCGTATATATGAACATTCTCTACCGTAAATAGTGTACGAATAAACAATTCTTCATTCTTACAAAATGTAAAGCCCCCAAGACTTTTTGTTCTTTCAACCACAATTTATTTACATTGCAAGACTGTCAAAGCCTCAAAGGCGAAAACTTTTGAAGGGGATGGGGGGGGGGGTAGACTCCAAATGTCTCTTTTTTTTTCTCTTCCCTTCAATAAGTCCAAGAGTTAGTAATGAGTAGAATTTTCAGATTCTTTTTCTCATCTCCTAGATTGAGATCCACCGGCCAAAACAGGAGGAACAACTCCAACATTCTCTGCAGTCTCCAGAGCGGTGTCTGTGTGGACAGGAGGGTGGATTACGGGTTGAAGTCTCAAGAAATAGCTCTCGCTTTGTGGTTGGCTTCTTATGTACCGAGCTTCTGTCGTCTCCGTGTTCCCCTGTGGGGGCTGTTGTGTTTCTGAACTCTGGAGGTTGGATAATGCTCTGAGATCAAGGTCTGGAAAGACCGAGCTCCGGCACCGAGGACATTTGACATTCAAACGCAGCCACTGGTCTATGCACTCCACATGGAAATTATGGGCGCAAGGTAATCCTCTAACCTGTCAAAATTCAGACAATTTCCGCTCATTTATTGTACCAAAGCCTGGTGTTTAATATATTACCAGAAAAAAATATGCATACGAAGTTGGTTAAGAAGAGAGATGTTTTAGTAGTACCTCATGTCCAATCTGGAACTCCTCTAAGCAGATTAAGCATTCGCCGCAATCATCTGGGACAGCTTTTAGCCTGAACTTTGGAAGTTCTTGAATGAGTGCCTCAACAGCTTCCGTCTGTTTATCAAAGCATCAGATGTTTGGAAAGCAGATATGGTAAAAGTAAAATTTGGAGATAATCAAATGATCTTTTCTATAGAATATGTCCATCAGGTGCTTGAGAATATAACTGTTGAGGATGTGAGATTGAAACCACGGATAGAGAGGACATGTAACTAAATGGTTAACGTAGTTAGAACAAAGGAGGGGACTTGCCTGAGCAGGAGTCAAGTAAAGTCCAGGATGGTAAGTAGCAGCATCTTGATTCATGCTTCTCATCTCTTGTCCTGCGGCTTCAAATGCCCAGTCGGGTACCCTAATCATGTCAACCAAAATCTGGGCACAAGAAAAACAGACATTGAAAAAAAAACTCAGAGGAGGGAGGGTCAGATAAAAAAAATACTCAAAATGAAAACTTACACCAAATTCTGAACTCGGAATTCCCTGCTGAGCACGTAGTGAGTGTACCTGTCTTCGGGCCAACCACTGTCAAGCAAAACTCATATAAGTGGGCGTATCCTCTTCAGAACAAACCAACAAAAAAAAGCTTGATGAAAGCCTTACCTTTCCGACACAGATGCAATCAATGCAGAGGAGTCCACAGTAGCTGAACACGAGCCAAATGAGGAAACCCCATTTTTGGCCATCTTCAGGTAACTATATATATATATCAAGAGCGAAATACATAATAATAGCTCAGAAACAGGATATGCAGCAAGAATAATCTTATGACATTGATCATAAAAAAAACAAAACAGGCTTACACAGCTTTTAGCCCTAATAAACCAAATAGTACCGATAACAGTCCAAGCCCAGAGAAATGGATAGAGAAGGAGAGATAGGAGAGAGAGCACCACGACTCTCCCACAAAACCCAATGTTCCGCTGTTGACTTCCAAAATCCCTAACAGATGTTCATAATTAATCAGACATTCATATAGTAGCTAACAAGATAGAGAGAAACGTTTTAACTCTGAGATCAAAGCTTACAAGCCGAGACGAGCAGCAAGAGCATTGTCAAGAAACATAAGGACGCGGAAGATAAAGACGGTGGTGTAGTCGACCTGAAGCAAACAAATTTAACGAACAATAAACAAAAAGTGCAGCTAAAGAGCAAAAGAAGAAGAAGGGAGAAGGGACCAACCACAATCCATATATGCAAAGGGTACTCGCACCTACTATACCTCTTCCAGTTGATACCAACAATAATTCTAAAAAGACAATTAAGGAAGGAACGAAACAGAGAGGTTAACCCAAATCACATTAAACCCTAGAAAGAGACCATAAAAATAGGATCTTTAGGAGTAAAATTAGTCTCTTTTTTTTCTTCAATCAGGGTTTGAGAACATTGAGCTCGAGATATTAAAAAGGATACACACTAATGGCAAGCATAGACAAGAAGAACCCATCGTACCTGCAAACGTTACACACACACACACACACACACAAATCAGAAACCCCTCCACCACGAGATGGGAATGGAAATTGAAAGTCTGTCTCATTGAAGAAGATGATAACTCACAACTTGAAATCGACACCTCTCATCGCCATGTGAGAGGAGAGAGAGAGTTCAAAAGGAGAAACCCTGAGAATGGAGATCAGAGATGGTTGAATCGAATTCGAAACGGGACTCAGAATCTTCTTCAGCTGCTGATGCTGAGTGTCTCTATCTCTCTTGGCGGAGAAAGAGAAAGAGAGAACAAAAAAAAAAACCCCGAGAGTTGGTCAGCTGATTGCCTTTGACATTTTTGCTTTATGTCATCTCTTTCATTAACCTGCTTAGTACGGATGGCAACAAAGACATTGACTGCGGGCCTGACCCGTAAAGACTTGTTGTAGGATGAAATTGGGTTTTTATTTGAAAAGTCCGTAAAATTGTGGGCTTCGCGGAACGGGTTCAAAGCAGGACGGGTTCAAAGCGGGATAGGATCAAAGCGGGACGGGCCGAAAGTGGGATGGGTTAAACTGCGGGATTTTGAAGATCCGCAATCCTAAGTTTCCATTTCTGCTTTTACCTGAGAGAGAGAGAGAAAGAGAAGGGGATTGGACATTATGGAACTCCTTTGATCGTGGTTTCAAGGTCGATGATGCTTTGGATCTCCTAAGCATCTATGATCTACACCGGTGGAGCTTCTTCAAGCCATCATAAATGATAATAAAAATATTTGTTTTGTATAAACTTAATGTATTGATCTTATAAGAGTATGCTCGATCATGTGCAAGTTGAAACTCAATTCTTATCTATGTTTGTTTGTGCATATAGAAACAAGCAATATAGTATTTGATGTCCCGCGGGACGGCCCGCGAAGACCTACATATTTTGCGGTACGGGATTGGACAGTTAGTTTGAGAACCGCATTCCGCGCGGAACAGGCCCGCAGTGTACCGCCAGAAGCCAAACCCGCAGCGGTTCGGGACGGAACGGGACGAGAGAACCCAATTGCCATCTCTACTGCTTAGTAGTCCCCGCTTCTGACTCCTCACTATAACTTGCACCATTCAGATCTTCTCCAATGGTAAACTAAAACTTATCATTTGTTTCACTCTAAAAAGTTACTCTAGTATAGAATTTATTTCACTTTACCCGATATGAAATCGCATCCGTACCCAGCCCGAAAATTCCGAATCGAAATAACTATAAATACCCGAACAGGTATTAAGTTAGAAAATATTGGATATTTGAATCCAAACGGGTAATATCTGAACCCGAATGAATATCCGAAGATAACCGAACACATATATACTTATTTTTATATTTTTAGTTTACATCTCTTATTTCAATGATGTTATATATACTTTAAGATCATATAATATATATATATATATATATATAATTATGGAGAAAATAATTTGATATTCATTCAAAATACATATCAAATTTTTGTGTTATATATTAACAAATCACACACGCACTATTACAAAGTTTATGAATGAGTAAACATGACGTGTAAGTTTATGTTGAAATAGATCATTTTTGTACATAATGCATACCCACGCCACTGAAACACCTCGTCAGATATAAACAAATCTAGAATCGCATTCTATCAACTGAGGGATGATAAATTCCAGAAAGACTTGCAAGTCTGGTTTGCTGCAACAGCATAAATCTCTATTTTTCATGTTAAAGCTCAGTGGTTTCTGTTTTGATTTCTTATAGTTTAGCAACTAGGAACAGAGAGAAACAAGTTGCAAACACAAAAGAAGTTTTTTGTCATTTTCAATAAATTTTACATTCCACTCAAGAAAAATAAAAAATATATTAATTAACCAGAAAAGACACACCTCTAAGTGATGCGAGAAAGAAAAAAACAATAGCTAGAACTTGCTTACACATTTATTAAAAGTGCCCACAATCCAGTAAGTAAACAAACCTTGGCGCTGTTTTTATTGTTTTAACTTTTAAGAGTACTTTTGAGCATTTAGGACGAAACAAAGTACAAAGATCAGATCCATGCAGGGTTATTAAGCGGAGTGACGACTGCCTTGACCTGCAAGTAGTTGTTGAGACTGTAAATACCTTTCTCTCTTCCGTTGCCGCTCATCTTGTAACCACCAAAGGGGATGGCTGCGTCAAAGACATCGAAACAGTTGACCCAAACGGTGCCAGCTTTCAAAGCCCTCGAGACCCTGTTTGCAGTGTCCAGGCTCTTTGTGAAAACCCCTGCGGCTAGTCCGTATCTAGTGTTGTTCGCCCTCCTTATCACCTCATCAACATCACTGAATCCAATATCAACAAACCCACATCACATTTCCCATCATTAGTGAAGAAGGTAAGTCTAATATTACGGTTATTTGTTAACTCTATGTACCTGAACTTCAAGATGGATTGGACTGGACCGAAAATCTCGTCTTGAGCAATAAGCATGTCATCCTGTTTTCAACCAGAGGGATATCGCGGTTAATACTACAGTGAATTGAAAGAAGTCTTTGACTTGGAAGAGTTTTTTTTTACCTTAACATTAGAAAAGACTGTAGGTTGGATGAAGTAACCTTTGTCGCCAAACTGCCCACCACCACATTCAAGAGTAGCATTGCTTTCCACTCCTGACCTTATGTACTTCATAACTTTCTCAAATTGCTTTGAATCGATCTACAAAAAAAAAAGAAAAAAAGATTAAATATACACAAAATTACAGAAGTAATCAACAAAAGATAAACTCTTCTTAATGCAAGGATATGAGTGTAACCTGAGGACCCTGTTCAATGCCTTTCTTGAAAGGATCACCAACGACACGTTTTAGTGCGCGTGCCTTTGCTTTCTCAACGAACTCATCATACACTTTCTCATGAACATATGTCCGAGACCCCGCGCAGCAACATTGCCCCTACAAAAAAAAACATTATCTCAATAACTAACTAACAAATTGAGCAAGCAAAAACATTATTCTACTATTTGACAAAACCTGATTAAAGAAGAGAGCAAAGTGAGCAAGCTCCACAGCTTTATCGATATCAGCATCTTCGAATACAATGAAGGGTGATTTCCCTCCAAGTTCCAGAGTCACCGGCTTTAGATTGCTGTTAGCAGCCAGTCCAAGTATAACTTTGCCCGTATCAGTCGATCCTGTGAAAGCAAGCTGGAGGGAAATGAAACAATGCAACATAAAATTTAGCCTCTTCAAGAAGTTACGTGCACGTTAACATTTATTTCTACCTTGTCTACATCCATGTGACTTGCAAGAGAAGTACCAGCGGTTGCGCCGAATCCAGAAACTATATTCAGAACACCTGGAGGAAGACCAGCCTGTCATACATTTCAAGAAACATTGTTACTTGTATTTGTTTTTCCCCTAGCCCTAGGAGATGTAGGTCCTTCCGGGTCCATAAAAATATTTAAAAAAAAAACAAAGGAAATGAACACAAGAAGAGAAACAATGGGCATGTATCTTACTTCAAGGAAAAGTTTGCCAACGTAGAAAGCAGTGAGAGGAGTTTGTTCAGCGGTTTTGAGGACAATGGTGTTGCCACAAGCAAGAGCAGGACCAACTTTCCAAGCAAACATCAAAAGCGGAAAGTTCCAGGGAATGATTTGTCCAGCAACTCCTATGGGTTCATGCAGTGTCTGAACATGATAGTTTCCATCAGCTGGAACTGTAAGCCCATGAATCTTGTCCGCCCACCCTACACATCAAAGCAAAACCAAGAATGCTGTTCATTCAACAGAAACTACTAGCAAGAAAATAATTTCTAACGATTTTGATACCAGCGTAGTAGCGGAACAATCTGGCAAGCATTGGAATCTCTGCTGTTATTGCTTGTTCATAAGTCTTCCCATTGTCCCATGACTCTAGAGCTGCGAGCTCTTCGCTGTGTTTCTCAACCAAATCAGCGAATCTCAACATTATCATCGACCTTTCCTGAAGTCCAGACCAGTATCACAACCAAGATGAGACACCATTACACACTTAAAAAAAAACAGTTTTCACTACTACATACATAAGCAGTCATCTTAGGCCAAGGTCCTTCATCAAAGGCCTTCCTTGCAGCTTTCACAGCCCGGTTGATATCTTCAGCATCCCCTTCAGCTACGTTCGCAATGACTTCCCCTGTCCGTGGGTCAAGAGTCGGGAACGTCTTACCTAAACCCCCAATTCAAAAAAAAAAAAACAACGATTAAATAGATATACTCAAACTTTGCCTTCTTTATTACTCTGTTTCTGAACAGAGCACTCTGTTTCTTGAGGAAGAATTTTAAAAAATGAAAAGAAAACTTTACTGACCAGAAGCAGCGTCAACGAAGTTCCATCGATGAGGAGCTTTGTGTAAGAAACTTGAACCGATGGGCTTATGACTTCTTCAGCTGCAGATGATGTTCCAAATCTCCGTACGATCCTACTTCCATTATTCAAATTTCTCCCTGAAAATACTTATGTTAAAATATTAAGTTCATAACCTAAGATTCACCACAGATCCAGGCATTAAAAAGAAAAAAACTATTTTCGGTCTATTATATTGGTTAATTGCGATATATAAAAATTGTCAACTTCCTCAAATGAAGGAGGTGTTATGCTGTGATTTGCAGACTATAGTTGAGTCTATTTATTACAAGAAAAAAGTTTAAACATGAAGATAGTCTTCCTAGGAGATTCATTAAATCAAAGACATCGAACAGATGTTGTGTTTTGTATGTGTGAGTTACCTAGAGAACGAGAGAGAAAGGGAGAGGAAGTTGAAAAGGATCGTGATAATAGAGAAGACACTCTACGAACCGCCATGGATGCTAAACTGCTTTGAAACTGAAGTTTCTTATCTTTTTTTCTTGGGATTTTCTTCCTCTTCAGTCTAATGAGATTTATATTTATGATTTTGAAGAAGATTTATGATTTTGAAGAAGGGAGGAATTCAATGGTTAAGATCTCACGCAGTATCTCTCACACATGTCGCTAAGTTGCACTCTCTTGGTGTGCGTTGCCGTACATTGAATGGCTATTGACAAGTGAGCCATATTGTCAGTTTTTGAATAAATTAGAAAATGAAAGACAAAAAGGCATTAAATATTGTAATAATCAAGAAATTATTGTATGTTTCCAACTATGAAAGATAAGACAAAGAGCTGAGTTGTCATGACCTCTTATCTACCAATATTTATCTCTTCCATTTTTAACTCCATCTGCAGAAAGAATACTAATTATTTGAGGATATAGCTTGGAAATTATCAAATCAAATCATTAATCAAAATAAATATACAAATGCAATAGTTGCATGTTATGGTGTGGTGTCGTTTTCTATGTGCGGTAGTTGGGTCATCTCTTCTATATGTTCTTTTCAAATTTTCTTGTAGATGACGTAGGTTACTTTTGTGATGTTGTAGTCCGTTCAATGTTTTTCATAGATGAACAAAAATTAATTTTCTTATAAAATACTGTAGTTTTCTTTCCCATCTGATGATCTTATTTGATAATTTCTCACTGATCAGAATTTTTTTCTTTTTGCTAAAATTCTTTTGTCCTTTCCAGGCGTCGGAAAATAAAGAAATAATTAATATATTTAAGATAATTACGTGTTACAAAAAACTCCGTCTCAATTCATCCTATTTCATCAAATCTGGGATATATATATATATATATATATATATATATATATATATATATATATATATATATTTAATTTATCTATCGATTCAGTCAGAAATTAAATCAAAACAGCCATTTTAACTCAGTGATAGAGTAGTGTCATGGTAAAGCATAAGTCATTGATTCAAATCCGATAAAGAGTTTTTACTTCTTTAACTTTCTATATAGTAACAATTTCATTCGAAAGGCTATAATTTCAAATTTTTTGAATTTAATTCTAATGAATTCATTTTAATAATAACTAATAATAAAGTGAGAGAGTAATTTAGAAAATAAAATTGAACATTTTTATATTATAATTTCAGGAGCATTTGAAACATTTCGTTTTTGAGCGGATCAGAATTGTTTACCGAATTGTTATTATTTTCATTTTTAGATTAGTAAATTCATAGTTGGCAAAAATAGTAAATTCATATATCAATTAAACCCAACAAAATAACTATATGCATGTTTAATAACAAAACATATATCAAAATCACAACTTATATGCATTTGTTTATGGCTTTGAAAACCTAATTCAAATGTGAAACCTACTAGGCTACAACTATCACGAGATAAGTCCATACCAATAAAAGCGGTGTTAAAAGTTGTAGGAGCCAAATATGCGCTGGATATAAATCAACACCAGACACAAGTACTTTAATCTATAGTGATGTTTATTTATGTCTCTGATTAAGATGATGCTTACAGCAAATCAATTCAGTCTCTGAAAATATCCTACATGCATTTTTCACCACAGAAATTTTTTTAAAAAAAATCAGAAGAATCCTGGATCCTCTGGTTTAAACATTTTAGGCATCTTCAAAGTCGGATCATCAGGATCAATTCTCGAAGACCCTCTTTGGTTCCCTAAAACACCTCTCTTCGTATTAGCTGCAAACTTAGACGCTAATATCGTTGCATTCAAGTTCTGATTATTGCTGCTGTTGTTACTACTTTCAGGCATGTCCTCTCGGTATTGACCATCATCATCATCATCATCATCATCATAATAGTAATCATCTCCTTCTTCTTGCCTAGCTAACTCCATAGCTAACTTTCTCTTCATGTATCTTCTCCATGCAGCTTGTATAAAACCAGTTCCCCAAGCCCTCCATTGGTGCGAATAGTATCTGATCAACAGTCAAAACATCATAACTATCAATAAAACATTGCGTGTGAAGCAAGGAACTTCGATTGTGTGTGAAGCAAGCAAAAAAAAAATTACTTATCACCTGAAAGCATGTTGGAGTTTCTTGCTGTGGAGGCGTCTGAATTGGTTAGCTACGAACTTCAAGTCCTCAGCTCTGAGAGCGAAAGCTTCTACTTCAGAGAGAGTCCTCACGGTTCTCGTGGACAAGGGGAGATTCGGGTTAATGTTCGGCATTAAAGCCCAAGTTAAGAGCTCTTCACCACAGAAATCTCCTGGTCTAAGCGTGATTGAGTTAAAGAATCCTGACCGTCCACCATCTGTAGTCGAACTTTCCATCTGACCTCTAATGATGAAAAGCATCTCGTTTACAGGATCGCCTTCCCGTGTCACGTATGTATCTTTAGTGTTCAACGATGGAACTAAACGCTCGCATATTGCGTCTATGAGCTGGTCGTCCATCTGTGCAAAGAATGGCACCTGATAACAAAACAAAAAGTAGAATTAGGGTTTATTACTTGAGAGGGAAGTAAATCAAAATGTGGTGGCTTACACGGCGAACTAGAGCGAGACAGAGATGCCGTTGGATCTGTCTACGAAGATCCAAAGGTAGAGCACGGAGGATGGCTTCTTCGTCGACTCCACGAGTGGTTAACCATTTGTACTGGACGAACCGCCTCACACGCTCTTGTAATTCTTGTGGCAATTGTCTGTGTCGCATCCATTCCTCTGTATCTCTTCTTCTAACTCTCCATTCATCTAACCTAGCCGTTGTCGATTGCAGATAGTTCTTCAAGAAAGTAAAAATCACTTAAAGTATATGTTGTTAAGCTATAGATAAAGCTAAATATCTAGATTTTCTAAGATGTTAGACCATGATTAACTGGAGTTCTTAGAAGTGAGATTCTTACCGTTCTTAATTTTAACAAAGAAAAAAAGTTAATAAGTTCTTAAACTTTTTTTCTTTGTTAAAGTTAAGAACCTCCATCAATCATGTTTTTATGGATTTTTGAATCCACGTACATGGCTTTAATAAACTACCTGAACATTGCCAATAAGATGAGAGAAGAAAACAAGTCCCGCAACACAGATGAAACAACTGAATAAAGTCTCACTACTCAATGTACTAGCTGCAAGACTCTGTCCATAAGAACTAAATAACCCAAAGCAAGGAAACATCAGTCACTGAAATTGAAAAAAAAAAAAAAGACACGGTATTAAGTTAACCTGAGATTGCGTAGACCCCACCAAAGACAGTAGAAGTATTTATCAAAGAAAGGAGAAGAGGTGACATCATTAGTGAAAGCATCACCAAACATACCAAACTGGAAATGCTGGTCATCGTCGTTACGTGCATCACAGTTAGAGAGAACCCTAGTGATGCGCATCCAAGCTTGTCTGCCCGGATCCCGCAACGATCCACAGTCAAGAAACACGAGAGTACAAGACGGTGAATGCGTGGCGTTCATCTCCTTAAGGCATTCTCTTCTCCAGCATTCGTGCTGTCTCTGGATCGATAAAACGTACCAAACGGAACCAAGAACCTAAAAAGGGAAACCAAAATTGTGAAAACAGAGACTCTGTTTTTCAGGTCGAACATGTGGAGAAAGACAAAAGGGTTACTTACGTGGCTCACAAGCAAGTAGAGTACGAGATTGTAGGCTGCACCGGACCAGGCTGTTTTGGCCGCAACTCCAGTGGCTTTAATGATCCGACGGTTAAGGGGAAGCATGACGAGGATGCGAGGCACGTACTGTATCAGGACGATCAAGGAAAGTGTGTGGTTCTGATGTGCTGCGTATCTGAACTCTCCAGCATTTGGGATCACAAACCAAATCATTATCTGACAAAAGAAAAAAGATATTATCAAAGGATTTAAACGGTTATTTTAAATACAAATTTGTTATTAGACAAGCATGATGATCAAAGCATTTCGATTTAATTAAGTTTTTTTGTTTCTTTCCTAATTGATTATGCATTTCTATGATTCCAAAAGTATAACGCACACATTTGTGCTTCATGTTTACACATTTTACGATTCAGCCGTTGTTACCTATCGGATCTTTAAAGAAATAAAGAAAATGATGATGGAACCTGAGGAAGAGGAAGCGTGGCAGCGAGGTCAATAATGAACTCGGATTTAAGGTAACGAATCGCGATTTCACGGCGGTCCATGACAAGCTCGCCGCGACCAAAGACTCTAGACGATTTGGAGACAAATGCGGTTTTAAATTTGAGGAGAATGTGAATGAGGAAAGAGAGATCGGCTAGGGTACGGAAGAAGGTGACGAGGATGCCGAAACCGATGTCTATAGACATACAGGCTGTTCCGGCTTGGACAATAGGGAGATAAAAGTAGAGAGGGTCGAGGAAGAGAGCGAGGAGGCAGGTGATAAGGAAGATGTGGTTCCATCTCGTGATTAGGTCACCGCTTGGGTCGAGGGTTGTGTCACCTAGCTCGGAGAAAACGGATCGGCCGCGTTGGTTTTGGAGGTCGTTGTTGTGATGGTGGCGACGGGAGAAAGCCGTCGGGAAATTGCGGAAGCGTGCGGAGGTGTAGAGATGGAGGTTGCTCATTTTGCGTAGCGTGTGTTTAAAGTTATGGAAGGGAGAGATTTGGGGTTGTGGGAGTGGAACAATGAGGTAAATATAGGAGACAGTTAAGGTAAGGAGAGAGAGTTGTGTTCTCTACGAACTATCAAACATTATTATTCAAAAAAAAAAGAACTATCGAACATCGGTTTGACTATGCTTTGTAAAATGTAGTTTTAAATTTAATTAAAAGGAGAAACGAAAAAGGGGAATTAGGAGACATAACCATTTCTGAAAAAAAATTAACCATATAACTATTATAAGGCATATGCTATGATATACCATATATTTTCTACAATATATACAAAACTGTCATCATTCATTATCATTTGGCACACGCGCTTCTTCTTCTTATTTTTTGTTTTTTTTTTCTTCTCATCACAGATATCACAGAAACGTTTGATTTGGCAATGAATTTTATAAAGGATCCCAATTTTTTATCAAAGGAAATCAAGCTAGCTCCGGTGAGATTGAACAACAACTGATTAATCATAAGATGAAACAATTGATTGTCTGATTACTTTTCTTCATATATTTGGTTGCCTTTACACTTTTCTTACTTTTCGTTATATGTTGATTACGAAACGGAGAATACGCAGAACCATCGGAGAAGATAAACAGTACATGTTTCGTTCTACTATTCTATTTTATAAACATAGAATAGAAACATTTTCTTAATATTTTCTTTTCCTTCCCCCTCCCCCCTCCTTTCCTTCGTGGCTCCCCTACCTATCCTCCCTCCCCCCTTCCTTCCTCTTTGTCGCGGCGAGGCATCACTATCACTCTTTCTTAATCTATAAACGATTTACATTGTGATGTTTCTATGTATCAAATTCTCTATACTATTTATTTAATCTATATAGTATAGTATAATATGTTAGTTATGTATAACACGTTAATGTGTTGTATCGAGTATTCCATAGTATGTTGGAATCTGGTATAGTATAGTTACTTAACGGATGAAACTCAACCTTACAACTAGTTGTTCTCTCTCTCTCTCTCTCAACCTTAGAACTAGTTGCCGTTTTAGTCTATACTATTTATTTACTATTTGTAGTATAGTATAAATAACTACTTCAATTTACGGTGGATTGTAAAAGCAGAACTTTCAGATTTTCAACAGGAGATATTGACAGAATTTCAGTTTAGATAACTAATGCTTATGGGTCCCATACATTTTCATTTTCAGTAATATTTGTATTTAGAGTTTACGCTATAGGGTTTGGGTTTAGGGTATATGGTTTGGGTTTAGGGCATATGGTTTGGGTTTGGGGTTTAGGGTATATGGTTTAGGTTTGGTGTTTAGGGTTTGGGTTTAGAGTTTAGAATTTCGGTTTAGGGTATATGAATTTGTGTTTGTTTGTTTGTTTTTGCCTATACTATATGATATTTGTAAATAGTATATAACAAATTATGGTATGGGTTTAGAGTTTAGGTTTTGGGTTTAGAGTTTGTGTTTAGGGTATATGGTTTGGGTTTAGGGTTTAGGGTTTGAGTTTAGGGTTTAGAATTTGGGTTTAAGATTTAAGATTTGGGTTTAGGATTTAAGATTTGGGTTTAGGGTATATGGATTTGGGTTTAAGGTTTAGAATTTGGGTTTAAAGTTTGGGTTTAGGGTATATGGTTTGAGTTTAGGGTTCAGGGTTTGGGTTTAGGGTTTAGGATATGGGTTTAGGGTATATGGATTTGTGTTTGTTTATCTTTACATATACTATATGATATTAGTAAATAGTATAGAACAAATTATGGTATGAGTTTAGAGTTTAAATTTTGGGTTTAGGGTTTGGGTTTAAGGTATATGGTTTGGGTTTAGGGTTTAGGGTTCATGTTCAGGGTTTAGAATTTGGGTTTAGAATTTAGGATTTGGGTTTAGGGTATATGGATTTGGGTTTAGGGTATATGGATTTGGGTTTAAGGTTTAGGATTTGGGTTTAAAGTTTGGGTTTAGGGTTTAGGGTTTGGGTTTAAAGTTTGGGTTTAGGGTTTAGGGTTTGGGTTTAGGGTATATGGAGTTGCGTTTGTTTATCTTTACATATACTATATGATATTAGTAAATAGTATAGAACAAATTATGGTATGAGTTTAGAGTTTAGGTTTTGGGTTTAGAGTTTGGGTTTAGGGTTTGGGTTTAGGGTATATGGTTTGGGTCTAGGGTTTAGGGTTTATGTTTAGGGTTTAGAATTTGGGTTTAGGATTTAGGATTTGGGTTTAGGGTATATGGATTTGGGTTTAAGGTTTAGAATTTAGGTTAAAAGTTTGAGTTTAGGGTATATGAGGCAACTATTAGATATGATGTGTATTAGAATATAATGTAACGATATATAGAATAGATCACCTACAAACGATCCAAACACATCCTTCCTGAGAAATGTGCCGGTGTCCGATGATCGAACTTTGTATTTAAATATTTTCAGTTAAACTGTACTATATAAAAAAGTAAATAGAATGAAATACGTAAGATGCATGAATCTATTTTACGCATCACGCGCGGCCAGGGAGCAAAACGGAAAAATTGGTGCATAATTGTCCCATCCAACAAGCAATACTGTGCAATGGCTATATTCTTTATTAATGGGTCTGCTATGAATATTCAGTAAATTGACCCAACGAAAAACACGGTTTGGATATTTTTTTAAACTGTTGAACGAATCAGTGATTGCGAAAAATGATGTGCACAAACACATTTGCAATTTACATGAAAACTAAAATAAATAAATATGAAAACTAAAATTGTCATTTTGTTAAACGACTATCATCTAATAGTGTTTCCTTGATTGGTCTGATTTGTTCAATTTGAGTCCATTGATATCATCTTAGAGTTTCTTTGATTTATTGGGTAAGTTGCTAAAATCCGCCACAATATTAATTATTACTTCCTCCGTTTCAGTTTATTTGTCGTTTTAAACTTCGGCACACAGATTAATAAAACATTTAATTTTGTATATTTACTAGATAAAAACATCATTACCAATACACCTAACTAGATTTTAACCAATAAAAAAATAGATTAGATTATAAAATCAATAAATTTTAAAACGACACTTATTTTGAAACGAAAATTTTGCTCCAAAACGACATCTAATTCGAAACGGATAGACAAAATATTTATATATATATATATATACATGTGACTTGCTAGAAAAGTATCCTGTTTGTGACATAATCACCAATAGCTAAAATTTCTAAGAAAATATATAAACAATGGTTTTTATTACAGCTAACGACAATGCCGTACTTGGCTTATATATACGACCAAAACCTTTTCAACTCTGTTTCGACCCTTTTACCAAAAAAAAAACTCTGTTTCGACCCTTTTGGTATGGAAGTTCTGCGAGCAGCTCCCGAGCCGGAGAATACCTCTGATCCGCTTCTTGGTGACTCTTCTTGCTGTTCCTGCCTCGCTGTGTCCTCCTGGTGGCAGCGGAAGACGATTGATTTACACAGCAACCACCGCCACGAGCCACGGTGGTGGATGCGTGCGTTTCTGAAGATCCGAGAGTGGTCGGAGATCGTAGCTGGACCACGGTGGAAGACTTTCATCCGCCAGTTTAACCGCGATCAACGCCGTGGCCGCGCCTGGGACGATAGCGCCAGACACAAGTACGATACTTTGAGTTACAAGTTGAATTTTAAGGACGAAGGCGAAGACGAAGACGACGACGATGAAGCTGGATTCGGTGGGTTCCGGAGCTTCTCGGTGCGATACGCTTCTGTTCCCGTCGTTTTTGGTAAGGCTCCAGCCGTTATCAGCATTGACTCGGTGAAGTAATATGAATGTAATCTTCTTAGTTAGGGCGTTCCGCGTTGGGTTTATGGCGGCGGCGTTTGAAAAGTCTCTCTTGGCGTCATGAGTTTGACGTTTCCTTTGTTGATTTCTGTACGTCAAGTTTGGTTTGGTTTATCTTATCGTTGAAAGTTATTCCTCTTTTCTATGTATCACGTGAATGTATAACGAGAGGGTCTAGTATTTTCGATTGTGCAAGTTTTATTTTTGTCTATTGATGGTTTTATTTTTATTGTTAGATGTTAGTTCATAGTTTGTAGTACGAAAGATTATATGAATAAGTGATATTATTGAACATGGTATATGTTTGTTACCCAACTTATGTTTTCCGGTGTTGTCAATAGGCTTGTAGCTTATATTTTTTTCTTAATCCTTTTGTTACCAGCACTATTTTCTGCATTTCTGTATAAAATCGAAGAAGACATAAAAAATTCAACAATTTTTTTAATCAAAAAATTCTCTCATTTTCTAATTTTAATATTTGTTGATGACTGAATTTATTAAATCGAAAAAGATAAATAAAATATGTTATCTTTCTTGACTTTCTTTCAAGCATAATACTGTATTTCAAAAGTGTATACTATATACACAAGTCATCGCTACAGACAGGGAGTACCCTGAGATTGTTCGCATTCGAGGTGGCTCTCTCTCAGTCTCATGGTTACGTCACGGTAAAAAAAAACACAGGAAGTGCATCAATGGCGGTTTGGTCTAGACCAGAGTCATGAGGTAGGAGAGGTGCTGGAGCAGTGGGAGAGGAGGAAGAGACATGTGTTGGTGTTGTTGATACTGAGCAAAGTTGAGGACTTTTGGATTGAAACCTAAGTAGAATATACCTAGGAAGACTATGGCAAGAGCAAGAACAAAGATTACCAAACACAATACCGAGATCACAGAGCTCGACGATGGATCTTTATTATTGCTGCGGATGAAGATTTAGGTGAAAGAGCTTCTGTTTCATGGATTTCAGACAAAATATATTCGGGTGTTTGAAAAGACGAAGCAGTTTCTTGTTTAGTCTTTTTTTTTTCATAGCAGTTTCTTGTTTAGTCAAGTGATCAGACTCTGTATCTAAAATACACGAGAGATTTCACACATCATGACACGGTTCAAAAATGTTTCAGTTTTAAAAGCTTCCCATTGTCCCCCTCTTTATGTGTTGGTGACATGATCATTACTCATTAGCTAAACCATAATCATTATTCTTGGCTAAGAAAAGACGGTTGTGATTAGAGTTTCGCATTTAGAGGATCAAGAACCGTAATAAGCTGAAAAAACATGGATTTACGAATAAACTTGACCTATGGAAAACAAAAACTATAGGTTCACCCTTCTCATCCAATTCAAATGTACTTAAAATCATTAGATATAGCTTGCCTTGTAATTCATAATCTTTTTTTTTCCCACTCATTTTCTTCATAAAAATCGAAAGTAGAGTCTATGTAGATAAGTTTGTGATGATTCATTGTCCCATGTTTCAGAAAGGAGCTTCCAAGAACTCAAAACTCAAGCATAAGCGTAAGCAAATAAATAACACATAGATTGTCAGCTGAAAAAAAAATAGTGATAATATAGATTTCGGTAGATAAAGAGTAATCATGGGTTTCTGAAAATGCCCTTGAATCAATATAATCAAATTGATCAAGAAAGAAAACAACTTGTTTTTAGTTCTTAATTATTCAAAACTCATTTGATGTGTACCCTTGCAAAGTAATAAATCCTAAGACGGAAGACTTTTCTGACGCTCAAAGAGAGCAGCACATACCTCTTCTTCTGACCCCGAGTGTGTGATCTCACAAGTAGCAAAGCAGCTCATTTCTTCCAGGGATTATCACCGTAGTAGTAAGCGGTTCCAACCATAAGAGCGACAGTGGCACCTTGGACGACCACTCTAGCTCTCATCAAAACCTGACCCAACTGAGAGTTCCCTCTTCTGAAACTAATCAGCCCAGCCGTTAGCACTCCCGCCGTCGCAAACGCACCTGCAATGCCGTATCATCCGCAAGAAATGATCAGTTTTTTTTTGTTTGAGCAAGGAAACAAAAAGTGGAGTGTATCCAGAGAACATAATAAAACAAATGTTCAAACTTTAGTAACCCTCGATAAATTAAAAAAGCCTTATGAAGAGCGAACTAGTATGAAACACTTTCCACATAAATGTAGTGGCCTATAGGGCAATAGTGGAAGCCTGTCGCTGATTAAAACATAGAAAGAATCAGTCTTTATACTTGCATAACTACAGATTTGCTAGATGAGATCCAAGTTAAAGAGCAATTGGAGAAACTGATATCATAAACGAAGTTGCTTGAAGATCCAAGAACAATCACTTTACATTTATTATTTATTATGATGAATAGAGTGTTTCATACAATGTGACAATATAAATCAGACATACGAACTCAAATGTGAAACAAAACCCCACAACCGTAACTCAATTTCATAGCTTAGAACGAGGAGGAAAAAAAAAATTCGATTCCATTTGATAACGAATCAAAAGAAAAAAACAAGTGCTTGTGTTCAGAGATCGGATATATGTAGAAATCAGCAACCCTCTATAACAGGATTCGAAAAAGAAATGTTCGATTTCGTAATATTGAGATGTAAGAGGGAAGACAAACCGAGAGGGACAAGAGGGTTCCTAACACGCTTCTTCTCCTGGAACAGATCTTCCATGTCTGGTTCTATCCCACTCATCTTCTTTTTCTGGTTAGGTTTGGTTAGGTTAGGGAGAGAATCAATCAATGCAGAGGAGGAGGAGGAGGAGGAGGAGGAAATCAAAAATAGAGCGTAAAGTATAATGAAAAAAAAAAAAAAAAAAGAAGTCCCGCTGCGTGTCTTGTTCGTCGCCAGACACGACGAGTGTGAAACGGGTCGGGTTGATGGCTGGGTCGGGTTGGGTCATTCTACCGACGGTTGAACCGATAAAGAAAAAAAACATAACAAAGTCCACTGGACTAGCTTCTCTTTATACCAAATTAATCGATAGCTCAACATCTCGTAATTATGGTATAATCGATAGCTTAACATCTAACTGTAGTAATTTACGTTAAATATATCTTGATGTTCTATAGACATATGATTTTTTTTAAAGAAAAAAGACATTTAAATTTTTGTTAGATCTTCCCAAAATGGGCATCCAAACCAAACTCGAACCAAAAACCTGATCTATATTTGATCCAAAATATAAAAATATCCGAATAGATTTTGTACGGTATTACAAAACATTTCTGCATCCAAAATGCTATTAACCGAACTTGAACGAATAACCCAAAAAACCGAAGAAATATCTGAAGAAATCGATTCGAATGTCCAAATTAATATACAATATAAATATTCAAAACAGTTTCATATTATTTGGATATGATATCTTACAATAATTATTAAAATTAAAATAAATATCTTAAATACTACATTATATATAAATAAATATAAATTTTAATGTTTTGCTTTTAAATTTTAAATTTTATTTTGGATATATCCCGCATCCGAATGATCTCTATAATATTATTTGAGAAGTCAGTTTCCTATGTGTCGCGCTCACGTTAACTCTCACGATGGTTGATTACGCTGATACCCTTAATGAATTAAAAAAAAATTACATTTAGATACTATTATTGAAATTTTTATTTAGTTTCCTTTTAAATTTTTCCAAAATAACATATATAATAAAAAAAGAAACATTTATAAAGTTTTTTTAAAAAATTAAAAACGAAAATATATATTTATATAATATGATTTCATTAAAAAAAGGAAATTTCACAAAATAGAAATATTCCATTTAAGACTATTTTAAATAAAATAAAATATACTTTTGAAGTAATAAAATATTTATTTATATCTATATTTTCTTAGATGAAAATATATATTTGTATATAATGTGATTTCGTAATCTATAAATTATATTTTACTTATATAATATGAATTTCCTATGTGTCGCGCTCACGTTAACTCTCACGATGGTTGATTACGCTGATATCCTTAATGAATTAAAAAAATTACATTTAGATACTATTATTGAAATTTTTATTTAGTTTCCTTTTAAATTTTTCCAAATAACATATATAATAAAAAGGAAACATTTATAAAGTTTTTTAAAAAAAATTAAAAACGAAAATATATATTTATATAATATGATTTCATTAAAAAAAGAAAATTTCACAAAATAGAAATATTCCATTTAAGACTATTTTAAATAACATAAAATATACTTTTGAAGTAATAAAATATTTATTTATATCTATATTTTCTTAGATGAAAATATATATTTGTATATAATGTGATTTCGTAATCTATAAATTATATTTTACTTATATAATATGATTTCTAAAATACAATCACAAAAAATTAAACTGTTTATTTTAAAGAGATATTAAAAATAAAGTAAAATTAACTTTTGATCAAACAATTAAAATATTTTAAATTAACATAACACTATATAATTTAACAAGGTAGATATATTATATATTATCATTATTAAAAATGTTTTTTAATATTAAATTTATGTTTTATGTTTGTCACAGTTAATATAACCATAATCAAAATACCAACGCAAATCTGAATTTTCAGTTTTAGGATTATTTGCATAAATTTCAGTTTACCATTTAATATATATAAGACATAAAATTATTTAAATATTTTAGTTATTGTAAATATTGATATGTGTTCATGAGCTTCCAAAAAGTATTAGTTACTTATGTAAGTAACTTCCAATTGATTATCGTTTTACTTTCTAATATTTTATTTTAAAATCAACATATAGTTTAATTTTTGTAATTTGGAATAAAATATTTAGTTTATTTTTACTTCATTCTAAGCACAATATATCTTAAGTTATACATAATTTTCCTCAAATATATTTACATATCTAAGATAACAACCAAAGTAAAAGCAAATAATCATAATTTTCATATATTTAAAATAAAAAATATTAGTTGAATTTAGAGAAATTGATTGATGCAATCTAATATACCCAAATGATAACTTATTTAAAATCATATGTCTGATTAAAATAATATAATATTATTAGTATAAATTATGCATACAAATTATAAATTAATTCAAAATTAAAACTAAATAACAATCAACTATTGTAACATATTTAATTTATAAATATTTGTACCCGTGCATGAGCACGGGAAAATCACCTAGTATATGATTATTTTGGATATATCTAAACCGATCTGAAATGTTGTGTTATATTTTAATCCGATCCGTACTTATAAATTTTATAAAATGAAACCTAAAAAGTGTTCAAAACAGAGCAAAATCTGAAAAATCTGATACGAATTTGAATGGTATCCGAACGATCATATTCTTCATGTCACCAATATTTAGAAAAAGTTGTAGTTGGCCGGATTCTGTAAATACTTTTTAACTTTTCCGTGTTCATTTAATCTCTGTTGCTTGACAGGAAAAAAATATCTGTTGCAAATTTGTAACTAGAAGAAACATTTTTTTTTCTTGGACAACAACTATAAGAAACATCTAGAAACTATGTTTGCTGGTTTTTTCTTTTTTTTGGACAACGTTTGTTTTTTTTTTTTTTCCCGTCAAAGATTTTGATTAAAAAAGGGCTAAAACCCAAAACATTATAAGGCCCACAGAGGAGCAAACAGACTAAAATCCCCCAATTGGGTCAAACAACACCGGCCCAACTTGAGCAGACAGACAACCCGAAACGCAAAACGACGTCGGCTCTTCATAGATCTCCTCTCGATTTTGGCGCCACGTGTACTCATCCTCAAACCCGAGATGACACGCGTCACAAAAGCTCTCTCGTCATCTCCGCTTCTCACCACCGTCCCCGCGAACGACCGTGCGCTTCGCCGGACTACACCGGAGTTCTCAACTCCACTACATCCACCGTGAGCGCCTCCATCTCTTGGGGTTTCTGAAGTGGAAAGCATCAATCGCCAAGCGAGAGCTATTCCTTCGACAATAACGAACCACCGCAAGAGATAAGGTGCCGTCCACGAAACATCTTTTCCACTGCTATTTCTTCTTGAGCTTCGTCACCGTCGCCGTAGATCTTCGGCTTCAACCGAGATCTCCCCTCACGACCCACGAGCCCATCACCTTTTACACACCGCAACTTATTAAAAAACAAACCCTAAAACCGACGACGCGAGCTGTGGTAGCCTCCACGCCCCAGAGACTAGACCGACGTCGGTGA
Organism: Raphanus sativus; assembly: GCF_000801105.2. Lineage (NCBI taxonomy): Eukaryota > Viridiplantae > Streptophyta > Magnoliopsida > Brassicales > Brassicaceae > Raphanus > Raphanus sativus. The sequence goes on along the minus strand of NC_079516.1, from coordinate 40,688,891 downwards.
AGCTATGGAAGCTTCCACCTCGCGGAGAACAAAGACCGGCGGCGATGGATCTATGTAAGCCTCCACCTCCCGGAAAATTCCCATCTATAAAAACCTCGCCGCCCCGTGACTTCCAACAACCGCGTCCTCACTCCACGATCAGAAACCACCGCGGATGGTGACTGTCCAGAGCTTAAACAAAGCGGACACCGGAAGAAACAGGAAGAAGACAAGGAACGGATGAATAAACTTCAAAGACAAACGACTCCGGCGACGGCACGGACGCTCACGCGCCGGCCGTACGCCGAACGATCATATTCTTCATGTCACCAATATTTAGAAAAAGTTGTAGTTGGCCGGATTCTGTAAATACTTTTTTAACTTTTCCGTGTTCATTTAATCTCTGTTGCTTGACAGGAAAAAAATATCTGTTGCAAATTTGTAACTAGAAGAAACATTTTTTTTTCTTGGACAACAACTATAAGAAACATCTAGAAACTATGTTTGCTGGTTTTTTCTTTTTTTTGGACAACGTTTGTTTGTTTTTTCCACTCTTTTATTTATGTGAATAATAGGAACTTCCCTCACGTGTAATAGTCCACCATACGCCACCGTTTTACCAGGTAGAAGAAACTCACACGTGTGAACCTGATAGGATTACAAAACAGCCCCTACAGTCGAGCGTGTACAAAAGTCAAATCCAAGGACATTATCGTCACGGGAAAGTTATGAGCGGAGACGAGGAGTTTCCGTTATCTCTTTATCTCTCTCTCCTTCTTTCTTTCTTTCTTTCTCTTCACAGACACAACAAACAAAGAAAGATAACAATAAAAAATCGCACAGCTCCTTGTCCGCGCGACGAATCTGATTAGGGTTTTTGAGAATCTTCACACACACCTTCGTGTTTGAATTTAGCGATATCGGAATCAGCTGCAAAAAAAAGACATGATTTCTGATTCGATCACCAACGCATCTGCTTCTGCAGCCCCAAGCGCGAGGGATATGGGGAAGAAGAAAAGGGTAATTAATAATGTTTTTTTTTTATTATCAATTCTCATTCGTTTCTCTCAAATTCGATTCCTTTTGTGGGGGTTTCTTATTGCATTTGGGGTCTCGCAGCAGACGAACAGGGCGGCGAAATTGAAACAGAGCAAGCTTGGTCTCCGCCGTGAGCAATGGCTTTCTCAAGGTATGATCCTTAAAGATCCAATCTTTAATTTCCGTTTCCTTAGGTTCTTGATTTTGATTTTCTGAAAAATACTATCAGTTGCGATGATTAACAAAGGGGATAAGGAGGAGACGTGTCCCAATCGAAAAACTGGAAATGGAAAAACTGTTCTTCCGGTTGAGAACTTAGAAGTGCAGCGTGGAGGAGAAGAAGAAGCACATCATCACGAGAGCTTTATTTCGAATAGCCCCAACAGTATCCTCAATTCAATCCCTGATTTTAGCAGCGGGAGTAGCAGTGGGAGTGGTGGCTCTTGCTCTGGTAATATAACAGAGGAAGAAGAAGAGGATGCTGCTGCTGATGATGATGACAACGACGACGGTTGCTTGGATGACTGGGAGGCTTTTGCTGATGCTTTAGCAGCTGATGAAGAAAAAAAGCATGAGAAAGTGAATCCTCCTCCTGAAGAGCATGAGAGTGTCATCAAGCAATCAGCTTCGCTTAGGGATTCATCTGATGTGAAGCCTGTAAGGAAGCAAAAGAGCAACCAGGCGTGGAGGGCAGACGATAAGCTCCGTCCTCAGGGTCTGCCTAATCTGGGGAAGCAGCGTAGTTTCCCTGTCATGAACATGCATTTTAGTTCCGTGGCAGTGCCGTCTTCATGCCCCATTTGCTACGAGGATCTGGACTTGACGGATTCTAGTTTCTTGCCATGCCCTTGTGGGTTCCGGCTCTGCCTTTTCTGCCACAAGACGATCTGCGATGGAGATGGGCGTTGTCCAGGCTGCAGGAAGCCGTATGAGAAGAACACAGTGAAGGTCGAGACTAGTGTTCACCCTGGTGGTCTGACTATTAGGCTTGCTCGTTCCTCTAGCATGTTTTGCAGGTCTTGAAGTAAAGAGGATGTGGGTTTTCTCGGACTGTGTCTGTCTCTTTGTTTCTCTTTTTTTTTCTCCTTTCCCTTCGCATGTTCTATGTTTTTTCACATGTCTTTAAAAACTCTTTAGATATGGGTATAGCATTTGTCTTTTGGCACCTAAGAACTATGATGTATGTTCTTCTATGTCAGTGACACTCTTCTTCGTCTGAAACATGTGGTTGTGGTGATGTAGAGTGGTGTGTGTGTGAGTATATAAAGTGGTACACGAAATTGAAATGCATAAAGTTACAATAAGTATATTTTCCCCTTGCTTCTGAGAACCTTGCTTATCTGTAATATTCTATGAATGTTATACTTTTTTACTAGACTCTCTGTTGAGCTGCTCAAACACAGCAGACTGAAGATTATATTGCTATTGATATGGTCTCGTTTTGTTGATCTACCAAGGAAAGGTTGTGTGTTGCTGGTTCATGCTATGTGATATGGCTTTAGTCTTGAGAGTAATGGTTTTCTATTCTGTGATCACAGTAAAGTGGAAAGCAAATTTAACATTAGAACAGAGATATTACATTACTTCATGATGATCTTAGGACATGTTTCTTATTTTTAAGATTATCCTGACGTGGAAACCAAACTCTAAAACATCAGGACAGAGAACTGCATCAGTGTAAACAAGGAAAGTTACAATAGCTTAAACAATCTGTGAGATTTTTCAGGTTCAAGTGGATATTGTTTCACCACCCATACGCTCTCGCAGCAGAGAAGAGCGTTTGTGTTCCTCAGGAAGTGAATGCCACCACTTTCTAAACGTTGAACCCTCCAGAAATATTTGCTCATCATCAATCTCCCCGTCTCTGATCCATCCTTCAACTAACTTTTCAAATCTCTTAACCTCGACACTTTCATATGCTTTTCCCTTGAGCTCTTCAACGTCAGCCCAAAAGCAAGACCCGCAACGAGATTCCTTTATCTCCTCTGCACTCTTTCCCGCCTTCAACAGCTCATGCTCGTACCCTCTCTGAGCGTGTTTGTATCGGTTCGGTCTTCCTTTGAGCATATAAGGTCCCGTGTCTTCGTTCTTTAAATGTCTGTGGTAGTTTGAAATATCAAGCGGTTCTATTAATCTGCGGTAGCGAGTTGATAGCTCGATCCACTCTCGGTGACCCTCGAATCCATCTGGAAGCAGACCTTTCTTCACTAGACCGAGCACCTCGTCGAATAGACCAGCTAGCTCAGCTCTATTGACGTTGGCTCTGAAGTCTTTCTCTTCATTAGAATACTTGAAGGAGTCATAGTACCCGTTTTTATGAGTTTTACACCTCGGCTTGTATTCGTCCTCTATCCACGTCAGCTTCTCTACTATTTTAGGAAGTTTGTTGTATATCTTGGTCTGATTATCAACTCGTTGCTTCTCTGCCTCGAATGCAGCACGCACGCATTGTCTGGCTCTTGTGCTCTGCAATAGAAGAAACAAACATCAATGTTTGACAAAAAAAATTCAGATTGGATTCGGTTCTTTAAATACCAAAACATTAGATATATTAAGATACTTTATCAACTTCAAATTCGGTACAATTTTTTGGTTCACGTTTGGATATTTTGCCTACCCCTAAATGTTGCTAGTGTTAAGCTAGATGGACTTCCCGTTTAAAACCAACTAGCTTAATATGTATCAGAATGTATTAAAGCCAGGTTCAAACAATCCAACCCGGTTCATCATCGATCCAACTCAAAGTCGGTCCATCGATCCTTGTCCAAACATTCTGAGATTGATGCTCAAAAAGCCATCATCTCGAGGAGCGTATTAGGGACAAAAGTCCCACATGGTTAGTAATATATATAAAATAGATGAGCCACTCCACTTATCACTAATTGATTTTAGGTGTGAAACTCATATATCTTAACAGCTACTACCAATGATCAAGCTATGGAGAGAGAAATATTACCAGTCCGAGGTCAAGGAGGGTAGGATCTCCATCTAAAGGCAAGTGATGCAAATCCAAATGGTTCAACGGTTTCGCGGCCATTGTGTGTACCATTTCTTCATAGCTGCGATGATCTTTTACGCTTTGATATGGAACTAAAGACAGCTCATGCTGGTTGCTGGACTGGGAAGCGTAAAACAGAATCTGAAGAATGGCGTCTGAGTTGCTCACCGAGAACAATCCTGTCCCTGTATAGAAGACAAAAGTGCCTGCTGGTCTGTAAGGACTCAGGTCAAGGAAGCTGGAAAAAGTCTCCAGAAACGCATCTCCGTAGCCAATCAATTCACAGACGGCATGGTGAGCGACGGTCGCCGTCTCTTTCATCACCGTTGTGTAGAACCCCGGGATGATCTGGTCGTTTTCTTGGATCGCGACAGATCTAGGATCCAACCGGGAAAGAACATGGGGAAGAGCTTGCTTGGTCGATGCTTTTCGAGCAAGCATTATCCGAGGGACGAGATCGAATCTAGTGACGAAGTTGACGAAGAACCGGCTCCAGTTCTCTCTCCCAAGCGCGTGGTTGAAGACATAGTCGCCTACCAAAGGAGCTCCAAAGGTCACGCAGAGAGGCTCGGGGAAAGGGAAACCACTACTCCTCTGCTTCTTGAAGTATGTCTCCAGGTACCAAACCGTTGCTAAGATTGCAGTCGCACCTCCTGTAGAATGTCCTGTGAACACTATCCGTTGACTTTGTCGTCTCTCCACAACCGTTTTGACCTGTAAAAAAAAAAGACAATTAATCAGTCAGATGTTTTGGACGGAAGTTTGGAAAAGTCTAAAAAGATTTTACTTACATAATCACAAAATGAGGTTGTTGGAGAAGTGAGAAGTTGAAAGTTCTTAAGGAAAGATTCGTTAACAGTGGCGTCAACGTCGTTGCCGATGCTCCTCATACAAGGGAACTGAGCACGATTCATCTTGGTTTCTCCAAAGGGAGACTTGTTCTCCGGAGCAAAACAATCTTTCTCCAAGAAAGATGGTCTGAAAGCGACAAAGACGACTTCCCTTTCTTCTTCCTTGTGGAAGTGGTCGGTGTTGTAAGCTCTGGCCGATGCCATCCATGATCTGGTGATTAGATCGTTATTGATTCCGGAAAAAGCTACTAACGCCATTGATTGACTTTTCTCTATTTGTCTTCTTGGTCTTTCTTCTTCTCTGCGGGGTTGAAATATAAATACAGAGGTGTAATTACCAAAAGTACCCCCATCGACGATGTGAGCTGATTTACTGCAATATGGGTTTTTGGAGGTATATTATTTTAAGATTTCTCTTTACTTTATGATTGGACACTTTAGGTTCATAAATCTTAGCCGTGGATTGTTCTCGATAAACATTAAATGATAGTTCTGTCTGTACGTCCGACATGACTGGAGTTTCGCAGAAATTTTCATCAAGACAAATCATCCGGCTTTTGTCCGAAAGCTTTCACTGTGTTTGTTCTCTTATGAATCTTGCTTTTACAAAAAGAAAAAATAATAGCTTGACTTGTGCAGTCTTCGTCTCCAATAGATATCCTCTATTCCTATTTTGCTTTCGTATGTTATTCGCATTTTGCTGTGAAGCTGCGCAGTCGACATTGGTGGGATTTTGCAGTAACTCTTAGATATTCCTTCGCTTTATGTAGGAAATTTCTATTTTTATATGCTTTTTGGTTGAGGAAAGTTTGTATCCCCTTTGGAAAATAATTGTTATTGACGCACGCTTGACTTGGTTTCCAGATTTAAAGTCTTGGTCTAACTGCTTTACGCTCTGTTTTTCTCACAAGTCTTATCCGGAAGTAAACCGGATAGCTTTCCACATATTGAACCGGTTCAATTTCATTCAGCTCACCTAGCTAATAATAAACCGAAGCTAACTTCTATTCTGTAACCTGTTCCTAGTTTGCGTCCAGACTTCACAAAGATTGTTTTGTCCCCCCCCCCCATCTAATTCCAATCTATTTTTCATTACAAATTTTGCTTTATTAGTATAAAATATTTTCAAATTACATTTCTCTTCCATTTTAAAATTGAATTTGAAATGGATTCACTCCTTGATATTCATCATTTCGTTTTAGTCATCATTCCATTTTTTAATTAAAATTGGATTAGAATTGAAGTAAGATTTTAGAAAGAAAATAAAATAACAACATGAAGACGCTCTCACATTTAACTTGTTAGAGTTATGAAATAAACAAACCGGATTATAATCAACTTTCATTTGGTCCAGTTCTATTTTCAGTGAGATTTTTTATTAAAAAAAAAAAAAACTGAAATTTTGTTATCTTTCAATTTTGTTTTCCTTTTCAATTGCCTTCATTTTATATTTAAAACAGCATACAAATGAATAGACTTTTTGAGAATTTGGGGGGGGGGGGGAGGGGGTCAGGGAACTGAATAAGTTAAATGTTTCATTGATAAACTCTGGTGGTAGCAATATGATAACCAGTTATTTTGTAGATCATTTATCATATGGTATTTAGAATTTTGGTTACGTTTGTTTTAACCGAATTGCAAAACCTTTAGAATTGAAACTTTGTAATTTTGATACACGTTATTTCTTCTTTTTTCTCTTTTAGCAATTGTACAAGTACTTGTTGACAAGAAAGAGCAGCAGCAGCCAAAAGCCCTTTTCAAAAAAAAATGAAATGAAAAAAAAAAAAAAAAAAAAGCAGCTATAAAAGTACTTGCTTACCATGGAAAAGTGTAGGAAGCTAGGATCGTCTTGGTCATGTTAAAAAGACCAACTTGGGAATTTTCTAGGAAAAGCCACTAGCGGTCCAACATTTTAAGTAATTTAACTTACCTCGCTGGATTCGTACTATGTTGACAGCTTAAATAAATCAGACAAAAGATTAGCTTGACTTTGCGTAATGCAAGGTGGTCCTAATCCATTTCTAAATCATTACTTTAAGTTTTTTCGACAATTATCAAAAGAAAATTTGGGTGTGTATGTCATAATGGCATCTCCAACCCCACTCTATTTTTCACTCTAAAATAGAGTTTAGAGTAAAAAATGCTTTAATGGTATTCTATTTCTCACTCTATAATAGAGTGAAAAATAGGTTTACTCCAAATATAGAATAAATTGTTTTTTTTTGTTCATCACTCTATTTTTTAAAATAGAGTACCATTGGAGCAAACTCCATCTCTATTGTAGAGTCACTCTATTTTAAAGTAAAAAATAGAATGAATCTTTGGAGATGCTCTAAGTAAAGAACGCTCTTTCCACGTTAAGTGAAGGCCCAAAAGCACAAAGTTCCTAGTAGCAAATTTCCACAATTAACAACATTGTACATATCTCATGCAAAGAAACAAAAAAAAATGTATTAAGTCTCTCTAATGAAACTGAATTTCCTTCTATCCAAAATTTACATTTCTATTTGATGAAAAAAATACTTCCTATGTTCTCACTTGTTCTATCAGCAAAAATGCTGTTAAAGTTCCAAAAGCGTAAGCTGAAAGAATCAGAACATGCTTAAGTGTGTGTGTGTGTGTGAATCTTTCGAGCCTTTTATACATGAGCTGTAACCAATCATATCAAGGAATATGAAAAGAGAAACTCAAATCTTGGCGCGTTTTAGCTGTGAGTAGATATCATTGGCTTCTAGCTCTCTTTTGTGCATCATGTTCTTGAAAACTCTTTCCTCAGCTTTCAGTAAAGAATCTCTTAATCTTTTCACATCAGCCAATTTCACAGGCTTCAATAAGAAATCTTCAGCACCTTCTTCAAGACATCTGAATCCACAAATAGAGAATCAAATATTAGTGATATAATCCCACAAAAATGATAGCTTTGGATCCACAAAATGGCCAGCTCGTAATAATAATAAGCAATCACATTATCAGACTTAAATTTTGGTAAATGATGGTTCCTTAATAATAAGCAAAAAGCATGTGGGGTTGTCTATCACGAGGATGAGATTTATAAATGACCCTACCAAAGGTTATAAAAACATATCAAAAGCATATATTATACAGTTTTTGGGGTTATTAACACATCCCCGGCAACAGAATCAAATCTCAAGAGAAGATATTGCTCAACTTGTAATGGATTATTCTTCACTTATTTTGTGGACACAAGAAACAATTTATTATTATATATTCCTAATATGCTCTAGAAAAATTTATTAAAGGACCCACGAAAGTAACACCAAATCCTAGCTCGATCACCACCACAGTTGCCCATGATGGTTAAAGTAGTAATACTTTATCATGCAGATCTCATACGATTATAAACAATATAATTTGGTCAATACATATCGGCTGACTGTATTTTTTTTTTAAAACTCCTAAATATAGTAGAATTTGATTACTTAAAAGTTACCCTAAACAAAACCCTTTTAATTAATCATCCGAATCTCCTGAAGTAATAAATGCACAAAATCTTAGTGAACTACTATCTATCTTATTAAAACAGAAACATTCTGTTAGACCTAACATCCTTATTTTGTAAGTTTTTAAATTAAATACACATTTATATTTTATAGTTAAAACATACATTAAATCATTTTATGTTCCTTCTTTATACTACTATCCATTTTCCAAACAATATACTTATTTCTTTTACTACTACTATCAATGTTTCCAAACAATATATTTATTTATTTATATCTACTATCAATGTTTCCAAACAAATATTTTTATACTACATCAATGTTTTCCAAATAATACAATAATTAATCTTAGTTATTTTATATCTATCATTTTCTCTTTAAAATTTTGTAGAAACGTCATAATTTTAAAGTTCACTATCATAAATTGCAAAATAGTGAACTTTAAAATTTCGATTATAAGATTAACAAATTATGAAGCTATTACAATTTAAATCCAATTAGATTACATATCGGTCATCCATCAGTTCAATCGGTTAGTCTCGGATTTTAGTGATTTTTAATATGAATATTTTAAAAACATAAATTGAATTGTCAGATTTCCGGATTAACCGGTATAATCACAATCGGGTTGAATTTAAAAATACTGATTTAAATGCAAAAATATTTTAAATACACACTCTTTAAAATTTACCAAAATATTTGTTAAATTATTAGTGAAATTTTTCATCGTAAAATATTCCGCGCTTCAAAAGCGCGGGTCAAAATCTAGTAACCGTTAATTCATAATTTTACATGATTATAAGTTAAACAAGTATTAAGGATCCTGATTAAGATAATAGTAAAACAGAACATACCTATCAATACGAGGCAAGATGTTCTCTGACGACATAATCACAACTGGAATTTCTCTGAAAGCTGATGATTCCTATAAAAAAAAATCAATTTCATAAAAGTTTTAGATCAGAACTTCCATTTGTATTTGCTGAGATGAGATCAATTGAATAAAAAAATTAGAAGCATACTTTGATCTTCTTGAGTAGTTCATATCCAGTCATCCCAGGCATAGAGTAATCCGTCATTATCAGATTAATCTTCAGATCCTGTAATTTTGAAAATCTTTAATACGGAAAGGAGTCTCAAGAAGAAACAAAAAAAAAAAGACTGCGATTATCAGATCTATTACCTCAACTCCACCAGAGTTATTGTCTCCATCTAATCCAAGGTATTGCAAAGCCCTTGTCGCACTATCGACAACAGTCACTGAGAATTTTTTTTTAGAAAAAAAAATATCAGATTTCGAATATCAAACAGATTCCAAAAAACGAAAACGCGCGTTGAACCAAAACATGGCGTTTACCTTTACATGAAGAGACTCTGAGTAGCCGTTCGATGAACTTCCGATCGACGATGCTATCATCAACGGCGAGAACATGAAGAAGCTCCGGAGACGCTAAGGAAGAAGTGTTGTTGGATATGTTTAACGTCTCAGAACGCATAACCTCCGCCATATTAACAAGATCTTGAAACGAAGGATCTCAAGAGATAGATAGAGAATATGAGTGTAGATAGGATTTTGCAAACGTGATGGATGATTTGGAGTGGAGGGTAGGGATTTATAAGGGAGAGTGGAAAAAATGAAAAAGAGAGGGAAAATTATGATATCGAGAGAGATCTTTGCATATCTGTAGGGATTTGCATGTACGTAAGAAAATTATTTGTTTATTCTGTTTCCAAAGAGTCACATTCAAATCTGGCAAAATCATATAAAAATAAAATAAAATCAGTTGTAATAAAGTGTTCGGGGGGGAAATAAAATCAAAAGTGATCGAGTTTTTATATATGTTATTTTCTAAGAATAGTCAAATACTATGCTTTATGGTGAAAATAATCTTTCGACATTCTGGAAGGGCAGAAACAAGAAGATCGAATTGGAAATCGTATCACGACGATCTCTCTCGATTATTGTTCATAACATGGAGCTTTGATTTTGTATTTGTACATTTTCGATAATTTTTTATTTTAATAATTTATCCATTTATAAAATTTAATAAAATATAGTATTTCATTAAAAACATATATGTAATCAAGAAAACTTCTAGGACAAGAAAAAGGAAATCATTCATTATATTTATCCACCATTAAGTTTGTAAGCAAATCAATCCGATTTTTAGGCATGTCTTTTTGAGCTAATTAACTATTTCTCAAGGATTTTACAATTAAACGTAATAACAACGTTGCTTAATGAATCAATGATTAAGAAGTTTTAGTCAAAACTATAGTCAGTTATTTAGTTAATGGTCTTCTAATTTGAATTCAAATTTGGCGTTATTCAATCAAGTAACGCTTATAGAATTAAACATACACTATCTAAAAATAACATTTAAAAGTACAACTATATCTATACATGTAAGTTAAAAAAAAACTATATCTATACATGTATCATGATTACTTGAATATTTATATTAAATTTATGTAAATGTTGAAATTTGAGGTTTGAATGACGGAGAAACGAGTTTGCAACCATATAAGATGGCTAGGACGCTCGGCGCACCAAAGGCATGTATGCTTTATAAAAAAAGAAGTGGTAAGCCTAAGGCCTGAGGGTGGAAGGTTTTTGGACTTATAAAACCAAATATATTACTCCTTCCGATTTAAAATGTTACATATTATTTTTTCACATAAATTAATAAAACATATTAAAATAGTATAAAGTAAAATTTGAATGATAACAATAATGCGGTTAATATTATTATCACCAATATTTGAAATGTTAAATATAATTTTTATAATTTTACAAACTGCAGAATATTAGTAGTTATAATTTATTTAACCACTTATATTATTATATTATGTTATATTCTATTTGATAATTTTTGTAGAACGTTCTATTTTATTTTGAAGTGTAGTTTGTAATTTTCTTATGTTTTAAACATCATTATATGTTTTTAAACGTTGATAATTTCTACTAAAAGAAATAAAACTTTGTGTTATCAAATCTTAATAGTGTTTCTTTATATTCATTTTTTAAAAATTCTGTTTTCTATTATTCAAACATATGTAGTATAGTATGTATAGAGCTTTTCTAATACAATCATGTTTTCATTTTAGCCACATGTTTTATATTTATCAACGACCGCTATTTTCACTTTTACCTTCTACTTGCTACACACAAGTTACAACACAAGGTGATAACCGGACAAAAGAAATGGTAAATGTTATCAATTAAATTATGTCAAAATCATAGCTACATTTTTAATATTGATTTGTAAATTGGTTAGTTAGCAAATTAAACTTAAAAAAAAAATAACAAAACAAAGAGGAAGGGAGAAAAAGAAACACAGTCTGAGGAGACAATCGAGAGGGAGAAGGGAGGCAAGAGTTTATTAGGTAATGGAAGAGGAGAAAGCAGCGGCATACTACGAGGAGCTGACGCGGAAAGGCGAAGGAGCAGCTCGTTTCAAGCAAGGCCTCGGCTTCTCCTCCGACGCCGTTCCGCCGGAGAGAGGCTCAGCGATCGCATCCTCCTCTTCGTTTCTCAGCCACTTCGTCAAAGCTTCCTCCAACCCTAAACCCACCGGAAACGATTCGGAGATCCGATCAATCAGAGATAAGTTGAAGAAGAATAATAAACCTGAAGATGAGCATCATCATCATTCTAGGGTTTCGGATAGGAGCCACAGAGACTCGCGTCGTCATCGGAGGGATGAGAGAGAGAGAAGGAGAAGCAGGAGTGCAGATAGGCGTAGTAGTAGTAGGTTTGGGGATAGAGAGAGACGAAGGCGTAGGAGCAGGAGCAGGAGCAGGAGCCAGAGTAGGAGTTCGTCACCGAGGAGGGAACGAAGGAGGAGAGAAGAAGATGCCAAGGAGAAGAAGAAGAAGATTGATTATTCGCGCTTAATCAAAGGCTACGATGATATGGTATACTCTCATTCACCTTCCTCATTAGAGAGTTTGAGACATGTAGATGTAGCTTAGCTTTTACATCATCCTTATAATGTGAGCTGGAGTTGTGCCATTTGAATTGAATTGCTTTTATGTGTTAAGATAAACCATCCATGAACACTCCTATTTGGTACAAGTAGTCTTTCTGGAGTTCTTTATCTGTATATGGATTTGGATTCTGTTTTTCCAATTATTTTCTAAGTGTGTTGCTTTCTTGAATAGTCAGCTGCTGAAAAAGTGAAGGCCAAGATGAAGCTCCAGCTTGATCAAACTGGTAAGTTACTCGCTCCCATTTGATATAAGATTTTGCAATCATTCTAGCAGTTCCGATCTGCTGAATAAGGCTTTCTCATTAGTCACTAGTCTAGTGCAAGACTATTAATGTAACTAGCCTTGAAGTTGTATACCCAATGGTAAGCCTTAAGTTGGTTAGCTTCTAATGGATAATGGATTGGAGACTGCTTTGGGGTATTCTGGACTTGTCTACAGTTATGGTTAGGTGTTGAGGCTGTGTTATAGGCTTATATACCTCTGCGTCTCTTAGTATCGATGTACATTACTCCTTGGAGAAGATTTTCCCGAAACTTTTCCTTATCAGTAAAGCAAAACCTTTCATATTATTTTAGTAACCTCATACATCTTATAGTAACTCCGCATATAAGAAGGAGTAGGACAAACCCTTTCCTGGAGTGGAGATAGATATTAAATATATAATTGTATATATAGTTAGTGGTATATGCAGAGAAACTTTATGGTAGTAACTGAGAACCAATTAAAGAACTAGAAAGGTCCACTCTGTCCTTAAAATGGGATCCCTCGCATCTCTTACCTTGTCATAAAGCCCACTCGATTCCTGTATCTCCCTTGATTTGCAGCTGAGAAAGACACCAGTAAGGGTGCTGGATGGGAACGATTTGAGTTTGACAAAGATGCTCCACTTGATGATGAGGAAGTAGAAGAAGGTCAATAACTTCTACATATACTCTTTAATTCGCTCCACAAATAGAGCTAAAAACTTTAAATGATTATGCAGGTACCGATGATGACGCTGCCTTAGTCAAACGCATGGGACAGAGCTTTAGGTTTAATGCCATCGAGGTTTGATAAGTCATTATCTTTCATTGTCACTCCACTATATAATCATTTTCAACAACAATCACACCTTCAGACTATTTATATGGTTGATAATAAACTCGCAGTCGAAAAGAGAAGAGCAACTTAAAGACGCCCACGATGAAGCCATGTTTGGAGCACCCACAGGCCATACTCTTATTGGTAACAACGAGGATGATGGTACAGAGACAACTAATAAGCAAGACATTGAAGGAGAAAATAACAGTGGCGCCGCCGCCGTAAGTCTTGTTAGCGAAAAGGTAAAAACTCTCTTGTTTCATTTCTTTTCCTATCTTAACCAATGTCGATCCTTGGAGCTCCATGAGCAGTAGATAGATACATAAACTTGTTATAAATTTGATACTTTGGGTTATAGGTGCTCGCAAAACAGCAAGGATCTTGGCGTGACCGAGCTCGCAAGTCATGAATCCCAGTGAAAGTCAAGAAACACTGTAGTAGTTTATAGATGTTGATCCTCTGTACTGTTGAATTTCTTTTATTTTATAGAAATTTTGTTGATGTGATTAAAGAGGATTTTATTTGAAACTTCGACACTATTTCCTAGTTTTATTTTCTGATTTATTTGATCAAGTGGGAAAATATAATATGAAAATGTAAATCGTCTAATATTCTAGCATTATTATGATTTGTGAGGCACATTACACTATTCTTTGAACACATATTTGATTAAAAATATAAATACAGACAAATACATCAATTTTCATTTGACAAGAACAAATATTTTGAAAACAAACATGATAAACTGATGTTAGAGAATAATCATAAAATAAAGAAAAGGAAATATCATGTAGGAAGAAACTTCAAATTTGAGTGTAAAGTCAAAGGATTCTCATTATCTGATACAATCAAATAAACAGAATTTTCAAGGATTAAGAAGATCGTAGTACACTGGCATAATTAATTGTCAACAATAGCTCGCAAAATTATTGTTTCCAGTTGACAAAAAAGTAGAGCAGAAGATAAGAGAATCTTGCAACTTGTCCATTTGGTAACATTTGCTTGCAATTTGCCATCATTATAGGAGCGCGTAAAATAAACCGTACCTCGAAACGTTACAAGGACAGACGTCAACAAGTCATTGGATTCAAGCTGGACGCCACGCTGCCAATCAGAAAATAGTGTGGAATTTACAGAAAATAAATGAAATATTTAATTAATTTGTTTCTTACAGTCACCCGAAAGAAACGTAAAAAAAAGAAAAAAAAACCCAATAAAGTCAAATAAAAGCCCTTTTGTGGGGTCTTGTCTCAACTCAACATTCATTCTCATTTCTCAGAGAAGCCGTCTTCCGCTTGTAATCTCTCTCTCGATCGGACATCTTCTTATCCGCGATTCCAATGTCGAGCCGTTGGTTGAGACCTGAGGTACCCTTTTATCGATCCTTCTTAATCTTTTTTGATTTTTTTTCACGGATCCTAGGAGTAGTCATCCGTTGATTCTCTATTGACTGCCGTGTTTTCTTTATTAGGTGTAGTAGATCTGAATGATTCTAGTTTTTTCTTGTAAGATCTCTGGCTTCGCTCTTGTGTACCAAGTTGTGAACGTGTTTTGTTTCAGGTGTATCCTTTGTTCGCGGCCACTGGAGTTGCGGTTGGGATCTGCGCGTTTTCGTTGATCAGAAACATCACCGGCAATCCTGAAGTCAGGTTTGTCTTGTCTCCCTCCTTTTGTGTCTTAGGGCCGACCAACATATTTGTCTCTCCCTCGACTCTTGTTGCGTGTCTATTCGCATGAAGATATCGTTCAATCCGAAAACGTTGTCGTTTAATCTAGATATTCTAATACCAGATAGAAACTCAGACCAAGTTTTCTATAAAAATAGGAGAAATCATTTCTTCGTGTTATGGTACATGAGGGAGTTAGTTAAGACTTTTGATTGGGAAACCAGCCATTTAATTCGGTGGTGTTATATATTAAGCTGCTTATATGATAGAGAATGAGAACAAACTAGAAAAATTCGAAGCAGAGATGTTAAGCTTTTTCTAATTTTTATGTGCCGTATTAGTGTTCTAAAGTTTTCTTCCTTTACTGTGAATTTCACAACCAGATGTACAAAGGAGAATAGGGCAGCTGGGATTTTGGATAACCATGAAGAGGGAGAGAAGTACAAGGAAAACTTCCTGAGGAAGTACGTTCGCAACAAGCACCCTGAGATCATGCCTGGCATCAACAAATTCTTCACTGATCCTAAATACTGATTATCAAAACTTTGTTGTTGCTATATTGTTTCTTGGATTGCATCTCTTCAGTCTTCCCTATGATATAAACCCTCATTTGTCAGTTTCACATTGTGATGTATCCTCAGCTTGGATGACTTCTTATGCTGTCACTTTAAAGCATATAATAATAAAACTACTTATGTATGAATTTCCTGTTTGGAAACACAACTGCAATGTTTTATCGGACTTTTCACAATTTTGTAGACTTATTATCTAGAAACGTTTCATAGTTTCAGTACCAAGTCGTGGCCATCTTTTTTAGTTCATTATAGGAGACGAACGGGCACTCTTTTCTCTAACACTACTTGAATGTCCAAATGCACGTAAGAGGAGAGAGAGGTCAAATGATTGACAAGACAAAAAGGCTGGGTATCAAATCTCCAAACAAAGGGTCACGGAACAATCATCATCTTGCTGAAATCTATTATTATCTGTAAATGAGGTCATAAACAACCAGAATCCGCTGTTGATAAGACAGATGCAAAGATAGCTAATGGTGTACAAAACATTACAAAATCCTGATGGAAGACATTCTCTCTCAAAGAGCATTTGATTATAGGTTACAATACAACTAAAGAGGAAAATGCTCCATATCCATTGAAGGAAAACCTGTTTTCTCCATTCTGATCCCTCTCAGTAAACTCTTGGCCTTTTCTTTCTCCTGAAAAAAACATGAATGCAATCTCGTCACACTAACTATTCTTGTAAACTTAAGTGTTAACAGTTGGAGCAAAGTAACAAACTTACAGGGCCACTGTAGTCGAGGATACGGGTGCAATACACTTCTGCTTCTTCAAACTTCTTGTGAGTTTTGAAATGCGTAGCCAGGAAAACCAAGGCCTCCAACATGTTTGGTCCTTCTAATCCTTCCCCATCCATTCTCTCTAAATCCTTCTCGAAGTAAACCGCAGCTTCTTCCTCACGTCCGAGCTTCTGATGAAGCTTCGCCAGCTGGTTCAGAGCTATTCCTTCCGTGTCAGTACAGTTCACAGCTCTTTTGTAGCACTTGATGGCTTCTTCAAGCATGTAAATCTGTTCGGTCTGGTAGCATTTCGCCATGGCTATCCACAACCGAGAATCGTTCGGAAGAAAGAATATGGATTTGCGGAAATAGTGAAGCGCATAGAAAGGCATCCCCGACATCTCGTACGCTTGTCCTAACCCATACCAAGCTCGGTAATCACATGGGTTTATATCAACAGCTCGTCGATATGCATCGATGGCTGCAGGAGTGTTCTTCATCTCAACATATTCATGGCCCATGAGAGTCCACGCAGACAAGAACTTCTTGTTCAGTTTCAAAGCTCTCCGGAAGTACATCACTGCTTTCTCATGCTGCCCCTTTAAACTGTAGTAATTGCCAATGATGCAGCAGGACTCAGGTCTGTACTTATCAGTTAAAAACACCTTGTGAGCAAGGTAACTCAGCGCAGCACATGCTTCTTTCGCGTACAGAACGTTGGAATACAAGTCCATATCTTCCACACGATAGGGATCGTTTCTCAGAAGGCCTTCAAAGATGATCTCAACCTGGTCAAACTCCCTAAGACTGTACTGAGCTTTTGCAGTTTGAGCTTGTATGTAATTGCTAAAACTGAAGATACCTTGCAGATATTCGTACTTGGCCAAGGACTCGGTGTGCATTCTGAGCTCTTGATAAGCACTGGCAAGGAAAAACTCCTTCATCCAGTGATTGCTTAGATTGAGGCTGTTCAAGATTTCGATCGAAGTACAGAGAGACTGAAGCTCTGACCAGGCATTCCAGTTCCATGGATAGCTGTTCACAGACTCCACGAGGCTGGCACGGGCAAGAGTTTCATTCCCTTTTTCTTTAAGAACCACACCGTACAAGTACAGTCCAAAAGAGTCAATTGCTCCGGTCCTCTTCAGGGCTGATAGTTCCCTCTCCAGAGATACCAGTTCACGGTTTATGGCATCACTCTTACCCAAGGAGCCTTCAAGTTCTATCATTTCTTCCTCTTTCCGTTTTTCTCCAGCCTTCATGGAAACGATAGCAAAGTGAACGCCATTGTTATACAGTAACATTAGTTCCAATGAAGATAGGTGTGGAGTAAAATAAGTCCATAACCATTTGCAAATTGTTATTTTTATACATGATGAGCAACTTCCAACTAAGTTCTTTACTGAATCAGTTGCATACCCTAAGACTAATATTCATATAAATTATATGTGACTAGTTTGACATTGGAGCCAGCGTCTAAAAAAACTCATTCCATCACTTCATTTAAGTTCTCATATAGAAGCTCTACAGCTAAATCAGAAGGAAGAGAGACTGAAAAGGAGAAACATACCAGATAAAGAGCATAGCAGCGCAAGAAGACAGACTTCTTGCTCATCTGGTCACGAAGCACATGGGAAGCCCTTCTGTACTCTCGACAATTGAAGTAAGACTTTGCTAAATAGTAAAGATCACAATCAGTCACTTCATCTTCCTCCGGGAGAGGAGTGGCTGCATGGGAGAAGCCAACGGAAGGCTGTGGTGTTGAGATAGATTCATGGGTGCTAAACCTTCTACGGATGCTAGAGCTTCCTCGCTGGAACCTGGTGTTCGAAGGTGTGAAGTTGGACGGGTCTTGCTCTATCCCCACAAGCTGCTCTCCTGCCCTGAAACGGTGGAAAAAAAAAGAACTAACGTGTCTGAGTGAGTAGTAAAAATTGAAACTTTTTAACTCAATTGGCACATGAGATTGAAAAAAAAAAAAATCAAAAGAAGACATTTTTCAAACATTCGAGCTCAAAAATTAAGCTGTCATAGCAGAACACAAAACCCTAAACCCGAACAGTCCCATGTCGAATTATTCGATACCATAATCAGAATTCAGCAATTGGCATCGGAATCGTTTACAGATTGAGCCAAATTGTAAGGGAAAGTGAAGAGATTTCAAATTTCGATGGGAGTAATGAAGATTAGGGTTTTAAAAAAAGGAACCATTTTGCGGCGGAGTGTAGACAGCGTTCGCTGAGCTGTTCAATAGCCGCACGGATCTCGTTGCGGCAACTCTCTTTAGAGACCATAGCAGAAGCTCTAACTTAAAAGCGTTCAAGAGAAAGGAATCGATCGGAGATTTCTGAAACAATCTCTCTCTCCCTCCAATCATTTTGAAAATTAGGGAGAAAAACATGTGTTTCTTGGGCTCGTTGATTGTGCATTATCTACTTTGGGCTTTTAAATAGGCCCATTAAATAAAACCAAGAAATAAGAACTTTTTTATTTTACATGATTAAATGATTTCAGTGGGTATATTTATTTATTTGATATATATTCACAATTCTGTCGTATTGCATTAGCTTTTAGTTTGGTAAAACTGCATTAACGGAAATGTAAAAATAGATGTACAAACCTGTTATATAAAAAGCTTAATTTAGCTAAAGAACAACAAAACAAAGCAACAAATTTATTTGCCAATCATTACACATTTTAGAATGATGGTTATGCAGTTAATCAGATATAGACCGGGACTTTTGTGCAATCATTTAAATGCATTACCATGATATATATACTTTTATGGACATTTAATTAGAGTTACTATAACTACTGCAATCTAATTTTAGAAAATATGTGCATTTAAACCGACTGAATCTCATACTATTAACTACTCGCATAATTCTTCATAAATTCAAAAAGATTTAATTTTCCAAAATCAAATATAAAAATATATATCCAAATTTAAACCAAGCACATTGAACAAAATCAAAGCAGCTTTACAACTTTCTAAAAGTTAAATCTAAAATAGATTTAATTAGTAAATTTCAAAATGTACTTTTAGGTTCGTAATTTTTTTTTGTGAACCGTTAAAACAAGATTTTCCAAACCGGAAAAAAAAACAAAAAACCGATAATTCAGACCGGAACCGACTACCGAACCGTAAGGGGGAGGGAGGGAACAGCTTTACTACATTTGAGGGGGGAAGAGTGTGGTTGGGAAGGGAGAGAGGAAGGAGGCCCCCAAAACAAAAACAGAACGAAATTCAAATTGGCGCTCAAGTTTTCAAGTCTCAACGTATCTTCCCTCCCTAATTTATTTCGAAATCTAATTTCCCTTAAAATCTCAATAATCATCAAACACCATCATCGTCTCCGCCAAACAATGTCAGATCTGCCGCCGGAAAACCCCAAAACGACGCTCTCTTCACCGTCATCCATGCCGGAATCTTCTTCCTCTCTGCACCATTCCTACAGCCGGAAGCAGAAATCTCTGGGCCTTCTCTGCACCAAGTCAGTTCATTTCTTTCTCTCTCTCTCTCTCTCTCTAAAGTTTTGGCGTCTTTTGATTACCTAAATCGTCTTTCCTCTTCAGTTTCTTAGCTCTGTACAATCGTCATGGAATCGAAACCATTGGGCTCGATGACGCCGCCTCAAAATTAGGTTTTTTCTCCCCCACTTTACTCTGTTTCAGAATTTTTGTAAGCATCTCTGAATTTTGATTGTGTGTGTGTGTGTACAGGTGTCGAGAGGCGGAGGATCTATGATATTGTCAATGTTCTGGAGAGCGTTGGGGTGAGTGATTTTTGTTCCTTTTCTTTTCATTTTCCACAGTTTCTTCAAATTCTGATTGGAGTCTTGATGAAACTTTTTTTTTTGTAGGTTTTAATAAAAAGAGCGAAGAATCAGTATACGTGGAGAGGATTTTCTGCGATTCCAGCAGCATTGAAGGAGCTGCAGGTGAGTTTCTTTCTTTACACAATAGTAGGGGACTTGATCATTAGTAGTAATGTGTGTTCCTGATATGCAGGAAGAAGGAGGTGCTAAGGACACTTTTCACCGTTTTTATACCAACGAGAATGTCAAAGTAGGTGGATTCGGATTGCGTGGTTTTGTCTCTGTTTTTTTTTTTTAAGTCTTGGGAGTTGCTGTCTTCGTATACTTATTATGCTATCTAACTTTCAGGTATCTGATGATGAGGATGATGAGGAAGAGTCTTGTTCTCAGCCTCATTCTAGTAGCCAGACTGATACCTCCAAACCTGGCTCTCTTCCCCAATCTTCTGATTCCTCAAAGATAGGTAACTTTCTGTGCGTGTGTGTGTGTGTCTCTCTCTCTCTTTAAGTTTACTTCCAGTGGATTACTAAATTCTAGGTTAGATTAAGTCAATTAGGTGAGTGGAAGAAGAGGTAGGATTTGATTCATGATATATATATATATAATGTGGATTCCCTGACATTTGGTTGGTTGATTATGTGTGGCAGATAACCGACGAGAGAAATCTTTAGGACTACTTACTCAGAACTTTATCAAGCTCTTTGTTTGCTCTCAAGTAAGTGATCATGTTTTAGAATCAGTCTGAGGTTTTCATCAAGTTAGTTATAGATTCTGTTGAATATTTAGGCTAGGATCATCTCCCTTGACGAGGCGGCAAAATCACTGCTTGGAGATGCCCACAGTACATCAATAATGAGAAGTAATCATCTCTATCTTGTGACCTTTTGGACTCTTTTGTTTATTCTGCATTCTCACTTGAGATATAATCTGATCAACGGAGTTTGTTGACACAATGATCTCATCCTTTGTGGCAGCAAAAGTGAGGCGGCTTTATGATATTGCGAATGTCTTGTCATCAATGAATCTTATTGAGAAGGTAACCTCAAATTTATATTATAGGTGCAGTGATTCATGAACCATCAATGATCTATAGATGTAAATTATTCTTACTCTGGTGGTGACAGACTCACACCTTGGATTCTAGAAAACCAGCTTTCAAATGGTTAGGATACAACGGTGAGCCTACTTCCACACTGAGCTGCGATTTGATGCACGACGAATCAAAGAAGAGAGTTTTTGGAACTGATATCACAAACGTCACTGTCAAGAGAAGCAGAACCCATGAAAATGCTACCGAGGGGAGGATGAAGATGAAACAACACGCAATAGCAGATAGTTCTTATAATCAAAGCTCTGATGATGCCCATGAATCAAGAGGTTACGAGTTTGGTCCTTTTGCACCAGCCACTGGTGGTACATATCCAACCGCTCATTTGGAGGACAACTCCAAGAGAGCTTTTGATGTTGAGAATCTGGTTTCGGATTACCGTCCTTCTTACCAAAACCGAGGTAACATATAACTAACACTCACATCCATTTGATGTTTGAGAAGATTTTGCTATCAAAACAAACATATTAAAAAGTTGTTAGATGAATAAAATTTCAGTTTTGAAAGACCTCTTTGCGCATTACATGGACGCTTGGAAGTCATGGTACAGCGAAGTCACACAGAAGAATCCATTACCAGATACATCACAACCCCGTTAGAGATATTCTTAATCTTCTCTTACCATCGTTTTGACCAATGTGGGTTTAGTTTCTCCACACAATTTTAACTGCAGGAATCCGACATTTTAAGATGCAGATTGCACGATCTCTGTGCTTTTGTAGTCACTGTAGGCTGTGTAGAAACCATCTTTTACTTGCTTCCGATGCCAGTTGTATGTAACAACTTATATAATCCCATTTTTAATTTTTGAGGAATCATCTCAAAGTGAAAACTTAGGTTTCCATAAGGATCTCTTTGTTTTATATTATTGGTGATCACTCGTTAGTATGAGGAAGTATAGTGTTCATCTCAGAGCTTGGAAGGAGCTTTATACCATCCCCATGGTTCATCAGAGATATACTGACTCACCTGCAGAGTAGTTAGTTGTAACAACTAACTAGCTGTAACAGAAAAATAAAAGCAGAGTAGTTAGTTGTAACAGAAAAACAGATAGTTGTGCGTGTGAGTCGTCGTCTTCCTGGAGCATCTTGATTCAAGAGCTCAAATCTTGACCTAGTGGATTTGCTGGACCATTGACTAGTCTCTATACATGGTAGAATAACATTGGGTAAACAAAACTTATGTGTTGTTGTTGCTCTTTTTCTTTCTTGCTCAAATCAAATGGTGAGAGAGATAACAATCTTCTCTACGTGTAACAAATGGTATCAGAGCAATGGTTATTTCTAATTATTGTTACTGGATCTTATGGCGAGCTCGGCGTTCCGAGGTAGAGCGATTCAACGATTTGGACATAATAATCTTTCAGCAATCAGGCATTGCTGCGTAGGATCAAGCATTATACAACTGCAACATCAATATGGTCATTGCTTGAGAGATTATACATGTCCAAGTCGTTACCAAATAAAATCTTTGTTCAGTCTCTATCTTTGGATTTTAAAGTTCGAAAAAATTACTTTTGGAGATTTATTTCGTAATTTAGGGTATGTAAATTAAAATTTGGAATTTAAAGTTTAGATTATACAAAGAAAATAATATAGCCACAAAATTAACGTAGCAAAATCGTGGCTTTGACCTTTTAAAAAAAACTCGTGGCTTTGAAAACAACCAACGAAATAACGTGGCAGAAGCTTTGGCGCTAAGAGCAGTATCAAATGCTGTAAATATCGTTTAAAGAGACTTGGTCTGTTTTTCAGACTCAAAAAGCCTCGTTCAACTCCTGATGGGGATCTTCCTCTCAAACCTCTATCAAAGGCATTTTTCGGGACATCTGCAGGTTGGTTGAGTAGCCTCTTCAACCCCATCTCTTTTCGTTTTATTCCTCATCTAGAAAACTCTGTTGCTGATGGCCTTGCTAAGGCGGCTCTTCTTATGTTAGCACAATCCTCCTTTTCATGGAGTGAGTGACTCTGTTTCTAGTTTTAATGTAACGAAAGGTTTGGCCAAAAAAATAAAGAGTTGATCATGCAATATAAACATGGAGAGATTTTGAAGATATTACAATAGACAAGCTTCAAGAGTTATTAGCATTAATATGTTCCGAAGAAGAATCACAAATGTTCACGAAAGCAGTCACCCTAGTTTATAAGTCGAAAAGAAGATATATCTGCGTAAAACGCTCCGTTTTTTCTTTAAAGATGAGCGAGGCATTTCCACTCCTCTAAGTTAAAAAACTCATTCTTTTGGTATTTGTGCGAAATGAAAAGATTCACTTTTGAAGTTCTTTGAGATCTTTGTTTATTGATAACCCGGCGAGACACGTCAAAATGCTATTCATTTAACAAAATTTGATAATTATTTTTAAGGTACTATCGATATATACATAATCAACCGTTTTTCGTGTGTCGTCAATAATCCACAATTGATAACCAGCTGTATAATCATCCAAACTCTCAACTCAATCTCAATGCCACAATTAGTTATTTTCTTACCTTTTTTTTGCCTACATTACTTATTCTCTTCCATATTTGATTCTTCTAAATCCGAAACCCAAAGTGATTATCCTACTTGTTAAAATTTATTTAAGCAGAAGCTGTAAAACAAGTGACTTTTTTTTTAACAACTCTGTAACAAGTGACTATCTATCGATATATCTTGGAGAAAGGATCGAAGACAAAAACAGAAAATGTACGTTCGGTTTGGTGCAACGACAGAAACCGACAGAAACAAATTAGATTTGAGCAATAAATGCTGTCTCGAGAAAAATCATGAAATTGCTTATGTCCATGTTCTCCATAAATATGTTTTTTTTTTTGAAAAAGATATGGCCCTAAATATATGTTCGATAAAATCATAAAATATATGTAATGCTTTCATGTACGTATAGATTTGTTCGTCACACTAGCTATCATAACTTTCTTTGACCAACCAAAGCGACACTATCATTTGTATAAATTAATAAGCAACGATCTACTATATATATTATGCAGATATATCAAGAAGTGGTTTGCAACACGATGATTTCTTAAAGCTATATGTAATTTTGAGTTCAAATTACTTTTCCAAACAAAAGTTGTTGATTAATTGTAAAATAGATTTTTGATGAATAGTTTCATGCTTTAGAATTGATGAAATGTCATCTACCATGGTTATTGTGTTTACACGCATCATTAGCTGACACTTGACAACACACCTCATGAACAAATTCAGCATATACACACACATACACACATATTATATATATACATACATCGTTGTTGACCGTATATCATATACAGTCTATAACTTCTTACCTTGTGCTCTATTTCATTGATTCGAGCCATTGATTATATGTGAACTGAGAAGCTTTCCCACAGTGTAAATAACCATCATATAATATGTTGTTTAATTTCTTTAAACAGAATTTGAAAAAGGACATAGTGATACATGTAGCTTTATAAATCTAAATAAGCCAAACGAAAACACCATGGAAAAGAGAGAAATCTAACGAAGGAAAAGAAGCAAATAGAAGAACAAAAGGTAGTCTTTAACCCACAAAAAAACAAAAGGTAGTCAAAATAAAAAGGCACACATAAAGAAAAGAGAGAGGTAGCAAAGACACACTGGGATGATATTCGAGATGAAGATCGCTTTAACACAGCGAAGGATCGGACCGAGACGCTTGATTCCCCTTTCGGATCTCGTACGCACACGTAGATGGTGACATATGATGATGATCAAGAATCGATCTATATGAAAAAGTAGAGAGAGATGAGGCAAACCCTAATCTTAAAATCTTGATGATGATGATAATCAACAACTTCTTCTTTTTCTTGGGATTCTTGATCTTGGGTTTGTGTGATTATGTCTTCTTCTTTGGTATTGGGACTTGGGAGGTGAAGAGAAAGAAGAAGGAGAAGAAGACGACGAAGATGAAGATGACGAATCATCATCATTAACATCATGATGTGGGGAACTAAAGTGGAGGTAGAGAGAGAGAGAAGTGAGGCTGTAATGATGATGAGGGATGAATAGAAGTCAGAGGTAGGGGAGGACAACTATCATTACTACTTTGAACAAAATGTTTTCTAGCTTCTCTTTTCTTTATATTTTTGGGCTTCGAAGAAATACCCTAGCCCTATCTATTCCCTTGAGTCTTTCTCTTTCATATTACAGAAATGCCTTTATCATAACACTTAGGGGTATAACATTTTTGTTGCAAAAAAAGGAGGTATAACATTTTTAATTAGCTATGGAGAAAGGTTAAAACAATATATTTTATATAATATGTTGTTTTAATACTTTAAACTTTATACTCTCTAAAACTATCTATAATGTATTTTCTATATTTTTTTTTAACTCTATAATAGAAATATGATTTGATATAATGTATTTTTCTAAAATAAAGATTTTCAAATATATATTAAAATATAGAAAATACTATTTTTTTCTCTATAATCATAATGTATTTTTCTAAAATAAAAATTTTCAAATATATATTAAAATATAGAAAATACTATTTTTTTCTCTATAAATAGAGAAAAATATAGTAATCTCTATTTTAGAAGAAAAAAATAAAATAAGATTGGAGTAGTTTTGATTTTAAATGCTATTATATATGCAAATATAGAGAAGAGTTAGAGATGCTCTAAGTTGGTATTTTCTTCGTACGTATTATTTGGTTTATAACTTAATAAACAAAATAAAAGAAATACAATTCTATATATAGTTTTCATCCCAGGGTCACTTTTTATAGCTTCCAAAATTTTATGAAAAGCATATAATACTGTTTTTGCAGTGTCATGATTTTGCTACTAGAAACAGTTATTTTGATGATTTTATGCTAATTGTTCACACTATTATATACTATTTATTACTATTTAATCAATTATTAAAATTACATAAATTCTATTTACTGTTTATTTAGTAAAAAAGAACTATTTACTGTTTATATTATGTAAATAGATCAAATACGCAACTATAATAGGAAACATGATTCGAAAACATCAAAAACATGATTCTAAAAACCAGCGGGGTTAGCCTAGTGGTACTTGAGAGAGCTTTGTCATCAATACGGTCATGGGTTCGATTTCCACTGGCCACACGGATATGAGCCCATTGCTTTCGGCTCATTTGAATGCCCAGGAAAAGATCTATCCGTGGGCTATACCTCCACCCGGAGGTTAGGCTTGTGTCATCATTGACCCGGATTTAATCCTTTTAAGTTAAAAAAAACATCAAAAACATGTTCCACATCTTTTCTATATACTTCTTGTTATATAGAAAAATATTTATTTTAAAGAGATAGTTTGTACAGTGGTAGATCATTTTGTATATATTTAATCAGCCAAATAACTCATACATTATATTTTTTCTTTGAATGATATACAAAGTAAGATGAACAATACCTTGAACATAACTGGAGAAAAGATAACAAAATTCCTAATACATTAATGTTATTATTGGTGTTCAGCTTCAAAAATAATAGTTGATGATCCTCTATGGTCTGCATATTGTTTAGCCCAAAAATGTGAACAATTTTTCTATTTATAATGAATGCAATTTAAGTTTTTAGCATTTCTGGAAAACCTAGTTTCTCGCTAATGTAGACAAGCATGTAAACATGATTTGGTGTAAGAGATCGTAAGTATTATTCTGAAAATATCTCTACTATGGCCGACAATTTTTTTATACTCTCTATTGATGTTAACTCGTCTATCTTAATGTACTCGTCTGGAGCATATGCACCATATACTAGCTAGCATCAAAAAACGGTTGTTATTTTCTGAAGAAATGATAATTCAAGTCGGCATGTTGTATCTTTCATTGTTGAAAATAGTTTTCATGACTTTCAACATCATTAAGAATACGAAGAAATAGGTAATAGGACATCTGATATCTCCGACAAAATATATCTTCACAGTATTTTGAAGTGAAAATTTATCGTTGAAAAATCTAATATCCGTGAGAAAGAATTTAAACGCGAGAGAGCTGTCAGGAGATATAAATTATGATAGATGCGGCGCTCCGGAAGAATCGATTAATCATGTATTTTTTGAATGTCCTCCAGCGTGTCAAGTTTTGGCACTATCCCAAATTCCATCTAACACAACAATTTTCCTCACTGAATCTCTTTTTACAAATATGGATTATTTATTCTGGAGAGTTTTCTCAAAATTGGAAGATCATCATTTCGCATGGATTTTATGGTACATTTGGAAAGGGAAAAACTATAAGGTTTTCAGCAATTTGGATATGGATCCTAGGGATACTCTTCAACTTGCGGAAACATAATCAAAGCTTTGGGCTAAGGCACAAACATTACCAACAATGGTGACAGATCGACAACAACCGAGTCTCCCGTCCATTCCATGACGCTGGTGTTTTCTGGATGGGTCTTAGATGGATAACGAGTTTTTTTCAAGTCAGTGATGGTATAGTATTCTTGAAGGTTTGCGGGTTTGATGGGAGTAAGAAATGTAAAGGCTTCTCTCTCTCTTCTTTACTCAGAGGTGGAAGCATTATTTTAGACAATGAAATATATGCGGAATTTGCATCAGTTTCGGATCACGTTTGCAACAGATTGTTCTCAATTGGTAAAGATGGTATCGGAACCAGAAGAATAGACTGCATTTGTAACTTATTTGGCAGATATAAAGACTTTGCAAGAAAACTTTCACAGCTCAAAGATCATTCATGTCCCTCACACACATAATTTGAAGACCGATAGCTTAGTACGATGTGCTAAAAAACAAATGTTCTTTGCGATGCACATGGATCCTATTAGTTTAGTTTACAGAGTCCACATGAATCAGTATAAGTCGATGACAAAAAAAATCTAATATGTGTACTTTATATGCAAATGTGTCAAGATGATCATAAGTGTTTATTAAACATCTGACATTGACGCGTGGTAGAAACCTACAAGAATGAAATAAATGCAAATTAGAGTGAAATTCAATAAGATTCATCAAGTTCGAGTTCAAACTATTTGAGAAAACAATTTTATGCATGCATCAGATAATGTAAAAATAAATATTTAAATGTATTTCATGTGATGAATTGTAAGTGTTAATATATTATTTATAATTTTATCATTTTTTATTTAAATAATTAACCATTATTTTAAGTGATATTGGAATTGTGCCTTGAAAGAACTAAAAGAGGGGAACAGGATTTAGCTTTTATTTAAGATCCAAATATTCTACATATGTCCAAGCTGAACAAACACATATTTTACAGAAAAGAGTTACGCAACAAAAAAGTCAAGAAACTCTTCGTACATCTACTTTATTCGGTCAATATTTTAACAAGATTAGCTGAATCATGAAATGACCTATCTGATTATTAAGTTAATTTACTCCAAATTATGTTAACTTTGTTTTATGTTAAGAATGGTTGTATGTTATGTTATGTTATGTTAAGTTACTTTGTGTTTTATTTTTAACTTTGTATTAGTTATATATTTCAATGATATTTTTACTATTTTATATTATTTTAATTATATTATAATTATTAAATTCTGATTTATATTTAATAACTAATTCTTTATAATTATATTCTAAAAAGGTTAATCAGTATATACATACTAAATAAAAAGTATTAAAATATTTTTTTGGTATCAATGTTTGTTTGTGAATAAAATAAAAATTGTCAAAAATTAAGAGATCACCGTGATACAAATAAAGGTTTTTTTGAATAATACAAATAAAGAAATTTAACATCAAAATAAATTTGTAAATATTATTTTCTCAACAAATATAACACTACTCATATACTCATCCTTTTGCTTAAAATAATATATTATTGGATAAAAATCTTCTTCATTTTATGTACTCCTTCATTTTGATGTGGAGATCTGATCACAAGCACCCATCTATGTCATGCTCCTATATTATATTAAATGACAAAGTTTATGAATTGAAAAAGTGTTACGCCTTCAATAAATTTAATGTATAAGAAAATAAATAGGTTGACAGAAAAAAAGAAAATAAATATTTATTACATAAAAACTGATTAACAAAGACTATGTATCTAACTAGTATACTCACATTGGCGTTAATACATACTTTTAAAATATACTTGAATTTTTTTTTTTGATAGGGTTTTCTGAATATTCTACTGAACATTGTGGACTGTAGAGTAACAAAAACCCTCCAGGCTCCAATCTATTCGGTTTGTGTCATTGTGTGACATAGATACTTATTGTTTGGCTTCGATATGAATTAAATACGTGTTGTTAAAAAAAGAATTAAATACGTAATCGGTATTTTAAACTATTAAATCTTTCCCAAAATCTCCACAAAACTCAACACATTTTGTTTATTTTCTTCCAAATTGGTTCTCCTTTTACAACGTAAATGATGCTCGTTCACATAGGTCAGTCACCAGTGTATGCCATATTAAGTTCATTTAAATTTAAATAAAAGTAACAAAAAAAGTTAAAGGATGGATCGAACTTTTTGATCGATCGGGCTTATTCTAAAAGCACATGGATATTCTTTCCTCATGCAAAACATTATGTCGATTCCTTTAACCAACTTTTTCAGTTCAATCTCAATGCTTTTTTTCATACGTTAAATTGATTAATATCCACAATATTCCAAGCTAAGATTTATTTCCACCAGACTTGACATATCATGTAATTAGATAAAGGCTAAATTACTATTTTGTTAAATTGCTTCAAGATCTAGATCATCGATCGCTGCTTGCAGTAAAAAATTCCATAATAGATACTTACTACGACTGTGACAAAAAAAAAGATACTTACTACGACTTTCAAAAACTGTGTGTTGAATTTGATTAATCACTAGTTTATCGACCTATTATTATTCTCTTTTGGAGACAGCCCATTGCATATTTGTTATCCTTTTCTGATCAAATAATATTTGTTATTTGTAAACTGTAAACTGTCTGTTGAAAAAAAAGCTGTAAACTATCTTTGTAAAGTTTATCAGTTTGCATCAAATATTTATCTTAAAAAACCAAGAGCTTTTGGTCTAATGATAATAGAATTTCAGCTAAAGCGTTCGTCTTGGGTTCGAATCAACTTAACCACATTTCCGCCTATAAACATACGTGTCCGGATAAAAGACTCTGTAGAGTTACGGTTTGGAATCACATAGTCATAAAAAAAAAGAAAAAAAACATTTATACTAAAGAACAATTGCTATCTTTTTCAAAAAAGAAAAAAAAAAGACAATTGCTATGTTTACAATTTCTGCAAATAATTAATATTGTCTTTCTAGTCAACTGAATTTACCGACGAAAGGAAAAGGCTGTTTGTGACTGCATTTGGGGGAGTATGTAAATTACTAAATTGCTAATAGCATGAGCTTTATTGGGTTTGCTTAAAGAAGGAGAATTTTGGCAGTCCATGTCTTGTATATACCATAACTTATAGTTATACTTTTATTCTTTAGTACATTATTAAAGTGATGACAGTCAGAGGACAATAAAAAAGGCAAAGACAGAGGAATCAAAATCATGAAACTCAGGAAAGGCAGTGCCTTGAAACCAGAGAGGGAGGGAATGCGGTTTTTTTACCTGTAAAGGCAACCTCAAATACAATTATCTATCTGCCATGCTTTAAAAATATAGTAATACTCCCTCCGTTTCGAATTATATGTCGTTTTGGAGCAAAATTTTCGTTTCAAAATAAGTGTCGTTTTATGATTTCAATGCAAAATTTATTGACTTTTTAATCTATTCTATTTTTCTACTGGTTGAAATCTGGTTAGTTGTATTGGTAATGATATTTTTATCTAGTAAATATACAAAATTAAATGTTTTATTAATCTGTGTGCCGAAGTCTAGAACGACAAATAAATTGAAACGGAGGGAGTACTATACTACTTTAGAAAATATTTTTAGATTAACTCTGACCCAAAAAGATTAACTTAATAAAGAATGAGACTTTTCGACATTCAGAACCCCGCCCCCCCTCAAAAGTGTTAAACTGTCAGCGTTATTCTTAAAAAAAGTTTAATTATTGAAATAGTTTACATAGTTCATTAGTATAATCAAAAATGAATATAAAACATTGATTTTTATTTTCAAAACAATAAAAAGTTTACTAAATACTGTAAAAATTAAGGGAAAGCATTTCTCTTGCACAAATACAACTAAAACTAACATGCTTTTGTAGATAACTGGAGTCGGTATTTCTTGTAGTCTTTTCGTTCTTTTCATGTATATTTTTGTATTACTTTCTTTTATTTCCTTCATTTCTAACGGTAACGGTAGATTTATTTTGAAGTATTTGTTATGAGAAAATTCACAAAATTTAGTAAAGTTATATTAAAAATTGTATGTCAATCGGACAATAAACAAATCCAATATTTCTATAAGATTAAAAAAAAAAAAACTAACCTGAGGTGAGCATATATATGAATCCTCGTTTCTACTACTGCTTCTTATGCTCCATTTTTGTCTTCTAGTTATCACAACACTTTTTTATTTTTTGTTGTTGTTGTTTGTAGTGCTTCTCAAGTTTGTTAGGAACCTTGTAAATCTATTTTAAGGTGAGTTTCTTGTTTTCCTTCATCGAATTATCACCGCATCCGATTAACATTTTCTAGCAAATTAAAATTAATTTAATCAATTTTAAAATGATATTTATCACACATATAACTTTTAAAGGATAATTATTAAAAGTAAGTTAGAGGAGATAAAGATTCATGGAGAAATCAACATGATGCAAATTAAGATTGAAGTGTTGAAAAATTTGGGTGTATTTAGCCACTAACCTGTATTTTAATCTTCATCTGCCAACTTTGCACTAAGCTTTCCATAAAATTTGTGTGTTTTATTAATCATTGAAAAGAAATTTTCTTCAAAAATGTCATCAGAAGCCATCGTTCTACCTGGTTAGAAAATGAAATTTCATCACTCTTTCACATGAAGAGTCAAAATGGAGCCATTACTATAAAATTAGAAAGTACCTCTAATACAGTAAGAGATGAATTTATAACAATAGCATTGTGAGTCGAACCTCCCCTACAAAAGGAGTAAATGTTACAAAAATCGTGTGATAGTGTAGTGGTTTGAGAAATATAAGAAATAATCTAGATCCACCCTTAAAAGGGTGGGTATATTTTTCTTTGTTTTATATTTTTTAGGAAATTTTTTTTTTAATCTGTGTTTTTAGTTATATTTATAATTTTATTTGTATAACATTTTTTTTAATGATTAATAAGAAATTTTAATAATTATATTAAAATAATTGGACCACACCTATATCAATAGATTATGTTACTAAACAGTATTGATTTTCTATCTAAAAATTTATTTTATATAGATAAATAAATGGAAATCAGTTACTAAACCAAACTGTTTTGTTTTTGTCCGAGGCTTCCCACTCACCCATTACTGGATAGAGAATTGTCATGGGCTAAAGGATGGTTACTGGCACTCTAGTGGACTTCGCCAAATATATTACATAAAGATTTAAAGACGCAATGCGACTCTTAATGGGTCCATACATGTTTAGGATAATTGAATAATCTACATAATATTTATCAATTATCTTCTTTATCAATTTTTATTATTAACTGAAATTTAAAAATGACTTATCATAAAAAGTAGGGCTGGGCGTTCGGGTACCCATTCGGGTTTCGGTTCAGTCCATTCGGGTTTCGGGTTTTCGGGGTTAAAGATTTCAGCCCCATTCGGATATTTCTAAATTTCGGTTCGGGTTCGGTTCGGATCTTTGCGGGTTCGGTTCGGGTTCGGATAACCCATTTAAAATGTTTTTAAATTTTCAAAATTCATTATATACTTTAAATTTTCAAAATTTAATTTTCAAAATTCATTATATATTTTAAATTTTCAAAATCTATAAGAAAAATAATATATTACATATAAATTATCATAACATATATGTCATAATACCTTAATTTAACATATAAATTGGTTTTCTTTGAATATTTGAATAAAGAATCAATAGATATTTAACTATTTTTGGTGTTTTCAGTATACTTTAGCTATTTTAAACATTTACTTTTGACTATTTGCATATATTTTTCAAGTATTTTGGAAAATTTAAAGGTATCTTATATATTTTTAATATTTTTAATATACATTATATATAAAAATAATGTATATATTTAAGTATATAAATTTATTTCGGATACATTCGGGTACCCAAAATACTTCGGTTCGGATCGGGTTCGGTTTCGGTTTTTTAAATACCGAAATTTTGAACCCGTTCAGATATTTAATCAATTTCTGTTCGGGTTCGGTACTACTTTTTCGGATCGGGTTCGGTTCGATTTTTCGGGTTCGGATTTTTTGCCCAGTCCTAATAAAAAGCTAATAAATAAATCCATAAATGAAAGGGAAAATATGTTAGATAAAATTACAAAAGGAAATGAAGAAGTATTAATATAATCAGTAGTCTCAACGATGCCAATTCATGTTTTAGATTTCGTAAAAAAGTAACACAAAAAAATTACAAATATTATTGCATATTTTTGGTTGATGAGTAGTGGAAATAATAAATGTATCCATTGGTATACATGAAACAAAGTTTGTACACATACGGAAGAGGATGATTTGAGTTTTACGGATCTTGAAAACTTTAATACAGCCTTATCGGCCAAGAAGTTTTTGCGATTGAGACAAACCAGACTGTTTTTGCGATTGAGACAAACCAGACTGTGTGTTCTCTAAATTTTTTAAAGAATATTTTTTTTTTGGAATTCTGATCCTTTTGATCATCCGAGATCTTATTCATCTTTTTATAGGTGACAAATATCTGTTCAGTTAGATTTTTGTTAAAAAAAAGTTAATCAAAAGAATGGAAACATGGCAATTCATTTTAGTATGGAATAATCTTTGGATCTCCACTCTTCGTCCGATGTCACCATTACCAAAAAATCACAATCAGTTTCTTAATCATTCTCTAACGGTGAAATACCTTATTAACTCGGCTGATTGTTCTTGAAATGTGAATTTGCTCAATGCATATATACATCTCGGAAATATAAAGATCATAAAAGACTTGACGATTAGTAGGAATTATAGACCAAATACATATGGTTAGATGTTTACAGAGTTTTGGTAAATATACATTTAAATCAAGTTATAAAACAGAATACTTATGGCGGGATAAGGGGCCTATGATGATATATTATAGACCAGACACCAAACCCTTTTGGTATTTTCATGGAAACTGAAGTGTCCCCCAAAACTAAAACACTTTGTATGGTAAAGTGGTATCTGGTACTATACTATTTTCGAAGAATCTCAGGACACGAGGGATCTAGTGTGATTTAAGGTGTAGTATTTTTGGGGGCAGAGGAGGAGAACATTCATCATGTTCTTTTCATGTTCTTTTTGAATGTCAATTAGCACTCCAAACCTGGACACTCTCACGGATCTCTTCTCACCCGAGAATTTTACCCTTTTCTTCGGTCTTTACTAGTTAGGATTATTATTTTGGAGACTCTTTAAAGGAATATGACTTTAGCTACTTCCCATGGATACTGCGGTATATACATTTGGAAGAATCATAATGATAAGATTTATAAGAATAAAAATGAAAATCCCTAGGAAATTATGTGTATAGCTGAGGTAGAAGGGACATTGCGGGATGAAGCGCAAATTTCAGTAAAGGATAATCTCCCGAAGATCTAGCCAGCGTTCAAATGACAATCTCTGGGTACCAGAATTTGCTATGTAAATGGTGCATGGCGGGAGAAAAACATGTTCACAGGTCAGGGCTGATTCTGCAGAACCATAGGATCTGATGACACGATGATGGGAGGGATGTATCTCCGACGAATTCTATCACCTTACATGCTGAATATGAAATTCTAATTTAGGATATGGAATGTAAGAAGACCCTCAAGTTCTCACATGTAATTTTTGTAACATACTATTTTCAATTGGTGAAGATGGTGTCGACACCTAAAGAATGACTACCCTTCTCTACATATATGGAATAATTTCGACGCAGTAAGACTTTTTTCCCTCCTTTTAAAATCAAACATATCTTAAGAACATAAAACACATTGACGGAAAAACTGACACAAGTTGTGAAAATTTTTCTTTCAACTATATTTTATGTCGATTCTTCATCTTTGGTTTAACTTTCCGAATAGAGAGGATTATTTTCTTAGTTTAGTTTATTATTGTCAGGAACAAAAAAAATCAAAAAATTATGAAAATATTACATAATAAAAAATCTCTTAAATAAGATTTACTAAATAATTAGATTACTTCAAACTCTAAACCCTAATATTTACCATCACCCAGTAAATACTAAACACGTACTAATCATTAAATCCAAAACCGAATGTAAGAAAAAATTCTAATTATTATTTTTGTATATTATTTTTAATAAAAATATGTATTTATCTTAATAAAAGTATTGTTAACAATATTGATATTTATCAATTATCTTGACACCTGCATAATTATATATGATCAATGCAAAAGCACAAATAACTTATGAATTATATAAACTTAGATTAGATCCATAAATAAATAAAGTAGATCACTTGTAAAGATGTGCTTCAAAAAAAATGATCACTTGTAAAGATAAATACAATGGAATAAAAATAATAAATACTGAATATGACAATGAAAATGAACACTAATATTCCCCAAAATGAATGGAGATATAATAAAACCAAAATAATTTATATGTTATACCAAAGTTTAATATAATATTCAAAATCTAAATGAAAATGACATTGTTGTATTCATTAATTTGCAGTCAGATGGGTGAACTTGGGTGAGAGCCGTGCATTTAACTATTTTGTAAATCAAATTTACATATGTTCGATCAGTGTCACTACAAACTGACATTGCTTATAGTTAAACTAATGTTTTATAGAATGAAATTTTGGAAAAGTGATTTACACTAAGAACTTAAAGAATGACCTTCTCTACAATCTTCATAAATTGACTGAGGCGATTAACATTTTATAAACCTTTTTCCATTTAAGTTAGGTTCTTCTATATTTTCTACTTCCGCAGCAATTTTTGAAGTTGTTTCGTTGAATGCATATGTAACCATATCATGCATTCTATCATGTTTTATCTCCTGATCCTCTTGAAGGTAGCTATCATAATGCAAATGACTCAGTTTTTTCATATTACCAACATTTTCAAAGTGACTATTACTACTAATTTCATTCGTACTATCATCTTCTCTATAATGAAATCAAATGTAGTAATATAGGGTAAATCCACGATTTACTAAATGTTTGCAAACTGTTTCACTGCGAGCAAACTTGGTATTCTTGCACTTATGATATGAACATAACATTTTATCCGTTCCTACGTGAGAGGTGTATTTTTAACCTGGTACAAGAATATCTCTATTCCGTTGAAAAGTTCATTTGTCACCATTCCCGCAGAATCTTCATGTGCTTAAATCCAACTTCGGAGGTCATAGATATTACCATCATTAACCATTTTTAAATCTTTTTTCGTTTTTTTTTGCATTTAGAATAAGAAAAGAGATGCATATTTATAGTGAAAATTTCGAATTTGATAGATGGCAATGTTGCAACGAATTTAGTACAATATAAAATTTACTATGACTTAATAACTACATACGACAAATTCTCATTTTCTAACCAAATATACATACAAACATTTTACACGTTTTACCAACCTTCTATATTTGTTCGTATTTTAGTGGGTTCCTCAGTTACAAAATATTTTGATGTAATTTAGTCGTAATATCGTAAATTAACAACTATATTAAGACGTCATTTATATGTCGTCTTAAATTAGTCGTAAACTTACGACTATTTTGAGACGAAAATGTTTCGTTGTAGAGTTACAACTTCTTTGATGATTTCAGCTTTCATCCATATCGTCGTTATACCCACATACGTTTTTTATAGTGGATATTTAAAAACTTTAAATTTATATATTTGACTAGGGGTTGGCCCGCCCTACGGGCGGGTGAGTTTATTGCAAAATCATTTTATGTTAGAACATATTTTAATTTTATAAACATTTGAAAAAATACCTTGAAAGCTGAATATAATAAATATTTGTTGTTTATACTGAAAGTTTTAGATTTAGATTGTTCCATTTATAATAAGCTTATGCTGAAGAAAGATTTGCAACCTTGTAGTTTTTTTTTTTGTAACTTGCAACCTTGTAGTTTATTTAAACATTTGAACGAAATGTAGCACGATTCATTTGTAGTTTCAATGGTCTCGACTTTCTCAGTTCATAGGAATTCAGTTAAATATATGACAATAAAGATTGGGCATGTTTAAAACATGTGCATCATGAAAGTATGTAAGTGCGTAAAAATTTTTCTAACCTACGGGAAGTTGAAATGTATGCATTGAGCTCAGCAACTATAACAGTTTCAATTTTGTGAACACCACCGTACTTGGAACCACCTCTTGCGACGATTTCGTGGATGACAACTAACCTCCGGGGGTTTTTCTTATTTACCAGCTACCGTTTAGACGTAAGTTTTATTGATTCAATAAAATTCTATGATATGAACTTAATCTACAGGCGTTGACTTGACCCAATATCTTTCTAATACTAAAAACGTGTCTCAAATGTTGGGTGAGAAAAAAGCGGCATAAAAAAAATCAGATATGCTAGATGTCATATTCATGAGACCAACCATATGGATTAAAGAAGGCAGGGAATATGGATACAATATCTACATTTGGTCAACAACTATAAATAAGTGAGACATAGTTTTACCTCCCACAAGTTTAGGATTATAGCTAAGGTCCACCACCGCTGAACATGGCAAGAACTACCGCGGATCTCTACCAACGGAGAGGAATGGAGGGTGATTCTGAAAATACCCGAAGAAAGGTGGATACCAATCAAGGTCAGGGTGGTGGGATGCAGCAGCTTTACCCCGCCCAGTAAGAACCAATACCATGTTAAGTAACTTAACCTCCTTGGGTATTCATGTGTAGGGGCTGTTCGTCAATTGTTACTCTTGTTTGAGTGAGAGACTGAGAGTTAGTTTAATAATTCTTGCATGAGTTAAAGCAGCACCGTTCTGTTAAGATTTGGTTTGTTTATCATATATTTTTAGTCATTTGTCGTTAAAGGCCTAAAGAGTTAATCAGAATTCATTGATTTCAGGGTAAAAATACCAAATTATCTTGATGGAAAACCATTTCCTCGTTGGTTATTGGCAGCTTGGCTCAGATAAGCAAGTGAAATATCTTTTCTTTTTCTCTCTTTCCTATTAGTTCCAAGTAGCTTAGCTGCAACTGGACCACCATATCCTTTTCTAAAAGCGATTTTACCAAGACTTGTTTTCTTCTTGTGAATCTGACAAGACCAATATCAAAAACAAGAAAATCATCAAGTTATTTCTTGTTGTCTGAGCCGTCCAAGGAATAGTTTATTTTACCTTTGTGAGTCTCTTCTTCAGTTTAGAACGTGAAGTGGTTCCATTCTCCTTGTTCTGTTTTGGTTTTATAGTCCTTCCTTTTATTTGGTCTCTCTCTTGATGTTCTTTCTTTCTTGCTTTCTACAACTCTTCTCATCTTCCGTCTTGACGTGTGCAACTTCTTCTGCTCTCATATTTTCTTGTTCCTTTGTTCTTGCTTTGCTTTCCAGCCAAATAAAGCTTGTCAGATGAAAACTCTTGTTTTGCTTTTATGTAGCTGTCCTAATAAAGCTTCCGTAATGTTCTCTAACCACAATGAAGTGATCTTCTCCTTTAATTGCTTGGATCTTGACCTTACATCCCAAATTTGTTTCATTAAATCTCTCATCTTCTCTTTCGTTACATCATTCAAGTAAGACAAAATCAGAATTTTTAATTATGGTGTATATAACTTAAATAGTTATAATTCATGTAAACAATGAATTGTGAGCAATACACAGTTAAGACACCATAGAAGTATATGTAGACATTGTGAACATTCGGGTTTGGTTTTGGAAGACCAGTGCATTTAAACATTGTAGAGGTTGCACATAAGATTACTGACTTGTTGGTGCTCGCCTTTGGTGTATTTCTTGTAAGCTAAAGAGACTGTTATTTGACAATTACTGAGACATTGTCCGGCCATTCCCTGCAATATACATTCATAGGATTAGTTGATATAGCAGCTATTTATGTGAAACATATGGAGAGTTTGGGATTTTCTGGTAGCCAGGTTTTTAGAAGTGATAACCACAAAAGAAGCTAAAAATAAATTGAATTACCACAAATGAATTTGTTTCATAAAGATTCTACTTGAGGATTAGAAGCCATCCCACCCAATACGCTGAACGTATCATACAAAGTCTTTTTATCCATATACTCTAAAAACCGAACCTGATCAGCTATTGTAGTTGACGTACCAAGATTTTAGAGTAAAATTACCACCAAGAGATATACTTACACGGTCAAGGTTTCCAATGAAAAAGGTTAGCACCAACATCCAAGCTCTTCTTATCTTGAGACGCCTAATACATTTTCAATCCAAAAAACAAAATGTTAGCAAATTCCTAAGAGGGGCAACTCAAAACTCATAAGAGCCATCTGAAAGAGTTATAGTTCCGTGAGAATTTCCTATTAAAAAAAAGATAGAATGCTTAATAACGGATGCTCTGGAAACAAAGACGATACCCGGTTAGCACATATAGACTTCCCATGGAGCTTAATCATGTTAAGAACCTTAATTGCCTGCAGAAAAGACGTTACCATTTGAGCAAACAAAAGAAGTCTAAAAATTTTTCAAAGAAGAGAAGGAGCCTGATTTACCTAGTCATCATTTTCTTTGCTTCAAAGTTCAGAGCTCAATGAATCCATATCCTTGGTGAAGATTAATCACCCTAGACGTTAACTAAATCAAACCATTAATCAAAGGAGTTAATGTCAAAATGATCATCAATTCCGACCAAGATAAGTATGATTATCAAGTTTCACTAAACAAAGCAACAGTAGCTATTATTGAAGAAACTAAGTGAGATTATTGATAAAATCAAAGTGAATTTACCAACCACCTTAAGTAGATGGTAGATGTCTGAAAGTGATCAATTGGTCGACATTGATTGAACCTTGAATGAGCGTCGACTGAGAAGATGACAACGATCCAGTAATATTTTGAATATATAAAGTTTAGGAGAAAATAACAAAATGCAATGACCTTCTCATCAAGGAGTGGCATGTGGACGCATAAGATCACCACATTTCTTGAGACTACGTGGTTCCCAAAAACGAAGAAGCCTTGTGACAACAGGATAAGGAGTACGTCCAGTCTTCAGTTCAGTACGCGAAACCTGATGGATTACTATGTTTTGAAGCGAAATGAAATATCTATATGCTGCAATTCCTTTTCGTGAAATGTATCAGTTCGTTGGAGTTCCCGAGCTGAAGACCATACGTTTCTGGTTTATGTTGATAATCAGTTCGAGAGAGTGAGCGGATTGGTGAAGAAGACCTTAATGATTGGATAACTCTATAAATGAAGACGTTACAAAGACAACGGCCGATTACGGTGAAATGTGAAGAACCACGGCCGACTCTCCAACTCCTGATGTGAAAATGTAACAAACCTAAGCTGAACAGGGCCTTTTCAGAATGAAACCAATAGCCCACCTACTTAATCATATGACAGCCCATTTAAATTGTAAAATTTCTCGATAGTAAAATTTTTTGAGGTGACAGGTGGCGAAAAATGCCCCTTCCTCCGTGCTGACGTGGACGCAGGAAAAGCCATGAAAGTCTACTTTATATATTAAGATATGTTTTTTGGTTTAAACCTAATTTACAATAAACTTTTGGCGTTTTCGTGTTTAAACCCGAACCAGAATTAGTTTGCGGTTCTGATTAGGAACTTTTTTGGGAAAATAGAAAACATACCTGGATCGAAATAACCTGATCCGATCCAAAATTTAACCGCTTCCTAACCGGTCATATAACTTGAAACCGACCCGATCTGGGGATCCGAATGCTCAGGACTATGGTCGTGTATTGATTATCAAATTATCGCCATAACTGATTAGAATTTGCCTTCGTTTCTGCAAGTTGTGTGAAAAATTGTCTGGTGGCCGTGGTCATCTGCAAGAGTCAGTCGTATAATGACACTATTAATAGTCATATCAACACTAGGGCCAGAGACTCAGAATTGATCATTGTTCGTCTTTGTGATTTTATTTATGTCTCGGTTCAAATATTGTATATGATGCTTTCATATCTTTCTCTCTTTTTCTTTTGTCAACGATGCTTTGATATCTTTAAAACTCTTTTTTTGCTCTTTTCTTTCGTTTAAAAGTTGAAAAGAAGAAGAAGTAACTGATGAAAGGAAACATAAAAACAGAATCCAATCTAGTCTTAAATGAAGGAGGAGAATCGAATCCCGAGCCAGAGGAAGCCTCGTGCTTATCGGTAACCTTTTCGGTTTACTGTTAGCACGGTTTGGGTAATAATTCCCGGTTTGATTCATAAACCCTCAGACTCAGACCCTTCCCAATGAAATGAGACGAGTAAAGCAGCAATACGTAGAAAAGAATCTCACAGACGACGACGAAGCCGAAGACAATACAGTTACTTTTGTTACGCTTCTCTCTCTTCTCTCTCTCTCTCTATCCGTCTCAACGCTCACTTTCACTCACACACATTCTCTGTTGCGGAATCACATTGCTTGACGTCACTCTTGAGATAACCAAACCAAAGTCAGGATCTTTTTTCTTCCGTTTCTCTTCTCCTCTCCTGGGCAGGTAACTTCCAATAGAAAAAAAGTTTGATTCTTTTCCTGGGATTTCGATCAAAGGGTTTCATATTCCTAGATTCGATTTCTCAAAAGATTGTTCCTTTTTTATTTTTAATTCTATTTTTGGATCAAATGTGAGTAGCAAAATATGATAAGTTGATGCAAGAAAGGTTGTTTCTTTGCAGATGAAAGCAACGAGATTACAAAACCCAGATAACAAAACCCTAATAGAATCAATGGAAGAAGAAGATGGGGTTGGTGGTGGTGATAAAGTGAGGAAGATTGAAGTCTCTGGAGGAAATATATCACTTGTTGTTGACTTTAGCGGCTCTGATGCTTTTGAATCTTCTAATGGGAGTTGTTGTCTGAAGGAAGACCAAACTCAGGAGGAGTGTCTGGTCGGGAATCTGGTATGGGCGATGACTAAATCCAAGAAATGGTGGCCAGGGGAAGTTGTTGGTTACAGAGCCGATGCAAACGAGACTTCTTTTTTCATGGTTAGGTATCTTGGCGAGAGCCAGCAGCTTGAGTCGTCGTCGTGGTGCGCACCTTCGAAGCTGAGGCCTTTCAAGGAGTGGTTCGAGAGATTGGTGAGTCAGAGGAACGACGTGGCGTTTTTCGTGGCGGTGGAGGAAGCTATGACCTTGCTGGGGAAGTCGTTGAAGCTAGAGATGACTTGTTCTTGCATGGCTGAAAGGAACGGGAAGAAGAAAAAGCAGCCAGCTCGGAGGAGGACAACAAAGCCTTTGATTCTGCGTGAGTTCTCTGTGGATCGTTTGGAGCCGCGAGAGTTTGTCACTC
Source organism: Raphanus sativus (assembly GCF_000801105.2). Classification (NCBI taxonomy): domain Eukaryota; kingdom Viridiplantae; phylum Streptophyta; class Magnoliopsida; order Brassicales; family Brassicaceae; genus Raphanus; species Raphanus sativus. Next base: position 40,646,167 of record NC_079516.1, on the reverse strand, counting down.
AGCTGAGGGATCTGGCGAGATGCGGTTCGAGCGGTGGGAATGGGATACTCGAGGGGAGAGTCATGCAGAGTAGGTTATCAGCGTTTTATAGTTACCACGGGCATAAGGAGATACCGATGGATCAGCTGCAGCAAAGTGAGGTGAGGAGAAGTTTCAATGGATCTAAGATGGAAGAGAGCGAGTTCGTTGGCTCTCCATCGGTTGTTGCAGGGAGTAGGAGGAGGAAGTTTCGGAAAGAATGGTTTAGAAAATTCGTTAGTGAGGTTGACAACGTGTCCGCGAGAGAGGATCTGGTTGACACGTCTCCTTGTGATTTGGTATCTAAACTCAAGCTGCTTGCTGTGGACTCCACGTGTTCGGAAGCGACTGAAAATGTCGGCCTCTTTGAGTGGTTCTTCTCCAAGTTCAGAATCTCTGTGTTTCGTGATGAGAATTCTTACAGAATGCAGTTGGCTAACATGGCTGGTTCGAACGATTTGATGGTTGCTAAAGTTTCTAATCCGGGGGGTACTGAGCTGAGAACCTACAAGTCGAAAAATGTAGGCAAGTCTATGCTTGAGCCTTTATGTGGTGTTTCAGTTGCTGATACTGAGAAGAAGACATTTGAGTCACAGAACTCAGAGAAGTCAAAGATTGAGGTTACTGGTGGTGTTTCAGTTGCTAACAATGAGCAGAAGAACTCAGAGAGGTCAAAGATGGAGGTTATTGGTGGTGTTTCAGCTGCTAATACTGAGCAGAAGCCCTCTGAGCCGCACAAGAACTCGGAGAAGTCAACGGTGGAGGTTGTTGGTGGTGTTTCAGTTGCTGATACCGATCAGAAGGCCTTTGTGACTAAAAAATATCAAACATATCAGAGGGCCTCAAAGCTGAAGATATCAAGGCTGGAAACGATCAAAGATACCATTAGCCACTCGGAGTTTTCTAGTTCTGTTGCAAATGAGCCGGTACACGGGAAAGCTTGTATGGAAGATACACTCAGCAGACCTGCTGCTACACTTGTACCTGACTTAAACAGTGGATTAGCTTCTGCAGAACTTGACCATTTACAAAAACCGGAGACTTTAGTTCCTCTCCCACCACAAAAGGAGGAGAGACCATTTTCTGTGATGTTAAACTTTCAGGCAGCAGCGGCAGCAGCAGCAGCTCCGTGTTCAAACTACGGAACCTCAAGAACAGGTTTTGTTTCGAGCCTGACAGAGTTGGAAAGAAAGTTCACGAGCGCAGACCTTTGCGCTAAAGTCACCGGTCTAGAGAAGAAGAAGAGAGGGAGGAAGAGGAAGAATCCAGAAGCGCTTCCAAAAGTCACTAACGGTATACCTGACTTAAACGGAACAGATAAAGAGCCAGCAGCTTCGGTTCAGCCTCAAGCTGAGCCGCCTACTCAGCGCAGGAGACGTAGGAAGAAAGAGGAGATGCCTAACAGATCAACATCAACATCATCAACCAGAGGAATCACAATTCTCGTCTTGAAGTTTTCCTCAAAAGAGTCAATGCCTTCAAAGGAAGACCTCACCTCTACATTCTCTGCGTTTGGCCCTTTGGATGCTTCCGAGACACACGTCTACGAAGAACTCAGCGGTGCGGAGGTCGCCTTTGTGAGCAGCGGCGACGCTGTGGAAGCAGTTAAAAGCTTAGACAAAGCTAACCCATTCGGCGAGAGGTTGGTGAGTTTCAGGTTACAGCAGAAACTGATAAACGTGTTCAGGAACATAGCCCCAAGGATGCCGGTAATCTCGCACGTGAGTCCATTACAGAAACCGAAGCATGCTGCACCGATTAGCGTGGAATCGATGAAGCAGAATCTGTTGATGATGACTGCAATGCTTGATAAATCCGGTGATCATTTATCGACAGAGACAAAGGCAAAACTGAAAAGCGACATCTCTGCTCTTCTGGAAAAGATTAGTTCTATGCCTAGCTCTTCTTCTTCTTCCTGAGCAGCCATCTGACATATATGTGAGCTTCTCAGTCTTTCCAATGTACCATGCGTTGTAGCTGTTTGGACACTATCCGTTCTTGTGTTTTCCCTGTCTTTAGTTTCGGACAGGAGTTGTAGAATAAGATTAGGTATTAGAAGATGTTGGTGCTGTTATTAAACAATCTTCACCTTTTTTTTTTCTTTCCATAGAGCTTGAAGCTCTGCAGTTAACTATCCCAACCCTTCAGGGGCAGTTTTCTATAGGTGATGTCATTTTGTCTTTTAATTATGAACTTAACCTCATTCTTGGTATCAACACCTACTAACACCACAAAAATACAGTGAAAACTTAAAATGTATCTTAGTAGTACTCAATATTACACAATACAACAGCTTCGAATTTATTTAAAAACCAGAGAATATTACATTTAATATTTTATTCACTTGGAAGCAAAAATGGCTTCTAAATCTTTGTAAAGTCCTTTAGGTCTTGATTTGTAGTCTGAGGATGAGTCTTTAGAAGAGCTTCCACTTGTCTTTGTTCCCCATATACTACTGCTCCAGCCACTCTTGCTCCCTGAAGGATCACTAGGAACCTTACTACTGCTCCTCTCTCTCGTGAAGCTAGCCTTTGCCATTTCTCGTATCTGTCTCAACCATGGCTTGTCCAAACTACCCGAGCTTCGGCTTCCAGAAGAATTTATATACCTGTTCTCTGGTGTAGAGAAAGCAATCCCTCCATTGCTGCTGCTGCTTCTCCCTTCTAGTTGAGCCGCAGGGATCTTGCTCTTCATCAGTTTCTGAGGCAAGATTAACGCGGCGAGTCCGATGATGAACATCTTGAGACCGCTCAAGAAGGACCTGTTGATCTGATCTAACCTCTTTGTCTGTTTGTACAGTGAGTACCATTCGTTGCACATCTGTGCAATGAACCCAATCAAGAACAGTATAACCATGAATATCCCAAGTTTCTGTCCGCTCGTCTCTGGAAAGTCCTTAGCCAAGAGCACTAGACACGAGGCGAACACACCGACTTGACATGCTACTGAGATGATCTCAACGAGCTGTACTTTCTTCTTGATGAAAGGCTTCTTCAGAACAAGGAAGAACAGCTGAAAGGAAGTGATGCTCAGCAAGACAACTATGGGAGTTTTCGAAGTCTCGTTGTCCAAGAAAGCACCAGCAATGATCCCTAAACACACCCTCTTCACGGTCTCGAGAAACGTGTAGTAAATCCTAAGGATGCCAAACAGTTTCTGTATGCAAGGAGCTTCAGCGTCTTCTGTTTCATCATCTGATGCGATGATGCGGTCATCACGCTGCTTGAGTGGATTGCTTCCTGAAATCTGTGTGAGCATGTACTTTGGTGGACCCCTTAGATCTTCGAAAACAGGACCTAACCTAGTTAGATAGACAGAGTTGTCTTCTTTTTTCCATGTCCATTGGCCTCTTTTACCAGGGCCAAGTGTCACTCTGATGAGTTCTTGGTACCAGTGGAAATTTTGGCCTTCTTGATGAATCTCTTTGTACTGTAACAGCTTCCCAAAAGTGATCCCCACCGAGAGGAAGAAAAACAAAGCCAGAAGCAGAACAGCTACTATGCATAGCACAAGGATACCAACTATGACATTGGCTTCTGCAGCTCCATGATGTTTGAAATACCCTGAGAAATAAATAATTTAAAATGTAAGTGTTAACAATGATTCTCCAAAACTGAACAGAGGTTTGGTATGAACAAGTACCTTGTATGAGGCTCCTTGCAGCTTTGCAGATTGAGGGTAAAGCAAGAATGAGAAGAAAGAGTTCGAATCTTGGGAAGACAAACGCACCGAAGCTCTTCTTCTTCTCAGTGTGTGATTTCTTGAACTTCAGTATCAGAGAGAGGACTATATGAAGTAGTACTAAACTTCCTCCGATTATAGCTATCCAAAACATGATCCTATTAAAATCTCTCCACCTATAAGAAAGATGAACAAAACAAAATAAATCAATGCTGAAGGGAAACGTGCATAAGAAGAAATAAGTATAACCGTGGACTGTAATGACTTACACTGTTGGATGCGGTAGACCTAAGACGTGTTCTGCTTCTGGCTTAAGATTTGGGGTCTGTAAACACACATACAGTATCAAAACATGAATAAAAAGAGCTTCAAAAGAACAAGAAGCTGGGGGGGGGGGGGGGGAATAAGAGTGGATCCTTTGTTTACCTCAAAGAATAATCTATACTCCATTGCGGTAAGTGGCAATCCGAATACAGGCTCAGCCTTGGTTGATGTCTCAAGGTTCATGTTGTTGTGATAAGTTTTAGAAATGAAGGAGTGTGGACCAGTGAAAGGACTTGAGGCCACCATGATCTGTTCACTGTGTTTAGTTTCCCATGGGAGAGGAAAGTAAGGGATTATCCACTGAATGCTTCTCACAAACTCATAGTAATCAACAGGCAATGTCACCGGTAGCCATCTCGTGAGTGCGAAAAACTGAATGTAACACGCAGTTCTCTAAAACCACAAAGAATACAATACTATTGGTTAGATATGTGATTTGCATGAGACACACAAAGACAATACATAAAGACTAAAAAACTCATACAAAAAGATTCCTTGTGGGATCTGATATCAGATAAGGAGATGGTCTTGGAAATGCTCCAAGAGAATAAAGGCTTGTGGTTGAAAGAGTGAGGAGTCCCGCAACAAAAGATGTCACCAAGAATAGGTAAGTTGATATCCAAGAAATCACAGACGATAGCACAGACACAGAATCTGCAGTTAAGTACATTGTAAAACATTGGCAGAGAAGCATGAAAAAAAATTACAGATACAACATGGCTAAAAGGCTTACAGTGTGTCACTTCTAGAATGTTGGATTCAAGATTCTTGTTGCCTGCTACATCCTGAGTAACATTTTCAGGAACTTTAACAGAGATTGTACTGGTATTGGCTTTTACATATACAATGTATATGCTTCCACTCAGTTCCTCAAAGCTGACATTAAAGGCAAAAAAAAAAAAATCAGTTAGCATCAACACTGAAGGAAAAAAAGAAACAAGAAGTTAGAAGAAAACACTAACCTATCAAGATATCCACCTGAGATGGATACAAGTGAGGAGTTAAACCCAAAAACTGGCTTCATGAACTTTATCCAGACAGGGATGGTGTGCTTTCTTGTCCTCATACCAGATGTTGTGTTCAATACAACATAAGGTCTCTCCGTATCTAAGATCATGTGCATGCATATGTTTCTTTCAAGGAGAGAAGCAAAAAAAAAAACAAGATTCTAGGAACACAAATGTATCACTATCACTTACCGTAAAGAAAAGTGAGTGGTGCAGTTGGAGAAGCAGGTGTCCCATGTCTGCTTCTTATTGAATTTGAGTCAAGAGTCACCGTGACTATAGCACGCTGTGATGTATTTGTGACCTTGAAAGACAAAAAAAAAAGAGCGTCAACGTTACACTAATGGATCTACACCAGATAGAGAAGAAAGCAGTAGAAGCACAAACCATAAACGCAAAACGGCGATTCCCGTTTGTTTTTCCATCAATAGGAAGCAAATCACCATGGCTTGTGCTTAGTAGCTTGAGAATCTCAGATGAAGAGTTCAGTACCGGTTCCGAGAAATACAAGTAGACATTCAGCTTGTCGTTATCATTGGTTGCCTGCACTGTCCTAGTTTGGTTGTTTAGTTTCAGTAACTTCTCCGGAACATGAGTTCGCAGGTTGACAAAAACGTTTCTCCTGTCTAGACGCCAAGAAAGTTCAAGATCAGTATCCCATAAAACACATAACCAGATGGATTTAAAAGGGTAAAGACACTGACCGAAATGGACAAAGAAGCGAGAACCCAAAGCTCTTTCAAAACTGTTACCGGCTGTGTCCGAACAGACACTCTTGTCCATCACCAACACAAGCCTTCCATATTGAGCATCAGGAGATAGTCCCACAAGAAGTGAGTATCTGAGATATTTTTCAACAACGGTGAATGAAGATGGTATAACTTGGCCAGCACCGTAGACAAGAAGCTGTTGTACATCATTTTAAAACCGTGTTAGGAGTATAGAACAAGAAGATGGGAAGCTCAACATGTTAGTGGCTAAAAATGTAAACAAGGTTACGTACTCACGTCACAGGAATTCACAGATGAACAACTGAAACCTCCGCTACCAGCACATGGCTCAGTAAACGTAATGTTAACAGACACGTTTTGTGCACTTGTGAATGGCATTGATGCAGTCACCAAGGCTGTAGGAGAAACCGTATCTGAATACACAATTTTTACAGTTCAATAAATAAGGAATGGTATGTCTATGGTCCACCACTTTCAAGCTATACAAGGACTACTAACTGGACTGATACAAGTGTGAGAAGAGTTTTCTTACCAACAGTCCAGTTGTAGATATTGCAGCCAAATACAGGCATCCTATTTGCGCAGACCTCAAGTGTATGATTCCCATCCAGCAACTTAGAGTAGAAAACTTTTCTTTGATGGCAATCCACACTAAAGTGGTCATCTAGCTGCAAAGAACACATTATTTTTTCCTTCAACAGGTGTGACTTGTTCATCAACAATTACAATTCCATGAAATCTTTTTCAGTAATGCAAAACCTAAAACACAAAGTATGTGTGTTGATCATTTAAAAACTTGTTTTGGCATGAGGACTCCAAATCTTTTACATAGAAAATATGTGTGTTGATCATTTAAAAAAAGGTAAACAGGTAATAAAGCCAAACTAAAAATAATTTATTACAAGTATTGAAACTAGGCTAACAGTCAAATTCAGAACTGGGAAACCTTAATTAGAAAAGAAAAAAAATAAATTCAACCTTGCACTGGAATTTGCAGCTTGAACAAGTTCTGTTTCCATCCTCAAAAGCTTGAAAAGAAAACTTGGCTGAGTGAAATCTAGAAATAGGTGGAGGTGCTTTCAAGAACTTAACAGAGAGCTCTGAACCATAACACTGATGAAACCTGAAACAAGAAGAGGAAAAGACAACCAAGAAAAGGGAAAGAAGCCATGCACTTTTAAGCAGACCCATTTCTCCAGAAAAAAAAAATTGCAGCTGTAAGTCTTCAAGCCTGAAACTTCTTATGAAGTAATCATTAAGACAGAGAATATATTATAAGGGAAATCAGAGGCTTCAGTGCGATTATTCTGGACAATGTAGAAGAAGACACTATAGAGATAATGAGTTGTGGAAGAGAAAAGAGAGAGAGAGGCTGAGGATTAAAACAAAATGGTTACTAGCTTCTGTGGTTGATGATGGCTGTGCAAGAGAGATAACGGATAGTGTATGCATGAGAGCGATGGGAGATGGAGTGATTGAAAGATAGATAGAAAGAGAGAGAAAGACTAATCCCAGAAACAGACAAACTTCCGAAGAATTTAATATTATTGCATGACTTGTCTATTACATATATATACTATTTGTCTATTACATATATTTACAAAAACTTCAAAAGTTTTGGAAGAAGGAGCTTTGTAATCTAATCTTCCCTTAATCTGTTTGTCACGTACACAGAAAAAGGATAAGAAGTTTCTTCAGCTAAGCTAAAAGTACAACACACAAACAAGCAACTACAGAGAGCTGCTGCTAAAAATGGTAGAAGAAACCAAGCATTAACTCCTACTTAACATTCAATACACATGGGACCATTGTTTTTCAGATCAATGATGATGGGACTTTCAAATGAACGAAGGACAAATTCTAGGAGGTTTCAACAGCTATCAAAACAAAGAGGCCCATCTGATTCTAAAGAATAGTGACAATCTTCTCCACGAGTTACTTACAAATCTTTAAATGTTTTGACTTCTCTTTGCTTCCTATGGGAACCACTATCAATACATTTCTTGAATAACCTTGCCAACAGATGTTCTCACATAGGTTGACAACCCTTGATTGGTTTTTGATAAGCTAAGCAACGATCGTTTTCAACTGAAGGGTTTCAGAAAAATCTGACTTCGGCTTGATGAGAGTTATGCAGTATGAACTTTTTTTTTTATCAATGAGGATGTTAGCATTAGCGACATAATTAACCATGGAGTTCCCTTGATTTGAGATGTTGAGTGTCATAGAAGAGGTGTTATAAACAATATCAGGAATCGTTAGAACTGAAGGAAATCACTCAAAGCTATGAGAAGCTTATTGTGACTCTTGCTTAAACAAACAAGACGAATGTAGAAGCAAAATGACTTCTCTTCTGTGTTACTTTTAAAAGACTTCTCTTCATAAGGAACATCCCGTACTCTGTCACCAGTGAAAGACTGTGTGAGTCATTTGGATTCATATGCCACGACAAGACTTCCTTTAAGTACGGTGAAAGTTATGCACTATGGAGCCGATTTGCACAAAAAGCACTTGAGCCCGGCAAGTCTAAGGCAAGCAAAATCACACATCTAGAAGTGTTGTAGAATGCTTCTTTTAGCTAAATAAATTTAAAATTCATTTTCTTAAAAGGATGTATGTTTGATCTTTATGGACCCATTTATATCGAAACTCATTAGATGGTTAACCTTGGATATCTTCTCTCTAGAGAAGGGTTGATATGAATGATCGATTTAAGACACTTCCGAATTAACAAACTCCATCTTGACAAAAAAATTCTACAAAACTTTTTATCCCATACGGATATCCCTCCTTTGCTTTTTAATATCGGCTAACAATGCTTAAATTTGTCCGTTGTAACTGGCTTTAACATGTCAAATGCATTTTTCTGATGTATGCAACTTCTCCAATAAGATTTTTCCAAAAGCTGGTAACTCTCTTACTTTGTGAAACTTTATATCAATCTAATTCGTCCATGCATGATATACTTAATTTTTAGCCAAACACAATACAGTTTGACTATCACAGTGTAACTGAACACTTCTTAATCAACACTCAATTCTGAAGTTGACCTCTATTATCAAGATTTCCACCAAATCTGAACTGTAATCTTGATCTCCAAACATGAGTCCATAGTCACTTGTTACTCGTAAGTATTTTAGAATTCACTTGAAAGCATTCTAATAACTTTTTCCAAGATTCGACATATACTTTCTCACTTGACTAACTGTTGTGTTAAATCTAGTCTTGTACACAGTATTCCGTACATTAGGTTCCAACTGCGGTAGCATAAAGAACATGCACCCATATTCAGTTGAAAATATGAAATGCTTCGCTAAGGTGTAGAAACCGATTTTGCCTTTAACATGTAAAAACGTTCTAAGACCTTTTCAATGTAATTCTTTTGAGAATACCATAATCTCTTAGAGTTTCTATTCCTGCGAATTTCCATTCGATGAATTTTCTTTGCAATACCAAAATTCTTCATCTCAGACTCATTCCTTAATAACCATTTTAAACGATTTATATTCTTCATATTGTTTGCACCAATAAAGATATTATCAACATATAACAGTAGGAATATTGAAGAATGGTCGTCAGAGTACTTAACATAAACGCCACAATCATACTCCCACGTTTGATAGCCAATCTTCAACATCTATGACTCAAAACGTTTGTACAATTGTTTTGGAGTCTGCTTCAAACCTTAGAGAAACTTCTTTACAATATGCTCTTCTCCGGATTACATCTACTCTGACGAATGTTGGTCTTTTATTGGTGTACGAAGAGTTAAGAAACTTTCAAAATTAACAATATGTTAAAGTTAGTCAATGCTTTGTAGTCAATACTATATAAAGATGGCACACCAAGAAAATCAAGAAGTGGTCACTATACAGGTCCACCAAGTTTTTTCCTCTCTTGATCCTATCCAAGAAATTGGGCATCAAGTTATGAATGGTTACTCTACACAATTTCCAATTATTGTGGGAAAATATTACAAGTTTAAAAGAAAGTGGACAAGAAAAGCAAAGTGATTTTTCTACAAAAAAAAAAAAGCAGCTAGCCAAAGTAGTGAAGAAGCTGGTACCAAATTCTTCAAAAGATTTTCTCCAATCAGACATTATAGAAGCCACAATTTTGGCAGATTTCACTTGTATCTGGTTTTGATAATGAGAACGTCCATGACCAGCCAGACTCACCAGAAACATTTACTTTTCTTTCTGTCTTTTCACTCCTATTTCAGATTACTATTGAAACAAGACGGTTCATGGTAAAATTTTGGAGGATTTTCATCGTTTTAACGCTAAATCATTTAGTCTGATATAAGTTTAGGTCATATATATTCATAGGAAAACACGTACTGCAGTTGGTACGTGGTACTATTTAAAGAGGAGAAAGTAATAGACCACAATCATTCCTAATTGACGGGATCTTAGCTGAGGTAAAATACAATTGAACTGGAACCACTAGGGTGTTATCCTTGAAGCTTTTTCCATTCAGAGCCGAACTTTAATAGGATTAATAATACAAGCTTGACTCTTTAAATTGTTCTAAAGAACTAAAAGCATCAGCATCGGCTGATACTCTTATCTCAGAGTTTCTTAGATCACGCACGTAAGTACTGTAATATCCTATATTTATATATCAAATTGACACAACAAATGGCAACCTTTTCAATTTTGTAACTCTTCTTCGTAAAAGACATTTCTTATCCTTTATAGTTTGGTCCACCAAACACTTTAGCAGGACCCACTTTTTCGTGCCTGACACATGTAAAAGACATTGAAATCAAAAGAAAATAATGGGTTAGACTACATTCATGCATGTTTGACAAAAAAAGAGAGACTACATTCATGCATAATCAAAATGTTTATTATTGTGTTCATGACTAGAGGTGGACACTTTACCCGATATCCGAAGTCGCACCCAAGCCCGGTCCAAAAAACCTGAACCGAAATCCGAACCAAAATAGCAAAATACCTGAACGGGTGTTTGATTTAGAAGAGATTGGATATTCGGACCCGAACGGGTAATATTCGAACCCGAATGAATATTCGAATATAACCGAACACAACACATATATATACTTATCCTTATATTTCTAGTTTTCATCTCTCATTTTATTTAAAATATTTATCTTGATGTCACACATACTTTAAGATTATATAATATACATATAATTACGGAGAAAAATGATTTGATATTCACTTAAAATGAATACCAAGCTTTTTGTTTCATGTATTAACAAAAGTTACATCCAAATTTTAAAAGATAGCTGAATTAATGTCTATTTATTTTTGAAATGTTACCTTAAAATCTATTAATAATTCAATATATTAAAAAATAAAAAGTTAGTTAATCGAAAACTAAAATTTTAAATACAAGAACCTTTAAATGATTTTTTTTCTTTCAAAATATAAATATCTGAACCCGATTCGAAATAACCAAACCCGAACTAAAAATACCCAACCCAAAGTACAGAAATATCTGAACATATACTATACCCCTATACCAAAATACCCAAAAATCCAAAATACCCGATCCGAACCCAAATAGATATCTGAATGCCCACCCCTATTCATGACATTATATTTTCCTTTTACAGAACGCTAGCTGATTCTATCGTATTTATACACAAATAGAAATATTTATAAAATAAATATACTGTAATAATTAATTTATATTGCATTTTCTTTTTATTTTTAAATCATTTAATAATTTATATTATGTTAATTAAACATGTAATTTTATATAAGTAATATCTAGTCGCTTAGTTATCACTTGGAGATATTAAATTGGATATGCTTCTCTGAATATAACTATAATATTTTTTGTTATAAATATATTAGAATTTTGGATAATTTTATTATTTTCATCAAGGTTGGTTTTAATATCAAATATGTAAATAAAATTTAGTAAGATTATGTATAACTTAATATATATTATTTTTAGAATGAAATAAACAAAATATATTATTTATTTTCTTAATATTAAAATAAATTTTGCAAGCTTTCCTTTTTGATTGAAATCAAATTATATACACATATATTTTCGTTTTCAATTTAAAAAAATAATTGTAATGCTTCCTTTTGTTATATATAATTTGGAAAAAAATGAAAAGGAAACTAAATTTAAAATCTAATGAACAAAAATTACTAAATATTTTTTTAGAAAAAGTATTTAAATGTAATATTTTAATTTATTAAAAGTATCTTTGTAATTAATTGTCGTAAAAATTACTATAAACGCGACATGTAAAAAACTGATTTATCAAATAATATTATAGAGATTTTTTTTTATTTTGGTTACGACATCATTATCAAATCAGTTTTTTTTTATATATATTCAAGGCATATGTATTGTTCAATTTGATATTGGATTCATCTTCATTAAGATGTGCTAAAATATTAAAAAATTTGATTAAATAAATAGTTCAAAAATATATCTGTTAGAGATTAATATTAAAATATACCAACTATTTGAAAAGAAGATAATTTTCTTTAAAACAAAATTACATGTATATATATCATTTACAATTGTTTACTTTTTTCTTAAGACTGCGATATCAAAACAACACTTTTTAAAATACTACAAATTGAGAAACAATAAGCACTAAAAACCATAAAACACCATACCGCACCAACTACAACGACCAACGTATAAGAAAAACACAAAGTTATTAGAAAAGGACAAAAGTATAGTTCACAGGATTTTTGACTTTAATCATGAGTCGAGGTCAACGAACGGTAAGTTTCGGACCTTGCGGTATATGTAGTCCTTGTAGAGCATGGACTTAAACTTGGGAGGATCGTCGCCGATAAGCTCGGGAAAAGGTCCCACGACCATATCACTGGTAGGCCTAACAAGAACCGCCCAAGACATTCTTGTTCTCTCCTTATCCACGGTGGTTTTATGCAACACGCTCTTGTACTTTCCGTTGCTAACCCTCTGCGCAGATCCGTTACCATATTAAAAATAGGGATAAAGTTAGCATTAGAAAGTTACTGAAAATTTTATAAACACATGAGATTACAACATACAAGGATCTGATCGCTGATGTTGACTATAACAGCAAATGGGATATACTCCACCTCGATCCATTGATCGTCCTTGAACACTTGAAGTCCCGGAATCTCATTGGTTAGGAGGAGTGTGAGTCCACTAACATCGGTGTGTGCATCCAATCCCTCGATCAAATCCGGATGTGGACACGGTGGATAGTAGTTGACGTTCAGCAGATACTCACCACCGACAACTTCGTTAATAGCCTCACGACGTAAGCCTAACCCCTCTGACAACCACTCCATAATCTTCTCTGATAGTATCTTTACCTGCCTTGTGTACTCCTCGTTCACTTCCCTGAATAACATGTGATGAATAATATTTAGATTTCAAACTCAAAACCAAAATTTAATTTTTGGAGTTGATCATACCTGTAGTCTTGGGGATTCTTAGGCCAGTATGAGTGATTGACGACTGAAGGTGGCCAGATATTGTGGTAGAGTTGATCAACCGTACCTATTTTCTTTTCTAGGTCTAATGTGTACCTCCTTGCGTATCCTTCACGGGAGTTATCTGGTTTGGCCACGGCTTTCTTTTCTGTTTCAGAGAGCTCGAAGAATCGCCTTCCAACATTCTGTAAACGTTGAATCAGCTCCGTGGGGATCCCATGATTTACCAGCTGAAAAACACCCCACTCTTCGCTCGCCTTCACCACCGCACGCGCCACTAGCCCTTGATCAGGATTGCTTACGTCAATTATTGGTATGCGTGAAGACAGTATGTCTTGCTCTCTCTCAGCCACCATATTGCTGGTAGTAGTGGTGGATTTGTTGATTGATGTATGAACGGAAAGACAAGAGGTCTGTGCGATTGTTTTTATAATGGGATTCTATCAAATGATTAGTTTCAGTGGTAGGTGAGGACTAAATAGAAGATGTTAAAATCAACAATTGCAGCAATGCTACTTTGAATTTTAGTTCTTTCATTTGAGTCCATATGCTTGGATGGTTGGTAAACAATACGGCAGTTAATATCAAACAGTTATTAAAAGGGAGTCCACTAAGACAAAAGTAGTTACAATTGTTATATGTACAAATTGTTTGGACATAACATTTGTTAATTGTTCATGATTCTAATTTAATAGTATTGATTTATTGGTGTTTGGTGTGTAGCAATATTAGTTATGGATTCGATCTTTTTACATAATTATTTGGCTAGTCTGAGATTGGAATTCGTAACAGATGATCGATTCATTTCTGTCATTAATCGAAAAAAAGTATTCTAAATTCGGATCAGACAATGTGTTAACCAGTCTACTTTTTACCATTAAATGCATTTTTCTAAGGACTGACAGGATCAGCAAATAGAGTTTATGAAAAAAAAGGTAAGCAATGATCACTTTATCTGAATAACGCTTTTCACACAGTTGACCTGATCCACTGCACTACTGCAGCAACTCTTAGCTGTATATTGAAATTCTATGAATCTATCATCATGCACGGTCCCAACAAGGCAACAACCACATAAACTTGAAGACATAAAGAGATATAGTCAGACTTTGCTCATACATCTTAAAAACAATGAGGATCACGTGGTATAATCTTGAACACAATGAAATACTGTACCTACTTTGTGTTCTTCGACATCTTCTCAATTAGTGTGTCTGAGTTTTTTTTATTTTTAACGGTCGACTGTTTCCCACCGGGACAATCTAAGGAGCTTTGTCCAGAAATCTGAAGAACTCGAGAAAAGATGCCTCACAAAAGCTATAAATTCATATCTAGAACTATGGGTGTTACCTTATGGAACAAACTACTAATTTTGAGAAGGTATATGCGTAGAGTGCATATTCCTTTAGAGAATTAGTTTAGGTCTCTCCATGGGTCTGGGATATCTCCAGATTAATCTAGAAAAAACAACTAATGTTATTTTCATCTTATTATTTATTTTGAATAGAGTAGATATATTTTAACAAGAAGGTGAAAATACAAACCTTATTAATTTTGTATATAACAACAATAATCACATTTTTTTATATTCACATAATGTAGTTAAGTTTTTCTCTTATTTTGTTGTAGTTGTGTATAGAAAAGTTGACATGTTTTATATGGAAACATTGCAGGAGGAGGCTATAGGAATGAGAAACATCAGAGCATAGATAATCAAGAAAATAATTATGTATTATAACTCTGCTGAAATTATTACTTAAATAAAATTATCCAAATTTGCTTTAGATAAATTATTGATACACTAAGTGTATACATATTAGCTTTGATTTAATATTTGACAAATATATATATCTTGTGGTATAAAAAGTGGACTTCAAAATGAAAATCATGTTCTCTGTAAATAAACCCAAAAGCTTCATTTTCTGTCAAAACCGAAAAAATTTCATTTTCCCGCCAAAACATAAAAATCGCGTTTTCGTTAGAATTGAAAATTATGGTTTACCGCCAAAATCAGAAATCACTATTTCCTGCCCAAAACCGGAAAATCGCAATTCGTCAAAACAAAGAAAACATGTTTTTTCATAAAAAAAATGCAAAACTAATTTTAGATATATTTATTTTAATATTATGTTTAGTTTATTATTAATATTATTTTTAGTTTAAATCTTTAAAGTTTTTTAAGTACATGTTTATCAAACTTTTTGTTTATTATAAGCTATTACTGTAGTAAACTTTTAAATCAAATCTAAATAAAAAATGAAATAATAATTTATGAATGTCAAAATGCTAATTTTAAAATAATTTCAGTGTAAATATATTAGACTAAATAAGAAAAGTTATATAGTTAAAATTAATATCAGCATATGATTAAATCAAAACAAGAGTATTTTAGTAATTTGTTTACTAAACTCATTTAGATGAAAATGAAGATAAAAAAAACAAACATAATTGAGTTAAAATACTCATTTAAATGAACCATTTGGATGTACAAACAAACAATCTCATAAAATTTGGATAGATCATATGAATGGATGATATAAATAGATCAAATGGATAAAAAGATAAATGGTTAAACAAATAACTCCATATTTGTATGTCATCGCTCATCTCACATATCATGCATGTCCTCTCTAGATTAGTCAACCCTATAGGTATAAGTATCTATTTACCTCTTGTGAAATTATATTTGTGATAAGAAGTCAGTTTAGGATGACTCATCTTGAAGAGTCTTGATCCTTGAAGAAGTGATGTCCACACATTACAGAACTCGTCAAAACGATCCTAGGTTATCCAAGAGAATTCTGAGTGAATCTGAGAGAAGCAGAGGATGACCTCGTTAAAGTGTTGGCAGGTACTCAGCTTCACTTCCATCAAAACCATAAAGCTTCGAACTTTTGAAGTCTAAAACTGGAAATAGTTACCCAAAATTTTATGATTATACCAAAAAAGCTTATAACTTTGAAGTCTCAATGTAGAGATAATTACCCAAGAGCTTATGTTCATACCAAAAAGCTTATAATTTAGAGGATGAGATTGTCTAGACATAACATTCTTGTTGAAAAGTTGTCTCCTTGATGTTAGTTTTTGTTTGTATACAACAGATATTATGTTCTTGTTAGGACAGTAGTATCATGGTTTGCTTAGCTTGGATATCTTAAGCTTTAGGATGTTTCCGTCTTTTTATATCTATTTATATAAAGTTAAGTTTCTTCTCTCCTGGTAAAACCACCTCAGCATCTAGCCTGGAAACTCCTGCATCCTGAAGTCGCCACGTGTCTCCTTGCACTAAACGTCCCGTTTCATTAATTCTTTCTCTTATTGGGCTTCTTTCGTGTGATCTCTGTATGGGCTTAGGATTTTCAAATTTTGATCAGTTTCTGGACTGAAAGAACAGTAGCCGCTTCGAGAGTCGCATCTCACATCCTTCGACGGTGTCTCGATGTCGTTTCCCCTTTCTCTCACCATCTAAAACGGTCGAGTTAAGAGTTTGTGTTTAATCCCATTGATTCTCTCCTCCACGATGTGTATTCAAAGCATTCTTCGAGCAGAGAGGCGGTGTGATTTTTGTATAAATAGATGCGAGATTTCTCCCTTTCAATTCATCTTCTCTTCGAATCTCTATGTTGATGAGTTGATTCCCAGGTTTGTTCTGTTTTCCCGCTTGAGTTGAAAACTGAAATTTTATTTCTTTACTACAATTTTAATTGATCCGTCGTTTTCAGTCGTTATTACCTAATTCATGTTTAGATCTTTAGAACTGATAAGTGATTGTTTTAAATAATTTTCTGATTATATTTAGGGGAGGTATGTCGTGTTGAATCCTTATTAACAAGATTTTCTGAATATTTTTTTGTTTGACATTTGTTCGGGTGACCATGATGTCTGCGACAGTGTGCGTGTGTGGTTTGTTGCTACTTGGAGAAACCGAAGCTTTAGATTCGTTGATGCCCCTGTGTCTGTTAGATTCACTGATCAAACAAAATTGAATGAGCTAGCAGAAGACAGTAAGTAAATCACGATGGAACAATTCCACTTTCGTAGCTGATGATGTTGTCTAACACGAACACCAATTTGCCAGGTATGTTTTATTTATCAGTTCTCAAACTCAACTCAAAGCTTTCAGTAATTGTCTTACTTCCTCACCTCTTAAGGTTTTTATGGGTGTTGTTGCTAAAGTTATGGGTATCACTACTGCTTACAATGAAGAAACACGAAGCATTCAACGTATTATGGAAAATTCAGGCATTCACAGTTCATTCCCACAGCCCACTTATCCTTCTAATGTTGGTAAACTCTTTGAAAAACATTATGTTGGTGTTAATTGATATGAGTTTACATTATATATTTAACTATTTAAGTGTATATACCCCTTGATTAAAAATTCTGAGTTTGTTTCTCGCAGTGATGAAACTAAGAAGAAGATAGTAGCTTAAATGGAACAATTTTGGGCTGAAAGTTCAAGAACCAAGCAATCAAAGGAGAGGTTCACTTCATTTTGTCCAGAAAACATTGCAGAAGCTGCAGTTCAAGAAGGAAGTTGTGAATTAGAATTTGATTTGGACAGTTGCAAAAAGATAAACAAGAGATTTTTGTTTTTTGGTTTGGTGTTGGTTATTGTAGGTGATATTGGTAATTATACCTCAAACAGCTAACGTAGCTCAAAGCAAATGTAATCTGATTTTTGGTTTGGTGTTGGTTTGGTATTTTTGATTAAAAGATAATAATTGTTCAAAAAAAGTTCAATATATATATATATATGAATTTATACATCGCATTTGAGAAGAATTAAAAGTTATACTGATAGAGTTAACAAATTTTCTTTAATAAAAATATATCAACAAAGCAAACATCTTGAATATCCCCACATCCAAAAAAAACACACTTTGTAATTGTATTAGTCTCAGTTCAGTTACCACATATACTAAAATGATAAATGCTATCAAGAATGAAACAACAATGAAAGAAGTTTTTAATGTTATAATATTTTTTAAAAAATCAACAAAATTAAAAATTAAAAGTTAACTAAACAGATATAACTACTCTCCCCGGAACATATGCTTATATTCATGACTAGGTTCAGTAGAAAAATAAAGAGAAACAAAAGTTAAAAGATATAAACAAAAGGATAAAATAAAAAATTTGTTAATGGTAAAAAGGATCAGAGATAACAGCTGTACATTAGCATGTTATGTTACCTCTTTTTAACAATTTCTATATTATTATTTATTATCAAAAAACTCTTTAGTTCCGATCTTGAATACATATACAAACATATAATATTATCTTAATTATTTTTGTTATAATAAATAAAACTTAAACATAAAACATAAAACTGCAAATTAACCTCTATACAAATAAACATGAAAGTATGTTTAATTTTAATGAACAAGTTATTATCTTTTGAAAATCACTAACTTTTTTAAAAATATATATCTTTTAAAATAAAATAGTTTATTTCATGAAACAAGCATATAAATGAGATAACAAATATCTTTAATCTGCTTATTATTTATAATTCCACTAAACCCAATCGACCATATTTTTTAATCTATAGATTAAAGTAAACATTGAAAAAGCAAACTATTATATTTTAAAATTATAGAATAATTAGATAAATATATAATCTCTAAAATGAATACTAAAATAAATTTAAAATTGTTGTGAAAATATTATGAAAATTATTGCTATTATACTTATGATAAATTAAACATTTTAAAAATAAATTTATATAATTTATTTATTTTTCTGCCCGCCCGTAGGACGGGTTTATCCTAGTATATATAGATATATATTTTGATGTTTAGTGAAAACCCGTAAAGAGGCAAAGCAAATTGCGCTAAGGGATTCCATTTCCGCAACACAGCCTCGAATGCAAGTGCTTAGAAGGACTCTGCAGTTACACAAGTCCAAGAGGGATGAGTGTGCCAAACCTATCTCCCATAGATTGCAAGGAGTTGTTAGCTTTCTCTGATTAGTACATTGTAGTTTTCACCATGAGTCAGCTACACGCTCATAAGAATGATCTTTGAAAAGTAATAAGCTAACATGTTTCTACGTTTTTCGTCAAATAAAGCCTTAGCAGTATCCAAAGAGTCTAGTAACAAGAAGTCTGTTCAATCCTTATCTTCTGTGATCATCAGTATTGGGTTGCAACCCGCAACTTGATGACAAGGTTCACGACTTGAATAAAACCAGTGACCTCTTCGGATAAGTTTCAGAAAGCTACCTTATCTGGTAAATATATACTGACTATGACACTTAGCTTTAGACCCTTTTATCTCCAAAGTCAGACGTGTGTTTTTTTTAGTTGGCCAACACATACAAGTGAATCAGCCACAAGAAACTTCCATCTTATCTGCTTCAGCTCCAGCTATGTCGATTACCAATGATACAAACATGTCAGCTCCTGAGAACAAGGTATCGAAGGTTCAAGTGAATCAGCCACTAGAAAAGATCTATAGCCATTCCCGCCACTTCAGCCTCCTGCACCCTCGTCTTCAGCTCGCCTTAAGGTACCAGATCGATACACAATTGCGTTCTTAATGTTGCACCAAACCAAATTCAAATCTATTCTGAGCGACTATACTTTCCAATAGTAGGATTCTTGAACCTATCATCATAACTCGTGGACATATCCAACAGATAACTCATATACTGATTCTAACATGTTACAGGCTAAGAAATGAAGGCGGAGCTCGGTTTTGCGTTTCACTAGGATCAACGAATACACTAAAGCTGAGATGTAATTGTGTTCTAATCTAGAAGACACAGCACAGTAGACAACAATCTGTTGTTTTAATTTGATAGAGTAATCGCGCTTGTTTACAATGTTGGATTTATGTACTAGTAATGGTGCTATGTTTATACACCTATTTTGCTATATATGTACATGTTGGTAAAAACTATTCACAAGGGAGGTGAAGTATGAAAGAATCCTTGTACTATGACACTACACCATTGGCCTTAACCGAGAAAAAAAAAACAGTCCTCGACAGAGTCTATTTCATAACTTGCACTACTAGTCACGTCTCCCTTGCACTACTAGTCACGTCTCCATGTTCTCTTCAGCCTGCATAAATATGAAATGAGAATCTTAAGGGCCTCACAGGTAAAAAGAGAGAAAAAAAAAACTAAACTGGAACTGAGAAAAGATGTAACATCAATGTATGAATTATTCTTACTGCTTCTGTGACTTGACTGACTGGTGGAGTGTCTTGAAACTACACACTGGGTGCGTGTATCACTTGCGAAAGTTGCGCTAGTAATGTCTTCCTGTAATTGAAGGCACAAGCAAATTTTAAGTCTTAGAGGTCTATGGCTAGATAACAGAGGGACAAGAAAATTGCCAAAGAGGATATGTTGTGAGCTTTCGTAAACTCTGATTGGCATCATGATCCATCTTTTCAACTAACTAGGCAATGAAGTAAAGAAGATTACTTTATGTATCCAATATATTCGTCTGTGTTTAAATCCTCCATGGGGTGTGGCTCGATATGAAGTTGATAATCTGGGGCAAAACACTCGTCGCCCACAGTGATATGGCGATTGTCCTTAAGTTCTTTTCCAACCGCAACAGCTGTCTGCAACCAAGGGAACCAGAAAGAAAAAACACCATTCAAGAACAGGACTTGTATGAATATAATTGATAAAAAAACACACTCATAGTTGAAGTTACTAAAGAGACCTGACAGCACCAGGAACGAGCAACATTTCCAAGAGTGTGACCTTGACCACCCAAGAGCATGAGAGGAACATGAAATGATCTTACGTACTGGAGACAAGCAGCGTGACCCTTGGTAGTCAAGTTGAAGTTACCCAACTCATCACCAGCTAGTGAATCAGGGCCACAGAGAAGAACAATTGCTTCCGGCTGATAAACCTCCATAGCCTTGTGGATAACAGGTACGAATAGAGTAACCAAACTTGCATCGTCCAAGCCATCTTTTAGTGGTGCATTTAAAGAATAGTACTCTCCTTTTCCTACTCCGTAGTCTACTATGCCTCCTGTTCTTTGGTCCCCAGAGTTGTGGAAAGAAATAGTCATAACTCGATCAGTTTTGTTGAATGCTTCTTGTACTGCATCTCCACGGTAATAACCAATATCTATGTAGAGCACTCGCTGTCATATAACCAAAGTCATGTTGAAAAGTGATGTTACTAACTCATGTAGAAAGATTCTCAGAATTCAAGAATCAACGCTTAATCATATAATCAAAGTCATGTTGAAAAGTGATGTTACTAACCAAAATTCAAGAATCAACGCTTAATCATATAATTCAAGAAACAATTCAGAGGGCAAAGTTACTAACTCAAGTAGAAGGTTCTATAACTATAGCTCAAAGATTCAAGAACAAAGAGCTTAAATGAAAGAAGGAAGTAACCTTGAAGACATTGAGCAACTCGAGGATCGCAAGCACAACGTCGTTGACGTAGCCAAAGCCACAAGCCTTATCCCACTTGGCACGGTGCATCCCGCCGGACCAGTTGATGGCGATATCAGCTTCGCGTCGGTTCAGTTTGTTGGCGGCGGAGATAGAGGCACCAGCGTAGAGACGGCAGTATTCGAAGAGGCCACGGAAGACAGGGGTGTTCCACACGTCTAAGTTGAAGCGCTTGAGGGAAGAGGAAGAAGAAGAAGTGTCCGTTACGGCGTACTCCGGCGTGACTGAGCGGAGGAATGATATGTACTCCGGCGAGTGGAACCGAATGAAATCTGAATCTTCGGCGAGGGTAGGAGTAGGACGGATGATATCCAAGTCGTGATGGAGGTGATAGCTGCGGATGAGGTCGTAAGTCGTACTGATCTGTTGTGATTCCCGTCGGTTGCCATCTCCGATCGCTGGCTCGTAGAAGTAGCTCACGCGCCGTTTCCTTCCCTCGGGAACCCATGCCAAGTTCATCGCATTCTCCATCTTCTTTCTCTTCTCTCTTCCCGCCAAGAAGCCGTTTTGTTTTTATTTGGTTTGTTTGTTATATCTTTATATTCTTTTTAAAATCTGTATTGTCAATTCAACTTCCGCTTGATTTATTGAAGTATGCATCTATGTAGTGAACTTTGAAGCTTACTCGCCCCGACTCAAATCTTCTCTTTTGATAGTCTCTTTGTTAGTGAATCCGCTTTGATTTATTGAAGTATGTATCTATGTACAAGTAAGTACATACTCATCTTCAATAACATCCTTTAACAAAATACAACTTTGTACCAATGTCTTAGTTCTTTCATGAAAAAATGCTCCATCTTTGCTAAGTGTATAGCACTCTAAGAGTGCAAGAACGCTTTGACATCGTTTTGCATCACTATTGCATACAAGTGGATTCAATGTTCGAACATATGTTTCTTCTATGGAGCATTGTTAATTTATAAATTACTAATGCCCATGATCTTTGTTTTTTCTTAAAATTCTCTCAAACCATACAATCACAAAGACACATGGTTTCAAGAGAAGCACTGTTTAGCCCTAACTTTCTCAAGTTATTTTTATATAAAGCAACGAAATATCACAGAAACCAGAGACAGCTTTTCTGCTAAGAGAAGAACCTCTGGAAAAAAAATCATAGTGTTTATTATAAAGTCAAAAATATCTGATTCGATAGCCTTAAAACCATAGAAACAATATATCTATGATTAAAGAAAGGAGGAGGAGGGAAATAGTAGTGGCTCACAAGTAAGAGCGAGCCGTACAAGTGTTCTTTGAGGCTTAAAGGATCTAACAACCAAAAATCCGAGAAACTAAACTTGTGTTAGAGAAAACGTACGAATGGTTGTTTAACCAGACTCACCATCCTATATACCTTGTTAAAAAAAGCTCATCTCCATGTACAAAAGTATTTCACCATATTCAACGACCATTAGCTGGTCCCGACATCATCACTTGTCTCAGCAGCTGGATTACCAACAGAACTGTCTTCTCCAGCTTCACTTTCTGCCTTCTCCTTTTCAATTTCTTCAGGCCTATCTGTAGAAGCCGTATCTCCAGAGACAGGTTGATGCACTACGTATCCACTGTTACTTGTTTCGCCTATGCTTCCTTCAGATGCAGGGACAGGCTTTTCCTTGTAAAGCCAACGCATTTGGACACGGATATCTGATTTTTTTTTTAAAAGATATAAATAAACCGGAGCAACAAGGTCGAGAGCCATCAATCAAAGTCACTTATTTATAAGAAAATAAAGATTAACACGTACCCTCTAGTTGTATAGGCGTGATATCAAACTCCTGACACCAGCTCTCTCTATTTGATTCCATGTCCATTTTTAGGTACTTGGCAGCGAGGAAAAAAGCAGCTCCTGCTATGTGACGAGGCTTATACTGCAGGCTGAGTGTCGTCAAGTAACTGCAAATCACTTGTGACTGTATAAAGAACAAGAAAAAAGAAAAAAACAAGCAACGCCTATACACCACCATCAAAATTCTCAGATATTTTGAAAGTCAATAATTACCTATATATCGTTGACAAATCTCCATGCAACTGGAGGAAATTGAGCCTTTGTAGCATCGTCAACGATATATTTTTCAATTGCTACGGTAAGAGGATAATAAGGAAGATCAACACTGATATCAAAGTTCAATGTAGAAAGAACAAGCTTCTCTCCACTTAATACAAGCTCTTTCTGCTGTTCATATACTTCCTGCACAAGTAAAATAACATTTTATGTATATGCAAAAGAAAGGAAAAAGAGATCTAATTCACAAACCTATTAATAAAAGCTAACAAAGGTAACCTGTCTCTTGTCAGCTGCAATAGCCTTCTTGTGTATGATCTCATTAGAGACAATAATAAGTTGTTCTAAATCCAGTCGAGTTCCTCTCTCAACCTTCCCAGCAATGAACATGCAGATTGTTGCAACTGTCTGGAGAGGAAACGTAACAGGCAAATGCATAAGAGAACTAATCAGCGAAAAAAACAAACCAAGAAATACATTTAACAATCACAATTTTATATATCAAGTAATGAATATATATATAGGGGGAACTTTGAGGAGCTGGGATGTTTGAGCATATATAGCAACCATTTAGCTAAGGTCCAACTAAACTCACCAATCTGTCATTCTTTGCGTGTGATTGACGAAGGAAGAATCTGTGACAGAGTACCATTGCAGTGGCGAGCACAATCTGGTGCCTGCGTACGTTGTGAGATTATAAATATTCGTCCAAGCAAAAAAAAACCAATGCTAAATCAAACTAACCTAGATATAGTATCAATAATTGACTGCACCAGATCAAACTATGGAATATATATATAATAACAGATCAAAGCCTATATGTCAAAAGGTATACATGTTCCCTACTCAATACGGAAACTAAACTATCTTGAGAGGCAGCAAAGAAACTTACACTTTAAGTCTGAGACCGAGATCTTTCAAGAATGTACAGTATGAGTTGCGTAGGCGAGTTTCTTCCTCTAAATTGATTCCATCTGGTCTTGATGGTGAGTTGTTTTCTATTTCTTCTCTTGTAAAATACCAGCGATCACCAGGCGACATTCTATATGTAAAGCCAAAGAGAGTGATGATCAACGTGAAGCACGAGAGTGGCAATGGCAACAGAGGCTCAACTCTCAAGATAGATTCTAAGGTCATGGATAATTCAAGATGTGATCTTTTCCTAAAGGGTCATCAAGAAGATTGCAAATTTCCAAGAACCCGAAAGGAAAAAGAAAGTTACATTCTTGTTTTATCTCAAACAAAACCCATGACAGCGACGACGAAGAAAACAAAAAAGATGGAAACTCAACCTAGAAACAGAAGCGATCATGCAGAAAAGAAATAGAACCCTAGAGAGAGCAGCGAGGAACGAACGAAGAGGAAGAAGATTGAGAGACTACTCTTCTCTACTAACGCTCTTTTTAAACCGAAGATTTTGAACTTTATAGTTTGGCAAAGTTCTATTTATAACTTCTAGCCCATCATATTTGGACACGTATACAGTAATTTCAAAATAATTTTCTTTTTTGAAAAAGAGTAACTTCTACTACCCCCATAATATTTTCGATGTAAGTTATCTCCGAAAATTAGACGTCTTAGTTTTCGATGTATAAGTTAGATTTGAATGTTTTTTTTATTTGACTTCTCCGAACTGCCAACACATTCAGAAAATCTGCCACAAGAAACTGTCATCGTATCTGCTTCAGCTCCAGCTATGTCAATTAGCAGTACCACTAATATATCTCAACTCCAGAGAACAAGGTATCCAAGGTTCTACTTGCCGTTCTGATCGCCTTAAGGTACCGCACACATAATTGTGTTCTTAATGTTACACCAAACCAAACTCAATTCTTTCTGAGGGACTATACGTTCCACAAGTAGGATTCTTGAACCTGACCTATCTTTTTAACTGATCACCTAAGCCTATGGTTTCCAACAGATACATCATATACTGATTCTAGCATGTTACATGCTAAGGAATGAAGGTACAGCTTTCACCAGGGATCAATGAATACACTATATATAGCTGAGATGTGTTGGTGTTCTAGAGACAGCAGACAACAATCTGTTGTTTGAATTTCATATAGTATCTGACTACTATTGTAAACACGCTTATTTACAATGTTGATTTATGTATATAGTAACGGTGCTATGTTTATACACCTATTTTGCTATATATGTACATGTTGGTAAAACTATTCACAAGGGAAGTGAAGTATGAAAGAATCCTCTTACTATATATGACACTACACCATTGGCATTAACCGATAAAAAGCTTGTCCTCATCACAGTCTGATTCAGAACTTGCACTACCAGTCAATGTATGTTTGATTTTATCTCGTCTCCATGTCCTCTTCCTCCTGCGGAGATATGAAATGAGAATCTTAAGGGCCTCATAGGTAAAAGAACTAACCCGGAACTGAAAAAATTTGTAATACAATGCATAAATTTATTCTTACTTCTTCTGTAAGTTGACTAGTTGGTGGAGTGTCTTGAAACTGCACACTAGGTGCGTGTATCACTTGCGAAAGTTGATTTAGTAATGTCCTCCTACAATTAAAACGCACAAACAATTTTTAAGTCTTAACTAGAGTTATATGACTAGATACATCTTTTGAACTAACTAGGCAATGAAGTAAAAAGGTATTAGAAGATTACTTTACGTATGCGATATATCCGTCTGTGTTTAAATTCTCCATGCGGTTCCGCTTGATATGAAGTTGATAATCTGGGGCAAAACAAGCATCGGACACATTGATAGCGAGATCGTCGTCAATTTCTTTTCCAACCGCAACAGCTGTCTGCACCAAGGGAATCAGAAAAAAAAAACACCATTCAAGAACAGGACTTGTACAAATATAATTGAAAAAAAAGAACACACACACATAGTTGAAGTTACTAAAGAGACCTCATAGCACCAGCAACGAGCAACATTTCCAAGAGTGTGACCTTGACCACCCAAGAGCATGAGAGGAACATCATGAAATGATTTTATGTACTGGAGACAAGCAGCGTGACCCTTGGTAGTCAAGTTGAATTTACCCAACTCATCACCAGCTAGTGAATCAGGGCTACACAGAAGAACAATTGCTTCCGGCTGATAAACCTCCATAGCCTTGTGGATAACAGGTACCAATAAATTGACGAAAGTTGCATCGTCCAAACCATCCTTTAGTGGTGCATTTAAAGAATAGCATTCTCCCTTTTCTACCCCGTAGTCTGTTATGTATCCACTACTTTGGGCCCCATGCTTGTGGAAAGAAATAGTCATAACTCTATCAGTTTCGTCGAACGCTTCTTGTACTGCATCCCCATGGAAATACCCAATATCTATGTAGAGAACTCGCTGTCAAAGAACCAAGGCAAAGTTACTAGCTCAAGTAGAAGGTTCTCTATAGCTCAAAGAATGAGGAATACACAATTACCAAAGAAACCATTCAGAGGCAAAGTTAAAAGTAGAAGCTTCTCTTTACTTGCGAACCAAGAAACATCAAGACCCAAGAACCAACGCCTTAATCAAAGAAGCAGTTACCTTGAAGACATTGAGCAACTCGAGGATCCCAAGGACAACGTCGTTGACGTAGCCAAAGTCACAAGCCTCATCTCTCTTGGCACGGTGCATCCCGCCGGACCAATTGATGGCGATATCAGCTTCGCGTAGATTCAGTTTGGCGGCGGCGGAGATAGAACCACCAGCGTAGAGACGGCAATAATCCATGAGGAAGGTACTAGTATCGGCTACGACGTTTTCTGACTTATTAGCCATGTCGATGTACTCCGGCGTGACTGAGCGGAGGAATGATATGTACTCCGGCGAGTGGAACTTAATGAAATCTGAATCTTCGGCAAGGGTAGGGCGGATGATCTCCATGTCGTCGTGGAGGCCATAGCTGCGGATGAGGTTGTGAGTCGCACTGATCTGTTGGGATACCCGTTGGTTGCCTTCTCCGATGGTTGGCTCGTAGAAGTAGCTCACACGCCGTTTCCTTCCGTCGGGACCTGAAGCCAAGCTCGCCGCATTCTCCATCTTCTCTCTCTTTCTTCTTCTCTACGTTATTCTTTTTTCCGCCAAGAAGAGAAAGATTGATTTCATATTGCTCTATTTCTGTATTTTCTTAAGTTTATTAAGTTCATTAATAAAATCAATTAGATTTATTAATCTTAATAAATCAGTTTTTTTGGAAAAATTATTAAATTTATTAAATTTAATAAACTACGGATTGATCTCATTAACTTAAATTTAGATCAATTTAACCCGACTGTGATGTTGGCACCATATTAACATAAACTTCGTATATGTGGCATGTATTAACATAAACTTCGTGTAGTTACTGACACATTTTAATACATCGGATGGTTTCCACCATATTAGTATAAACGTCGTGTAGCTTGGAAACTTTTTTCCAACATAAAATATTCAGAAACAAAATCATGTTTGGAAACTCTTTCCACTCTATCTACTGTAATTTCTTGAAAAAAAAAACTCTTCCATTCCATCTACCATTTAAATATTTAATACAGTAGCAAACAGACACAAATACGATAGTACTGATAACAATAAATTATCATAACTAATAACTAAGTTTTTCTTTAGTAACGCATAAGCAATAATGCAGAACCAAAAGCAAACTTCTATAACAAATGACTTTCTACTGAAAATATTTGGAGATTCAAGTTCAGATATTTTCACTATAGTCGTCTCAGATATAAGAAAAAACCGGAACTTTTGCATAGGTTCATGAGATTAATTTCGGCTTTCGTTCAAAAAAATTTAATCATATGAAACAGAAATTTTTTATGCTATATATCAAGTAATTATATGTGGGGCTGTAGACGATTACTTTAATACAGAAAAATCAGGTAGCGAATCATACCGTACTTTTTAAATTGATCTGCTGAAACTAAATTACTGGAGCAGTCTGAAGTTAAGTTTATCTTACCAGTTGCGTATATTGTTGGGCATTGCAAAAGAAGAAAGTATAAACAATTGAATGAGCCATCTTTAATATTCCATAACTAAATATTTATTCAATAACTAAAAACACACTGAAATTAAATCTTTATTCCATAACTTAAAACACACATGATTCATTCACATGGAAAGATTTGAGTTTGAAGGAAAGGTATCGATACTACTCCATCTGTTTTTTAAAGATGTATGTTTTGAAGTTTTCACACATATTAAGAAAACACATTAATCATGCATTGTTTTTAGAAAATATCAAATTTCAATGCATTTTAACCAATAATCTTTCAATAAATTCAATTTATTTTATTAAAAATTGCAATTTTTATATAGAAAACATAAAAAATACATCTTTTTGAAACAAA
Organism: Raphanus sativus; assembly: GCF_000801105.2. NCBI lineage: Eukaryota > Viridiplantae > Streptophyta > Magnoliopsida > Brassicales > Brassicaceae > Raphanus > Raphanus sativus. Next base: position 40,617,220 of record NC_079516.1, on the reverse strand, counting down.
TATTTTTTCTAGAACATGCATCTTTTAAAAATAGAGGGAGTAATTAATACAGTAATAAAAGCCACTTTAAATCACACCAAAATCGATTTACTCGCTTAATGCAATGAAAGGAAACAAAAAGAAAAAACAAGAATATTCGATTAATGTATTGTCCAAAACACCCCCTGAGATGAACGAGTATTTCATTTGCCTACATTCGATCAAGGTCCCACAATGACGCCAATTTCTTCCTATAAATAGACTCCCTTCGACCCACACGAATCTCGGTTGAAGGATACAAACACCACTCCCTCTTCTCCCAAATACTCTCAGAAGCTTCTTCTAAGAAAGCAAAAAAAAACTCTAACAATGGTGACAACGAAGAGGAGCGAAAGCAGTAGTCTCAAATTTCTCTGTAGTTACGGCGGTAGAATACTTCCTCGCTCTATCGACGGGAAGCTCCGTTACGTCGGCGGTTACACCAGAGTCCTCTCCGTCGTTGATTCCATCTCTTTCTCAGGTCTGTTCAAATTATCTCAATTTCTCGAATAAGAAAGTGAAACTGATTCTCTGTTTTCTTCTTTTTTTTTCTTTCTCAGAGCTAATGGTGAAACTGGAGGAGTTCTGTGGATACTCCGTTGATCTAAAGTGCCAGTTACCAGACGGAGATCTCGAGACGCTGATCTCCGTCAAGTCAGACGAGGATCTCACCAACATAGTCGAGGAATACAGTCGCGTCTCCTCCGGAGGAGGCAAGATTCGAGCGGTTTTATCTACTCCTAAGCAAGTATCGCCACGATCGAGCGGCGGCGGCGATGCGTCGCCGAAATCTCCTTTCTCCGTCGTGGCTTCTCCTTCTCCTCTGCCGGGGTATGGAAGGTTGCCACGACCTCGGTATCAGATGGAGAATCTTCAGAGCGGAATATTCCGTAAACGAGCGGAGGAATATTCGCGTTGCTGTAAATGCCGTGTGCAGAACAGAGACTCCAAGCTCATCTGGCATTGACATTGACTGACGTCCGTCAAATCAAACGCCTTTTAATAAATAGTTTTGAAGTTTATATGATCGTTTGATGTGATGAGAAATTAAGGAAAATTACTAAATTTTGTTTGTAGTCGGTAACATGATCCCGGTGAACCGTAGATGAAGACGGAGTTTTTTTTTTAATCTTCCGTTATCTTTCTTGCTAAGATATGTGGGTAACGTACCGCGTTAGTTTTTTTCCAATACGTGGTACGTTGCAACCGTTCCAGATGTGAAACGTGTCGATCTTAGACGTGAATAAATGTGTGTGTGTTTGTGTATCAGTGGATGTGTTTCCTCACACGTGTATGTATGCCTGTTAGACTGTGAGTCATTGACACTGAGGGTTGTCTTCTTTTTTGTTTCCTCTGCGTAATTTTCTTTGTAAATTAGTTTGGTGCTTGTCATGTTTCATCTATGTCTAGTCAGAATGGCGTAGGCTTAATTAGTTTCATTTGCCAATTCAGTTGCACTTTCCAAAGGCAAAATATTAAATAATGGGGAATACATCCAAAAATGAATTTCAGAACTTACAAACAAACTAGCCGTTGTTTAAGGAGAAAGGCTACTGAATTAGTTAATATGCCTTTTTACTTTTTTTTTTATCACGGCTACACATGAATTTCGGTTTATTCCGAATGCATATGACCAAAACCAATCAATGTTATCGTCAAACAACTTGACCAATGAATGACCTGAGACACGCAGTTAAAACTGAGCTGAAATTAAATTCAAGGATGCCAATACTAATAGACCATAGTCAAAATTTTTTATTAAATACTGCTGTGGAACGGCTTGACTAAGATTGTAACAGTCCTTGTTTCACAAAGAGATCCAGAAAAAGAAGTTAATTTAGTAACAAATATGGATTAGCAAAATATTATTTTGACAAACTAGTTAGTAGTTACCGTGTGTTTTCAATCAAGCTCTCTTTACTTGACTACTTGAACTAAATGTTATTCTTTATTTAAGGAACAAATTTTGGACGGACCAAAATGTAGAAAAGTTGTTGTCCAACTTGCACATGTTCATAATACAAAGTCAGTACACAATGTGTGAAAAGAATAATGAACACAATATGATAGGGAATAATCACGCAAAGTTTTAGTCAAAAATAGAATAATGCGAAGTTTTTTTTTTGAATTAGTGGGAACAAACAAGATAAAAGCCACAAACAATATTGTAAACTGAGGCTACGGAAAAACATTTCGATTTCTAATTAATGATCTTTCTAGACGTCGAACCATTTCTTAATAACGAGAAGGAATGCAATACTTCTTCATGGAATGCATTTCTTTTTCTCTTTTTTGAAGAGAACAATTTCCTTTTTTTAGCGTCGTGTATAAAGTTTGATTGGACCATTTCTTGACGAGTTCGTTTTACTCGACATCGTTAGATCTAATCAACAGACAAAAGTCATAATCATGTCTATGTTTCACTAAGCTAATCATCTAGCCTTTTTCAGGTAAAAGTTTTTAGGGGAATAGAAAATGGTAAGGCCAAAGTAGACCGACGGATACAAATCTAACTTCGGTGCAAATAAACCGGTTAAACGTCAGCATCACACGGTCGCTGTAAGAACATACAAGATTAGATACGTGCCCAAAAATAATAATCATCAAATAAATTGGTTCCATGTCAAAAGTTGCTTCTTTTACATCTAAATCTTCATTTGCTCTCTTCCTTCCGGATTCTTCAGTCTCTCTTGTTACGTTGCGGTTAAAATGATGTAAAAGTGCTTAAGGGTATCTCCATCCTCACTCTATATTTTATTCCATTTATAGAGTAAATAGAGTGAGAAATAGAGTAATGAACATATTTATAGAGGATGGAGATGGTCTAACCAGCTCTGTTTTGTACAATTGAAAATATTATTGATAATGTGTTGGCACACACATACTGTGTATATGGAAAACATTTTGTCACAACATGTCTTTCTAGCTTCCGATGTGCATATGCAACCACAGAAAAAATGTTGCGAGAACTTTTATGTATTCAAAAACAAACAAGTATAAAAAGGACCAAAACTCTTGGTTGATAAATAAAGTGACATATGATGTCTCTTTGTGAGCTTTCTTCTGCCAGCAATTGATCAGACAGACAGTCCCATGTGTGAGGAAGAAACACGTAATCTTATCATATTTCAGCACAAACCTCACATGGCCATGGCCAAAACAGATAGGTAGGGAAGTTTAGTCTTTCAGATAAGAGTTTTTTTCTCATTTTTTTCCTATCCTCTAGAGATTCACTATTAATGAAAAAAATACACAATTTTCTGTATAACCTATATATGCATTTCCATTCTAAAAGGGTAGAATTTTGAGTTTAAAATTTACTAAAATAAAAAAAAAAATTAAATAGTTTCAGAACATATTTTCCAGTTTCGAAAAAAAATTGAAAAATTTGAAAAAGCCAGAAAATAATTTATAAGAAAGTTCTAATTTAAAAACATATAATTCAAAATTATAATTTTTATTATTAATTTATCATTATTATTTATATTATCTACAAATCAAAGGGTATAATCTTTTTGCCTCTTTAATAAAATCTATTTTGGTCATTTTTTACATCAAAACTTTTTTTTGTGATAAAAACTTAAACAAAACTATTTAGGAGAATTGCTCCTCCTTATGTCCTAAGAACATGTTTATAGACAGATACTTTAATTGTATTTTAAGTGGGTTTTAATGAGAGAAAGATAAACGAGAGAAAGAGAATGAGATAATATTTCATCTCTCCACTTTTCCTCTAGCCAATACCTGTATAACCCTACCACTAAGATATATGACTTTCTTATCTTGATTAAGCAACAACTTTTTCTTTTCTTTTAATTTTTAATGCTTTTTAATACTAAGATATGGACTAAGATATACCTATAAACATGTTCAACCTACCAGGATTTGAGCAAAAAAAAAATGCATCGGTGAAGAAATTAGTCCCATAATTGCATACTAAATCTGTAAATTTATTTCAGAAATGAAAGCAAACAAGAAAAAAGCGCAAAGATATGCCAATAGTGAAAAAATGCAGACTGTTAATGAACAAATCCCACATCATTCAAAGCCTACAAAATCAACTTGCTATAATGTGTAGCAGGAAAAAGAGAGGAAACTATTCAAGAATCTTTCACTCCGGAGAGGTTTGAGTATCTAACCTAAAACATCACCGAGCACAGTCCAGTGATGTTCGAGTCCGTTTCATTCTCTAAAAGGAATTTATAAATTTTTCAGGAATGGTTTGAAACAAACAAGTAAAAACAAAGATAGGTATCCAATAGTTTGAAAAATTCCACTGTTTTATGAAAAAAACCCAAAACATCCTTCAATCTCATCAACAAAGGCTAGAAAACTCAACTTAAAATAAACTATATTCTCCATAAATGTGCGGCTAGTGCAGCAGGAAGAAAGCGAGGAGATAAAACGAGGAAGAAACTGTTAAAAGAATCTTTCGATCCTCAAACGGCACCCAAGGGGTTCATTCGGGTCTGTAGGGGTTCATTCGGGTCCGTCTCAAAAAGATTGTTTTAAGAGCTTTAAGACCAGGAACTCCGTAAAAAGCAAGAAAAACATCAACAAAGGAAGGAGGGTAATACTTCGAGCTTCGCACTTCCAACATCTTAGCATCTTCCCCAGTCCCAAACTTCGTCGCATGGTACCCATCATCAAAACGCTCTTTTGCATAAGCAGTGTGATTTTGCTTCTTCATCATCCCCACAAGATCTAACACCTCTTCACCCTTCTTGATTTCATTCAGCTTGTCTATAACACCCTTGTAAGTACTTCTCCAAGCCTTGACATTATTATTAGCATTTCTCACCTTCTCTTTTAAGAATTCGCACGCCTCCTCGACCCTGTTTTGGCTTAGAAACATACCTACCATGACATCAAGCAGTCCAGAGTCGATACCGATCCCTTTCTCCACCATATTCTCAAAACACGCAAAGGCCTTGTCAGCTTCACCGTTCTCGAAGTGCCCTCGGATCAGAACAGTCCAAGTTTTCACGTCGGGGAGACATCCATCTGCTTCCATCTGATCCACGACCACACCACACGCTTCCTCTAATCTCTTAGCTTTACAAAGACCAAACACGAGCTGGCTGTACGTGACGTTATCCGGGTCCTTACCAGCATCTCTCATACCCTTCATGACTTCTTCCGCTTCGCCAAACCTACCCACACTAGTTAAGTACCCGTGGATTCCATCGTAAACAGCCTTCGAGAGAGGCTTCCCACTTGATACATACTTCCTCGAAACCCGATACCCCAAACCCAAATCCGGATTGGAGCCAGCAGATAAAGACCTCAGCAAAAGACCACAGTCTTCGACGGATGGCTTGAACGGACCATTCGTCATAAACTCGTAAAGCTTCACCGCCTCGATCATCATTCTACACATCTGAAACTGTCTTGATACTTTTACGTACGTGTCGAAATCAACCTCGTGCCCTGCCTCCTTCATCTCAGCCACAACGCTCCAAAACTCTGCCACCGAGCTAGGCCCCGCCAAAACCCTCAACGCTGCGTTATAAGTAACGGTGCTGTGTTTATTATAACAACAACCACCGCCGACGACCCAACGGAGAAACGAGAAAGCTTTGAGAGGATGTTCCTTTAGTCCCTTCAACACCCTGATAACGAAATTATCAGACAGAGGGAGTTTCATACCCTGAAGCTCCCTCTCAACCTCGCAACTCCAATCTCTTTGCGAAACGGAAGCAGAAACACTGTCTGCTACAACAGACATTGCGTTATCCTCAAGCAATCGCTCTTGGAAACGAGCCAGTGCCGTAGCGTCTTTGTAGCTCTCTCTGTTGAGCAAAGTGTAGACTGTCTTGTAGGTTTCCTCGTCGAGACAGAACCCTCCTTGTTCCATATCTGCGAGAGTCGTCCAGAACCGTTTCATGGGTCTTTGCTGAACTAGTATCATCCTCAGCAACGTGCTGTAGAGTGGAGAAGTAGGAGTGAGATCTGATTCTCTGATGACCCAGTTGAGAAAGGAGTAGGCTTTCTCTGGGTGCTTAGCTAGTTTCCTGAGAACGTAGATTGCAGTCTCGTGGGTTAGAGGCGTGTCTGGTTTCCTCAGTCCTTCCGCTACTTGTTTAGACCAATCGTTTTCGAGAACTAACTGAAGCATAGACTCTGGTTTTGAAGTAAAAAAGCGGAATTGCCACGGAGAATTGATAGAGGAAGAAGACGAGTTTGAAGAAAAACCCACCTCAACACGGCTTAGATAGGAACGGTTCGAAAACTTAGAGTAAGCGTTTCGAAGAGAAGACATGACTGCTTTTGATCTGTACATGGCTACTGTGTCGGAAAGTAGAGGAAAATGTGTAATAATAAGGGTTTTAAGTAAAAAATACAATTTCATGGGGTTTAAGAGCTTCCTAAACGATGCGTTTTATCTGGAAATATTTTAAGTTTGGGCTTTTAGTCCATTTCTTCATATATTTGGGTCTTTTCCAGGACTCGCTCACCAACAAGAAAACAAACGCTTGATTAGTTTGTAGATTAGATTGTAGAGTACAAGAAGAACATTTAAACTAAGACATTTGTGTGAAATAATTCAAAATTTTCATCCTAGAATAAATTTTCAAAATACTCAATTAATATGAACTAAAATCATTTTATCTCTATGGTTGACAAAACAAATTGAACAGCTGACTATATAAATGAAATTTATTTTCATGGTCTATAAAAAACTAAGCAGATAATTTCCTATGATAACAGTAATATTTTTTTAAACTGTAATAATTTAATAATTTGTACCAGACATAAGAGAACCTATATTCATAATATTTGAACATTTTAAATAATTAAAATAATACTTCCTCCGTTCCTAAAAAATAGTTGTTCTAGAGAAAAATTTGTTTCAAAAAGATAGTTGTTTTATATTTTCAATACAATTTTTGTCAATTAATAATGAAAAATTGTGAAGTTCAAAAATATTTATTGTAATATGTAAAATCTTATTGGTTTAAAAGTATAGGAAATATTAAATTACAGAAAACGATACCTTTATAGTCAAGTTTTAATATGTTTTATTAAAAAGTGTGAAAATTCTAAAACAATCATTTTTTAGAAACAGTGGGAGTATATAACTATTTGAACATTTTAAATAATTAAAATAATACTTCCTCCGTTCCTAAAAAATAGTTGTTCTAGAGAAAAAATTTGTTTCAAAAAGATAGTTGTTTTATATTTTCAATACAATTTTTGTCAATTAATAATGAAAAATTGTGAAGTTCAAAAATATTTATTGTAATATGTAAAATCTTATTGGTTTAAAAGTATAGGAAATATAAAATTACAGAAAATGATACATTTATAGTTAAGTTTTAATATGTTTTATTAAAAAGTGTGAAAATTCTAAAACAATCATCTTTTAGAAACAGAGGAAGTATATAACTATTTAAACATTTTAAACGCCAAAATAAGATTCAACTATTCCTTGGTCCGCTACATTTTCCAGCTAGCATTCTTTGTAAAAAAGTTTTTTGGGTTGAACAAATTTAACATTCATTCAAAAATAATAATATGTAACTATTTTCAAGTAAATTTTACGTATAAAAATTTACTATCTATATATTATTTTTCCAAACTGCTAAATTTTTATATTTACATTTTTTGTTTCTTTAAAACTTTTAATATATCAAAGTTAAGATGATTTTATTTCTGTAGTAATATTACAGACCAATTAAATCTTAACGAACTTGCAATGTTAACAAACCAGTATAACACAGTAAGCTCTCGGAATCTCTAGGTTGCAATCTGACCAAAGCCTCTTCACGGTATCAAGATGAAGATGATTTAGTATACCTTATAAGATGCAGTTTTGGGAGAACGTACTTGATGCTACAAATTGGATTGGTTTCCCCTGTCTAATTTAAGTGTAAAATACTTTCCCACTAATGTAAAGAGTAGCCAAACTGTCTAATAGAGTTGCGTAAAAGGCATGAGACGAATCCTAAATTAAGATTAATTAAATAATAGTAATTTGTTTCTAATAGGAATCTAACTCATTATAGATAAATTTATATTATGCCCTAATGTTTTTAGTTTTTACCATTAAACTATCACTAGGGTTCTAAATGGTGACATAAGGAATTAAGTGGAATAATCAATTCCTATTACTTCCTTAAAATTAACACCATTTTTTGGTCATCAAATTAACACCATTTATGAAGAACATTTGTTGTATATGATTCATTGTCAGTCTGTAAATTTTAAGTAATTATAGAACAAAAACATTCTTTATCAAAATTGATTTGGAACAAAAGTAATAAATATTTATTTTATTTTGTTTATACTCATTCTTTTTCTATTCATTAACGTTCATATTTTAGTGGGTACTAGATGTTTTCTTACACCATGTGCAAAAATAAAAATTTAAATTTAAATTTAAAATATATTTTAATAGTTTAGTAATTTATAAGATTGATTAACATTATCTTCACATTGATTAATGTATTTAAATATTATTATTATTATTATTATTTATTATTATTATTATTGTATTTGCTTTGTGTTTCAAATTAGTTAAAAATAAAATAAAATAAAGACAGTAATTTATCTTTAATATAATGATTTTAGATTATTACATTATTTTAGAAACTTGTCAAAATTTCTAAAATGAGTTATACATGTTACTATAATCTTAATATCATGTAATCATTATTATCTGCAATATTTGTTTAATAAAAAAAATGGTAACGTGAATAATAGAATAGTCTTTCATTGTAAAAAACGAATATGGTATTGAACCTTATAAAAAATAATTCTTTGAAATATATTATTGTCAAGATAGATTAACTTTGGAAATGTAAAACACATGATTTTGCAGAAAAGATTTTTTGCAAAATTCAAAACATTATAAATGCTAAAACAATAAATAAATTTAGCTGTTTTTATCAACTCGTTCAAGGTATAAGTTTAATATTAATTTCATCTCGGTTTTCAATTATTTTATATGTATCTTTTTATTATGGTAATAATTATATATTCAATATTTTAATTATGGTAATAATTGTATACTTAATATTTTATTTTGAATTTCTTTAACAGAGTTTTATGTAAACAAATCATTTAGTAAATAATGTCAGGGTAAGCTTTGTTGGATGAAAATAATTTTAATAAATATATTCTGTTTCTAAAATCATATATGTATAATCATATATATATATATAATGCTTAGGGATGTTCAGTCCGATAAAACTGAACAAATTAAAACTAAACTGAACCGAAATAAATAAAATGGTTTGGATTTTGTAATATCCAATATGACGAATGGATGTCATTTTTAAGAAACCGCAGTATATGGATATGGATTGGTATATAAACCGATTAAAACCGAATAAACCGATCAATTAAAATATAGTAGTATAATTATATGTAGATTATATACAATAATTACGAATACATAATTTGTTTTATCGATATGATTTTCATATTCAAAATATTGATTTTAGTAATTTAATATTTTATTTAAGTTAAAATTTATGATTCATTTTTATTGAATTAAGTAAAACATAAATTTTACTTTTGTTAACAAATATATGTGCTAATATTTAGTTATTTATAATATTATGGATTACTATTTTTTTTGTCAACGCTATTATGGATTACTAATTGTTATTATTTTTATTCTTTAAAAACTATTATAATTATTAACTTACTAATTATTTAAATAGTAAAAGAAAAAAAAAAAAGAAAAAAAAAAGAAAAAATAGGCTATTTAAAACCGAAATATCTTTATCTTATATAAAAGCCGATATCTAATCATATAAAGTAAAATATATAAATATTTTAAAATATAAATAAATTTATTTTTTTGGTATAAACCTAAAAAGACGATATATAAACGAACCAAACCAAAGTAAATATGATTTTAGTATGATACCTATTTTTTATAAACCAAAATACTAAAAATCGAACCGAAAGAGAACCGATATCCAAATTAAACATCCATTTTCTCCATCCAACCTATTCACGTCAGCACCTCTCTCATTAAGGTGGGACCCACGTAACCAATAAAACACACAGTGATTGATCACCGATGACATCGTTTACGGCCAACTAACTAAGATAAATCACATATTGAGTTCTTTCTATCTATACTATTATTTGTGAAATGATTTTTCGCAACGGATCTCTCAGATTAAAAGTTAGAGCGGTTAATGTCGTTGTTACCCTTAATGATTTTATATATAATTTATTATATAACTAAAAACAAAATTTAAGTTAATAATATTATATTTATATGTTATATTAGATTATAAATATATTTTGTCAAAAATACAAAGATAACTATTATATATATATTGTGTTGTTATCTGAAAGTAATATTTTAAAAACATTTAAAGTTAAAAAACAAATTCTAAAAGATAATTCTTACATATATTAAGTTGTTATCTGAAAATAATATTTTTTTAATTTTAAAAATTTATGTTAACAATATTATATTTATATGTTATATTAGATTATAAATTAATATTGTCAAAAGATAATTCTTATATATATATATATATATATATTGTTGTTATCTGAAAATAATATTTTTAAATTACAAAAATTAAAAATTAAAATATAAAACAATTTACAATTAGATATTATTCAATCAAAAACATTTGTATAAATTTATTTTCTAAAATATTTCAGATATGTGAGTGTTTTTAAAATTCTAACACAATAATAAATGTATAAATTTTTTTATGAAATTTTTTATCATACATAAAAATTTAATGTTTAATTTAATTTTTGATAATATAAATAATAAATTATAATTTCGCAAGAGAGCTCTCACGTTAAAAGTCAAAGCGGTTAATGTCGTTATTACCCTTAATGATTTTATATATAATTGATAATATAATTAAAAACGAAACTTACGTTAGTAATATTATATTTATATGTTATATTAGATTATAAATTAATATTGTCAAAATTATAAAGATAACTTATATATATTGTATTGTTAAAAGTAATATTTAAAAAAAAATTAAAGTTAAAAAACGAATTATGAGTTAATAATATTTATATGCTATTAGATTGTAAACTAATATTTTCAAAAATAAAAGATAATTCTTATATATATTAAGTTGTTATCTGGAAATAATATTTTTAATTTTAAAATTTTGAGTTAATAATATTGTATTTATATGTTATATTAGAATATAAATTAATATTTTCAGAAAAATAATTCTTATATGTATTGTGTTGTTATCTGAAATTTTTTTATTTTATAATTATAAAAGTTAAAAATTAAAATATAAAACAATTTAAAATTAGATATTATTCAATCAAAAACATTTGTATAAATTTATTTTCTAAAATATTTCAGATATATGAGTGTTTTTAAAATTCCAACACAATAATAAATGTATATATTTTTTGTGAAAACTTGTTTTCATACATAAAAATTTAATGTTTAATTTAATGTTTGATAACATAAATAATAACTTATTATTATTTTGAATTAATAAATATTTAAATAAAATTATGCGTGCATGTGCGGACAAACCACCTAGTATTCATTATTGAATCATTCTAAATTTACTCGGTAGCCCATTCCCGATCAAAATATTTTGTATAAAATTTGTAAATTATTTTTAAAATCTAGGGACCATTACATGAGAAGTTTTTTCATAAAAGACTTCACTAACCATATAAAACTTCACTAAATCTATACTATTATTTGCAAAGTAATTTTTTGTAACGGAGCTCTCACGTTAAAAGTTAGAACGGTTAATATCGATAGTACCCTTAATAAATGATTAAATTTATTTATTAGATTAGATTATTGATTATAAATTAATATTATAAATATTAGCCATAAATAAAAACGAATTTTAAATTTGTTGAACAAGATAATTCAATAAGCTGTCATAATAAAAGTTATTCAGAAATTAAAATATATTTTAAACATAAAAAGATCATTCTTATATATTCTGTGTTGTTATCAGAAAATAATATATTTTAATGTAGTTTGAAAATAAAAAATTAAGATCTAATATTTTTGGAAAACTAAAAAAATAACTTACTTGAAAAAATATCTCAAATTATGTTATAAATATTATCTCAAAAAATTATATGAAAACGTGTTTGAAAAAAAAAATACAATTCCATGTATTTATTTTTATGTTTATCTATATTTTTCTTTCTTATTTGTTAATTTTTATAATTATTAATATATAATAATTGGATTTATCATTAAACTAAAATATTTAAAATAGTTTAATAAAAATAAAAAATATATTTCTATTTTTATAAATGTAATCTGTCATGGGACATTATTTTAAGTTTTTAAATTTATTAACGATGTATATGAGCAATAACAATAAATTTATTTATATTTGTTTGTTAAAGTGATTTTTGGGGTATTTTATTTTTATTATTCAGTTGCAAAAAAAATTATTAGTTATTTAAGTATAAAAGTTAACATTTATTTGTCTTTATTTTCTTCAAAATATTTTATTAGGAATGAAAATTATATTTTAAATATATTTTCAAAATATCTACCTCCAAAAGAAAATATTTTGAAATTATTAATTTTTTATTTACAACAAGTACCTCATATTTGTATTTTCTTTTCCAAACACGTTTTCAAGAATTCCACAGAATTATGACTTTGTTTAAATTTTTTTTTTAAAGACTATTATGTAAAAAAAATGTGATTCTATTTTTATATTAAAAAGGTATTTCCAAAAGTGCTTTTTAGCTATAGTTATTAAATTTTTAAAGTTAAAAGACCATTATAATTATGATTTTGTAGTAAAGAAATAATATTTTATAGGAAAACAGAAATTTCTGCATTTAGAAATGAAAATAACAATACATAGAAAATGTTCTTATCTTATACATTATACATTAATTTTTTTGTCAACAATTTTTTCTGTTTGAATGTTTGTTTCGTTATTATCCTTAATATCGATACTATCTTTAATGAATTTGTATATATAATTAAAAACGAACTTATATTAATCATATTATTTTTTTAATAAAATAAGATACCTTATATACTGTATTGTTATCTTATAATTACTTCTATTATAAAAATTAAAAGATAAGATATAAAGTAGTTTAAAAATAAGATAATTCTTATGTATTGTGTTGTTATCTAAAAATAATTCTTTCGTTCTCACGTTTAAATTTAGAGCGTTAATTTTTTTATTATTCTTATTAAGTAATTAGGTTATATTTGTTAATATATAATTACCCATAAATTAAAAAATCATTAGTTTGGTATTCATCATTATCTACAATATTTTATATTATATTATCTAAAATATTTAACATCATATATTTTAAAAATAAATATAATTTATGTATATATAGATACTTTAAGTTTATTTTACGTAACAAAGGATATTTTATTAACATAAAAGATATTGAATATCAAATTACTATTTAGTTAGTTATTAAATATTTTAAAAACATGAGAAAAATTATTTTAAGGTTTTTGAATTTATAGTATATTTGTTTATACTTTTGAAAAACTATTAAGCCCGCAAGTGCGGGCAAAACAACTAGTTATATTCGTAAAAGTTATACATATTTTTTTTGGTCTTAATTGGTTAGTTTTACTTTCACTTATTGTTAAGTTACTTTCGTATTTGATTAAATTTTATGTATATTTTTTCATTTAAAATCAAAATTTATGCCATTTGGGCAATTTCCCTTATATTTAACTGATTCATAATTCACTTATTTTGATTTGGAAATTCAGATTCTGAAATCAACTTCCACTAAGTTTTGCCATACAAACTTACTTCCAGTCGTTTTCAGTTTTTGCTTTAGGCACCATCTAATATTTTACGAGATAAACAATTTTTGTGGACCTGGGACTATTAACAAAATCCTAATGAATTAGGTATTTGGATTACTATAAAGAAATATATGTTTTGTCATACATACTTCTATATATTTTAAACTTTATGTACAAATAATGGAAACACTGGATAATGTTTTTATGAGATAAATAGATTTTTTTTTTCCGTGGATCTCGTGGTTATTAAAAAATCTAACAAATTGAGTAGTTATCTTATTATATAAAGCTTGGTTCTTCAAAATTACTAATTAACATTATCGCGACACGTGTCATTAAATTTTTTAAGATTGCGACTTGTGTTAATCTATATTATAATTAAAAATATTTATTAAGATAATAACAAAACAAATTTTGTTAAAAAAAATAATTGTAAGTATATCTAATAGTAATTTTCCATTTTAAAATCCTAAACAAAACATAGTTGTAAATAATAATTTGATAGTAATTTTCCTTTTAATATTTTTAAAGAGGTTAAAATTTATAATGATATAAAATATATATACTAAGATAACAAAAAATGAATTTTGAAATAAATTAATTTTAAAATTGATTTAATAGTAAAAAGGAAATTTTTAGAAATACTTAATAATTTTCTAAAATTACTTAATAGGAAACTTGGTTCTTCAAAGTTGTTAATTAACATGATTGTGACACATGACAGTTATATATTTAAAATTGTGATATGTGTTAAACTACTTCATAATTTAAAATAAATATATAAGATAATAAAAACGATTTTTGGTGAAATTAATTATATAGTAAATAGATTGCGACACATGGCAAATCAAATTAATTAAAAAGATTTCTTTAAAAATAGTAATTATCCTATTTTTCTTTTTTTTTTAATCTTAGAAACCTTATATGTTATTATCAATGTAAGGTTTATAACTTTTTAACAGAAAATTACCTATTGATAATAATCCTAGAAAATTTGTTGCAGATATTAGATTTGAAAAATCGGTTTGTGATTAGAAAAATGAATTTCAAAAAAATATGAGTGCTCATATCTTGTGGCAATTATATATTTTAGATTGTGACATGTGTTAAACTATTTCACAATTAATAATAAATATTTAGAAATATAAACAAGGTAATTACTTTTTAATAATAACTATCCTTTTTATTTATTTTTCTAAAATCATAAAGAAAATATAATTGTTAAAAGAAATTGATAGTAATTTTTGTTTTTACAAATCTTATACCAAAACCGATTTGTACAAATACTAATCTAAGTATCATAAACAACTTATAACCGAGTTGCACGGGTCTATTGGAATAACTAATGTGGCATTAGTTATTGCCACATTTATATCTAAGCTTTTGTATATGTTGTTGTATGTAAGTTAACGGGAGAAGTTAATGTGACTATTTATTTATGTGTGGTTATGCTTATGTGCGTTTGTTTTTATCGACATATAAAATTGGTTATGCTATTGTAGGTCATGCTACTAAAAATTTTAAATAAAGGATAATGACTTTGTAATACAATGTTGTAGTTCATGCTACTAAAGAATTTAAATCAAAGAGAAATATTTTGCAATGGACAATATTATTAATAACTCGATCTATGTAATATGATTATTGAAGTAGAAATCATTACTGAAATTTATGTGGAAAAACATATTTTTATCCCTAGAATAAATTTCATACCAACATATGTAAGATGTCATTTCAAACTGAAATAACGTTAATTTTCTAATTCATTGTATTTCACTCTAATTCATATTATCGAGATTGAGTTTGATTTAAATTTTCGGCTCTATATTTTTTATCTAACCTTAAATACAAAGTTTATAATAATTGGTTATGCACTATAGTTACAGAAACTTATATACCAACCAAAATTTACATGGAAATAAATTTGTATTCCTTAAATAAGTTTTACACAATATATATAAATATGCTCGATTTACGATAGAAAGTTTTCTAATTTTTATGTTTATCTTGAAATTGAAATATCAATCAAAACCCGTGCAACGCACGGATCCATACCTAGTAACTTTATAAAAGGTTATATAATTTTTTTTGTTCTAAGAAGTTTTGTTTAGTTTACACAAAAATAAAATTCGTATTTAACTATATAGTAAATTATATATAAAATTTATTAAGGATAAAGACAACATTATCTAGTCTAACTTTTAATGTAAAAACCTGAATACTAAAGTTACTACTCAAATTGATAGTTTAGATTTTAGCATTAAATAGGAAACACGGCAAAGTCCAGAAGAGGAACACAAAAATCAGGTGAAGAAAACGTGAAGAATCTAAAGTCTAACAGAAATGATAATGATTTTTCTTTTATGCTTAACTAGATTCTTTCTCCGCGCTACGCGCGGAAAAGTGTATTGATAGTTTATTTTCTGATCGTATGTTTCAATGTTTGTGTTTGGAATGAGAGTATTGTATTTCTCAAAGCAGTGAGAAAGTCGGTGTGAATTATTTAGGGGTGTTCAATCCGGTAAAATCAAACCGAACCGACCTAACCAAAACTAAACCAATCCAAACCAAACTGTACTCTTTATATAACCCAAATGGTTCATGTTTTACTCAACCCGAATGGTTTAGTTTAGGTTTAAACCGAACCAAACCGATAACCCAATATATTTTTATCTCTATATATATTAACATATTGTAAGTTTTAGTTAAAGTTTTTGTTTTCCATTTTTTTCTTAACTTCTATATATTAAAAGAAAAATCAAATATGATTCAAATAATACTATTATATATATTCCCTAATCCTAATACCTAAAAATTGTATTCAAACCAAAACCTAAAAACTATAAGCATCTAAATAGTAACTGTTCTTCTCTAATATCCATTGTTTAAAAGTAAAATTATGTAATAAAATTATTGTTTAGAATTTTCAGTTTTTGGATATACTGTTTTTTGAATTTTAGTAATGGATTTTTTAACTAACAAAATTTATATATCCACTTTATCTTTTATAGTTTGCATATCTAAACTATACCGAACCAAACTAAACTATAATAAAGTAAACCAAACTTAATCAAAACCAAAGCAAACTAAATCTAAACCAAAATCGAATTAAACCGAACCAAACTAAACTCAAACCGAATCCAAACCAAAGCCGATATGCCCACCCCTACTGATTGGATTATGAAATTGCTGCTATGATAAAGCTTGTGATTTTTGACCAAAAAAAAAAAAGATAAAGCTTGTGATTATATAGTAGCAATGAATTTCATGAATAAAAGAAAGGCCAAATTTATTATTAAATAAGTCGAAGAAATGATAAGAAACTAAAATTTAAAGTGGATTAATTGTCCTTTTTGTAAACAAAAAGCCATTGAAAAAAAGCATAAGTGATAAAACTGGCGTAGTTCCTCGTACGTTGATGCAGGAATCTATACAATTTTGGGCTTCTTGGCTGGGTTTCCTCCTGATGTCACGTTGTCAACGCCAGCAACATTCTCAATGAGGGTGTTCTCGGTCTCAACATTTGACATTGTTTCCTCAGCATCAGATGGGTCGTTTGCACCATCACCATTCTTTGGGCCACTATTAGTGGAGGATCCACCAGCATGGGACTTGGTAGAAACACATTTTGCTCAATCCATATCATCATCAGGATTGTTTCCGCTTGTCTATAGAGGAAATATATAACATGTTAGGTTTTTGTGGTATTATAAGTGGAATGAAATAGTTTTTTTAAGACTTACATTTGGTGCAAAAGCAGGTCCTTGGATTCTCTCATTGTGGTTGAAGATCCGAGCAACAGTGAAAGACTTGAGCTTCAGATGGAAAATATATGCATTTCCAACAATGTTTTGGAAGAAGCGAGGGAGTTGATAGCCTCTTAGGACTTGATCATCATGGTCCTGCATATTGTCAATTCACATGTTAGTAAATATAAATATTTCGATGTGGAACTATAAACTTTGGTTACTATATTCATAAGGCACAAACCATAGGATTCGCAACTTCTGCAGCCCTGATTCCTGTAGCTCTGAGCCATGTTCCTGTCAGCTTAGTCATAGCTGAATCGAATGCTACAAAGAGAGATTTATCACCACCCGCCTCCACAGCAGCACAACACGATACCTTGCAATTATGTTTTTTTCTTTCAAATAGTTGGTACAAATAACAAAAGGTTGTTTTTAATAAGCAAGGTTAATATAGATAAGTGAGCTGAACCTGACAACTCCAACAGAACTGGCATTAAAACATTAAAACATGTAGGGCATGTGAACGAAGAATTTCCTCACTGGAGCTTCTTGGAGCATTTAGCACAGGAGATGTAACACCATCCGTTTTTAGTTTCCAGTGACGCGATCTTGGCTTTGCATAGAAACTCAATGGCCTGCAGTTATTAAAGAATTCTTAGTCCACAGAAGCATGAGGTTGAGGAAGTAAATTATCAGAAACTTACTTGTGGGGGTGACTCCAGAACATAGTTGTTCAATTCTCCTAGTGAAACCTTTTCGAGCTTCTTTACACCATGGCACTGCTTCGCACTGGTAGTGTCTTTCTTGGGTTTTGAAGACAACCTGCATATTGTATATAATCAGTTACGAACAGAGATATGTGTAGATTATTTTTAGACGTGTGAGTAATAAGATGAGTACTCTTGAAATAGTCTCTGGCTTGCGGCCACCTCATTGTCAAAGTAAAAATGGGTCCTAGAAGTAGTATTTAGGTGCATAGTAACAATGTAACACATCAATGCTTCCAACCTATATATATACTTAAAACAATGTTACTCTGCAATATTTATTAAAAACAATGGTGAGGAAACATGAATGTAAATATATTATTAACCTTGAGCTTTACGTGACCATCTTTCACCGTTTTACCATCTTTCTTCTTCCTCCAGTTGTGCCCATCTTTCCTAAAATATATGAACACCTTCCTATCAAACAGAAAGAGTGATACAGGAATTGAGTTCGATACCAAATCATAATAAGACCATCTATATATACAAATCATCTCTGTACCTGGAAGCTGTGTGTTCGTGTTAGCTAATCGAACCAGATCGGTTTGGTTACGAAACGTAATCCTTCTTCAGCAAACGGAGAGACTGGTTCGGTTAACTCAAAGACATGAGATAAGATATTAAAATAAATAAATTTAGATTGCCAAGGGAATATATGTTCGAAATAACCCTTGGATGAGAGTGGCCTAAGAACGGTGAAGATGAAGCATCACATAAAAAGATTGTTAAAAAAAGGTCTTGTGTATACCTTCGCTATCGACACCCGTGATCTCCCACCTTTAAAAAATTTCTGAACTTCCCAATTTCGTATGAGTCTGCTCTGAACTTTTGTTTGCATCTCCCGTCCTTCAACTCAGAAAATTGAATTAAGCTCTTTGTCTTTAACATCAACCACTTCGTCTCAAAGTCATCAACAATGTCCTGAGATGTTAGTTGATATACAATTAAATCATCTTCTGTAGTCCTGCAAAACAAAATCCAAACTTTCAATTTTCTCCAAAGATAGAGTTAGGGTTCTTAAGAAAAGGCATAAGAGAGAGAGGAGGACCCGATCGCGTCATCTTAAGAGAGGGCTTGAGTGGAATCTGAGAGAGCAGAAGCGAGTCATCGGAGAGCTTGTTGCCGACTTTGGAATAGAGAAGCTTCTGGCGCTTGGGCAAGACGTTGGTGAAGAAGCAGATGCAACGCTTCAACTCAGCAACTGAGTTTGTGTAATAAGAAGGAGATGATTGAATAAATCGTAGTGGGAGAAAATCAAAGAAATGTTTAATGGTGAGAAGTAAAGACATACTCTCATCGTTACACATCTGAAGAAACCGTCGTCTTGAGGATTTCAGGGAACGTGAACGGCGCAGGAAAAACGCAGGAGGATAGATCAGAGTAGATGGGCCAGGTTTTGAAGCCCAGCAGAGCTAAATGATGGATTGACATGGACGAAAACTCATCTCCTATTGGCTGGAATTAATTTGCTGATGTGGAGGCCTTCTCCTTTGATCTTATTAGCCTTTTAGTATAGTATAGATACTCTTCGTTACCATTCTCTTCTTCAGAAAAAGCAGCACAATTCCATCACCACTGAGACTCCCGTTGATCGGGAACCTTCATCAACTCGGGCACCATCCTCATCGATCACTATGCTCCCTCAGCCACCGCTACGGACCTCTCATGCTCGTTCACTTTGGCGTTGTCCCTGTTCTTGTTATCTCTTCTGCGGAAGTTGCTCGAGAAGTTTTGAAGACGCATGACCGCGTCTTTGCAAGTCGTCCACGGTCCAAAGTCTACGAAAAGGTTCTTTATGGGGACCTTCATATTGGTTCAGCTCCATATGGAGATTATTGGAGAAAAACAAGGAGTGTGTTTGTCACTCATCTCCTCAGCAACAAACTGGTACAGTCCTTTCGAGACGTGAGACAAGAAGAGGTCAGTCTACTCATGGAAAAGATCCGTAAATCGGATTCTTCTTTGCCGGTGAATCTAAGCGAACTCTTCTCAAGATTAACTAATGATGTGGTGAGTAGAGTTGCTTTGGGAAGGAAATTCAGTGGTGCTGGAACAGATTTTAAAGAGTTAACAGAAAGGCTCCTAAGGCTAGCGCGGGTGCTGTCGGGACTTTCGTACCATGGCTTGCGTGGATTGATTGGATCCGCGGTTTGGATGGTCAACGGGAAAAGACTAAAAATGAATTTGATGAGCTCTTCGAGAAAATTATTCAGGATCATGAAGATGGAGACGGACATGGGACTGATTTCGTCGATGTATTACTCGCCGTTCAGAGAGACAAGAGCCTCGGGGTTGAAATCGAACGTAAAAATATAAAGGCAATAATCATGGTAGAAGGAAAAAGAAATAACAAATCAAATATTTCAGATACAATAATGTTTTGTAATAATTATAGTTTTGGTTTTGGTTTTAATATTTTTCAGGATGCTTTTGTGGGTGGTACAGACTCATCTTCCACGCTTTTGGAATGGGAAATGACAGAGCTTCTACGTCACCCAAACTGTCTGAAAAGACTTCAAGAAGAAGTCCGTACAGTTTGTAAGGACAGATCAAGTGTATCAGAAGACGATATTAAAGACATGAAGTACTTAAATGCCGTGCTCAAAGAGACACTTAGGCTACATCCTTCCATTCCATTGATGATTCCGCACGAAACAATACAAGATGTCAACTTGAGAGGTCACCACATACCAGCCGGTACTATGGTTATGATCAATGCATGGGCGATCGGGAGAGAGGCTTCAACGTGGGGACATGACGCGGAAAGTTTTAGGCCGGAGAGGCATTTGGACTCATCTGCTGATTTCCGAGGTCAGGATTTTGAGCTGATTCCCTTTGGAGCAGGGAGAAGGATTTGCCCAGGAATGCCATTTGCGTTGGCGTTGAATGAGTTGGCTTTGGCTAACTTAATGCTTGGGTTTGATTGGAAATCTACAGAAGATCAGACCGAGACGGATGTTGCGGAATCAATCGGGGCTGTGATTCGTCGCAAGTTCCCTCTCTACGCCATTGCATCACCTACTACTTGACTCAATACATTAAACATATGCTTATACTGTTATGTTATATCTACAATAAGATATCTTCTTTACATGGTATTATGTAAATTCTTCCGTGCTTATATCTATATATTACTATAAAAGAGAGTTGACTCTCTCCTGCTGACACGTCAGCATCCATGTCACAAATTCAGTTTATGTGGGTGCGACACATGTCTTCTTCCTTTGAGCACAGTGTTTCATTTAATTTAAAGACATTATGGGCTTTGTTCGTTTATTGATTGATTGAGTTCTTACTGTGATATTATTCAGCCAGAAAATGAATGATCTCCCTAATATGGCTTCTGCGAAAACACAGAGTTCGTATCTCATCTTCGTGCGGCTGGTAGCGGTGACGGTTGCGATCCTTCTCAAGACTGAAACTGTCTGATTAATGGCTTCGTCTTCAATCCCATTGATTCACTCCTTGGGTTCGGTTTAAATATGTGTGAGATCCCTCTCTTTGAACTCATCTTCTCTTCGTATCTCATACTAATTGATTACATTCTAATAAGTCATGTTCATGTTGTCTTTGAACACATCTGCGCATAGATTCATATTTATCCTGAGCAGTCACACTCCACTTTTCCCCCACGCAAATCCACCAAATCCATTATTTTGATCGGTGGGGGAGAAGGCTAAGTTTGCATCCGTATCTATCTCCGAGCTCGAAGAGCGCCACTCCGTCACGACATAGATGGTTAACAACCTCCATAATAGGTATACACAGAGACGCCTCCAGCTCCTCGATACAGATGGTTTGTGCTTCTTCTTCTTTCTATTCTATTTTTAATTGTTTAGGATTATTTGTTATTAAACCTGTTTTGATTTCTTTAAGATTGAATTTTGTTAGTGGCCAAGTACTCGGTGTCACAACTTCTCCAATGAAGTTTGGAGCGACGGATTGTCGTACTCTTCTGGGACACCAGAAAGGTGAGTGAGAAGTTCCATCTTATTGGTTACATATATACTGCAAAACATTATTTTTTTTACTCTTCCAAGTATGCATCTTTATTTTATTAATCCATCACCTTCAATATATTTATGTTCTCATTACTAATTTTTCCAAAAACTCAAAACTACCATACATTGGTGGGTAATGGCACAGATGACTCCACAATAACACCAAAGTATCTTGAGCACAAGAAGTACAGACCCTAACCACTGCTGAACTCAATGGTTATGTCATCAAATCACAGCCTCAGGTGTGACACAAATCTTCAAATTTCATGACGAGTAAATTGTTTTGCCACTAATTGTTTTTTCCCCTAGCTTTTTATTCATGAATCACAGACAGTTGACGGTTGTTTAGACTTACAACGGCTGGTGTTACATTTCCTTCTCCAAGTGCTCCAAGAAGCTCCAGCGAGGTGTTTCTTCCTGCATAGCATGGGATGTCTAAGAAATAATGTGGACTTTGTTCTTAAACATGTGGATCTGATGATGGTAACAGCTCTACAACTTCGTATGAAATTTTGTACCAGTAACTCTTTCTGAGCTGAACAACACGTTCTCAACTCTATCAATACTATTATATTTACTACTAAGGTTGGTTGAACAACACGTTCTCAACTCTATTTGGTTGCTAGGTCCTTTACTATTATATTTACTACCAAGGTTTGTTGAGCCTTTAACAATTGATGAGCTAAATAATTTGAACTAAGGTAAATTATTATTTACCACATAACTTGAATTATTTACCTCATAACGTAGAACTAAGGTAAAATATGAACAATATTTAATAAAAATTCAAATAGTATAAATTTTCCAGTAAACTATAATTGTTATTAAAAATACAATGCACCTATTAAATTCAAAATCTAAATAATTAGTTTAGTTTTATATGGTATATTTTTTACTATAAACAATATATATATAATGCAAATATATCTTCCGTATCTCTTTGTAATCATTTGTATTATATTATAAATATTTAAATGTCAACAATAAATTCAATGGGAATTTAGCAGTTTATAAATTTAGTGTAGAATCACCCGGAGTAAAGAACACATGTCTAATTATCAAGATAGCAGAGTTTATTTAGACTTCAAAAAATAAAAACAAATACAGAATTAAACTAATATTTATATTTTAAGTTAGTAAAAAATTATATTAAATATTTACTCTAACTATTTCAATTATTTTGAATTAACATCCCGTCTGTAGGGCGGACCGACCCTAGTACATATATAATTATTTATAAAATAATCAGCAGATCATTGCGGCTGTTTCATTTTCATTGTTCAATAGTTTTCAATTGTTTTGTAATTTATGTGTATGATACATAAATAGAATTGTGTTAACTATCATTATATTGTTTTGATATTTGATTTTTATACAACAATTTACATCGGTTTAGCTGTTCATTTTTTATTATATTGGATTTCATTTATTTTCTAAATTTAATCACAATTTCATTTGGCTTCTAATTAGGTTAAACTGGATTAATTATTAATTACTAATTAATTAGTAATTTGATATATTCTTTTTGTAAAAGAACTAGGAAACAAAATAAATAAAATTTCAATGGCTGTGTAATGTAGTTGCATTATTTTTTTTGATGAAATGTTAAAATTTATTAATCATTGGAAAAAATAGTTATAAAGTACACGAGAAGCTGTTAGGATCTTCTCTGCTCCGATCACGATCAACAACTCCTCGAACTCTCAATAGAAGAACACACAAGAAGAAGATAGAAGAACGCAAAGAGAACACACACACAATTAACGAGTTCAGGCCCTCCGAAGAGTAACAACCCTACTTCTCGTGCTGAACTCACTCAGCAATTCACTATCTCTCTTTTCTGTATACAAGATCGAATAATCCCTCTCTTGCTCACTCTAGAACATAGCTCACAAGAGAGAGGGGATTAACCACATGCGCTCTTTATATATCAGAGGCTAATTACATTCATTAAGTTGGCTAAACCGCCATAAACCTTGAGCTTAACCAGCCTAACCAAACCGGACGCTTCCACCTCAAATTAGACCGCTCAATTGACATAACCAGTCTCGGTTTAAGTCTTCTTCAACTGATTATACATCACCAAAGCTCTACAAAACCCCACCTTGATGATAATCAGTATAACTCCAGAACTCCTTAACGAATGTAAACGCATGAACTCCCAACACCTGTAGCAAGCACCTTAGTGCTTGGCTACGCCAAGAACGCTTAGAGCCTTCTCAAACTTTTCAACTGGCAAGACCTTAGTCAGCATATCAGCAGGGTTCTTTAACGTGTGAATCTTCAGCACCTTCACATCCCCTTTTGCAATTATATCTCGGATAAAATGCAACTTCCTACTGATATGTTTCGTTCTCTCATGATGAACGTTGTTCTTGGCAAGGCATAGAGCACTCTGAGAGTCGCACCAAACATTAATACTCTCTTGCTCATATCCAAACTCTTCTATCAGACCTTTAAGCCAGATCCCTTCTTTAACTGCCTCCACCAACGCCATGTACTCAGCCTCAGTTGTAGACAACGCCACTATATCCTGCAGCCCTGACTTCCAACTGATCGCACTGCCTCCTGCCGTGAACACATAACCTGAAATTGACCTCCTTCTATCAAGATCAGATGAGAAGTCTGAGTCACAGAACCCCTCCACTTTAAACTCCTTTTGCTTGCGAAACACAAGCTTCACATCCTGAGTTCCAAGTATATACCGCAGCACCCACTTCACTGCAGACCAGTGATCTGAACTAGGATTGCTCATGAACCTGCTTATCAGTCCCACTGCATAAGCCAAGTCACACCTAGTTCCCGTCATTGCGTACATCACACTTCCAATAGCATTCGCATAAGGAACGTCATCTCCCACTGGTACCTGACCGTCACCATCTTTTATTGCTGACAATCTGAACTGAGACCCAATAGGAGTTGAAACCGGCTTAGCTTCACTCATGTTGAACGCTTGAAGAACTTTCTCAAGGTAACTCGACTGAGAAAGTGTAAGTACCCCACCTTCACGATCTCTTTCTATGTCCATACCCAAAATCTTCCTAGCTGGCCCCAGATCCTTCATTTCGAATCTACTTCCCAACAATTCCTTAACTCGCTTGATCTCTTCTGCATCCTTCGATGCCAGTAGCATGTCATCGACATACAAGAGTAGATATACTCTGACCCCAGCCTTAGACTTCTTGATATACACACAATGATCATACTCACTCCTTTTAAAACCTTGATCCACTACGAACTGATCAAAACACCTGTTCCACTGCCTAGGCGCCTGTTTGAGACCGTACAACGCCTTCTCAAGTCTACAAACATAATCTTCTTTCCCTTTAACGACATACCCTTCAGGCTGATCCATGTAGATCTCTTCTTCTATAACTCCATGAAGAAAAACTGTCTTCACATCTAACTGCTCCAGTTCAAGGTCTTCATTCACTACAGCCGAAAGAAGAAACCTTATAGAAACGTGTTTCACAACTGGAGAGAACACCTCCTGATAATCGATACCCTCTCTTTGTGAGTATCCTTTGGCTACTAGCCTGCACTTGTGGCGAGGCTTCTCCACTCCAGGTATACCAAGCTTCTTCCTGTAAACCCATTTGCAGCCAATCACTTTCTGATTTTCAGGTCTTTTAACCAACCTCCAGGTTCTGTTTTCTTCATGCGACTCCATCTCTTCATCCATCCCTCCAAACCAGAGCTTCTTATCTTTGCTTCTTATCGCTTCTTGATAATCTCGTGGTTCATCAAGACTAACCTCCACAGCAGCAACGAGAGCAAAAGCTGCTAGATCATAGTCTCCCAACCTCACTGGAGGAACAACTTCTCTTCTAGGTCTGTCTCTTGCTATAATGTAGCTCCCTGGCTCATCAGCATGAGAACCACTGTTCTCTTCTTCATCACTGTCAGACTCTTCAACATCATGCGAGTCTGACTGACCCAAACCACCAGTAGCTTTACTCTTCGATACTTCAGCTTGAGCTACTTTGGTTTCAACCACAGAGCTCCCACTGCCTTCGACTTCTGACACAGCCTTTTCCTTCTGAGATTTCATTTCATCCTTGTACACCTTGTCTTCTACAAAGATCACGTTCCTGCTGATCACACATTTCTTTTCTTCAAGCAGCCAGATTTTGTAGCCTTTTATACCAACTGGATAGCTTATGAACACTCCTTTGACCGCTCTAGGCCTCAGCTTCCCTTGGTCTTTGTGTACATATGCAACAGACCCGAACCTCTTCATGTGTTTATAACCAGGCTTCTTCTTAAGCCACAACTCCTCCGGAACATTACTGTCTATGGCTGATGAGGGACTTCTATTAATCTGATAGACAGCCGTAGACACTGCTTCTGCCCAAAACTCCTCTTCAAGTCCGGATTCGTCCAAGAGACACCTGACCTTCTCCATGATCGTTCGGTTCATGCGCTCTGCAACACCGTTTTGTTGTGGTGTGTAGGCGCAAGTCCGATGCCTCTCAATGCCATACTTACTGCAGAAGCTGTCAAACTCTTTATTGCAGAATTCTAACCCGTTGTCTGTCCTCAAACACTTCACTTTTGCATCCACTTGATTCTCAACAAGCTTCTTCCATTCGCAAAACTTCTCAAACGCTTCACTCTTAGCTGCCAAAAAAAAAAAAAAAAAAAAAAAAAAAAAAAAAAACACCCAGACCTTCCGAGTGAAGTCATCTATCATCGAGAGAAAATACTGCTTTCCCGATAAACTCTTCTCAACATTCTGTGAACCCCAAAGATCAGCATGGACGTACTTCAGAGCTTCTCCCGAGTTATGCTTTTAGAAAGCTTCTTGGTTTTGCCAATGATACTATTCTCTAAATAGCAAATATCTTCTTGGTTCATCTTCGAAGCAAACATCGTTTTCACGAAAGTCTTTTATCTTTTATCCACCAAAACATGGATTCAAAATTTGTAAGATTCAGAATTTTAGCAAAAAAAAAAAAGATCCATAATTTTAATTTTGTGATATTAGAAAAACGATGTTGTTTTAACAAAATACCATGTCAGCTATCTAATCATCCCAAATAAATGGTTGAGTAACTAATGTGAAATTTCACATTTTAAAATTTTGTTGAACTCATGATAAAATAAATATTGTACTAAAGTTTAAAATGGAATAGACACGACCTTAAAAGTTGGGTTTGAAATACGTCATTTCCGTCGAAAATGTCTTTTAGATTGTTCTTAAATATTAAAAGTGAAGTTTATCATCGTCTCCTAAAGTCTCTCTTTCACTAACTCTTGCACCTTTGGTATTCGACTGTGCTTTGTATATGCGCATGCAACTTGATATTCCCTTGATCGCAATCCTTCGAGTGAGCCGAATGGTGTTAAATTGGCAAAAACAACTTCATTTTGTTCAAAATCAAATAAAATATTTACAACTTTCGTGAATCGTGCTTCCTTGGCTTGTACCATTCTGAAAATTACTTTTTATACATTGAACCGAAATTCTAAACCATATTTCAGACTGGATTTTGGCATCTATCAAATATATAATATAAATTACTCCCTCCGTTTCAAATTATATGTCGTTTTGGAGCAAAATTTTCGTTTCAAAATAAGTGTCGTTTTATGATTTCAATGCAAAATATATTGACTTTTTAATCTAATCTATTTTTCTATTGGTTGAAATCTAATTAGGTGTATTGGTAATGATGTTTTTATCTAGTAAATATACAAAATTAAATGTTTTATTAATCTGTGTGCCGAAATCTAGAACGACAACTAAATTGAAACGGAGGAAGTATTAGATAAGCAATATATTTATCTATATGAATCTCTGGCTTACTAATCAAGAATTTTTTTAAAAAATAAACCTTATTTTAGTAAATTAATAACAACTTTGTCATTATGTGGCAAATTCACAGGTCTTCTCACATAACTAAGTTAATAGACATTTAATGACTATGATATTTACAAACTAATCCCATTGATACCTATTATATTTTTTTCTTAATCAAGTGATAACATGAAATGGATACAATATTATTCACGTTGTGTAGGACAATAATCTGCTGATATCATAAATCTTTATTAACCGGTTTTCTTAATAAGAAAATGGTTAATTGGCTACGAAGCCCAGTGATAAACCATTAATGTATTCTTTGTCTGCACCGCTTTATCCATAGTCTCGAGTTAATTGCTTCTCCGATCTCGTGGTTTCGTCTTCTTATTATCAATCAACACCAATTTGTAATAAAAATTGACTGTGAATGTTTAGGTAACAACACCCAGAATTTTTGCGTCGAGTCTATCAGAACCAATAGACGCTTAGTTTTGTTAGATGCATACGAACATCTTTACATGTATGTGTATGTTGTTTCATAAGAGAGAGCGAGACAAGTGGAGAAACCTGCAAAGCAAAGATCAATGCATTTGAATTGATGCCTCGGTGATCTGGGACGAACAGAGCTTGAGCTAAGCAATTAAGGAGACTGTTTTTGTTTCTATAACCTTACCAGTAAAGAACTAATTACAATACTGAAAGGCAGTTGAAAGCTGCAGTCCTCAGGTGTGAATAAAAGTCGAGACCAGATATGCATATAAACATCTTTACATGTTTTTATCTGTTGTTTCGTAAGAGTTGGTCGGTTACGAGCAGTAATGAACCGGAGTCCTCAAAACTGAGTAAAAGTTTTGAGAGTATTACTTTATTTTTAGTGGTCATATAACATTAACTGTAAATAAATTTTATTTAGAAATTAAAAATATTATCTAATGTGAAACAAAAGTTTCCTTTAAAACGTCAAGTATTAAAAGAACGAAGGGAGTATTATCCTTTGAGTCAGGTGACAAAATCGATTGCATATATATTTGATTTTCTTCCAATCAGTAAACATCAATTATACTATATAGTTTAAACTCTTGATGTGAAACTTAGAAATGAGTATCTCAAAGGTCAAAAACGTTTTTACAGAGCTTTATTTTGAGATTCCTCCTCTTCAATTATTTGAAGCTTTCAAACCATTTAGGAATCTTAACGTTTTGGAGAGTATTAAATTGGATATCAAGGACAGTTAAGGCTAGATGTGCGGATCGTTTCGCGATCCCTAGATAGGAAGCACGTAGGAACACGTTACATATAAACTTTATTGGCTTTAGACTTTGAACATGTCCCTAATATTTATAACCAATACACTAATAGTCATTTGTACGATACTAGGAAACATCTATCCACGTCGTTGCATTTCGGGATTTTATGAAATAAACAACTTTTTGAAACTAAAAATAAACATGTCCCTAATATTTACACCAAAAGAAAGTTGACTATATTACTTAAACAGATTCCAAAAACCAAAATTCAATCGGTATTTGTAGACAATGAAAACTAAACAATCCTCATATCCTATTGCTAACAATTTTTTTACGTTTTTAGATATTTTCTTGTTGGTTATAAAACGTATTTAAGATCAAAGAGTATTTCTTTTTATGAGAAAACATTTTGTTTTTAAAGGAAGGATACGCGTTCCATTTAAGTACCCATAATACTAGCACGAGTTAATTAGAGGAAAACAAATGATCTAACTGGTGATCACTATAGGAACATTAGGAATAAGTAAGAAAAATTGCAAAGGAATAAAATTAGAGAAAGGAAGAGAAAAATTATTCTTTATCAATTTTGGTGAGAAATAAATTTATTCTATATTTTTTTATAATAAAATGAATGACAAGGAAAGGAAAAACCAGTCCTTATAAATTGTAAAAATAATAAGGAATAACAAAAAATGCATTATTCATTTGTATTCCTTGGTAATGTCATAAAAAATTAAGAGGAAAACAGTCGGTAATCCATTTAGTTTTTTAGTAATCCATTTAGTACAAATGCAAAAGGTATAATGATTTTTAGAAAATAATTGTATATTTCTTCTTCAACTTTGTTTTGGTCAAATTGAGTCTTTTTCTTTTTACATATATGAATATTGTTCATTGATTGGCGTGGGATGACGATATCAAATTAAATGATTAAATAATAAACAAAGATTAAATATGTTTCCTTACATTATGCATGTATGACCGATAATAATGGGGTTAAGCCATCGAACTCGTGATAGATAAGAATTATTCGTTCATATCCACTAAATCAAACTAATTAATTTTAAAAGTCTTCTTATCCCACGATCAGTTTAAAATTGTTCATTTTGATTAGTCTCGCCGTGCCTCAATGTTAAAATTTGAAACATTATGGCATCCAATTTTCTAGAAAATATTAAGGACATACTATTTTAGTTTCATCTATCTAAGCTCAGCCGGTAGAAATATTTTAAAAATGCTTATAGATTTAAAACTTTATGATAGTAAGAATAAAGAAAATACAGTATATTATAAAACTATGTCTTTCATACTTAAGCAACCAATATAGTATATAATCATTTTTAATTGTTAAATACAAAAATAAATAGAAATGATTGTGTTAAAGTATAAGATTTGATTTAATTTTGCTATTTTATAGTTCTTTAAGTATATCACATAAAATATCAAATGTTTTATTGGTTTCATTTATTTTAGTAGAATTGGTTAAAATTTTACTCAATATTTCCTTGAAAAGGTTAAAACTTTGCTCTGATTGGATGATCATGTTGAAGAAAAAATTAACCTCAGATTCATATCAGTTAAGTTAAATTTTTGGTCAAATTATGATAGGAAGGTTCCAAATTTTTCTCTAAAATTTTTTCATGGAAGAATGAATTTATAGAAAAAGAAATATTTCTCTTCAATTCGTTTTTTTAACAACATTTCTCTTCAATTCTGATATGAAAAAAATGAACAAATTTTTTTTTTATTCAATTGCTCAAATGAAGTTTTATTTATTTTTTCATTCATCATCAAGCGAAGCTATATTCCTTTTAGTACTGTAACATTTTATAACTAAGCAGAGGCATTTTATTTTAATTGCTTACTGCAGTTCACATGTTGGCACGCCTGTCTCGAATTTGATCTTAAGCTAAAACTCCAATCTTTTAGGCGACTTAAATCAGCTGAGATAGTGACATATTATAATTTTGAATCTTCAATCCTATCAGCCAAAGTTATTTAAACAAAAAGTTATGAGCTGAAAAAAAAACAAAAAAAAGTTATGGAAGCGATAGATAAAAGTTGTCTTAGTTCTAATCCTAAACCGACAATCCAGATCCCGAACTTATTCCAAAAACAATGGTACGTAAATAATAGACAAATCGCCACGAGGTCCTCCCTGGAAGAACACATGACGTTCCCACGATCCATGGAAGAAAAATATATATTTCATTAGACTATATAGTACATTAATTAATAAGTGGTTATGGATAGATAGAATTTGTATGTTTTTATTTGAGGGAGCTTCGGCCCAATACGGGAAGCCACTTGGGTTCGATTCGTGTTGGTCATCTGCCTCGTGGAGTTACCGTCCGCAAATATCCGGGTTGCAGGCTTTCGGGGGATTAGTCGGTTGACAGTCGAAAAAGCATGTACGGATTACGGGCCGGATATCCCTGGTTTAGAAAAAAAAAGAAAAAAGAATTTGTATGTTTGTAATCTGTGACGGAACCAACCACAATATCTATAGGGTTCAATATTATTTATAACTAAATAATAATAAATTAAATTTGGTAATTATTAAATAAATTAAAATAAAATATATTTTAAATATTTACAAGGTTAATAAGAAGAAAACTATATAGTTAATATTAGAAGTGTTGAACTAGTAAAAAAATAAAAGAAAATTCAGATGGAAATGTTTTCACTAATTAAATGATTGTGAAAAAAATTTCAAAAATGCATAGGGGTCAGTTGACCTTCCTCTCTGACCCCTACCGCCACTGTTTATATTCATATTTAGGTCAGGAATTTTCTGATAAATTTCATGTAATACATGGAAAGCTTCTTGTATATTCACATAATATACTCATGACCCCATTATTTCTGTAATATAGAAGACTGTGCATGATGTTTTCAGTAAACACGATCGAAATATATATTTATATTTTTTCCACTATATATCTTTTGCAGAAAAAGAGATTTTTTATGGTATACGTCAACAACGCCATGGAGTGAACAGCTCTTGTTTATTGCTTTCATTATTTGCTTAAGCGAGTACTTGTTGCGTAAGCTTAATTCTCCAGCCTACCTATTAATTAGAATATACCTTTTCCCAATCAACAAATCTGCATTAAGTGCTCCAGTTAAAGCTTAAAGCTAAACAGATATCAACCACGACAAATATCAAAAATCAATATCATTTTGTAAAATGATTTTAAGGACTCATTCAGTTATTTCCTTATCTGTCAGCTAAAACAGCCAAATCAAAAATTGGAAAAAAAAAAAGAAACAATTATTACAAAATACATTGAAAGATATATAGGACGAGAATTAAAGTACATGACTAAGATGGATTCCTTGCTCGTCTAAGATGCGTGTACGGGACAAAGTATCATAAAAGTGTTCCACAAGTCTGGCCAAGACGATTCCTTAAACAAAGCTTACAAACTTCGATGGTACTATCGTCATTTCATAAATCTCTCAATAAATTAGCCTCTATAAATATCTCAAGCAGCAAACTCTGAACTTCAAACAAACAAACAAACAAAAATCATCAGAAAAAATGAATAAACTTCTCTTGATCTTTCTCTCTTCCTTTCTCGTTATCCAATCCGTTAACGGGTTCGATTACCACGACAGTGAACTAGAGAGCGAAGAGAGCTTATCAAATCTCTACGACAGATGGAGGAGCCACCACTCTGTTCCTAGGAGCCTACATGAAAGGGAAAAGAGATTCAACGTATTCAGACACAATGTGATGCATGTTCACAACACCAACAAGAAGAACAACCCCTTCACGCTTAAGCTCAACAAGTTTGCAGACTTAACGATTGAAGAATTCAAGAGTGCCTACACCGGATCAAACATCAAACATCACAGAATGTTTCAAGGACCGAAAGATGGCTCGAAAGGGTTCATGTATGAGAATTCAACCGAACTTCCGACCTCGGTTGACTGGAGAGAGAAAGGTGCTGTCACTGAAGTCAAGAATCAAGGAAAGTGTGGTAAGTCTAAAAGCAATGCCCATTAGTGAGAAATGCAAGCAATATATAAGGCACATGATTAAAAATATAGGGACTAACTTATTTTCTTATAATTTTCTATCTTCAGTCCAATTTTCCAGAAAACATAGATATTATAAGTTTGATAGATGAATCTATTTGTAAACATGTAAAACTGACGTTGTGTTCATACTTGAGATGTGAATATATTATCATAAGGGTAACCATATACTCACGAATAACACAGACATACCACAAGATCATTGCTAAAAATAAGTATAAGAAAAATCCATAGTAGATAATACTCCCTGTATAACTGATAATGTGTTAATATAAGCTTTAAGGATACAAAAAAAGATGTTTGAATGAACAAAATCTTTACTTTAATTTTAATGTAATATATATCTCTGTTGATCTAATGATTTGATATTGTTTCAAAAATTATCAGGAAGTTGCTGGGCATTTTCTACAGTTGCAGCCGTTGAAGGAATCAACCAGATCAAGACGAACAAGCTAGTCTCACTGTCTGAACAGGAACTAGTGGATTGTGATACTAAACAGAACCAAGGTTGTAACGGAGGCCTTATGGATATTGCATTTGAATTCATCAAGAAGAACGGTGGAATCACCACCGAGGATAACTATCCCTACGAAGGTATTGATGGAAAATGCGATGCTTCAAAGGATAATGGTGAGATTGTGACGATTGACGGGTACGAGGATGTACCCGAAAACGATGAAGATTCTCTTCTGAAAGCTGTTGCAAACCAACCTGTATCTGTTGCAATTGATGCTGGAAGTTCAAATTTTCAGTTTTATTCAAAGGTAATGAAAACATAGTTTTGATACTAGAAATTTCACTCAGACGTAATATGTCTACTATGCTTTTACATATGAATAGACAGTACGTAAAATAGTAAACTCAAAAGATATGTCACATATATTACATATAACTGTTCATATCTTTGGTAATGTTTTGTAGGGAGTGTTTACGGGATATTGTGGAACAGAGCTGAACCACGGTGTGGCAGCGGTTGGGTACGGATCAAACTCAAAAGGGAGAAAGTATTGGATAGTGAGAAACTCATGGGGACCTGAATGGGGAGAGGGAGGCTATATAAAACTCGAGAGAGGGATTGATGATCCCGAAGGAAAATGTGGTATTGCGATGGAGGCCTCGTACCCGGTCAAGCTCTCGTCTTCTAATCCAGATGAAGATGCTGATGTCAAAGATGAGCTCTAGATATGTGTACACATCGTGTAAAACCATACAAATGGTCATCCAACTCCTTACCAGTTCATGTTTTCTAAGCTTTGTCTGCATGGTTTGATATTGATGTTTGGTTTTAAATTTGAATAAAATGGTCTCGTGGTTTCTCAATCTGCTTTATTAATTGGTTACTCAAAAGTTATAAAAGTCAATTGTAAATAATAGGTTTTCCTAACAGCATAAAGATATAGGAAAACTTGTTACTTATGAATCAGATCGGCTAAAGTCTCCCAAAAGTAGAGTTACTAGAACGATAAATATGTAGTAAGGTCATGACCGGTTCAGAGAGCAAGCCATCAAGCCATCAATTATAACATCTGAATTGTGGAGGTATATTTTTAAAATTGTTTATGCAATCTGATTTTTGGTTGTTTGATATTATTTTATGATCTTGATAAAATATGTATAAAGACATAAATTTAAAATTTAGCTTTGAGCACCGGCATTGAGTAAGGTTTCAACTTTAAGAAACTTTTCTGTACAAAACAGTTTTTTTAAAACTTAATTTAATATTTATTTCAAAAAAGTTGTTAGAGCATAATCTCTAAGTCAGAGTACCTTAAGATTATTATAATGATTTCTTCAAATTATTTAGGTATATATAATTAAAACTAATAACAATAAATAGATGTAAGAGAGACACGTTGATTCAGAGTCTTTAAACTCATGGCAATAATCTATTTTCCAGTATTTCCTTGCTCTCTTTCTAATTATTCAATTTTTTATTATTTTGAAAGCCAGAAACTCACCAAAAAAATGTACTGCTGTCGGTGCTCTTAAGGCATCAGCCAGCTCTTCCATAGTCCCTCCAGCCAAAATTATTATAAAGAAAAATAAAAGCAAGAGAGAGAGATGGTTAAAGATGAGAGACAGGTACCTCAGACAAGAGACTAAGGCCTTGATTGGTAGAGCATTAGTATTAGCATTATGCTCTACATTATTCAATCAATATTTGTTTCAAAATCATTTAGAAAAGCATTTACTAAATACTAATACTCTCCAAATGCTTTCATATGAAGTTTTTGGAAAAACATTTGCATTTATAATTTATATATTTATAAAATAAATATAATTAGTTCATTTATTTGATTTAATAATATTATAAAATAGTTTTTATATCCAGAAAATGAAGTTTCATTTCTGAAATAAATTTACAATATAAATATTTTTTTTTAAAATAGTATTTCACATTTAAAATATAATATAATTATATAAATTAGATTATATTTTAAATGCGAAATATTTTTTTAAATAGATATTTTAATTGTAAAATTTATTTTTAAACAAATTTTTTGATATAAACATAATTTTTGAAATTAGTAAATAAAATAAAATAATTATATATCTTTTATATATTAATATATATCCAAAATAAATTTATATTTTATTTATTTTATTTAATAAAATTCAAGATTATTTTATAACCAAAAATAAATTTATATTTTTTAAAAATTACATTTATTTTTAAAATAATAATATTTCACATTTAAAATTTAATTTATGTTATTAATTAAGATTCATTATTTTTAATAACAAATATTATATATATATATATTATAATTAAATAAATAAATCTATATTATAATTTAATATATATTATTTTAAAATAAATATATTATATACTAACTTTTATAAAAAAAATTAAAATTGTATACTGCTACTGCTCTACCAATCATCTTATTAAAAATTTTAATGAGAGCATACAGCTTCTGCAGCATACTGCTTCTACTGCATACTGCTAATGCTTCTTCATCTGCTGTTCCTTAAGTTGGATCCTTAGGTATATTTGGGCCTAAAAATAAATGAAAAAGACTAATAAACTTTGTGAATGTGGTTTAGCTAAGGAATTTTTGAGATGTTCCTTACCTGCCAGGTGGCACGAGCTCTCCGTCTCATCGCGTTTCAGTCCATCTTCTCCGGCTCGAGCTCTCTCTTCTCCGACGCCGACCACGAGCTCTCTCGTCTCCTCCGATTTGGGTTTCATCGAAAGCGTTTCAATCCATCTCCACTTTCTCGTCTTCATCATCTCAGCCTCTCAAAGAGTCTCTCCATCGATCGATCTCTCAGACTCTCTCATCTCCTCCGATTTGGGTTTCAAACACTCTCATCTCTCTCAGAGTTTCTCTCGACGACCCACTCTCTCAGACCCTCTCGACGACCCACTCTCATCTCTCTCAGAGTCTCTTCACTGCGAAGGTCTTTCCTTTTTCCATTGCGATTTCTATCTGTTGGGATTATTAGTGCCTGAATCGGTCTTGAATTTCCATTGCAATTTCTATCTGTTGGGATTACGTGAGCTCCAATACTGAAGCAATCTTCAATTGCGTTGTCGAGATTGTAGATTTTGGAAAAAAAGATCTGTTTTGAGATTTGCTCTGTTTTAGCTTCAGCTATTTCAATTTTTTTTGATGGATTTTTACCGACTGAGAAATGTTTGATCTTTAGACGTTTTACAAACTGATAAAAAGCTGGGCATCTAAGAAGTTCATGACTGGATGGTAAGGCCAACCGTAAGGGCAACTGTTTTTTTCATTTCTTTCTTGCTTGCTTAATGTAATTCCCACAAGTTCTGACTTCTAGATTCGTTTTTCCAGTGTTATCCTGCTTCCAATGGCCATCACTTTCTATGTGACAGGGTGGTTTATTCATTTTGTTGATGGGTTCTTCTCCCCATATGATAGTTTAGCTGTATCCTGTATTCCTGTAAAATCTTTTCTAGGGCCAATGTAGTGGTGGTGCCTGTATTTCTATTAGCTCGGCCTCTCCCTCTAGTTTAGAGCACATCAATTACACATGCGAAGGCGTTTGTGGTCTCATGCAATCACTGTTGTTTTTAAATTGCTTTAAGTAAATGATTGTGGTAGGATTATAATCTTTCTTTTATTTGTGTCTTGAAGTTGTTGTCATTGTATCAATATCTAATGAATGGTTTATGAATGCAGATGTTGGTTTCTGCGATGGTGACAGACTGAATGCAGATGTTGGTTTCATATTTTCCTCTCTTTACGTAATGATCAGACTAAATGGCTGAAAGATATTATTGTTGATGAAACCTTTTTTCAATACTGAAGCTTGATATTGATGAATGATGAAACCTTTTGATTGTTATATGTTTTGAAACGTTTATGTTTTGATCACAGCAAATGATC
This sequence comes from Raphanus sativus, assembly GCF_000801105.2. NCBI lineage: Eukaryota > Viridiplantae > Streptophyta > Magnoliopsida > Brassicales > Brassicaceae > Raphanus > Raphanus sativus. The sequence continues at coordinate 40,579,492 of NC_079516.1, read as the reverse complement.
ACAGCAGATCGCTACTTTGCTTCTATGTTTTGATCACAGCAAATGTTACTAAGAACCAACCTAAAAGTCCCAGCAATAATCTCCCATTTTCTTAATGTTTCTTAACATTGTTCCTTAGCTCAAAAATACTAATAAACAAATCTAAGACCTCTCTAGCAATAATGTTGCTCTAAGATCACACATGTTCATATTTTAGTGGTGTATTTTCATTTTTAAACATTTAAATTTTAATTCAAAATAAAATTTCTTTTAAATATTAATATAATATTGATAAGAGATTAAGTGTAAGAGATTCATCACTAAGAACATCATTATCGACAGTTTTTAAAAAAAATTCTTAGTTTTTTATCCTATTTAAAAAAATAAAAAAATAACAAATCGTGGACCGCCATATGTTGATGGAATCTCTAAATAGTCAAGAGACAACTTATCTTCTACAAAGAGAGAGGTTGAGTTTTTCAAAAAAATGGGTCCCATCTAAATTCCACCGCCTTGAAAACTGCTCTAAGAATTAGGGATATTAATGCTCTAAAGATGCTCTTATATGCGTTCTATAGATTCGATGCACTTTATCAATAGTAGAAATTTGGTATAAAATGAAAAAGGGTTCTCTGTGAAGAATTGTTTCACAATAATTTCCTGATTTTGAATCTGCAGAAAAAATATGTCACTCTACATGAATAATTTTACACAGGAAAAGAATTAGAACATTTCCATTAAAGAGTTTTAATTTTGGGGTTTTAAAAGTACATATATGTTTATATATATATATTATATATATATATGTAATTATGGAGTTTTTAACTTTACGGGAGACAGTAAACCAAAATATCTGATTTTAGATATTATGGTTACGTTTCCCATAAGGTTTAAAACTATAAATATATTTAGAACCTCAAAACTAAAATTTCCCAGATTACTCTTATGTCGGTTAGAACTTTTATTGACTTTACATTACTTTGTTATAAAAAGTTACCAACGATGAAATTCCAACCCATATAGTACTCAAAGATTATTTCACATCACTTCATAATTTACTCCGTAAGTGAAATATTTTTTATTTTTTATTCATATTTTATTAAAAAATTGCATCTCATACACTAATTTTTTGTCCTAGTTAAACCAATACTCTAAATTCTACATCATGATATCTTCTTTCATAAACACAAATTTGTTATATGATAAACATTTTTTTAATTTCATCATTTTTTTAATATTTTAGATCAACTTGTTCTATTTTATTTTCTACTCTATTTTTTAGTAAATTATAGAGTATGGGACGGATATGCTCTAGTATTCTTCACCATTTAATTTCGCGGGAAATGGGAAGGGACGTACGTGTCTATTTTCTAGCAAATCCCTCTTTTTGCCTAACAGATTCTATTCTACCTAATCTAAAATTGTCAAATTAGTTAGACTTTAATGTTTTTATATATCATATTAATGTTCGTTGCTTTTCACGTGTTTTGTGAAAGTTATACTTACCCATTCATGATAATGATATTGTCGTCCCACGCACGATGTTTGATCACCCGCCAGCTTTCCCAATTAGTCATTTATTCTCACTTACATAAACACATGTACATGTATCAATAATAATTGTTGGGAATTTGAGACGAGAGAAAACCTTTACCAATTCCTCTGGTGATGCAGCCTCAAGTGTTATTTACTTATTATGGGCTTTTATATAGACTATGGAATTCTGGATTTGTTTCATATTTTTTTAGTATATGGAATCAGTCTTTGGAAATTCAGTTTAAGAATAACCTTTTGCATCAAATGAGATTTGAATCTGGAATACAAAGAACTAACCTTCGTGTTCTACCACGAAACCATCATATATAACTTTGATTATTACTATTATTATCTTGTTTGAATAAAATGTGAATCCTATTTTTTTATCTTCATAAAACATAAATTAACTTTATTTATATATACAAGCTAACTCAACCACACAAAAATTAATACCAGTAAATTGAATGTTATTATAAGACTATTTATAATTATTACTTTACAATCATAGATGTTTATAAGTTGGGTTTGAGTTATATGCCCTTCAATAGATTACTTATGAGATATTCATAAGTAATGTTCTATATCAAGAAGATATATATTTTATTAATATATTAACTCTAACACGTCCTTTTAAGGTGGTTGTCACTCATTTAATCTTGGACCTGAAGGGAAATAAGATTGATCCATACGGTTTTGAAATGAGAATGTGTTTTATCGATCATACACATGTTTTGAAAATATGATTTTATGAGTTGTTAGATTATAGCCTAAAAGACATATGCCGAGTGAGCTTACACTGCAATCGAGATAAGAAGGAATATTTTCTATTTCGAACCGGTTTTGTTAGACTCAGACCAAATTTCTAATTAATTGTACCGTTGAAATAAAACTACTATATATAAATATAAAGGCACCAGCAATTACATGTATATTTAAAAATAATAATTGTAATGACTCAACGATTAAATATTCCAAATAAAAAATAGATATTTATGTTTTAATCATTTCATCAAAGCATAAATCTACCACAAGAGACATAAACATAACAAAAACAAACAAGAATTAGTTGACCAAAAAAAAAAAAAACAAACAAGAATTAAAAGATGAAAATTGTCTTGATCTTTCTCTCTGTTCTCTTCCTCCTCCAAGCATCCCAAGGATTTGATTTCCACGAAAATGAATTAGAGACCGAAGAGAGCTTATCTGAGCTCTATGAAAGGTGGAGAAACCACCACTCTGTATCAAGAGCCTCCCACGAGTCAATAAAACGGTTCAACGTTTTTAGACACAATGTGCTTCATGTCCACAAGACAAACAAGAAAAACAAATCTTACAAACTCAAGATCAATAGATTCGCCGATATAACACACCACGAGTTCAGAAACTCCTACGCTGGCTCTAATGTTAAGCATCACCGGATGCTCCGTGGACCTAAGCGCGGATCTGGTAGATTCATGTATGAGAATGTAACCACTGTTCCAAGTTCTGTTGATTGGAGAGGTAAAGGAGCTGTCACTGATGTCAAGAATCAAAAAGAATGTGGTAAGATGTTTTTAATAATTAAAAATGACTTCTTGAAGGCCGTTTCTAGTGCTTGAATGGGTGTATGTCATCTTGAATTTTTTTTAAACATCTGACATGAACCAATCTTTGAAGTTCAATGATTTGTTGGGACTATTTTATGTTGTTTTGTTTGAGCTCTGTTTCTGGTTGATTTGGTCTTGTTCTTGACTTCTTCCTTTTTTATTATCAAATCGCTAATGTATAAAAATAATTCCAGGAAGTTGCTGGGCATTTTCTACAGTTGCAGCAGTAGAAGGAATAAACAAGATCAGAACAAACAAACTAGTTTCATTGTCCGAACAAGAGCTTGTTGATTGTGATAATGAAGAGAATGAAGGCTGTTCAGGAGGTCTTATGGAACCTGCGTTTGATTTCATCAAGAAAAATGGTGGTATCAAAACTGAAGAGACTTATCCTTACATTTCTGAAGACGTTGACCTCTGCAGAGCTAAATATATTGAAGGAGAAACTGTAACGATTGACGGACACGAGCACGTCCCTGAGAATGACGAGGAGGCACTTCTCAAAGCTGTTGCTCACCAGCCTGTCTCTGTAGCCATTGATGCTGGGAGCTCTGATTTCCAGCTCTACTCAGAGGTAATATTTAATTGAGAATTAAATAAAAAGACCTTTGTTTGTTGAAAAAGAAAAAGAAAAACATTTGTTTATAAATTATGCAGATAAATGCTTATTATTTTGTTTTATATTTGTTAGTAGTGGCACACGATGTAAGAAAGGATAGTTAGGAAACGACTCATAAAAGTTAAATTAGAAAAAGTAGTTTGAATTATTCAAAATAAGAAATAGATCCATTTGGTTATATTTTAGGTTAGGAAATCAAGTTTTAATGGTTAGAGTTGAAGTAGTTTTGGATTTATGGTTCAAGTTTTTTTTTCTTTTTGGTTCAAGTTCAATGTATAGACTATAAGAGTCAGGGTTAGCTGTAGCCTGTAGATTGTTTTCTTATTTTCAGTATATACTCAAAATACAACAAAACAGTATGATGTTTGTTTTTTGTGAAAAGGGTTTTTGTTTGAATAAGATTTTGCACTCAAATAAAAGTTTATAATAATCGATGTCAATATTTAGATTTTTTTTTATCAATGCAATGTTTAACGAGAAACAAATAATAACATTCTTTAAAACATGTTTTTCCTGCATGTATCCTATCAAAGGGTGTGTTCACTGGAGAATGCGGGACTCAGTTAAACCATGGAGTGGCGATTGTCGGGTACGGAGAGACGGAAAACGGAATAAAATACTGGATAGTGAGGAACTCATGGGGTCCTGAATGGGGAGAAGGAGGCTATGTTCGGATTGAAAGAGGAATATCTGAGAACGAAGGACGCTGCGGTATAGCAATGGAGGCTTCTTATCCCACCAAGCTCTCTTCTAGTTCTTCTGGAGAAACTAATACTATTCATGAGCCAATAGCTCCTGATGATGTTAAAGACGAACTCTAGAGATTGTGAGTCATGATTCATTAAGGTGGGACGTCAAGGATTCATATATTGTGGAAGATATATTAATATAAATAATATGTTGATCCCACTTTTGAGTTTGTTATTGCATGTGTTTTATATCTTATTTCATGGGTTTTTTCCTTTAAAATACCATGTTGACACCTTCTTTCTTACTTCATTACAATGCTGTATTTATCGTACCAGGATTAAACAAGAAGATCGAAAAATTAAGAGGTTCACCAGTAAGTGGCTTGAACGACATAGTGTTTCGAAGGCGGCTTAGACAGCCGGATCGGGTATTACAGATTTTCAGAAAATTCAAGCCACACTGTGTGGACAAGCAAACCAAAGATGGTTTCACGATTCAAGCGACTCTCTTCAAAATAAACACGAATGATTCATAATCCAGTTTCTGATACGCTCTCTTGTTGTTATACGCTTTCTGATACGCTCTCTAATTAGTAACCAAATTACGAGAGCAAATTTAGGCATGCCTTGGGAGAATTAAAAACTCTTACTCTAGTCTTTTGGCTCATTCGATATCCTAATTTCAAGTGTTTCTAGAGCAAAATTTGGGCTGATAATCCCTTTTACCATGCCTCCACAACATCTCATATTTATCCCTTTGATCTATAGAGATTGGAAAGGTGATATGATTTGGTGAATGCCAAGCTTCAACGTACCCCTTTCAATTGTTATGTCAATGAGCCTGCCCAATGGATGTCAATTATCCAGCCAGAATCTCACTACCTCACCAACTCGAATCACAGACTGGATAAAAGTTTGAGCAATAGGCAGATACTTTTTTTTTTCTTTGCCAATTCCATGGACCGTCAACACTACTTTTCATTCTGAGGAAAACTCTTCATATCATTAACTAAATACTTCTGAACCCAGTTCACCCACAAAAATGTCAGGCTTGTTAAAGAATCACCACATTAATCGGCTGGCAGGTACGACTGAGTGGCTAGCCGGGCTCTAATATTTGGGAGCCATAAGCATTTTTTTCAATTTTTTTGTAAAAGTTATTGTTTATGATTTAGAGACCTAAACGGCTAAACCTATATAAAAATGTCAAAACATTATGGGAACTAAGACCAATATTTAACTGGTCATGCACCCCGCCCTTTCTTTCGGGCCACAAACATCCTCCCTTTCCACGTTCACTTTGCAATTGCCATGAGGAGAGCCGCTCTACACAAAGATCACATATTTTCGATATCATTAAGACATATCCTTGAACTTGAAGTAAGCAAAAGGCCGAAGACCAGAAATTAGTTATGATGGTACTGATTATATTATACAATTCTTAACATGCATACAGGGGCGATCCTAGAAATTATTTTTTGTGGGGTCAAAATATATATTAAATATCTCTGAGGAGGGTCAAACCCGGATGTGTGGATTCATGCAAGCACATGTCAACCAAATTGCCGCAATAAATTAATGTAAATAGCTTACAAAATTCGAATTATATTATTTTTTGGGGTACCACCACCTAACATGTGGGTCTGTCCCTGCATGCATACCAAACAAAAATAGATATTATAACAAAACTACAGTATCTCATTCATTTTTTTCAGTTTTGTTTAATAATTTGTAAAGTTTAAATAAAACCACTCACATAATGATAAATGTCACATTCGAATTTTTTTGAGAGTTTTTCCGTTTAAGAATCATCTTTCTATCATTTTCTATCTCTATCTTCTTTTTAATTTTTTATTATTTTGTTTATGATACATTCAATGTTCTTATTCTCATATTCAGATATTTTTCTTTAAATCTGAACCCACCTTTATTTATCTTTATGGCGGCTCCATGAAACATAAAATTTTCACTGAACTCAAATTTTGGTCTTGTGTGACAAAAGAACTTGTTTTTTTTTTTTTTTTTTTGCTTGAAGACAAAAGAACTTGTTCTAACCAGCCGCACTTGGTCAGTGGGTTTACATACTTTCACTCTAATTTTCGATCCAAGACTCTATGTAAACTTGTCAATACCATGGTCATTACCTTAACTTTATCTTTTGTAACCCACATAAGCTATGAGCCTATGAAAACACCTCATTAAGTCGAGAACATTTATTTGACCTTGAATGATTACATGCTGATATTTGAGGTAAAATAAACAAACAAATGTGGCCTACACACTGCCAATTTAAAAGGGTTTACTCATCTACAAAATAAACCCTCTACACCGATCAAATGATACATGATTGTATACCCTTGAGACTTCCATCCATATATACTACAAAAAGAAACAAATGAACAAATACGACTTTAAGGACGATCCTTAACTAATCTTCATTATTATCTACAAACCCCAACTCCTTCCTGTTCTGTTCCTGACTAATCCTTCTGCTTCTCCATCGCATTTGTTCTTCTTTGACGACTGACACAATGAAGACATGGCTTTTGCAGACACCACCCTTCTCACCAAAAGCTTCCACTTGGTGTCTTCACCCATCCTTTTATCTTGTTCTACCCTTTTCTTAAAGTGCCTGCTCCAAAAAAAAAAGAATTAAAAAGTTGACTAAGACACATGAAATTCTAAATATCTGCAAACATCTAGACAAAGGTCCACCATCAGTTTTCACAGCAATTTGCAAAGTCTCTAAAGGTGGGTGACAACAAACTAGCTAGTGTCAACGTAAAGCCAGATCAGATATGTCTCTTTCAAAAAGTGAAACTTTTTGTATTCTTTCAAATAAGTGTTTGTTTTTATATATATGAAGAATAATTAATTTAAAAAGAATAATATTCTTTCTCAAAAAAAAAATAATTAATTTCAAATTAGTTTAAAACTTTTTCAATTAATAAAAGAAAACGTTAGGACATACCTGCAAAGAGGGACGCGACAAGATTCTGGCTGATCACATATAGAAGAATGGAGTCTTAGAAGTTGAAGCATCCGCTTGCAACGAAGACAACCTTTCTCGTTACTCCTCTTCTTGCATACGGCAAAATGACGTATCGAAAGCTGGAGGCCGTAACACGTGGAAAATGCCTTACAAGGATTTGACTTCGCCCCAAACGGAACAGTCGATGACTTGTTATCGTCTACTATGTTTGTTGGACCGACCAACGTACAACCTTGGGTGCATATATGCTCTATACACTCCATTGCCTCGCTTAGTTGCATGTACAGATTCTGCTCCTTTTTATGCCTCCGTCTTCTTTTCTTCCTCTGCATTAAATCATCATCCAAAAAGCAAATCACAAACTTGCAACATACCAAACCAAATAAACCGATTTTCTCATGACTTTATTTAAAACAACTATAGTAATTTTAAAATTGATATTAAAACATTTTTCATAAGTTTCATTATCTTTTTAGCTACTCCATTTGGTAGTAAGAAAAACAAAGATTATATATACAAAAATACTAAGAAAAATAAAAGAATTACCGATTCCGCGTCGTCTATGAACTGGAGGATATCTAGCTCAAGAACAGGATCGTGTTCCTGAAGAAACTTCCATCCTTCGGTCTGCTCGACGGTCTTAAACTGTGACTGGATAAGACGCATAGATTTAAGACAAACATCTGGCGCATCGCAGAGCCGAGCTAGCTGGAGAACGTCGACAACGTTATCTGCAGTTAAACCTTCAACCACGCCTCTTGAGCAGCGTTGCTTCAGATTCGTCACCATGTACACGTGAGACAACGCTAAAAGATGGATCCCATATTTCTCCAAATCATCCTCCGTCAAACTACGCTTGAAAGGAAAAAAAAAACAAAGATACAGGAGAGGACTTAGTCATTGACCAGGTGTTTAAAGAAAGAAACACGGTTTGAGATTTATTTCTTTTTAAATCTAATCAGCCGTTGATTACTTCCACTTGTGTATAAAACGTTTATATTATGCCACCAAATAAAAAAAATATATGTTTGATTTCGCAGTCAACCAACCTAGAAGAGTATAGGAATCTGATGAAGACTGAAACGGCGTCGCATGGAACGCCAAGAATCTTGATGGCTCTCTTAGCTCCATAGCGTTGGTAACGTCTCACCGTTTTCTTCATGATGTTCATTAGTACTGGTGAAGCCGAAGCCTGCATTATCCTCATACGTTGAAACAAAACCAAACCGGAAATATTTAAAACCGAACCATTTTAAGAAAAAGAAACAAACTTATACCAGAATACCGGAATGAGCCGGAATCCAACGGTTGCCGGAGGTAACGATGGTAACGTCTGACCCCATTAGATTATATGAAACTTTATCGGTGATTAATGAAAATCCGTCGTCTTCTGACGTGGCGGTTACGGCCATCGCGACAAGAACAGGTTCCATTTATTGGAGAGAGAGTTTTGAGAGAAATAGAGATATGCGGTTGTGAGAAAAAAACTTTAGTATATTTCGTAATATATAGAGCTTTACGAGCTGCATCCCATACTCCTACATTTTAGTGCCTACGTGGCGTTCTTACAAATATCTTTTGCGTCTGTCTAGTCTTATCTTCCACGCTCTTGAGCTGGCGCGTGATCTATTTTACCAAAATAAATATCTTTTCTTAGTCAGGCTACCTAATATTTTTTTGCTTATTTGTTTTGTGACGGAAAATAGCATTTTTGGATAAAAATCCGAAAGTGGATTCATCTTAAGAATACTTTTTTTTAAACCATTGAAAAAAAAGAGTTAAACCCGGATCACTAATGGAACCAAGCCTAACCTCCGGGTGGGAGGTGCAACCCACAGATAAATCCTCTCCCGGGTATTCAAATGAGTCCTAAGCAATGGATTCATATCCGTGTGGCCACTTAAAGATGTTTGCAGCTGCGGGGATTCGAATCCGGGAATATTGGGAATCTTACCCTCAGCCTGAAATCCGTCCTACCACTAGCCCACCTATAAATGGTTTAAACCATCTTAAGAATACTTTACGACGAACAAATAATCTTTTTAAAATTTACAGTTTCGAACAAAGAAAAATATTGTAGAAAGAACCATCCTCATATAATACCATTTGATGACTAGCGACAAATATCTGTGGGAAAATTCTATTTTTACTTTATTTTTGGTATTATTATTCATGTTTAATTTTCCTAGAAGTATATTTTCACAAATACCTAAAGTATAAAATTTCATTAAAGAGAAAAAAATTCTATTTTTGTTTCATAGATATATAAATATAAATATTATTTAAATAAATGGTAATAAAATATTTATAATTTTCGAAAATTATATGTTTTAAATTTATATTTTTATTAAAAAAGTTTCAATTTTTTTCATATTTTCTGTTTGAAATTTAAAAATACTTTTGACACTATTTATAATTTTTATTTAAAAATTGAAGTATTATTTATTTATATATTAGAATACTAAATTCCATCCTCCAAAACCTCATCCCTCAAATTTAAACCCTAAATCTAGATTATTAATCATATAGTTATAATTGTTAATTTACCTGTTTAAATTAAATTTAAATGTGGTTAAGATAAACATGAAAATAGTATTAAAATGTGGTTACTTAAGCAATTACTCAATATCTAGAAAAATAACCATTTAAAAATAAAAATCTAAAGTAATTAAAATTTATATGTTAAGAAAACTTATTCCTAAAAATTACTTATTTGATTAAGATTATGTTTTGATACATCTTGAATCGGAAGATTAAGAATTTAAATTTATAAAAGTATAAGAAATATTGCAATTTAAAAATGTAACTGAAAACTAAAAGGTATGTACAATTGCGTTAGCATTTAACATTTTCCAGAAAAGAATCTGATTGGCATGTATCTGTTTTAACATCTTACTATAGCCGACGTGATGTAAATCACAAGTTCGATCGATCGACTGCATATATATATATATATATATAGCCTGAAAAAGTGACTTATTAATATTTTTATTGTTTTCCCTGAAAAAGTGACTTATTAATTATTATAAGATGCTTTTGTTTGTGATCCAGAAAACAATACTACTTTTTGTCCATGTAGGCAGATTTTATGCTTTCTTGTGAATCCTATGTGGAAAGTGAAATAACCAGACCAAAACATGGGTTTGTCGTCAAAGGGATATTGTTTATTTAAATCTAGAAAGGCCGGTTATTGCAATAAACCGGCCTTTGCCTATTCCCAAGAGCCACCTTCTCATCCAACGTGCCATTTTGTTCTCATCCGTTCTTACAAGTCTCCTGTATGGCTGTATCAGTACTCGTGATCCTCTTGTTTATTATCCATTGCGTGACACAATTTGAGTTATGATTTTACGTTCCACTAGAATATTTCCATACGACGATAGAACGTTCTTATCCTTTTGATTATATGAGCACTATGTGATTTTCCCGTGCTCATGCACGGATATAAATATTTATAAAGTAAATATAATATAATAATTGATTGCTATTTACTTCTAATTTTAAATTAACTTATATTAATAATATTGTATTATTTTAATCAGACATATAATTGTAGATATATTATATTTAGTCGGGTTTATTATTTTTACAGTCGATTTAGTTATGATTTGGGTATATTGGATTGCACTTATTTCTCTGAATTCAACTATAATATTTTTTATCTTAAATATATTAAAATTTTGATTAATTTTCTTATTAACATTTAGATTGGTCTTAAATATGTAATTATACTTTATGAAGATTATGTATAACTTAAAATATATTGTGCTTAGAATGAAATAAAAAAATAAACTAAAGTGTTTGAATCAAAATTATGTAAATAAATACAACGATTATATTCTGAAGTCTCATGCATATATATAAATTTTACAAAAAACTAAATTGTTACAGTTGGTTAATATTTTATTTTAATTTGTTAATGTGTTTTGAGTCATCCTATAATTTATATTTATAAAACAAATTATTATTATTATTATAAAATTATATTTTCTTATTATACTTAAATCTATGATTTTAGATATAAGTTGGATTAGTCGAGTAACTCATGTTGTGAGTATATTAACTTAAATATATTATTTCAAATTCAAGCTGAAGTATAATTTTATTTTATTATAATTAAGTCAAGTCAAATTAATTTATTTATCGTTTAAATGTGAATGTGTTTTTATAATATATATCAAATTAAATATTAATTTTTAAAAATATATTAGAAAAAGATGATATATAGAAAGTTACTTCTCATACTTTTTTGGAAGCTCGTGAACTCATATTAATATTTATAATAACAAATTTTTTATAAATTCTAACTAATTTCATGTCTTCTGATTATGGTTATATTAAAAAGTTACACAAACATAAAAACATTGAATTTAAAAGCAAATTTAATATTAAGAAAACATATAATTTTAATAATAATAAAATATAATATATTTACCTCGTTAAAATATATAGTGTGATTTTAAAATATTTTATAAATATTTGATTAAAATATGTTTATTGTTAACCTTTATTTCTCGTTATATCTCTTAAAAATAAGCAGGAAAAAATTGCGATTGCATCTGAGAAATCATATTATATAAGTAAAATATCATTTATAGGTATTTTTATTGTAATTGAAAGACATTATAGTAACCAAAATATAGGAAATACAAATAGCATTTCAATAATACTAATTATAAATGACTTTAGTCAATATATCAGTTTATGTTACTTAATTATTTTATGTAATCATCTAAAAAATAGATAGATATATAAAAATTATTTCTGTTACTTTAAAAAATATAAAGAAAGTATTTTATTAGTATATTTTATGTTATTTAAAAAATATTTTTAATGCAATATTACTATTTTTTGAACTTTCCTTTTTAATGAAATCATGTTATTTATACATATATTTTCGTTTTTAAATTCACTTTATAGCCTTATAAATATTTCCTTTTTTATTATATATGTTATTTGGAAAATTTTACAAAAGGAATTTAAATAAAAATCAATTATAGTATTTAAATATTATATTTTTGATTCATTAAGGGTATCAATGTAATCAACCACCGTGAGAATTAACGTGAGCGTGACACCTAAGAAACTGACTTCTCAAATAATATTATAGAGATATGATAGTTTTATCTCTTATCATCTTATCGAACATTTTCTTCATCGAAACTCAGACAAGTGAACAAATAATATATTCTCTTTGAGAAATTGTCAAAAATACCACTTTCATGATACCATGTTTCAATTATACACTAACCAACTATACCACCGAATTTTTAAAAATCAAAATACCATTATACCCTTAAATAATTAAACCTAACAAAATTTGACGAAGACTACGATACGACTTCATCTTCTTCCTTGCAAACTCCTCCACTGATGCAATCACCGAGCTTCATCTGCGACCATGGCCGTTATACATATCTGAGCTCGTGTCCTCCGTTCATCCGCCATAACCACCGCGCCATCTCCTTAGTCCAAGCCGCGTCGTCGTTCCGAGAGCTCACATCAAGCAGTACAGATTCGTCAAGTGAACGGTTCAGAAGGCTCGGGTTGAAAGGTTGATGATTGGTGGCCGAGAGCATCAGATTGAGAGGCTCAAGCTTTGTTTCTCGATCGATCTGAGCTCGTCGGGTCGTGAACTGGAGGGCCGGTGTCGTGGGCAACGGATCGAGCAGTCTGGATTCTCAAAGTGGTCACTTTGCTCAGTTCAGTCTAGAACAGAAGGCTATGACATCGAGGTGAATGGATCGAGAAGTCTTTAATTTTAACTTGATTTCTCATAATCAATTTGATTCTGGAAAGGGAGATGAAGTTTTTTGATGAAATTTTGTATTCTTAAATTTATAAGATCTTATAAATATTTATCCATGAAGAATGTTGTGTTTATGCTTAACGTTTTAATATTTGTTTACCCAACATGTGTGATTGTTTTGGTTTTATTGGAATGTTCAAAGAGGGTCTAAGAGTTTCTGACTAAGCAGTGAGAAATGAATTGAATACCGAAGAGAGCTCATACATTGTGTTTCTGGTGGTGACAAAGAAACACCATATATTCTTATAAATGATTTATAGACCATTATAAAAAGTTTCTATATATTCATAAACACCAACATTTTGATACAGAATATTGAAATCATATAACTAAAGAACACGTACAGGCTTTGTAAAGAGATGATGATACGTGGCAGATTCTGAAGCACATGCAGACAGCAAGTAAGGCTCCACCGCTTCAGACCCCACCGCTTTCAGCTCCACGAACGAGGAAATATATTTATAATTTTTTTGGCATCATTTATAAGTTCTTATAATCCTTGTAAAATGGTTTATATATCCTTTCTACGAGGTATATATATCATTTATAAGGGTTTATTTTATTTATATACACACACATATATATATGTGTGTGTGTATATTATAAATTATTTATATACCTTTATAAAAAAATTAAATTATTTATGAATGATTTATAAATCTTCATAAATAATTCATAAACATTTATAAACTCAATAACTCATACCTACAACCTCTTGAAAGTTGCATCTGGGGGTTTTGAATATGGATCAACGTTATATTTTATAAGCCTCTATGACTTCATAAAATAATAACTTTTGATATTCTCCAAATCTTTATAAATGATTTTATAAATCTTTATAAATAATTTTAAATATTCTTATAAATCTAATTATAAATCCTTATAAATAATTTTAAATATTCTTATAAATCTAAAGAATACGTGCATGCTTTGTAAAAAGATGATGATACATGGCATTCTGAGGCACATGCGAACAGCAAGCAAGGCTCCACCACTTCAGAAATTTTACATATCCTTATAAATTGTTTAATAATCCTTTATAAGGGTGTATAAACTTTATAAATTATTTTATAAGCCTTTCTAAATGGTTATAGACTCTTTTAGTTGATTTATAAACCTATAAAACTCTTAAAATACTCCTTATAAATTGAATATAAGCTTCTTAAAGTTTTTATAAACCTCTATTAATAGTATACATACTCCTTATAAATTATTTATTAACTTTCATAACTTTTTAAAAACATTTATAAATGGTTTATAGATTTTATAACTTGTTTTATATGCCTTTATTATTGGTTCTTACAAATAATTTTATATACTCTTATAAAAATTTGTAAAGAGATGATGATACGTGGCAGATTCTGAGGCACTTGCGGACATCAAGCAAGGCTCCACCGCTTCAGAAATTTTATATACTCTTATAAATTTTTAATAATCTTTTATAATTTTGTATAAACTTTATAAATTATTTTTATAAATTATTAATAAATTATTATACAAACCATTATAATTTTTTTATAATGCTTTCTAAATGGTTATAGATTCTTTTAGTTGATTTATAAACATGTACAACTCTTAAAATACCTTTTATAAATTGAATATAAACTTTCATAAAGTTTTTATAAACTCCTATTAATAGTATACATACCCCTTATAAATTATTTATAAACTTTCATAACTTTTTTATAAACATTTATAAATGGTTTATAGATTTTATAACTTATTTTATATGCCTTTATTAGTGGTTTATATTTTCTTACAAATAATTTTACATACCTTTATAAGGCTTTGTAAAGAGATGATGATATGTGACAGATTTTGAGGCACATGCGGACAGCAAGCAAGATACACCGCTTCAAAAAATTTATACATTCTTATACATTGTTTTATAATCCTTTATAAGATTCTCAGAAAACACAACCAAAATTAGCGGACAGTGTGACATATAACATGGTTATAGATTCTCAGAAAACACAACGCTACTCCTTCTTGCCAGCTTCACGATGCTTCCTATGTGTGAGTTCTCTATTTGATCAAACTCTTCCTTTTCCAAGATTTGTGCAACCTCAGAGACGTAATCAATGCTCGAATGTTGGATGACCATTTTGGGAATGTCTAGTGGTTCTGTTCCAGCTCCATAAATCCTAGGAGGCAAACTCAAATTTGTGCAAAAGTCATTGCTATCTAACTGTAAAACGAGATAAAGATATGAAGTTAACTTTTAGTAATGGTCTAAATATAAACATCTCAACACTGCAAATAATAGACACTACATCTCAACACTATAAGTAATAGACACTACTCCTCTATTGCTAAATCGTTCTTTTTTACAAAGGCTTATAAATCGTCGAGTTGTACTTTTAACAATATCTAGAAATCCATATTTATAAGGGATTATAATTCTGTAAAAAATGCAGTGTTCGCTATTCCAAAATCTCAATCTCAACTTGAACTCCAAATCAACCTTGTTTGCCTTTTGGATAAAAGCAAATTTGTAAAAATCAAGGATGTTCATCACAGAAACTAGTTTTCTTAGATCTAACCATTCCAATTAGAAGTCTAAACCTATAGTCAACAAATTACAGAGATTAGAAACTTACAAATTGTGAATTTGGAGTCAACATTTCCGATGAATAGCTCGTCGGCTTAGGCGATCGTGTGAGAGAGAGAATCCGTGTGTTAGCTCGTCGGAGATCTCTCAACGGAACGACGACGATGACTTTCGATGACGACGACTCTCGACGACGACGACGCCGATGGATCCGGAAGAGAGAAACGATGGATCTCGACAGAGAGAAGAAGGTCACGACAGAGAGAAAAGTGTGATATCTTAGAGATAATGTAGGATTAATTTTGTCTTTTATACATTAATGAAAAATGTATTTGTAAAAATGTCCTTCTATTGATGGTACTGTTGAATTGTGGTATCCAACATAATGTAGTTATGAAATTTCTCCATTCTCTTTTGAACCATTCTTTTCTATGAATGGCATATATTCGTAATGCAACCCAACAATACTTGACTTTTGATTTCGTCTAACAGTATGAAACAAGACCTACTAAAAAATTATATAATTATATATATGGTTATAATCAAAATTTTCTGACAGCTAATCTGTTGAATTGTCGTATCTAACCGATTAAAATTGCATAATGTTTAGTGGTAGAGGTATTTTATATTCTGAAAGTATATATAGAAGATACTACTAATACGCTATGGAATACTTGCGTATTGTTCACATTATAGGTGTTTTTCATGAAATATTAAAATATACCATTTTAGTTTTTGAAACGTCATAATATAGGTTGTAACTGGTAGCAAATCAAAGGAATATATGGAATGGTAGAAATTATAATTTCTGGAATTTTATGGAATGGAATGAACGTTTCACTTATTTCAAAACGTTTTTGGTTTGGAATGATTTTCAAGTGAAAGTTATTTTTTTCTCTGGAATAATTTGGAATGATATGGAATGAAATGGAATACTCTTTCCATTTTTTCATTGCAACTGGTAAACAATTTTTGGAATGCACATGAATTAAGCATTCAGAAAGTTTTTATTCCAAAAAAATACATTCCAGTTACAGCCATAGATTTATTTATAATTAATAAGTAATTTTGCTTTTCATAGTTCGTAAAACTGTGTCAAAAATGGCATTTTATGAATTTTCAGAATCAAACTAATAAACTAATCTTCAGAATCTTTAGATGTCGTTTTAGAGCAAATTTTTTGTTTCAAAATAAGTGCCGTATTATGATTTCAATGCAAAATTTATTAACTTTTTATTCTAAACTATTTTTCTATATGTTGAAATCTGATTATGTGTATTGGTAATAATGTTTTTATCTAGTAAATATACAAACCTATATATTTTATTAATCTGTGTGTCGAAGTCTAGAACGACAAGCAAAATGAAACGGAAGAAGTATTAAATTTGTTGGGAGAAAAACCTATGATAGGTTCAAATGTATATAAGGATTGGAAAATTAAGAAATAATGAAACCCTTTAACAAAAATCTATATGTAGAAAAGTGATGTGATAATCTGTCACCAACTTGAACAATATTGTCGAGAGAAAGTTACAACTCTATTATATGGTTCATAAATAGACTAATATTGTAAGAGAAAGTTAGAGCTTGGGAGGGAAAGAGAGAAAATAGATAATAAAAAAATCTCGTATGATTACAGTTTTACTTCGTAAATACTATAATAGAACACAATAATATATTATTAATATAACATTATATATTAATAAGAGAGATTATATAATTATAATTCTGTTATGTGTGTTTGTAATAGAATCAAACACAACAATATCTCATTAAAATTTTATATATAAATGTTTATAAAAATATGTATTGTTTAAAATTTTATGTGTTCGTTATGGTTAATGGTCTTAATTTTCTATATCTTTTTCATTTTTATCCAACAAAACTATTCATTTTCGGAATTGATGTCATTAATAGCATTAGAAACTTTTATCAGAAAATAACCTTTAAAGCGAAAAGTCATAAGATAGCATTTGTTTAACAACATAACAAATATTATTCTAATAAATAAAAAAATTAATACTTTTATTAAAAATCAGATTAAATTTTTGTGTGTAAAATCTGATCAAATTTTATTTTAAAATTAAATATGTTTTTACTACTTTAAACTCTAGATCGTAAACCTAAATCATAAATACTAAAGTTCAAACTCGAAATTTGGAACCTCAAATTTTAGAGATATAACTGTTTTATATCATTCAATGAGTATTATCTTATATTTTTACCTTTATGTGTTCTTTTGAAATAAAAAGAAACCTTTGTGATATTATTTTTCCTTTTAGGGGTTTTCTAATAATAATTATTGATTTTATATGCACTAAAATTATAAATCGAACGTCTAATAAAAAATGTTAAAGCAAACATTTTTTAATTATTTTTCCATGAGAAAAACATTTCAGGTTGTAGGCCGCCGATTGTTACGTTGAACTTGGAGATAAAGTTCGCCGCATGTATGCTGAAGCCACGTGTTAGAGTTTTGGAGGCGTTGAACAATGATTATCTTCAGATTGTGGTGTACGTCTACAAACGCAATAGTGGATGTCAGCCTCTCAAAAGAGGCCACGTGGAAAGATTGAACATTGAAGCTGTTTTCGCTCTCCTCTCGGTCCGAGATGCATCGGTGGCGCGTGGAGGCCTAAGAAGTTGAACAGAAACGAAAAGATCAGAAGAAACGTTTGGTCAATTTTCGTTTATCTAATTGGTGGTTCAGCTGTGTACGAGTTGGCACTTGGCAGACATGGTGGATTTGAGTGGCGTTGAGCCGTCGACTGCTAAGACCAGATAGTGATCACTGCTTTGCCAAGCCAGCCTCACGCATTGCCAACTTGAGGGACCGCCTGAGCCGTTTCATTTTCCATTTGCTCTTTTGCATTTCTTTTGATTTAAGATAATTCATTATTGGGTCGAAAAATGATCAAGGCTCGTGTTTTACAGATCACATTAAAAGATATGTAATATTATAAACTGTAATAACGTGCATTGATAGTTTTATAATGTAAGTCTTGATCATGTGCAGATAAGCAGTGGTGGATCTAAGACCATCACTAACCCAATCTCTTATCTGAGATTTTTATCAACGGTTCTTAGTTTTTTTTAAATTTTAACTAAGAAAAGCTAAAAATTATTTTTTAATAGATATAAAAACCGTCTTTTATTCAAAAATGTAAAAAAACAAAAAAATATCAAATCATGAGTTAATAATCTCGGTCAAGAGACTGAGGTTAATCATGCCCTAAGAACTCTTTTAGCAGAGGGCACAATACTACTATAAATATATTCATAAATTCAAATACTATATAATGCCGTGTATTAGCTAAATAATATTAATAACTACATTTTTATTTTAAAATACTATATTATATTTTTTGTTAATCCTTTTGTTCACAAAAAAACTTAGTTGTTCTATAATTCTTTTTAACGGACTCTAGTATAAAAGAAATGAATGAAGGTATAAACTAGTTTGTTTTTCAAAAACAAAATATGAACTAGTTTCAAAGAAAACAAAAAGAACATTATGCATAACAAATAAATGCACAAAAAAACAGATGTTTCCTTTTTTTTGGCGACAAAATGATGCTTTTTAATGAGATCCGCGGACAATAGTATAAGACCAAACAAAATGTTATGTTAAAAGCTTCAGTAATGGTACATTGAATCCTTCGCACAAGCAAAAGACAAGGACACACTAAGACCATTGAGATACATGAGCAAATGTTACACTACTAAACGCAAATTTTATATAATCAGTCGGGCACGTGACTCCGTACCCATCAACATGGGTCCGCCCCTGCACATAAGTATTGATTATGATAATGTTAGTCAGTATTCATGAATCACGATTATGTTCACATAAGTATCAACTATCAAGAAATGGTTTCAAAACTTGTAGATTAGTTTTCACACGTGAATAGTGATCGGTCTCCCATAAGGCCATAACTAACATAACTAACATATTTGATTAACTGATTTATCTTCATTAGGACATTTTCAAGAGCTTATCATTTTCTCTTAAAAATGATGTAAACTCAAAGTAAGTTTGAGTTTTACTACCTTTCCTCGTACCTTTAAAAATAAAATATTCCAAAAATATTTTTCTATTAATACTTATTATTAAATTGTAATAATGCATTTTATTTTTAAAACTTACAATTTTTTCACAACAAAGAAATTATTTTAAGTAAATCTTAATTATATGCATAATTTTAGTTTCTGATATAATACACTGATTTATATGATTTTATAATTGTATTAATGAGAGTATTAGTGGTATTAAAATACAAACACATATATTTAATATTTTTAGATATAAACAAAATTATGTATAAGTTTAGTCATTGGTCCGTATATATAAAAGTTTAACAACAGTTTTGAAGACACCCAATCATCGATACCAAAGCAAAAAATCACAACTCTGACTCACGAGGTCATCTGACATCTCTTCATCGGCAGCACCACAACTGGCGATGTCGTTGTTTGAAGAGGTTCATTGGAGATTTCTGTCTTCGACATGACAACACAACTCGAGACTATATAAATCTGTTTAATCTGATGCCAATACAAAGCAAGAGAGCTGGGCACATCAACCTTCGGAGAAAACACCTTCAGACTATTGAGGAGACCAAAAACTATACTGACACCAAACCGCATCCGATAGATCCAAACTACTAGTAGAAAACGCTAAACCACCGCGAAGATGACCGAAAGAAGAGAGATATAGGCGAGGATCATTACCCTGTCCAATCTACACTGTCTTCGAAGAGAAATCAAAGCCCATAAACCATATAATTTTCGCATGAAAAGAAAGATTCTTTTAGTTATAACCTAACTGTTTTGGATAAATATTTTATAATGATTAATCCTACACTTCAAAAGGTATTCGTTCAAGATCTATAGAACAGTCTAAAATAATTCATAAAAATGCAGTCTACGGATAATCATCTTTTTAATATTTAATGTTGTGGGATTACTTCAAACATGAATCACTTAGTTTCTTAGAACACGTCTACCACTATATAACTCATGTGTGGTTTGATGTTTAGTTAAATTTTAACAAGTTGGGGATGTATTAAAACAAAAATCAAAAGTTGTGTCTTGAGGACTTTTAACTAATTATGTTAATTGTAGATATACCATTTCGATTGCTTTAGGGTTTACTCCTACAAACGTCATGATATTATCTTATACTCAAGTTAACTTAATTTTGTCTAAGGTTCTAGACTAAATTTGGTCAACTGTTGATAAAACCTATGTTTTTTTGACAAAAGACTTTTGATAAAACCTATGTTCCGGTATATAAAAAGCTAAAACAAAAAAAGTATGTCGGTAATATTTATAGATATTATTGTTCTATTAAACATAAAGAGTAAAACTTTTACAAAATCTCTACAATTGAAAATGAAACAAAATACAAATATATGCTTTATATACATTTATCTATAATTATATTATTTTTATAAAGTAGTTAAGTTCTTATTAACTAGTTAAAATTTAATTTGACAATGTTCAATGAACATCTAAAAAAAATGTCTGTGACATAAATCGTAAATAAAATGTTAGATAAATATTTATTCTATATATCGATTTTATTTTAATAGAATAAAAATCTCATTGCTAAAAATGGTATTAACATTGGTCTTAAAAATTAGCAATGGAAAACTCTATGCAAATTTTTTAAGACCAATGTTAATACCGATTTTTTGTAATGGGATTTATCTTTGCATGCAGCCAATTCATTTTAAACATTTTTCATTTTTATTCTATTAAAATAAAATCATTATATAGAATTAATATTTATCTAACATTTTGTTTACGATTTGTGTCATGGAAATTTTTTATAGATATTCATTGATAACAATATTGTCAAATTAAATTTTTTTTTTTTAAAGTCATTTTGAAGATTCAAATTTTCAGGGATATTTAAAAAAAAATTATGATCAATTAATTGGATATAGGTTTTCTCCAAAATGACCAAATACTTAGGTTTCAAAAAAAAACGAACATTACTATTATATTTAAACAAAAGTTGCATTGTTGAAAATTCGAAATTGAGTCTTGCACTCTTGTTCAAGTCTTACAGTCTGACCAAATGTTAACTGTTTGGCCGTTGACTTTCCGTTCCTTCGTCTTCGGAGGCAGGGACGCTGAAACACAACATAGGCAATTCGATTACTTATCGTAATATAAAATTCCAAAGTCTAAAACAAGTCTTGTCCTTACAGCTAAGATATTTTGATATAAAAGCTAAAACAAGAAGAAATCAATGTCATAACGATATTATATACCAGTATATTAGAACGATATTAAAAAGAGATAATTTGAAAAAATACCTTATTTGTGATTTGAATTTTGAAAATTGCACCCTTATTTTTTATTTTTGAAAATTACACTTTTTTACATATAAAAAGACATTTTTATCCTAATTTTATATAAAAATAAAAGTTAAACAAGTTCAACCGAAATTATTTATGTTTGAAATAATTTTATATTTGAGATAAATACATGTCAGTGATCTAAGGAATTTTAAAGTACCAAATAGATAAATTTATGAAATAACTTATATAAACAACTTACACAATTATGTTACAAGCAGCAATTCTATTCATTATTTTACATAGGAACTTTTTAGCATTATATATTAGGTCAATGTTTTATAACTATATTTTTGCTATACCTAAATTTAATTTGTAAAACAAAACTCACAACTAAGAAACTGATGTTTACAAAGTTAATAAAACAAAAAAAATACTCACGACGACACAAGTTAATAAGATTTTTATATAACTATATATAATCATTTTAATTAGAATTTGTCACGATGTCCTTGTGGCGTTCATGAAGATTGGCTGTTTGTGTTTTTTCTTCTTTTTCCGTAGTACAATACCAATTGTTAGTGAGTGTTAGTTTTAAACTTTTAATAGGTATTAGTTTACAGGATGTTTTTCAATATATTTACGTAGATCATACTATAAACACATGAATAAACTGATATCATATTTGTATGGTTGGATTATGTGGTGTATAATAAATCATTCATATGAAGAATGTTTTCATACTTTCAAATATTGTAAGAACAACGTTATACTTCACATAATTTTAATTATATTACTTATGATAAAGAATAAAAATAAAATAAACTATAAATTTTGTGAAGCAAAAACTATAAATTTGATGATACAATATGTATGACTATTACTGCAAACATAAAATCGTATTTTTTTCTAACATCTAATTAATTATTCTATTACAATAATTAAAAATATTACATAGACGAATTAAATCTTAGTTTTAAAGATCAGTTTGTTTGGTTTGAAAATAAATAACATATATAAATTAATAAAGCAAACTACAAATAAGCCTACAATAATGGGCCTATACTGGACCCAGCCCATGTAGATTACAAATAGTCGCCACATCGTCAAGTAAGTCTCCCACGACAGGCACAAGCAGTCGTCGGAAACACAAAAGTGATAAAAAAAAACTGATCCCTGCCTTGTCGGATCCGATGGCTCCTCCTCCTTCGTGCGAGACAGCGACCGTACGAGTCCTTTGCCCAAAGCAGCTGCTTCTCTCTGGGAACCAACCAGGATCTCTCCAATGGCTCATTGGCTCCCCATTTTTCCCGCCTTTCACCGTCGTCTCCACCTTCCGATGCATCCACCACTCTCCTGATCTCCTTCAAGAATCTGGTAAGAACATACCGTTTCCCTACAAGGGTTTTGCAATTAGCTCATTCGGAACCGAACTCAATTGCATGATTCCTGTTTTTGATATCGAAAGATCAATACTTTCTGAGATCAGAACTTGTGTGCACTGTTTTTTTGTGTGTATTTAGTAATCTTTGTTTGAATGCTACAAAAACGAGCAGATGATCTCAGGAAGCTGTTGCCGAAAGGTTTTGAGGTGATTGGAGGTGTGATAGTTGGGGACTCTGACGCCGTGAAAAGCGCGCTTGAGGCGGTCAGAGCAGCTCGTAGGTTGCGTAAGAGTATATCTGAAGGTGGGGAGTTAGATGACGAGAAGATAGTTGGAGCTAGCGTCGACGCAGGAACCGGCAGCATTCACTTCTTCATCTCTAGAACCGAGAAGTTAGCAAAGCTAGAGCCTGTTGGTTCCGTTGACTATGAGGAGGATAAGTCTGGAAAGTATCTGTGGGAGAATGGTTGCTTGCTTCACTGTGAGCTTCCCATCAAGTTGCCTTTTTATTTCCCCGCAAGCTCTCCCTCTGGTATATAGTCTCTGCCTCTTCTTCTTATAGTTAATCTTTTTTTTTTTCTTTCTCAAGTTTAGTGATGTTCTGTTTCCAGAAGCGAAGAAGATGTTTTCGGAAGCTGTTGATGGAGTTATCACTCAGTTTAAAGAACCATGTGTTGTGTACGTAGCCGAGACCTTAAAGAAAGCTTCTGGAGATGTTCCGAAGCCAGTTGTTCTCCGCGGTAAAGATTTTGGTTTTGGTGCTGATGCGTCTAACATTAACCGTCTTCCTGGTTCTGAGGACAAAGTATCCGACATTAAGATGTTATCATGTTCACATTTGTGTCTGAATAGCAAAAATGCTGCAGTAGTAAATTCAGCAGAGGTAAAATAAACAGAGATTTTTTTTGTTGCTGTTCTTGTCGCTTCCACCTGCCCTGACTTTTGTTTCTCTTAATAGAATGCAGATAAGATCCAAATCTCTGTTATGCTTAATAGATCTGAAAAATCCCTATCCATTGGTGCCCCTGTTGCAGAATATTTTCCTGGTAATGATTTTAATCTCAAATATGCTTGTTCCTTGTTCTCATTTCTTAAGTTGTTTTTTTTTTCTTACAGCTATGGAAGAAGCAAGGCTCATTGTTGTTGATTTAAATCTTGATGTACTTACTTATGCACCCAAGGAACTACCACTCATGCACGCAGTCTCAAATTTAGTTATCCCTGCTCTGGTTGATCAGCTTTACTCACTGAAGAAGATTATCTTACCACACCTCTTGATGGAACATCCTCAGGTAGGATATCGTTTCTTTTTATATCAATGTTTCCAATGTTGATATGAGATGTTAGTTATCTTTTTTTTTTTCAGTTTCATTCTCGTTAATGTATCTCTATTTTCCCTGAATTATATATATATATATTGCTTTGTTCTTACAGTTGCGTATATATCACTTCAATCCACCTGGAGTGTTACATCCAGTAACCACTATATACGAGCTTAACTATGGAGAGACTGAAATGAAGCAAGGTAACCATTTCAATTATGTTGTTTGATATACTGTATGTGGCTCTTGCCCTTGACTTTCTTTGCAGTCGATGTTAGGAAATCTCTACACACGAGGCTTGGTCTGCCACTTGACCGTCCGCTTCTAAGATCTGCTAATGCCTTGGATTTGTCTGTGAATGATGACTCAAGGAGTAACATAAAGAAAAGAGGTAGATAGATATGACCTAGTACCTTCTTATCTCTCTGTGTCTCAAATTTTTTTTTCATGGCTCTAGTGGTTAATAATCAACGTGGGCATTGTCAGGTTCCATCCAGCTCAAAGATGTGCATATCGGAATCCCTAGCAGCGGTGGTTAGTACTATCTATGCCCTTTGTTTTCTTTGTTGTTTTACTCTACTTATTCAATTTCAAACGCTTAATGCAGTGTCGGAGGGTGTGGCATCTCTTATCCAAGGTTCTTATGAGTATTATCATTACCTTCAGGATAGCTTTGATGACTCGGTATATATCATTTCCCATTCTTCCATGTTTAGTGGAACACAATATCTCGTTGTGCGTCTACTAATACTAATTATCTATCGTTTGTTTAGGGATGGGGTTGTGCTTACCGATCATTGCAAACTATCATCTCATGGTTCAGACTTCAACACTATACATCCATTTCTGTACCTTCACATAGGTAATAATAAACAGTTTTTTTTGTTTTCTTTTCCTGAATTAAAAACTCATAACTCCTCATCATCTCTTGATCTCCTATGTATTACATTTTGGATGTTCAGGGAAATACAGCAGACACTGGTGGAGATAGGTGATAAGGATCCTTCGTTTGTAGGATCCCGCGAGTGGATTGGTGCCATAGAGCTGAGTTTCGTGTTGGACAAGCTTCTTGGTGTAAGTCTTCTTCTACTCTTAACTTTCCTTATTCGAATATATTCCGACATCTGAAGCAATATTAAGGCAAGATTCTAATGGTAGACTTTCAACATAAACTCTTTTGTCTTTTTTTTCAATACAGGTAAGTTGCAAAATCATGAACTTCAGATCTGGATCCGAGCTCCCTGAGAAATGCCGTGAGTTAGCTCTCCACTTTGAGACCCAAGGAACTCCAATAATGATCGGTAAGTAAAGCCAAATCTCTCTGCTGCTTTTTGACCTCACACAAGCTCATACTTAATTATTGAAAACAAAAGCACTGGCTTGAATAGCCTTCTAGATAGTGTGTGTATTTGAAGAGCATAAGTGAAACTTAAACCAGTGAACTCAACCTTGGCTCTGACATCACTAACTGTGTTATTGTGTATTATAATGGGAATGATTTTTTTCTTTCAGGAGGTGGTGTTCTTGCGTACACACTTTTGGGAGTGGATTACGATGAAGGAAGCGGAGATTGTGCGTTCTTGATCTTGGATCCACATTATACAGGTGGTGAGGATCACAAGAAGATAGTAAATGGTGGATGGTGTGGGTGGAAAAAAGCAGTTGATAGCAAAGGGAAGAGCTTTTTCTTGCATAATAAGTTTTACAATCTTCTTCTTCCTCAGCGTCCTAACATGGTTTGATCTTTCTTCGTATTTTGCTTACACACCAATTATTTATTTTTGTCTCATCACAGTTTTGTTATTTTCTTAGTGTACTCTTGTCCCTCACCCTCATAGTGCCAAAAATAAAACTTTCAGTTGTTTTCTCAATGTATAATAAAAACTTATTCAATTAAAAGTCTAAAACCAAATTGAGATTATTAAGCAATTAAAGAAGGTCGATCATGATGATAATACTATAGTACAAGCAGTAAACCACAATGATTTATAACAAGTTTCTTCTCTACTCTCGACTTATTTAATAGTTGATCATAATTAGTTTCTACTTGTAATTGCAAGCAGAAAACATCCGTCTCAAGCAGAAGTTTCACTACTCTCACGTTTTACCTCTTACTCCCCAACCAAAAGAGACTTGATGATCTTATCAGTCACACCTTCCACAAGAGGTAACAAATGTCCGGATCCTGAGATTTCATGGTAATGAATCCATGGAAGCTTTGATGCTATATAACTCTGAAGCTTCACTGGCACAAACCTGTCCTCATCACCATGCCATAAGTGAACCGAGCCATTCTTGTTCGGGAACGGATCTCGAAGGTCTAAAGGATCGAACTCCCAGCTTGAAAATCCAACATTCAAATCTCGGTGTAGGCTTTCGTATTCACCTTGTTGTCTTGTGTATGCCTGAACAAAAAAATAAATAAACAAAGAATCTTTAACCAACCAAACGGCACAACTTTTTTGTGAAACTAAACATCTATGGTTTGTGCTTTATACCCGATTTGAACTGATGAATCCGAGCTTAGACAAGACCTCCATGTCCTGACGGGAGAAAATGATGGGGTTTCCAGCGATCACATTGGAGATCGGGAACCATTTCTGAGTGTTCCACCAATACGTAAGCCAAGGAGCATAGTGAGCTACGCGAAGTGACCATTGATCTGCAGGATACATAAGAGAGAAAACTTCTCTTGTTATGTCTCCTGGTAAGTTCCTCCACCAGTAGTTAATCGCTGGTGCTACAAGCGCTGCTCCTGCTAACCTGTTTGTGTTTATAAACTCCATAAACTCAGAAACAATTCAAACACATGTCATAAAACCGTACTCAGAAGAACCAAGACAGTTTTAGTTTAAATGTTACCTGTGAGGAATGTACTTAAGACATGCCCAAGTGATTTCACCACCCATGGAGAGACCAAAGACATAGAAGTTAGGTCCTAGTCCTAACCCATCAGCCAGCTCTTCTATATCCAATGCTATGCTTCTCGGTGATCGGTACGGGTCAGGATCACTCTCTCCATAACCAGGACGGTCGAAAGACACAGTGTATATCCTCAACTGCTCTACAAGAGCCTAAAATATGATGCACACAAAATACCTTTTTAACTCTTTAACTTCACCAAAGAGACAACTAGTTTTGTCCTTTTTCCGACAGGACAGCTTATGAGATTTTACAGAAAGGTTTAACATTTCCACATGCTAACGATGATTCGACAAGTGGGTCATGAGGGCTTTTGCCGGAGAACTTACCGGCGATAAGAAATAGGGGAAAGGCGAGTCGAGCATACTAGAATCGAAGCCGTGGATGTATATGATTTTGAACTTGGCTTCGTCTCTATGAACTCCGTGCTCCTTGTACGCCAAATGTCTTCCGTCTCTCAGTTTGATCCTCGGTGCTGTCACGGCGGCTCCGCCGGGAGAGCCGACGGTTTTTGGCTGGGGTGGTTGGATTGACTGATAAACCCATGCCAAGGCTCCGACGAACAACACCAAGAGAATCGTCTTCAAGTAGTCTGCATAATCGAGGAAGCTAAAGTACTTTTAATAACGTTTCCAGATTACACAATTTGGGAATTTTCAGTGTACCTAAAAACTTGTTACTTGGTTCACAAGTTAGTATGGATGGGCAATTGTTGATACAATCAAAACAATACCGACCAGTTAGGTCCGATTAATATTTTAACTGAAGAATATAGTTTCTATATATATATATATATATATATATATAACTATTATTATTTTCAACAGAACACAAAGGCTCCTAACATAAATAAACATTTATATCTAATTACTTTTACGTATTATTGTGCCTTGAAGTAATAAAAAGTAAATATATATTAATAATTAAAGAGTCACTAATTATTACGTATATAATTAAATTGATATTAATATATAAATAAAAACAACTACTTCTATTTATTTACAACTATTTTATGGTAGATAAATTTCAGTAACTTTTATCTATTTTATATGATATATAATTAAATTTAAACAATATTAACGTGGATATATAGTATATTTTATATGGTTGCCTATTATATGATATTTCATATTCATATTGTTTTATGATTATATGTATATTTTTATAAAAAAAAAATAAACTAATGATAATAAAATTTTCAGTGTGAGACATTTAATAATTTTTGTAATTTATACATTTTAAAAACTTCAATGCAAATTTTTAAATTGAAATATTAAGTTCTCAATATTTGTTTAATGCAAATTTAAAATTTCAGAATTAAAAATTTTATATTTTATATGGTATATAGTTTAGTTTAAAAGATATGATAATATATATTTTAATTTGAATATCTAATAAATAAGATTTTTTGTCCATACGATTTTATAATCATTTGTATTTTATTATGCCATATATTTTAAACCATTAATACACAGAATTTTCTATTTGAGATTTTTAAAAATTTTAGTTATTATACTATAAAAAAAATCTAAAACTTAGTTATATGGTTAATGGTTTTTAAATTTATTTTAATAATAAAAATTAAAAAAATGATATAAGGTACACAAATTGTTATAAAATATTTATTATTGAAATCATTAATTATCATATACTCCCTCCGTTTTCTTTTATAAGTCATTTTAGAATCTTGCACATAGATTAAAAAAACATAAAATTTTTATATTTTCTAGACAAAAACATCATTACATAACCACAAATCAACCAATGAAAAAATAGAAGACATATTATCATTGGTCATACAACATTAACTGTTAAAAAATTTTACATAGAAAAACGAAAACGTCATATAATTTAGAACAAAAAGAATTCCTCTAAAACGACTTATAAAATAAAACCGAGGGAATATATTGTAATCATCTTAGATAATTTTATTTTTTTAAGAAAATAATAAAGAATATTTATTGTACATTAATAATTAATTTTATGATTAGTTTAGTAAAAGCTATCGTATATATTGTATAGACCAATTTATTTTTCTACAAAATCTAAAATATTATTTATTTATAGACCAATCTTTTTTTCAACAAAATCTTAAAAATAGTAACTAATTAGAACACAGGGTAAACCTGATTGGTTGATCCGGTTCAAATTTAATAAAATATTCTAAACAAACTTGCATTGCATTATAGAAGCATTTACAATGAAATTTCTCATAGAGTTTGTCAATTAATAAATAATAAATATAAAATAAAAAGAAAAGAAAAATATCCCACTTAAGCATTTATGAGCTAATTTAAAAATGGATTTAATTTAAAAATATATTATAAATTATTAAAATAGTATTTTTTGTTTAAAATATCCTCTTTAAGAGAACGATTTGGCTGGAAATGCTCTGATGTCCACCCAATCATCCACGTGAACAGTTACTTTGGTAATAAATCTATTTTTTGTCGTTTGCAATTATTGCAAACAATGTTTTTCCTGAAAATAAAAAAGAATGGGCAGGAAAAATGTGGGGGAGAAGATGATTATCTCCTTGTTTCCACAGATATATTATGAGGTTTAAAAGAAGATGAGAATCAGATTTTATTGCACAAGTGAGACCGAAGTACCTTTTTCTTTCTCTTTTTACTAAAAGAGACGGAAGTACATAAACAAGAACCTAGTTAAGATTATCTCAAAAAAAAATGAAAAGAACCTAGTAAAGATGAAAAAAGGATTTGACTTACCAAAAGAAGATCCTCCTTGAGTGTGTCTTGTGTGAGATCTTGCAGTAACTGCAGATATATTCTTCCTATCTGTTTCTTCTCCAGACATTCTCTCTTTTCTCATGGAAAACTTTTCCAGGAAAGAGTTTCGGAAAAAAACTTTTACAGGAAAATAAGTAAGAGAAAGAGTGTTTGGGTGAGGCGACGACTTAAAGAAGAGCTTCTTGGCTCTTTATGATTTCTGTCCTTTTAGGTAAATGAATTAATTGTAGCTAAACTGGTTTAGTTTTTTTTCTTTTTGGCAAAAATGGTAATTTGCAGAAACGTGGACATTTACGTAACTTTCTAATTTCCATGACGAGATGTACTAGAATAAGCAATTACGATAGGACTTGAAATACTCAAACAGTAGACATCAACACGTGTGATTTGAAAAGTTCAAAAATTTGGTGCTTCCTTCTCCGATTTTTGGTCCATAGTTTCGAAAAACTAGTACGTACATTTTTTAAATATTTTACTGCAATTCGTTTAAAACCAATTTGTTTTTCTTATCTGACAATTTTCTTTTGTATTGTAAAACGTTTTAGTTATATTTAATCCAACTACCCATTTTTCAGAAAAAAATTATTAATTAAATTGTGAAGGTGAAATACAAAGTATGTACAAGCCATCAAAATAAAATGGTAAAAGTTTGAATTAAAAAAATCAGACATATAAACTATTTTTCTTAAAACAGATTGATACTTGATTATATATGTTCTCGACTCGCTAGATCCGATTGACTATTGCGGACGCCCTCTAAGATCTACCATCGTTTATTGTATCAAGACATCTATCCTACTAAAAATGAAGTACAAATAAATATTTATTCTGATTTTTTATTATTTACAATGAATTGCCACTACTTTATAAACTGCCGTTTCATTTATTTATCAAAAGTCAATATACTCGATTTTTTTTATACCCAAACCATATCTATCCTATTGTAAATCTATTATTTCTAAACCAAGTGACCAAAATTAATTTCCTTCTCCCCATCAATTGTCGTTTGACCTTCCCTACAAAATGAAAACTAAATATATAAATATTTAACCACGTAACTTATAGCTGTCAGTATTATTATAACTGATTCATGTAACTTATCTTTCTAAACCAGTAATTTCATGTATGTATTATTATTTTTACTCTCTAATTTTGTATGATCAATTGTATGTTTTGTCACATAGCTATTTTAACAATTCTCTAATATAGATAAAATCGTATTATTATATATTTATAACGTGTTTAGGTACAATAACAAGAGATATTGATGTCAAAAAAAAAACAAGAGATATTATAGTTCGAGTAATTTGTTATTATCTGCTCACAAAATCAATATATAAGATAATATAGTTATAATAATATAGTTATAAAGAAGTTTCCTACTTTTCCGCTAAAAAAAATAACCATATAAAAAATATAATACAAAGTCAAATTTCATATACCAATTTAAATTATGATTTTTATATTTCACATTAAATTTTTAAATATAATATATGTGATTATTTATATGATAGTACATATAAAATACTATTAATTATATGTTTGCTCTATTTTTAAAGAAAAAAATAGATTGTGAGTTAGAGGTGGGCGTTTGGATATCCAACCGATTATGTTTGGGTTTGTTTTAGTTTCAGGTTTCTGAGGTCAAAGATTTTAGTCAAATTCGGATATTTCTAAATTTTGGTTCGGATTCGATTCGGATCTCTGCGGGTTTGTTTGGGTTCGGCTAATCCATTTAAATTATTTTAAAATTTATTATATACTTTAAATTTCTCAAGAATATAAACAAAATAATATATTACAGATAAATTTGAATAACATATGTTAGAATACCTGAACTTAACATATAAATTGGTTTGATTTAAATATTTGGATAGATAATCAATAATTATTTTAAGTATATTTGGTGTTTTGAGTATACTTTAAATATTTTAATTTCACTATTTATATATATATTCAATTATTTAAAGCAACTTAAAAGTACTATATATATTCTGGATGTTTTTATATACATTAAATCAAAATTTTATATATATAATATATATATATATATATATATAAGTATATAAATCTATTTCGAATACATTCAAGTATCCGAAATATTTCTGTTCAGATCGGATTCGGTTTCAGTTCTCTAAATACCAAAATTTTGATATTGAATTAATTTTGGTTTGAGTCTGGTACTTCTTTTTGGATCGGAAATGTTTCGATTTTTTGGATTGGGGTTCTTTGTCCCACTATAATATTGACATGAAAAACAAAAATATTTTATAAAAATATACCGCACGAGCGTGCGGGTCAAAATCTAGTTTCTAGTTAAAAGAATTGGCTGAATATACGCAGTAACAACAAATATTAGGTAAATACCCTCACTCGTTTAAAACTCTAGATCTTTGTAGCTTCTATTACTTGATCTTTCAGTACTATCTGTACAATCATCTTCATCGTCATCCTCCTTTTTCTTATCTATTTAGTCTATTTCTTTCGTATCCCATCTTCTTTATTTTCTTTCATCTAATCTTCATTCAAAAATATTGTTGTAGAAGTTTTATTACTTTTTTATTCCATTATTTATCACTTTACAAAATTGTTTTCTTCTTCTTTTCATCTTTTGAACTTGATTTTAAATATTCAAACCTTAATTTTCACAGTTTTATTTTTCTGTTTCACCATAGATTTTTACCGTTCTCAAATCTAAAGTTTTTGGATACAATGAAATGGTAAAAAAGAGACAACATAGTAATAAAATTATATAAGAGAATATTGTTCATTGGTGGGATTCCATCTGATACCAACCAAAATTTTCTTAATAAGTACTTCAACAATTACAGAGAAGTTTTGTAGGTGGCAGGGATGCGAGAGAAAGAAATCTACATGATGAATTCCTCAACAGCCAGTGTCCGCTCGTTTTGGAACTAACATGTGTTGACCTTCTACTCTTCCTCATCTCATCCTTGCCACCATCCCTAATTTATGAATATCCCCATAAGACCTATGAAATTAAGAATTGCAATTGATTGCACGGTTTCAGCAACTTGGGAATGTACAACTTGTTCTAATATTTTCACTTAGATGTTATGTAAAATGTTAGTGCATAACTTGTTTATTAGGAAAACTATATTTAACAAATAACATGATTTGTTTCAGATATTTTATTTGTTAGCAGATATATGGTTCGTTAACTAACAGTGGCGAATCTAGGAAAAAAAATTTATGGGAACATAAAAATAAATAAAAAAGAAATAAGAGCTCCAGAAAAGGTTCGAACTGTGACATGGGGGGACAAGCCAACGGTTGAAACCAACAATGCTACGAAAAGCTTATCGTTTCTTATACAAATAGATTCATTTGTAGACTTTTGTGGGGGCAGCTGTCTCCTTGCTGAACAACGTAGGTTCGTCACTGTTAACTAATTCACATATCAACTAATAAGATATGTATCCAACAAACATATCAACTAACAAATCATGTATCGATTAGTAAACCATGTATCAGTTAATAAAACTATGCTGTAATTTTTTTTTTGTCATCAGTCTTTTATAAATCATTTATCAATTTGAATTATATCTTATATCTCATCAATCATTTATCAATTCGTTTATCAATTTGAATATTATTTATCATTAGCCGATATATGTTGTTATATCTTATCAATCATTTATCAATTCAAGTTATTTTTCATAACAACTAACAACCCATGTAACGGTTAATAATTCATGTATCGGCTAATGATAAATATTATGTTATATCGCATCAGTCTTTTATAAATTATTTATATTTGTTTTTAACAGCTAAAAACATATATCTTAAACATAAATAATATCAGATAACTAACAAAAAAACTGACTAGCTTATATATTATCTAAATCAAAATCAACTTCACAAACTCTTAATCAAGCAACCACTACCTAAACCATGGTTGACGAACTCGTCAATGTCGGCAAGTAACCCAACCACAACAAAACCGACCACAACCCAAAATAGCTATTGAGATTGGAAACTGAAAGTGGATTGTGATTATAAATTTTAAGTGGTGGAAATGGTAGGAGATGATGAGACTAATATTACGATGTTGATATAAATAAGAATATATGCGAATCTTGCTTGTAGAAATCAAAACGAATTGTAATTCAAACCTACAATTGTAATTAATAAGTTTAACTAAATCATTATCAAGAACATGAATATGATTCGAAAGAGAGAAGAGAGGAAAGAGGAATATGAGACCGAGATAAGAAATGGATATGATAAAAGAAGAGAGAGAATTAGAGCATCAATATCAGTGTCCTTAGGGGCGTCCTTAGGAGGGGGGGACCAAAAAGTATGAAACCAAGAAGTACAAGGGAGAGAAGTTCCTTAGATAAGGAACGTCCTTGCTGTGTCATCTGCACTGTTTGCGGGTCCCACAACACATGGTAGCCCGCCATTGGTTCTTCTTTTTTTTTTAACAGAAAACAATAAAAAAAAAAATTTTAAGGACTAGTTTTGGTCCCACCGATACATATACTTTTAGAAAGTATGGATAATATTGAAATTTTGAAATTTTGAAAATTGAATATTGGTTAGAGTAGTTTTCTAATTATGGATTTTTTCTATGTATATAGAACTTAATTTCTTTTTCCAGTTTCAGTATTTTATTCCTTAGGTCATCAATATTGTTATATTTCAGCTTAGACAAATTGAAAGATCATGGGGCAAATTTCTAAAATAGGCTCTCCAACATATAAAAACATAATACAAACTGGTACTCCAACTTAAATATCAAACAACATTGACTAATAAAAGCAAACAAAAATCTATACTAATAAAGTTGAGTTTTTTTATCTCCTTGGGGGGGAAAATGTCATGTGGCATTCTCCATTTAATAATTAAAATCTTTTTCAACTTTATTTAATGTGTTTTGGTATTAATTGTGATTATGTGTTAGTTTATTTTTGTTATTGACAATTTATTACAATGATGTTTTAATTTTGGATTAGAAATTTAATTTATTATGAATTTTATGTCTTGATCTTTTTTAGATTTCATAACTCTTATGTTACATTTTTTTAAAAATACTTTAAACTACTTTTTAATATTTTGTATGTCAACTAATGGAAACTAAAAATACAAAATGGAAACTAAAGTTAAGTATTTTCAAAAAAAAATTAAACATAAAATAGATACATATCCAAACTATTACTTTATGTTTGAAAACATTTAAAATATTAACTTTAGTTTTTATATATTTATTTTCATAACTAATATATTATTATATAATAAAATTAATTCATTTACTAAACCGCGGTTCACCGACGGTTGAACCAATGATCCAGAGATCCGGTAAATCGTACAGTTCAATGTCTGGGTCGGGTGTCAAAACACTGGTTTATAGGTTTTTTGTCTTTGATGTTGACGATGGAGAATGGAGCCTCTACGATTCTCCTTCTTTAACGCAATCGACGTAACCGTCATATAATCAATCTAGAAATTCCACTCATCTCACTCTAATAATGTTTAGTAATTGATGGTGATTCAAGTCCAAAAGACTAACATTTGGTCTATTGGTATTGACACATAAACTTTATGGTATCTTCCCATGTTACACTGTGCAAGGAAACCAATAACTTCCCTGATGCATGATATCCGTGTTTACATTTTAAAAACCGTGAACATGATTAATATACTCTTAAAACGTAACTAATAAAAAGAATCATTACTTCCAATCTAAAATAAAATTAAAAAGTTGCCTGATTGTTAAAGTTATTTAAAATT
This sequence comes from Raphanus sativus, assembly GCF_000801105.2. Taxonomy (NCBI): domain Eukaryota; kingdom Viridiplantae; phylum Streptophyta; class Magnoliopsida; order Brassicales; family Brassicaceae; genus Raphanus; species Raphanus sativus. The sequence continues at coordinate 40,543,291 of NC_079516.1, read as the reverse complement.
GATGTAAACCACACACCACCCTCACCATTAATCATTTACACCACACTAACCATTTACTGTCAAAACCATTACTAAATGCAAAAGTCAGCAAGCCCGAATGTCACAGATAGTTAGAAATTGTTTTTCTCATGATCGTTATAGATACTAACATCTCATTTACTAATTAACAAGTTGACTTTTTACCAGGAAGATTTGGTGAAATTGTTCCATTCCGGTTAAAATAGAAGTTGTCCATTAAATAGAGGAGTTTAGGAACTATTTATAGTTTTTAGATAAAAAACATATTTAGATTCATATTAAGATTCGTTGATATTCTAAATAAAGGTGGACAAACAAGAATTTCGTTATGAACACACACAAAATCTTTCATTATAACAAAACTAATATAGAAAATAATTTCATGTTTCTTATTTTAAGATACATTTTTGAGAGACCTTGAAACAAAAGTAACACATACAACTCGCACCTCTATATTTTAAAAGTCAACATGGTAATTTTAAAAATATATATTAGATACTCACCAATTATTTTACCAAAAATTGACACTTCACCCTTATTTTTTATAAAAATTTTAAAATTTGAAACGTATTTCATCTTTCTATTATTTGAACTAAATATATTAGTAAAAGTTTTATAGTTCATATATAGTTATTTAATAATTAATAATATAAGTATGTTCTCTATATAAAACATCAACTTTATTTTATGTTTAAATTCCAACTAAATTAATTTTGTTATGACTATCGGCTTTTTATTCTATTTTTATTAAATTGATTAGTAACAACCACTTATGCTATTACACTTTGAACTAAACAATTTCAAACAAAGTAATGCACTACGGTCACTAACCACTATAAAAAAAATCAGAAAAATCATTTTTAATATATTTTTTTATATTTAACATATTTTATTTGTTAAAACCATATAATAATTTATAAATTTATGTAAAAGTATAACATACAAACCCGGCGCGTAGCGCCGGAAAATCACTAGTAAAATAAAGATTATGCATCTTATATCTTATAAATGTTATCACCAAAACCATAAGAATCAGAAATTTTAGTGTACTTTTCGTTCTTTTCCTGGCTTTTCTAGCAATCACTTGTTTCCACCAATAATTTTATTATTTGACATGTTTCTTGAATATGAAAAACAAAGAAAAACAGTAATCATCTAAAACCAAAAAAAAAAGATACAATCATAAGAAATGGATGTTTTTGAGTGGACTCGATGCAAGATTATGAATAACAGTTTCTCAATCAATATCATCTAACATGTTTTTTCATTGCATAAAATAGCAAACCACTTAAATTTTCTTAAGAAACTGAAGATTTAAAATAATATTTCAATAAATTTAATTTTGACAAAATTCTTTCAGCTCAAACTACAGTCACTTGTATTTTTTTGGATAAAGGGCTCAAAAAGAATATTATAAGCAATTGAATCACGTTGATAATAATCAAGAACTTTGATAGGTTCCAATGGTATATCATGCAAAGTAGTTTGCAAGATTCTCAATTTATTACATAAATCATTTAAATCAACATCTAAAGAACTACAATGAGAAACACATTTAGTGAAAATTAGTAAAATGTTATCGTATTTCACTTTCGTTCTAAAAAGCCATTAATGGAAATATGGAATAGTTGTTGCTTGGCGGTGAAGCTGCATCACCTTGTCATTGAGATGTTTTTTCCCAAAATTAAATTTGTACAAGTCACCAAAAAGCAATCCGACCCGGTTTTTAGTACGGGGTGTATCCTAATCCAACCCGGACCGGGTGGTTATTTCTTGTGGTCGTTAGCGCAAAGACCGGATAAGTTGAAGAAATTCCCGACCGTTATTTTACTTCGCAGAAGGGATAGAGAGAGAGAAAAAAACACCAAACAAACAATGGCGACTGTGAAACTCTCTCTGTCTTCACCTTCTCCCTCTTCGATTCAGTCAAAGTTATCTGCGGCGTCTTTCATCCCCAATGCAGCGCGTGCGTTTAATGCGACACCGTCGGCAAAGTCGCGGTTCATTGGTAAATGCTTGAGATCAAGCCCGATGACAATACACAGAGGATCTCGCTCCGTAGAAATCACTTGTTCTGCTTCATCTTCTCCTGCTGCTACTCTTCCCTCAGCTCTTCTCTTCGATTGCGATGGCGTGCTTGTTGATACGGAGAAGGACGGTCACAGGATCTCCTTCAACGACACTTTCAAAGAGGTGGTCAACCTCTTTTCTCCCCCCAATGAATCTTTTATCAGATGATTTAGAAACTGCAACTTGAGCTTTGCTTATTTTTTTTATCAGAGAGGTTTGGGTGTTACCTGGGATGTCGATTTGTACGGAGAACTACTGAAAATAGGTGGCGGGAAAGAAAGGTATTAATTACCAGAACTCGATCCTGATCAAGTTTCAGTTTAACTTGTCTGAATAAAATATTCTTTTTTTTCTTTTTTTTTTTTTTGCATTGAGATGGGTTTGTTTTTTTGTTTTGTAGAATGACAGCGTATTTTAATATGGTGGGTTGGCCTGAGAAAGCTCCCAAGGATGAGGCAGAGAGGAAAGCGTTCATAGCTGGGCTTCACAAGCAGAAGACTGAGCTTTTCATGGTTCTCATCGAGAAAAAGCTGCTTCCTCTTCGTCCCGGTGTTGCCAAGTTAGGACCAATTCTATTTTCTTGATGCTATCACTTGCTTTTGATGCAAACGTCTTTGTTATATAGCCCTCATGGGATTTGATTTTAAAACAGAACTTAGGACATTTAGAACATATTTGATGGATTCTCATGATTCTATTGAATTGTTTGTTAAGGCTAGTTAGTCATCTCTAGGAATCATGTACAATGTTGTGGTTTTATTATTGAAACATCACCTCTTGTATGATCCAGTAGCTTCGGCTACCTTGGTTCAACTAAGCCTATTCATGTTGGCACTTTGCAGATTGGTTGATCAAGCTTTAACGAATGGAGTAAAGGTTGCTGTGTGCAGCACTTCAAATGAGAAGGCGGTATGATCCACTCAGGTTCTACTACTTCAGTTTCCGAGGCCATATTAGTCTTTACAAACATATAAAATGGATACGCAGAGCTGTGTTTGTTATTTCACAAAGAATGCTCTCAGATTTGCCTCTAGCTTCAAAGAAACGTAATATAATGTATAATATTATTATGGAAACGTGTTCTCAGGTTTCTGCTATAGTTTCATGCTTGCTTGGACCAGAACGAGCAGAGAATATCAAGATATTCGCTGGAGATGTAGTTCCTAAAAAGAAACCTGACCCGGTAATTTACTAAGAGCATCTCCAACCCAACCTCAAATCCTCAAATTTTGAGGTTTTTGTCATTCCAACCCAACCTCAAATCTTCAAATTTTGAGGTTTTGAATAGTGACACCTCAAATTTGAGGTTTCAGTATTCAAAACCTCAAAACTACTATTCATTTTCTTTCTAGTCCTTACAATTATTTTTTTTCACAAATACATTTGCTAACTTTATTTAGAATAATTTAAATATACTAATATAAAATAAAATATAATATATATTACATAACATTAAATTAAAATTCACACAAATAGAAAATATATTAATAAAGCTCACAAAAAATAAAAATATATAAAAAACTTTATGATAAATTAAAGGAAATGAACACATATGAAAGCATTACGGAAATAGTGCTTGAGTAATTTGGTATTTTATATGTATTTTCTAAAATTTGTGTATATTTATGTTGTTTTATTATATATGTAATTTATATTATTTTATTATATATTAATACTGTAATATTGTGTGTTATATAACATATTAAAAGTATGTTTTATATGTACTTGTGAATTTTTATTATTATTAGTAATTTTTATTAATATCAAGGATTATAATGTAAATGAATAAACTTATAAGAATTTTTTTGAGGTTTCATGTTTGGAGCAACCAACCCTCAAATCCTCATTTTGAAGTTTTACTCCCCTTAAAATAAGGTTTTGGGTTGGAGATGCTCTAACCTTGTATTTTATCACAAAAAAATGTTTGTTTTGCTTCATCTCAGTTTAAAAGACGAGTTATCGAACTTTTGTTTGAACAGGCCATCTACAACTTAGCTGCTGAAACCCTTGGAGTGGATCCCTCAAAGTAAATATTAGTATGATTTTTTTACAGGAGAATGAGCTAGTTTTTTTTTTTTAATTAAACAAAAGTCTTCTAAAGAGTTGGCTCTGTTTGTGTATGCAGATGTGTTGTGGTTGAAGATAGCGCTATTGGACTAGCAGCTGCAAAAGCTGCGGGTATGACTTGTATAGTAACAAAGAGTGGGTGAGTAGTTTCACTAAACAGCTCTCTTCTGAAATAATCATAACCTGATGATTCAATAAATTCATAATCAGTCAGAAAAATGAAATTAAATATTCTTCATATATGTGGATTTGCAGATACACAGCAGATGAAGATTTTGTGAACGCAGACGCGGTTTTCGACTGCATTGGAGACCCTCCAGAAGAGAGATTTAATCTATCATTCTGTGGAAGCCTTCTCCAAAAACAGTTCGTTAGCTAAACTACAAACTCTCTCAAACATTGGTTGTGTATATTGAAAAGACTTAATTCACTGTAAACTACAAACTCTCTCAAACATTGGTTGAGATTTTGTCTCATGCAATGTCACAGTTTCAACTTCTCAAGAGACTATATGCACACATGGAAAAAAAAAAAACTAAACCACTATAATCAGCATAAAGGAGATGTCACATGCATGTGTTTAATGGTGTAATGATGATACCACCTCATTGATCTTTTTTCTCCACAGAAGTCTCAACGGTCACTTCTGCTTCTTCTTTTTCTTTACCATCCGAATCCAAAAGCTTCTCCTGTATCTTCGTCACACCTTTCTCAACCGGTCCCATCGCTTGGTTTATCGTAAGAACCACATCCTTCACCACATGTTGACCACCGTCCATAACTATATCCTGCACGCTCTCCTTGATGCTTGTTCCCGATGCTTCGACATGAGTCTCCTTCTTCTCGACAACATCACCACCTTCGTCTAGCTTCACTTCAGTCTTCTTCCCCGTGATTTTACCGCACTCTGATACCGGGATGTAGTGGTAAGGCTCAACCGGGAAAACAAAGATATGCGCCACGGCGGCTATGGCCATCTCGATGCAGATGAGAAAGTCCTGCAATGCGTTCTGGAACCTTCCTTCTTTTGGAAGCACGCCGTAGTAGCAGAGCAGCGCGATGCCGAAGCCTTGCCACCAGGTGGCAAAGACGATGGCCTTGAAGCTGATGAACTTGGCCAAGGGTTTGATTTCTTTAAGACGTTCGTGAGTCACGTTGTAGAACTGAACTAGGCAGAACAGAGCCCACATCTGGCTGAAGTTTAGCACCACCGCTATGTATGGATATCTACAGAAAAAAAAATCAAAAGATTCGTCACTTGTTTTATTTTATTTTTCTCCATCTGATGAAAAACAAACACATTATGTGTTGTTTTTTCCTGGCATTACCCGTAATACCATTTGAATTCACCATCACCATAAACACCGAGAAGCTCCAACAAGAATGCCAAGAATGCGCAAAAGGTTTTGAGGATCATCTGAAAATAAAAGAAAAATTAATATAAAAAAGAAGAAGAAGAAGCAACCTGGTTGAAGAAGGAGAAGGCGACTTACATACTGGACAAGACCGAACTTCTCTATCACAAAGAGCTCTGGTCCCAAGACATATGGTTCACACAAGAACTTCCATAATGGGTTCCTCTGCCTCTGCCTATTATTATTCTTCTTCTTCTTTTTCTTCCTCTCGTTTTCTTCTCCTTCTAGTAATGGTTCTCTTGATTCATCGTCGAGCAATTCAACAACTCTTCTCTCACCACCTGAGTATTCGCATAGTTAGTTTTAAACTTTAACATGATTCTGAATTCGAACAAGAGAGAGAGAGAGAGAGCAGAAAAAGTAGTTCACCTAGACAAGCGACCAGGTAGCTTCCAAAGGAGTACAAAGCGAAAGCCTCATAACAGTTTCTCAAAATGTCACAAGGCAGTGAGAGTTTTGCATTGGACAAGGATATTATCTAAAACCACAGCATAATAAACCATATTGAAACTACAAACTCCTGAAAGGGGAGAAAGAAAGAAAGAGAGATCACACTTACAGATTCAGTGGCGTAAACAGGGACCATAAACAAAACAGGAACAATCCATTTTTGCTCCTACAAAAACTCATCAAGAATCGGTTTCTCTTCTTAAAAGACAATTATTATGAAAGCTATAACAAAAACTACAATTCCCTTCAAAAAATACGCAAGAACCTGTCACGCAGATATATACAATGTAATAACATGAAACTATACGTCAGAGAAAATATAAATATAAAGAGAATGAAGAAATCTCAGGTACGGACAGAGGGATTGGTGTAGAAACGGAGGTGCTGGATGATAAGGAAAAGGGAGAGACATATTGCGACGGCGGCAAAAGATCCTCCGACGAGAAGAGCCGGAAAATGTAGATCTCTGTACGTACTTGTCTCGCTTTGTCCCATGTTGACGACATCATAATAATAGATGAGGCAACATTATCTTTTTTATCAATCAAACTCTGCCTTTTTCAAAATACGTTTTTGCCTTTTTTTATCTTCTCTTTAACGATCGGTGTGGTTTTGGGTATATTATGCTCACGTGCAACCCGTTTGCGGACGCCACATAACATATGCGTTCTGCGACACGTCTCATAGTGAGAAAAAAGGGTAGATAAAATTATGGTCATAAAAATTGGTATGTAAATAGACATTATCCAAATTCTTTTGTCTAAAAATCTGATATATACAACTTAAATTGATTTAATTTTTTAACATGTTAAATTAAACAATACTATAAGTATATAATTCATAAATTTGTCTATTTACATATTTAATTTTGATAATTTATCATAATAACTTTATAATTAAACTTCAAAACTAAATTTTATATAAATATGAAAGATATATATGATATATCAATAATTCACTAACATCTAAATTTTATTTAGATTCAAATACTCGATAATACTTTATTAAAGATTATTTACTTTTTAATAACTCTTTAAACATTGGATAGCTGGATAAAAATATTAAAAGATTGTTCCTAATTTTAGGTGTTTTATTTTTGATTTATATTTACAACTATATAAATTATCAATTATGGTTTATGTAGTTTTAAAAACTAAAGCAAAAAAGTTGTAGAAACTTTTTTTCTAAAATTAAAAATATTGTTATAAGAAAATATATATATATATATATATATATATATTTGTTTCTACACCTATATAAAAAAAATTTCAAACTAAATTATATCATAAAATTTTTACAGTTACATCCTAACTAATCCTTCCAATCATAGATTATGTGCTTTCAAGTATGTGAACTATCCATACCATATTTCTTTTTTCTTTTCTGAAACATATGCCATGTGTTCATATTGTACTAATCCAATCAAATAAAAGGGAGTTATGCCAAATTTTAGTTTTGATTTTTTTCTTTATAATTTAAGATATATATTTTATTGCTTTTAGTTTTAGATATTATTTCAAAGTTTTAAAAGCACCGAATATAAATCTATATAAAAAAATATTTTTAAAGCAAATATATTTCGTTTAAAAGATTTGAACTGTAGGTATGATTTTTTTTACTAAAGCTTAATTACTTTGGTTTTATTAGTACAGAGAAAACTGAAGTTGTTTAGAGAATTCATCACCAACACCTCCAAAAATTTAAAACTATAAATACATTAATATCTAAATGAATAACATTACTAAAAACCAATTTGTATAGTGGCAAATGGAAAATTCCATGGTGTATTTGAATAAAATTAGCCACTTGATTTTTCTTTAAATAGATTTAACTATTGAAGTCTAAAGTCTCGTAGAATTAATGTTTGGGCCAGTAAGAATTGATGAATTTGGAGTTTTTGTTTGTATATTGAATGCAATTTCTGAAGAAAATAATCATGATATAAATCCATTTTAGTACGTTCTCATATAATAATGAGTATGGGCCAATAAGTATTGTTTGGGTTTTTACTCATTTATATTGTGTAAAAAGGTTTTGCTTTGGTGGGTTTCACTGTATTCAATACAATTTCAGAAAATTTCTTTGTTCAAGATACAAAATACAAATACACTACAAAACCTGAATCTTCCCGAAGAAATTGGTAAAAAAAGCAATGAAGCGATTCTTCAAGCCGATCGAGAAAGAGGGCTCATCAGCGCCTAAGAAGCCCTGCCTCCTCTCCCCGGAAAAGCGCAACGGAGAAGCAGTTGAAGAAGGAAAGAAACAGAAAGAGCCAACCAAGTTCGTAACTTGGAACGCTAATAGCTTCCTCCTTCGTGTCAAAAACGACTGGTCCGACCTCTCTAAGTTCGTTTCCGGTTTCGATCCCGATGTCATTGCCATACAGGTAAAATTCAATTCCGACCAATGTGAGTGAGTTAATCTTGTTAGGGTGTTTGTGTCTGAATCCCTCAAAAATTCTCCAGGGTTTTCGTTTCTTTGTTTAGTTCTTCTCTAGTGTTGCTCAAAGTTAGCTGTTGTGTCTTGGATTCATTCTTTAATGTTGAATGTTGGGTGTTGAGTGTGTTAGGAGGTAAGAATGCCTGCAGCTGGTGGCAAGGGTAAACCTAAAAATTATGCTGAGTTGAGTGATGACACCAAACCTTTGCGTGACGAGAAACAGGTTACCCTATTTTATTACCCTCTCTCAACATTTTCTATGTTACAAGCAGACTTTGGTGTGTTTGAGTTTAGACTCAACAATGCAGTGGTGTGGTTGTGCAGATACTGATGCGGGCTCTCTCAAGTCCACCATTTGAAAACTATCGAGTTTGGTGGTCTCTTGCTGAGTCCAAGTATGCAGGGACAGCCTTGCTTGTTAAAAAGTGTTTCAACCCCCTCAAAGTTTACTTCAACCTTGACAAACTAGGTTTTTTTTTAAAAAAAAAAACTTTGTTGCTTATATTATATATAACATAGAAATTTCAGATTGCTAACTGACTTATATATACTTGTTCAGCATCTAAACATGAACCTGATGGTCGTGTAATCTTAGCTGAGTTCGAGACGTTTCGTCTTTTGAACACGTATTCGCCTAACAATGGCTGGAAAGAGGAGGAGAATTCGTTTCAGAGGAGAAGAAAATGGGACAAGAGGATTCTCCAGTTCCTCTCCCAAACCTCTGATAAACCTCTCATATGGTGCGGCGACTTAAATGTCAGGTCAGTTTCTCTACCTCCTCCTCTCTTTTCTTCAAACCCCCTTTGATGATGTTCTTTCCTTTATTTTGTTTTGGAGTTATATGCAGTCATGAGGAGGTAGATGTTAGCCATCCTGATTTTTTCGCAACAGCAAAGCTTAATGGTTATGTTCCTCCAAACAAAGAGGTAATGCTTTCCTTGTCTCAGCATTCACACACTAGGCCTGAACCAAAGCTTATCCATGAAATGTATTTCAACATCACACGGTGACTATAAATGGTTTTTCTTTTTTTAAATTATTTGATCATACAGGACTGCGGACAGCCTGGATTCACGCCATCAGAGAGAGCACGCTTCGGTACAATCATGAAAGAGTATGTATAATATCTTTGCATTGGGAATGTCTTTAGTAGTAATATTTTGTAGAATAGAGATTATAGTTACTGACAAAATGTTGTTACAGAGGAAGGCTTGTTGATGCATACCGGTATCTACACAAGGAACCAGACACGGAAAGTGGGTTCTCATGGTCTGGGAATCCCATTGGAAAGTGAGTGGATGCCTCAAGCTCATCGTTATTATCATGTTTTCTAAAGCTTCATATCGATAATTTTTTTATTGTTGGAATAGGTACAGGGGAAAGAGGATGAGGATCGACTATTTTCTGGTTTCTGAACAGCTCAAAGACCGTATAGTTTCTTGTAAGATGCACGGTCGTGGGATAGAATTAGAAGGTACCGTTTAAGATTTAGTTGTGCAGTCTAGCTCTTTTGCAGCAACTTGGTTCTTGAATTTTTATTTATTTTGTTCTGTCAGGTTTCTATGGGAGTGATCACTGTCCGGTTTCACTTGAGCTTTCGAAGCCATCTTCAGAGTCGGAAGAGAAACAGGTTTCTAACTGAAAACCATCATCGTCTGCAACAGAAAACAAAGCTTTCTTTAGACTCAAACCAAAGCTTGTGTTATCAGAGTTGAGCTTAGATGAATCTTTAGTTTACTTTTGAAAGACTTAAAAAGATGTAGGTTGATGTTATTGAGACACGTATTTCTTCGCCTTGTTGCTCTGATGAGCTCTTAAAGGTACTACTTATTAGTAATCATTGTTATAATTTAACCAAATATTAACATTTGAATCTTCCCAAAAAAAAAGTTAGTATTAGTTTTTATCTTTGATGAGTGCTGAATTCCAAAGAGTCGGTAATTTTCTGATGTATTTTAGGAATAGATACCCTTTGCTTTATTGCGTAGTCAGTGGGTCGAGGCAACATTCGTTAAACAAACCAAGGGATCATATTCATTCATGTATATATATAAAAAGCACTATACAGTATATAGTATGTGCATTTAAATTATGCATTACTTTTTGGTGTTGAATTTCATTGTTGACTCATTGACATGAATTCTAATCGAAGTCAATTTTTGCTAATTACTAACTAAATACCTTGGTAACTTAATAAATCTTAGATATCAAAAGATTATAAAAAAGCTAGATGTATCGTAAAATGTTTAATCATCCCTGATAAATTTTACTTTTAAAATGTTTTTCTTATGAAACGTAATTCATTTTATATATATAAGGAAGACTGGTCGGGATAAAATGAGAGTTTTTGAATGTGCAAACGGACAGAGAGTCCAACAAGAAATGTGTGCGACTGTGACGAAAATGGCAGAATCGTAAATAAGACAAAGATGATTGCCCTTGTAAGAGGATTTCAAAAACCCTTCACAGTGGTTTCATTACTTGTTAAATACAGAGAAGAGAAAAATCACATCTCCTTTACTCTGCCCCAGACCCAAAATAAAAAAAATACAATTTTTTTTTCCTCTGTTTTCTTTAATCCAATAATAAAACAGAGACCTAAACGAGATCAAGCCCGTCGCTTTTCTCGAGGAAAAGACCCCTTTAACAAACCCAAACCTATTGGCTGAAGATATGGTGGTGCTGTGGGTGACTCGAATCTCTGTATAATCTGTTTTCGATTTTTTTTTTTCCTTTTGCTCTGTTTCTGCTCTGTAATGTCGATTTGAGGAGTACCCAGTGAAGAATTCGTTAGAAAGGTTTTGACTTTGGTGAGAGATGGCGGTTTCAGAGCAGAGCCAAGACGTGTTCCCATGGCTGAAATCGCTGCCAGTAGCCCCAGAGTTCAGACCCACTCTATCAGAGTTCCAAGATCCGATGGCTTACATTTCGAAGATCGAGGAGGAAGCTTCCAGATACGGAATCTGCAAAATCGTCCCTCCCCTCCCTCCTTCCTCCAAGAAAACCGCCATTAACAACCTCAACCGCTCTCTCGCCGCTCGAGCCAGAGCCAGGGCTCGCGACGGTGGCAACGGCAATTACGACGGTGGTGGTGGTGGTCCCACATTCACCACGCGTCAGCAGCAGATCGGGTTTTGCCCTAGGAGGCAGCGTCCAGTGCAGAGACCCGTGTGGCAGAGCGGCGAGCGTTACACTTTCGACGAGTTCGAGTTCAAAGCTAAGGGCTTTGAGAAGAGCTATCTCAAGAAATGCGGCAAGAAGAGCTCTGTCTCCCCCCTCGAAGTCGAGACGCTCTACTGGAGAGCCTCCGTGGACAAGCCCTTCTCCGTTGAGTATGCCAACGACATGCCCGGGTCGGCTTTCGTGCCTCTGAGTTTGGCGGCGGCGAGGAGGAGAGAGTCTGGTGGTGGTGATGGTGGGACTGTTGGTGAGACGGCTTGGAACATGAGGGCGATGGCTAGAGCTGAAGGGTCGTTGCTTAGGTTCATGAAAGAGGAGATCCCTGGGGTCACGTCTCCCATGGTTTATATAGCCATGATGTTTAGTTGGTTCGCTTGGCATGTGGAGGACCATGACCTGCATAGTCTTAATTACTTGCATATGGGTGCTGGTAAGACTTGGTATGGTGTGCCCAAGGATGCTGCTATGGCCTTTGAGGAAGTGGTTAGGGTTCATGGTTATGGAGAAGAGCTTAATCCTCTTGGTGAGTTTTTTTCTTTTCTACTAATATGCTTATTGCTATGGGATGGCTCTGTTTCCATTGTCACTTGTGTCAAAAAATGTCAGTAAAGGCTTGTGCTTGGATGTCAATTAGTGTATACTCAGTCTCTTGTTTTGATTGTTGGCTTTGTTGTATGCTCTGTTCTGTTGCTTTGAACTACTTTTTTTATTATTTTTCAAAGTAGCTTATGCAGCTGCATGTAAGCAAACTAAGTGGTAATACCTATTTATATTTTGTCTTTTACCAGTGACATTTTCTACTCTTGGTGAGAAGACAACTGTTATGTCTCCTGAAGTATTTGTCAGAGCCGGGATACCATGTTGCAGGTACTGGTTCTCTGTTTGTGCTCTGTTTAGAAAGTAAACTTCCAATTGCTCCAACCCTGTTTTCACTTTTCACATGCACAGTTTTTTTCTTTCATGTCTTTTCACGCAAGTGGTTTGCTTGTACCAGGTTAGTGCAAAATCCTGGAGATTTTGTCATCACCTTTCCAGGAGCATATCACTCGGGGTTTAGTCATGGTGAGCAAGCAACCTTTATTTAGTATCTTCAAGGCTTAAAGCGTTAATATAACCTTTATTATCCAAAACACACAATCTTGGGGGTGGTTGCAGGATTCAATTTTGGGGAAGCATCTAATATTGCAACTCCACAGTGGTTGAGAATGGCAAAAGATGCTGCAATCCGGCGAGCTTCCATAAATTACCCTCCAATGGTTTCTCATCTCCAGTTGCTTTATGACTATGCACTGGCTCTAGGTTCAAGGTACTCTTTCTTCTTTTTTCTATAGATTTCTACACACTCTTAAAAATGGTTTTACATAAGGTGTGCGTCACTCATTGCAGAGTGCCAGCTAGCATCCAAACCAAACCAAGGAGTTCTAGATTGAAAGATAAGAAAAGAAGCGAAGGAGAAAAACTGACTAACGAACTGTTTGTGCAAAACATCATCCACAACAATGAGTTGCTCCGCTCTCTTGGAAAAGGGTTTCCAATAGCTCTTCTTCCGCAGAGCTCCTCAGATATATCGGTTTGCTCTGACGTGCGGATTGGATCTCATTTGGGTGCTAACCAGGAACAGACAACTCTCCTCCATATAAAATCTGAAGACCTAAGTTCCGATAGTGTTATGGTCAGTCTCAGTAACGGTGTGAAAGAGAAGTTTACGTCTTTGTGTGAAAGGAACAGAGATCATCTGGCAAGCAAAGAGGACGAGACCCAAGGAACTTCGACAGATGGTGAAAGGAGGAAAAACAATGGAGCTGTGGGGCTTTCGGATCAGAGGCTTTTCTCTTGTGTTACATGTGGCATCTTGAGCTTTGATTGTGTTGCTATTATTCAACCTAAAGAAGCAGCAGCTAGATATCTCATGTCTGCAGATTGTAGCTTCTTGAATGACTGGACAGTAGCTTCCGGATCACTTCATCCTCGTAAGTTACACACTCACTCACTCTTCCTGTTAATGGCTGGTTTTAGCATTTTAATGAACTTTTGTTTCATTCTCTGCAGAAAGCATGGATAAGCATGATGTAGATAACTTGTACAATGATGTTCCTGTTCAAAATACGTATTCAATGAAGACCAGTGATCAAAGAACTTCATCAAGTTCCCCAACAAAAGAGAATAAAGATAATGGTGCCCTAGGGTTATTAGCAGCATATGGAGACTCTTCTGATTCAGAGGAAGAAGAAGATAACAGACGCTTAAATACGGATACAGATGGCAACGAGGAGGCTAGAGATGGTCTATCTTCTTCTACATGTGAGAAAGACAAAGAGGTGGACGTATCACATGCTGCTACTTCAAGCTGTTCGACGCTTTCTTGTATCAAAGGCGGGAATACAACATCACCTGTAGAAATAACTTTACCGTTCATTCCGAGATCTGATGACGATTTCTCTCGGTTACACGTGTTTTGTCTTGAGCATGCTGCGGAAGTGGAACAACGACTTCATCCTATTGGGGGAATTAACATCATGTTATTATGCCATCCAGGTAACAGACAAAAACTACAAGTTGTTTTTTGAAAGTGTGATGACATTGCTTAAGACAACGCTATTTTGCAGATTACCCAAGGATAGAGGCTGAAGGAAAGATAGTTGCGAAAGAGCTTGGTGTCAATCACGAGTGGAATGATACTGAGTTCAAGAATGTGACCCGAGAAGATGAGGAAACGATTGAGGCGGCGTTGGCAAACGTAGAAGCCAAGGCTGGGAACAGTGACTGGGCTGTGAAGTTGGGTATTAACCTTTCTCACAGTGCTATCCTCAGTCGCTCTCCTCTGTACAGCAAGCAGATGCCTTACAACTCCGTCATTTACAATGTGTTCGGTCGCACCTCTCCAGCAACTAGCTCACCCACAAGACCCCAAGTTTCTGGTATAAGATCTTCCAGACAGAGGAAATATGTTGCTGGAAAATGGTGTGGTAAGGTTTGGATGTCGCATCAGGTGCATCCTTTTCTGCTGGAGGAGGACTTAGAGGGGGAAGAAACTGAAAGAAGTCATCTGCGAGTTGCTATGGATGAGGATGTGACTGTTCATGGTAATGATTCTAGAGATGCAACCACAATGTTCGGAAGAAAGTATTCTAGGAAGAGAAAGGCGAGAGGGAAGGCCGCGCCACGCAAGAAGCTTACCTCTTTTAAGAGGGAAGCAGGAGTTTCTGATGATACATCAGAGGATCATTCCTATAAGCAGCAATGGAGGGCTTACGGGGATGAGGAAGAAGAGTCTTATTTTCAGACGGGAAACTCGGTTTCTGGTGATTCATCAAATCAAACGTCTGATCAGCAGCAACGGCTCAAGAGGATTCGTGGAGGAGACAAAGGTGTTAAAGAATTTGAGTCAGATGATGATGATGATGAGGTTTCAGAGCGTTCGCTTGGACGAGAGTATGCTGTAAGGGAATATGCATCTTCAGAAAGCTCCATGGAGAATGGCTTTCAGGTTTACAGAGAGAAGCAGCCAATGTATGGTGATGATGATGATGATGACGATGATGATGATGATGATGATAACTATAGGCACCCTGGAGGGGTTCCAAGGAGCAAACGGACTAAAGTTTTTAGGGATCTGGTTTCATATGATTCAGAAGAAAATGGCGTTTATCAGCAAAGGGAAAGAGTATTCACAAGTGATGCACAGACTAGTCGAATGGGTGTGGAGTACGATTCAGAAGAGAATTCATTGGAGGAACAAGACTTTTGCAGTAGAGGAGGGAAAAGAAAGCAAACAAGGTCCATAGCTAAACGTAAAGTAAAAACCAAGATAGTTCAGAGTCTGGGAGACACTTTGCTACAATCTGTTCCCAGAAAGAAGAATCAAGATTTGGATTTGTACATGGAGGGACCTAGCACACGGCTTAGGGTGAGAACCACGAAGCCCTCAAGAGGATCTTCAGCGACAAAACCGAAGAAAACTGGTAAGAAAGGAAGAAATGTTTCCTTCTCAGGAGTCGCAAGTGAAGAAGAGGTGGAGGATAATGAAGAAGAAGAAGAAGAAAGTGAGGAAGCTAGCACACGGATAAGGGTGAGACACGTGAAGCCCGCAAGAAGGTCTTTGGAGACAAAACCGAAGAAAAGTGGTAAGAAAGGAAGTAATGTAACCCTCGCAAGTGAAGAGAATGTGGAGGAAGAAGATGAGGAAGAGGAAGAGGAATGCTTGGGGTACCAATGCGACATGGAGGGATGCACAATGAGTTTTAGTTCAGAAAAACAGTTGTCTCTGCATAAAAGAAACATCTGCCCTGTAAAAGGCTGTGGCAAAAACTTCTTCTCACACAAGTATCTGGTTCAACACCAGCGTGTTCACTCGGATGATCGTCCACTGAAATGTCCATGGAAAGGGTGCAAGATGACGTTCAAGTGGGCTTGGTCAAGAACAGAGCACATAAGGGTACACACTGGTGAGAGGCCTTATGTTTGCGCTGAACCGGGTTGTAGTCAGACATTCAGGTTTGTCTCAGATTTTAGCAGGCACAAAAGGAAGACGGGTCATTCAGCAAAGAAAATCAAGAAAAAGTGACTTTGACTTTTAAAGCCCCCTTTTAGGTCTTTTCTTTTTTAACATGGAATCTCTCTATTATTAATCCATTGGATTAGAAGGAGAATTAGTGGGTTTAAAATTGTTCATCTCGGTCTGGTTATTGTTCTCATTCAAAGTCTTTTAACATTCAGGAGAGCCATTGTCTTGTTTAAGAACATCAGCTCTTCTTGTTGTATTCTCTGTTGTCTTCTTTAATGTTGAATAAATTTAAAAACAATCCTGGTTTTTAGTAGAATTTGTGCTTTGAACTCTCTCTTTCTTCTGTTCATCGATCCTGTTTTCTCTGACAGACTTGACGTCGGTTGGTCTTCTTCTTTTAGTTTCTTATCTTGGTCTCTTGCTTGTAAGGTCTGAGTTGGTGGTGTTGTAACGGGTCGGTTTCTACAGAAAATCGTCATTATATGTTTGTTTGGATGATATTCCGGCTAAGTTTGAAGCAAGTGTGTTTGAATGGTTCAGAGCATAATAAAGAGTGAGGAGATGGGCTTGGGCTTCCTTAATAAAGTTCGATTGTTGATGTTCTGATCTGTTCATTAATGTTAAAGAGTAGCTATTGCCTCCCTCCGTTTCGAATTAAATGTCGTTTTAAAACAAAAATCTATATTATTAAAAGAGAAGTACACTTTAAAAATGCACCTTAGTTTTTCAAGTTATTTACAATGGCATACCACTGAGAATATTAATTAAACTTTCTATAAAAATGTTTGTCTTAACCAGTTTATTAAATGTGTCGGTATCATTTTATTTTTTTATAGATAGTTTCTATTTTAATGCTTGTCTTTTTCAGTTTAGTTAATGTGTTGTCCTAAAACAAAATTTAACTTCTCTTATATTAAATAAATTTCAAAATTATATATTTGTTATCATAAAAAAAAATCTAAGATATTAATTTCAAAATTATTTATTGTCGTAAAATAAAATTTAACTTCCAGTCTCTATTAAAATAATTTCAGGATAAAATTGGATTTCCCTTTTCATCTAAACCAATGTTTATTCACCTCACATAGAGCTAGGTCTCAATAAGTCTAAAAAGTTATCGTATGAATAAATTTTCTACCTTAATGTTATATGTATAATTTCAACTTTTTCTCATATATAACATTAAGATGTACCTGTATAAAAATCAGTGTAAATCATTAATCTATGTAAAATATTACCGATCTACATATATATTTATCTATGTTTACGCTTCCAACCAACTACACAAATCGACTGTTGTTAACCTTTCTCAAAAAAAAAAAAAAATCAAATCGATTTTTCTTATGCTTTCACAACAAACCAAATCAATCATTTTAGAACACAAACAAAATATCTTTATTACTCTATCAAATCTATAATCAATATCAAATATTAATTAACTTTAATATAGTGACATGATTTTCGCTAACTATCTATATTTAGCTAATAAATAATAAATTATACATGTTTTTTTTCTAATAAAATCTGTTTAACTGAACTTGCAGAGTACTCAATATTAAATATAAGATTAAGTAAATGGTTAAGAATGAGGCAATTGCCTATATTCTTGCTAACTACATTATTTTTAGGAAACAATTGATTTGCTTTATAAATGTTATGGACATTTATTAATTAACTAGGTGTAACTAGACATGCAAACAATATACAACTTTGAAACAGAATGAAAAATAAACCAATTATTTCAAAAGAGATTTAATTACTCCATACCTTGATTCGTAAAGAAAAAACATCAGATTCACAAAGATAAAACATTAGACCTTCGATTAATGAGTTTTGAAATCGTCATCGCCATGGGAGAACACCAAAGTCGAGATATTTCTTTTTTTCATTCTTCACAATTTTTTTCTAAACACCGAACGGTTACAAAACAAAATTGTCGGTTAAAATAAGAGAGAGGTCATGAGCCACTAGACCAACTTAATTTGATCTAAAACACTATGGCCCTAACAAAAAATGTAATAACAATGAGCCGATTAAATTGATTTATATATGACTCAAAGTCATTTATTTCAACGTATTTTAAATTAACTAAATTGATTTATATATTTCATATATAATCTATCATTGTTTCATTTTAAGCTTTCTTTATATAATAAAAAATATTTTTCACACATTTGATTGTTTTCTAAAAACTCAAAAAGAACTCAATGTATCACAAGTAACTATTAACAAATACATCATTTAGTGTAAATCAAAAATTAAAAAAAATAAAATAAACATCCGCCCGGTCGGGCGGGTCATGGTCTAGTCTATCTTATTAAAAGAGAAATACACATTTAAAAATACCTTTAGTTTTCACTTTTATTTACACTTCATGCCACTGTAGTATTAATTAAGCTTCATATTTTTATGCTTGTCTTTTTCACTTCAGTTAATGAGTTTTCCAAAATTAAATACACAATTAAATAATACTTTCTATTTTAATACTTTGTCTTTTCCACTTAGATTAATGTGTTTTCCAAAATTAAATTTGAATTAAATACACTTCATTAATTTCTCCATTAAATCAATGTCAAATTCAAAAAAAAAATTACATTTTTATTGGACAAACAATTCATATAAATTATAATATAAACTTTTCATTTAACGAATCTGAACGAAAAAAATATTACCAAATTTGAACATAAACTAGATAATATCAAACGAATTTACAATTTTGGTATCTAAAGAACCATAACCAAACCTGATCCAAACGAAATATTTCGGATATTCAAATGTATTTAGATCATATTTATATACTTCAATATGTTAGCTATTTTTAGAGTTAATATCCAAGATATAAGCTATTTTAAAGTTGTTTAAAATATTTGAAATATAAAAAATAGTCAAAAGTAAACATCTAAAGTAGATAAACAATAATCAAAACACCAAAAATACTTAAAATATATATTTATTCTCCATCCAAATATTCAAGTTAAACTTAAATTTTTAATTTAGGTACTTTGGCTTACATTACTCAAATTTACATGTTATATTATTTTTATTTTTAGATTTACGGATATTTAAAGATATATAAATTTTGAAAATTTAAAATAGTTTAAACGGGTTATCAAACCCGCAAAAATCCGAATCAAACTGGAACCAAAATTTATAAATACACGAATAAAGCTATAATCTTTAAACTCGAAAAATCTCAAACCCAAATAGATTTTAACCGAATTCGAATAGGTACCCAAATATTCACCCCTAACTTAGTCAATATAAAACGATCAACTATTATAATTATTCTATTTAGTATAAATAAATAAAAACTAAAAGTGAAAATTAATATCCGTACGGTCGCACGGGTCAAGATCTAATTTATTTTAAAATAAATGTTGTTTTATAATTTCAATACAAAATTTATTGATTTTTTATTCTAAATTATTTTTCTATTGGTTGAAATCTGGTTAGATCTATTGATAATGATGTTTTTATCTAGTAATTATACAAAATTAAATGTTTTATTAATTTATGTGTTAAAATCTAGAACGAGAAGTAAAATAAAACGGAGGGAGTAGTATTTTGTTCTGGTTTGGGGGGAGGCGTGATGATGATGTTATACGCCAACTTTCGTTCCAAGGGATTGTTCATCATATGCAGTGAATATGTCAATTGGCCGGTTTGTTTATAAGCTCGGTTTTAATTAATTGTGAACGGGTCATGTAAATTCTCAACTAAAAATAGTCTAAATGTAATTTTATATTTTCGGCGAAAAAATAACTTTATGGTTTTGATCTGAAAATGAAACTTCATAGATTTGAGAGATGACAAAATTTTATAGTTTTAACAGAAACATAATTCTGTAAATTTAACAGAAAATATAATTTTAACCGAAACCTGATCAGTAGTTACAAAGGCGTCAAAATAGTCATCGATTGAAACTAAGAAACATTTTCTTTTTAAAAAAATTTGAAGAGAGAAAGGAGAGAAAATATATGGTTTTGATCTGAAAATAAAAGTTTGTGAATTTGGCGAGAAGACAAAATTTTATAGTTTTAACAGAAACACACAATTTTATAGATTTAACGGAAAATATGATTTTAACTGAAACTTGATCAATAGCTATAAAGACGCCTAAATAGTCACCGACCAGAACCAAGAATCATTTTTCTCTCTAAAAGTTTTTGAAAAGAAAGAAAATCATATGGTTTTAGATTTAGCGGAAAGACAAAATTTAACAGAAAAGTATGGCCTGATCAGTAGTTACAAATGCGCCAAAATAGTCATCAATTGGAACCAAGAAACATTTTCTTTCTAAAAATTTTGAAGAGAAAAAGGGGAGAGAATATATGGTTTTGATCTGAAAATAAAAGTTCATGGATTTGGCGAGAAAACAAAATTTTATAGTTTTAACGGAAACACACAATTTTATAAATTTAACGGAAAAATATGATTTTAACTGAAACTTTATCAAGAACTATAAAAACGCCTAAATAGTCACCGGCCAGAATCAAGAATCATTTTCTCTCTAAAAAATCTTGAAAAAGAGAAAATCATATGGCTTTAGATTTGACGAGAAGACAAAATTTAACGGAAAAGTATTACCTGATCAGTAGTTACAAAGGCGCCAAAATAGTCTTCAATCGGAACCAAGAAGTTTCTCTTTCTAAAAATTTTGAAGAGAGAAAGGGGAGATAATATATGGTTTTGATCTGAAAATAAAAGTTCGTGGATTTGACGAGAAGACAAAATTTTATAGTTTTAATAGAAACACACAATTTTATAAATTTAACGGAAAATATGATTTTAACTGAAACTTGATCAATATAAAGACACTTAAATAGTCACCGACCAGAACCAAGAATCATTTTCTCTCTAAAAATCTTGAAAAGAGAGAAAATCATATGGTTTTAAATTTGGCGGGAAAAAAAAATTTAACGGAAAAGTATGATTTGATCAGTAGTTACAAAGACGCCAAAATAGTCATCAATCGGAACCAAGAAACATTCTCTTTCTAAAAAAATTTGAAGAGAGAAAGGGGAGAGAATATATGGTTTTGGTCTGAAAATAAAAGTTCGTGGATTTGGCGAGAATACAAAATTTAATAGTTTTAACAGAAACACACAATTTTATAAATTTAACATAAAATATGATTTTAACGGAAATTAAAGACACCTAATTAGTCACCAACCAGAACCAAGAATCATTTTCTCTCTACAAAATCTTGAAAAGAGAGAAAATCATATGGTTTTAGATTCGGCGGGAAGAAAAAATTTAACGGAAAAGTATGACCTGATCAATAATTATAAAGGCGCCAAAATAATCATCGATCGAACCAAGAAATATTCTCTTTCTAAAAAAATTGAAGAGAGAAAGAAGAGAGAATCATATGGTTTTGATCTGAAAATAAAAGTTCGTATTGACGAGAAGACAAAATTTTATAGTTTTAACAGAAACACACAATTTTATAAATTTAACGGACAAATATGATTTTAACCGAAACTTGATCCTAAATAGTCACCGACCAGAACTAAGAAACATTTTCTCTCTAAAAATCTTGAAAAAATAAAAAATCATATGATTTTAGATTTGGCGGGAAGACAAAATTTAACGGAAAAATATAATTTTAACCGAAACTCGATCAATGGCTACAGAAACGCTGAAATAGACATGGACTATGGACTAGAACCAAGAAACATTCTCTCTGTGAAAGATTTGAAGAGAGAATCATATCTTTACGAGAAGCGTTTCCAGAGAAAGAAATCTGAAACGCATAAAAATGGTTAGGAAATCAGAATATGTTTCCTTATAGTATGTAAATGTAGATAAACAAGAAACTATTAGAACTTTGTGTAATAATAATAGCAAAGCAACGGTTTCTTTGGGAATCTAATTCCCGACGATCTTGAAAAGTCAAACCAAAAAAAGAGAAAAGAAATCCAATAAAAGGAATAATATAATAATAAAAATAAAAGCGAACAACTTTATTACTTCTCTCTCGTCTTCGTCTCTCTCATTTACAACACCCTTTGATCTTCTTCTCCTTCTTCTTATTAGGGTTTTCTTGTAATGTGTCTGTAAGAAGAAAAAACAACATGATAGGAATCTCCGGGTCAATTTCAGACGGGGTCGAGACAGAACCTGTGTCTGGATCTCCTTCTGATCTCAATCAGGCGGCGGATGTCGTCGTCCTGAGTAACGAGTTTCAGAATGTGGTTCTGGATGAAGTTTCCAAGGATGGGAAGAAGATGATGAGTGTCTCTGAGGGTGATGGGAAAGCCCTAGAGGAAGAGGTGGAAGAAGAAGATTGTGTGAGCGAGGAGGAGGATGAGAGTCAAGTGTTGTTGTATCCGGTGAGGCCAGGAGCAGAGGATTGCGCCTTTTACATGAAAACAGGGAGCTGCAAGTTCGGATCCACTTGCAAATTCAACCATCCTCTTCCAAATCCCAGCAAAATCCAAGTGAAAAAAACTTCACTTTACCTACATTAGTTCTTCTTTATTTAGTTCGTATGCTCTGTCTTTACGTGAAAGAAGGTTCTTCTGACAAGGACATTAGTTCTTCTTTATTGTGTGTTGTTTGTTTAGTTAAGTCTTAGGGAAGGTTTGCTTATATAAAGATGCATCATTTATTTTTTTAATCAGTGTCGCATGTGTATTTGAGTTAATATATAGTATATTTTTATTTGTGCTTCCTTTGCTGGACCAAAGGAAAAAAGAAAAGCTTTGTTTAGTGAGTTTATGTTCTGTCTGAACTGTATACGCTTCTGATGGAACCACACTTTCAAGGATTCTTCTTTAAATTTTTTGTCTTTTATAATGTTTTTTTTTTTGAAGATTGCTAAGGAGAGTAAAGTAAGAGAAAAGGAAGAGGATGCTACTGATAAAATGAGACTCATGGATTGCAAGGTTGTTACCCCCATCTCTCCTTTGTAATTTTATCTTCATGTGTGGCAAATAACTGATCGTTCAGTTCTTTTATGTTTGTTTTCAGTATTACTTCAGGACAGGAGGTTGCAAATATGGATTAACTTGTAGATTCAACCACACTAAACCAAACTCTGATCTTCCCTCACCACCTGAGCTTAACTTCCTCGGCCTTCCCATCAGACCTGTAATTCCCCCTCCCCTTTTTTTTTGTCAAATGCTATATAATGATATGCTAACAAACAACCCAATTGGCAGGGAGAAATTGAATGTCTTTTCTACATGCGCAATGGCTCCTGTAAGTTCGGAGCTGACTGCAAATTCAATCATCCTGATCCTACAACTCTTGGAGGAACCGACTCTCCCTCTTTTCATGGTAATACCAATGGTGGATCCATCGGATCATTTTCCCCCAAAAATACATTCCAACCAAGTTCAGCATCCTGGTCTTCACCGAGGCATTCCAACGGCACTGCTCCTTTTATTCCATCCATGTTGTCTCAGAGTCGTGGAGCTTCATCTCAAACTCCCGAGTGGAATGGCTATCAGGTCAGTAAAACTTGTGAAATCTTAATAATAATAATGTTTGATTTTATTTTTTCTTACATCTTTTTTGTATTTGGTCTAGGCTACTACTACTATGTATCCATCAGAAAGGAGTGTGTTTTCTACTTCCACCACATACCTTATGAACAACAACAACAACTCAGCAGCTGAAACAAGTATTTTCACACCATACAAATATCAAAAACCTGCTGAGGAGTTTCCAGAACGTCCGGACCAGCCTGAGTGCAGTTACTATCTCAAAACTGGGGATTGTAAGTTCAAGTTCACTTGCAAATACCATCACCCTAAGAACCGTTTGCCGAAACAGCCTCCTTATGCTCTCAATGACAAGGGCTTGCCCCTTAGGCCTGTAAGCTCGTTTGTCTTTTTTTTTTTCCTTGTCTGCTTCTCTCTTCTTTGATGTTTGATGGACTCTTTTTGACTTGAACTGAAATCTAGGATCAAGTCATCTGCACACATTACAGTCGCTACGGCATCTGCAAATTTGGCCCAGCTTGTAGATTTGACCATTCCATCCAGCTCCCGGATTCGACAGGAAGCTCACATGCTGTGGTAGAACCTCCCCAGGTCGGTGCTAATGGGAATGAAAGTGACGGTTGGAATTGACACCAAGCTTCATGAGCTTGCATAACTGATACGTCTTGTCTTTTATCGTGGGGTTTTTCATTTTTTTTTTCAATTTTCGTCACAAAACGTTTAGGTCAATTACACATTCTGAACAATGTCTATGTGGCAAGCCCTATCCTCAGTGCTTTTGACAGATTTTTACCAAAGAACTTTTGTAATCTACCTTACCCACCACACTCTCAGTCTTGAGGTTAAATGGAGCCTGCATGTTTCTTTCTATTTGTTTACTCGTTCAACTTTATTACTGGATTTTGCTTTGGAATGGTTCATGTTGGGTTTGACGGAAGCTAAACTCTTGAACAGAGTCGCTAGATTCCAGATGTAGCTGCTGAAAAACTGTGATCAGTTTTTTATGTTTTGGAGCCTGAGGACCGTTGATGTTTGTTTTTTTGTCGCAATGGGTTTTGAAACGCAGGCTCTTAGAGTAAAATCATATAACATGACGTTTGTGTAGTATGACAGGCAATATACAGCAAGAACAATGTATAAATTTATTTATAAACCCAAATGTATGTGGCCAAAACAAAGTTGAAACGAGAAACTAAAAGAACAAGGAGAGAAGTTTGCAACGGCATCTTATACGAACAAAGGTTTGGTCGTTGTTTACTCTGCTCACCGGTTCTGCTTTCTTACTATCGAATTAGCGGAAACAAAGCCATCTCTTCTGCAACACAGAAGAAAGCTAATATCTGTGAGTAGCCTAGCTTTTGTCAAGAAACCATTGGAGTGAAACATTTGAATGGGACCCTTCTATATAAGGCCCCTAATAGTAAAATAAAACTGTTTTTACATGTTAATTTATAAAAGGTGGTTTCAACATAATATATATGAAAAATATATAAATTTCTGGAATTATATATACCACTTAAAGGTAGATAATTTATTTTCTCCTCTTTGTTTTTGTTTTCTTTAGATAAATTTGTTTTGCTTGTATATTTTAGATACAGATTTAATATTTTTTTGGTACTAAAATAAATTTGAATGGGTTGGGGTGGAAAGAAGAAGGTACCTTTTCTCGTTGAATTTGGGGATTACGTTTATTATGGTGGTTGTTTTTCCGCTGAGGCTCAACGTTTACTGGAGGTGTAACCAGACTCTCAGGACCCGCGACAGCTGTTTTCTTGGTCTTCTTGTCGTCACGAGCCTGGTTGAAGATGACGGTAAAACCTTGGGCTGAGGCTGGATTAGTGGCGTCCCATTCCCCAAACTTTGGCAATTGTCTTCCTTTGTTTCCCTACAGGAACACATTTGTTCATCATCGAAATGCAGCAAGACAAGATGATTCATAATTCGATCGATACATGATGTAAGATGTGAAGACAAGGAGATGAATGTTGTTGTTCTTACCGTTGCCATTTCCAAATTAGAACAGAGGATCTCGTGTCTGATACGAGTAGAGAATGATGATGATGATGGTATGGGAAGAGGAGATGAAGTTTTAATATAAAGTATGAGAAAGGAGGACCACGTCGTCGTTGAAAGTTGAAAGACATAATCAATTCTTTGTTTCATACACCTTTCTCCTTCCCGCGTTTTTCCCACCAGAAAGAAGAAATACCTAAAATAAATTAGTAAATTAAAAATAAAAATATTGCAGAACAAAGACTAAAAAAGTGGAGTATAGGCAAATGTTCTTGTCTCCTCCACCAATTTCACTATGCATCAAAGGTATTAGACCAACTTCAGCAGCCTTTAGAAGAATTTCAGAATCTGTAGGCTGCTACTATATGCCTTCTAGGATCACAAATGGTGGCGTTGGAATAAATAAATTTAAAAAATTTGGTCAATTCTGCAATACCTTTTTTTGAATATATACTAAATTTACTCAAAAAGAAAAATACACTGTTTTTTGCATCTTGGGCTACATATTTAAAACTAAAACTACTTCTAAGACATTGAGTTATCTGGTAGAGAGCCACACACAGAGAGCTGCTGCATATTTGAAGTCTCCAATTTGTCTAAAATGATAGACATCTGTTTCGAATTTGTCTGCCCAGCATACTAACCAATACAGAAACTGTTTCTGGAGTAGTTCCATGCCTTCTATCATTTCGTTCACGCCAAATGGATTGAATCGAGAATTGGAGAATATATCTGAAGAGGAAAGAGGTGAGTAAGTCCTGACTGGTGTCTTTGATTAGGCTCATTAACTCTGTCCAGACGGTTGTAAAACAAAATTAATCATTTAAACTATAACTAGGATAGTACCCGCGCTTTAAAAAGCGCGAAATTATCTTTTAGAGTCAATTGGCTCATAATACAAAAAGAACATGAATATTAACAATTTACTTATAACAGTAAACTTTTGTGTCTAGCAATCAAGGCACCATAGAATTTCGGTTATTCATCTAATTAGGAAGAAATCTTTTTGTACATGGTGTAATTTCTATATTTTTTATTGATAATTTTTTTAAAATGTCTGTTTGGTCACTAATATGTTTTGATAATAGACATTCAATTTTCAGTTTTTTTCCAAATTATATATTTTTTATTTTCAATTTGGTTGTGGTTTGATTGTAGTTTTTAAGCTCAAGAAATACCGGAACAATTCTATTATTTATGAATTTTGTTTTGATTTAGTTCAATAACAATATTAGTAACCTGATAAATTTTCGATCCTGATTCTGATTTAGGTATCTATATTTAAATTACAATTTTCTGGTTTTTATTTTTCTGAGTCATGTTTCATTCTAATGGTATTATTTATTTAACATTTTATTTTGTAGTTTACTGTTGTCATTCCTTCAAAATTTATGTCTTTGGTTATGTTGTTATGTAATGGATTTTATTTTACATATACGTTGTATTTTGTCACTGAAATTTACGATGTAGAAATATATTTTTGCTTTTATCATCTAATTCATTATACTAAAGAGTTTTCTCTTTTGTGGGGGTTATATTATGTGCTATATATTATTTGGATAAAATATATATTTTATAATAGGATTGGGTTGGTTTATCATATCTATTATATGGTGTTCTTTTTATTTCTCAAAAGTTATTTGTTTTTGTCTTAATTACTTCAAATTTCTTTTTGCTGGTCACCATTGAAAATCTGCAAATTTTAAAACTAAAAGTAAGTTGCTACCAGCCTACCACGCACAATAATTTGTAGATAGATTAGAACAAATGGTTGGATTTTAAACTGTTTTTTGTTGGCATACGAAAACAGTATCTGAAATGTGGGAAACTTTTTCTCTGTCGTTTTATTTTTCATTAAAAGCTAAACTTGAACTATAAAATTACAATTGGACTTGAAACTGGAATTCTAAATAAAAATCTCATTATCGAAGTAGCAAAATATAAGGATTGATATTATAGTGACATGTATCCCCACACATGATCTTTGATAATCTTTGTTAGTAGAAGCATCACCGACATAACCGCCGGACTGTCGCTTCACCAAGCAAATCATCGGTGAGTCTAGCTATGAAACACCACAGAATGACCTTTTTCTTCAACTCCAATTGATTTGATTTTAAAAATGCTGGTTCCTCATTTTTTCTAAGATCAAGCGAACTTAATCCTCTCCTCACAAGAAGCTTTTCTTCAAAAGCCCAACCATGAAAATATTTCACCATGAAAATAACAAAGATATTAATCTGGGAGGAAAGAAGAAATCAAGTCAATTTATGAAAGGAGAGGACCAATTGATTGTCAGAGGAGAAGGAGACGAAACCCTAAAATAAACAAAAGACAATCAAACTCCGATTGAAGTCGGAAAGTTTAGTTCCAAAAATAAATCGAAAAACAAAATGTATATATTGGTATTTAAGAGCATGAACTCTTCTTAGCCCAACATATTTATTTTAATGAATAGGTCACAACATAAAATGTATAAGTAGCGTGCATATATATATATATTTTTTTGGTAGGAGTAGCGTGTATATATATTTAAGTGATAACATCTTCAATAAGTCCGAAAAAAATATGCCACGGTAATGTTTAAATAGGACTCTAAATTAATAGAGTAGATGCATGTTCAAGTTTCACATGGATAATCAAATAATGAATTGGTGTAGTTTGACCTCTCGATTGTTTCTGATGTTGCTGGTTCTATTATGGCTTGGTGATATTCCCTTTAGGGTTGGGACGGCTCAAGACATTTGTTTTTTAGGCCAGCTCCATTGATATCGAATTCTTTTGGAAAGGTGGAAAGAATAGACTTGTGGACATATATGGGTTTTAGGCTCTGTTTATGTCTTTGTTTTATTTTGTTTGGTTTATGTTCTTTGTCTTTAATTTTTTATCGACGGTATCTCAACTTTCTTCGAGTTAAAAAAAAAAAACTATAATGCATGCAGGCCAATGGGCTTATGAGTATAAATATGGGCCGATGTTTAGGCCCATATATTCATCCGACTTGACCTGGAAATAATCTCCGCCGAGAGAGAGATTCCCACAGGGAGATTCCCGCTCTTTCTTGTCGATCGAGGCGCCAAAACCCAAAAATCGATCCGTCTTTTTAGATTCCATTTTCAAGAGGACGATTCAATTTCACCCGAGGCAACAAAATCGAATTGAAAGAGACACAATGTTCGGGAGGTTGAGACCGCCGCCGTCGTCGCCGGACAGTCTAGAGAGATATCCGGCGAAGATCATCAAAGACGATCCTCTCTCCGTCTACGGTACTCTCTCTCTCTCTCACGATCTCTTTTCCAATTCTCAGATTCCGACCACTTGTTCTTTAATTGACCAGCTCGATTTCAAGATCTTGGTTTCATTTTTTTTTTGATGTCGTTGTAGAGTCAACACTGCTTAAGCTTAAGCAAGGCTCAAGACTTGACGCTGTTGCTCCGTCTTCAGAATCGGAGATTGAGAATCCGTCTTTATCTTCAGATACACAGAGAGAAGCTCATGAGGTGACTCTGTGCAATGGCTCTGATGATGGAATGGCTATAGACTCGGGTTCTTGTGTAAAGAAGAAGAGTCCGTCAGTGCTTTCTATGTTTTGCAGGTACAAGAGTCAAGCTCAGACACGAAACTTGTCTCTCGCTGTGGATACCACTACGACAGAGACTGAGAGTGCTTTGTAGACTCAAGTTTATTCATGTATAAATGTTCTGTTTGTAAGGTGTCTAGAGATACTATGCAATTATATAATTGTTGGTTAATTTTCTACACTTTGATTTTAACCACCTAAAAATTGTAAAAGACAGAAAGAATCATTGTCCCAGTCAAATCTAGAAAACACTTGTTTTGTTCTTATTCTTGAAAAAAAAAAAAAAAAACAATAGAAGTCACTTTAGTGGATGGTGGTGTAATATAAACCATGATCTAGTCCAATGCCTAAATCAACCAAAACAGATTCATTTGAATAAAGTAGGTTTTTGATAATGAGGCCTGGTAAGAATTATACAAAATCCAATTAGAAAGAGAAACACAAGTGCGTAAGTAAACTTGACATTCTAAACTCTAAAAGAATCTGTGTTTACGACGTCTCTGCTGCAGCACGTGGCCATGATTCGAGATTAGAGAAGGGTCTAAGTGCATTGGTATCACCTTATCATACTCATTCCAGTTCACGCCTTGTGTGCTACTTTTGCTCAGTGTGGTAATTAACTTCATTGGCCTAGTTGCAACGTCAAGAGAGACAACAATGCTTTGGGGCAAACAAAAGTAGACGAGGAGAAGATTGTATGGATGACAACACAAAGGTTTTGGATAAAGAATCCGCTTTCTGGTTTCTGGTTGAGTCGCAAAGCGTGACATAAGCATATAGTTTTGGTCATAGAACGTCCAGTCTTGCGGCCAAGGAAGGTCAGTGAAAGAGGTAGGCTCATGCTCTGTCTCCATATTGATCCTTTGTAGTCCGCGAGTGTCCACATATAGAGATGTCGATGATCAACAGATGCAACGAGCTGAGGGATGCGTAGATGGCCTGTGGAGACAGTTAAGGTCTCTGAGACATTGATCAAAACACATGCCTACTCATCCATCGTTCCCACGACATGTCTCATGGTTTTTATGGTGCCTACGCAATTTGGGTTGTAAGCCACGACAGGCCCATCCTCTGCTAACCAATGCAAGGCTCCTTCAAAGGACAAGGCTTGGTATTGTGAGATATCAAACAAAACAGAGTTCTATATTAGAAGTTTAGACAAATGAGTGTTTAATATATAAAAATATCAAATTAATACGAATAAATCTATGCATGTTTGTCTCTTAAATCAAAAGTGGACAAAATCTCATACTAATTGAATAATAAAGTTGGATTTGGGCTCAATAAATCCCAAGAGATATTGAGTTGGACACCATCTGAAATGTGACGAAGGCCGGAATCTAAAAGTAAATCTATGTGAACTTGCTTCTTAAATCCAAAATCGTAATAATCGGACAATAAAGAATTAGATATGGATTCAATGAATTCCAACATATATTGAGTTGGACACATCCGGATTGTGACATTGGATATGGACTCAATAAATTCCAACATATATTGAGTTGGACACCATCTGAATTGTGACCAAGGCCGATGCTTAACCCCAACGCCCTTCCATGTACAAAGCATAGAGTCACATGATAATAATTTGTTGTAATTTAGTGAGTTCATGTCCAACTCTACATTATCCGATTAGTACGATATTTTATACTATAGGTCTAAAAGGTAAATCCGCATAGATTTAATATTGGTTTTTTTCCAAAAGTTCTTGTTCTAATTAGAGTTTGACATTTCTTTATATATTAGACACTTCTTATCTAAACTTTTAATGTAAGACTTAGATTGATATTTCTCATTCTCCTCTCACATTAAGGACCATATTCATCGTGTGTCATTTCCTCCAGCGAATTAAGGATGCTTTCTTTTCCACAATGTCACATGTTCCATGATCTTCTGACCATTTCTGTCACATACCTTCTTTTCCGGTTTGAAGGGTCTTATTCCTATTCGAAAGATATTTTGGTCTTTTTTCAGATATTCATCAAACCGTTCTGATACCAATTTTTAGGATTTGTGTGAACCCATGTCCAATTCATTATTTTCTGATTATTACGTATTGTCCACTTTAGATCTAAAAAACTAGCCCGCATAGATTTACTTTTGGGATTCTTCTCAAAATGTGCAATTCTAATTAGAAATAAGTATCTGTTTATATATTAGATACTTCTTATTTAAATTTTCAATGTAGAACTTAAATTGACATTTTCCCTAATCTAAAGCAGGAATGCGCAGACACCACCAAATTGACAACTTGGTAAAGCCCTTTCGTCCCATTGCCAATTAATCCAATGCGTAACCCCCAAGTCGCACCGCAGGGATCAGGAAGACGAGTCCACTGCATAGTCACATGATTCACAGTATACAGCTCTTCAGATTGCACGCACAACAAACTACCGATTGTGCTGCTTAATTTCTGGTTTTGACTGGTTTCTTTCAACAATAGTAGGTTGGTGCAAACAAATACCTGTTGTTTTCATGCGTTTAGGAATCTACGGATTTCTTTTTGTTTTATTTCAGGAGTATTTTCATGCGTTACATTTTCTAAACTGTGCTATTAAAACGTGCGCGCATGGTCACGGATCGATGTGAGGTGTGAGTCTTGTGACATGACTTCCCTCCTCTTGATCTTCACCTTGAGTCCACCAGCCATATGAGCTGTCAAAAGAGGAACAAAAGCCGGTTTGTCCTTATTAACCGTTACAATCTCAAATCGACTCAGAACATAACCAACCACGTACTTCATCTGCATGAACGCCATCTCCTTCCCTACACAAACCCTGGGTCCAGCCTGGAAAACCGGAAACTTGAAAGGACTAACCGGTTTCAAAACCGGCAGTGTACTCCCCGGTTCAGAATCAAACCAACGGCTCGGCTTAAACTCATCCCAATCCTTCCCCCACAGATTCTCCATCCTCCCCATACCGTACGGGAAATAAGTCACCTTATCACCTTTCTTGACACGTGTGCCGTCAGGCAAAACGTCGTCGCTTGCGGCATGCTTAGAGTCCCACGACACTGGTGGGTAAAGCCTCATGGCTTCACATAAGCAAGCCTTCGTGTAACTCATCTCTTTCAGTTCCTCAAACCCCAGCCCTAAACCTATCAACGGGTCCACTTCCTCCAGAAGCTTCCTCTCCACGTTACCGTTTTCAGACAACAACCAAAACAACCAAGTCATCGCCGCTGATGTCGTATCCCTTCCCGCCATGATGAAACTAATAACCATGTCTCTCACCGATTCTCCGTCGTGCCCGGCGGCTAGAAACCTCGACAGAAGATCTTGTTTGGCTTCTTCTCCGGTACCTCCTATCTCGAGACTCTTCTTCTTAGCTCTGACGATCTCGTGCACCAACACGTGTACGGTCCTAATCGCTTCTCTCAACCTCCTCTCGCTTCCCACGTTCAGCGCTCTCTTCACTTTCCAAACAGCGTAAACCGGCTCCGTGGCACGGCGAGCACTAATCCCAGCAGCTGTATCAAACGCCTCCGCAAGTGGGTTAACGGGTCGGGTCAAATCCAAACAATCCGGATCCCAACCCAAAGAGACTTTACAAACAACATCGAAAGCAAAGCGTTTCAAAACATCTTGCAAGTCCACTGTCCTGCCAGCATCAGCCGCCGCCGACAGCACCGGTAAGAGACGGTTCTCGACTTCATCTTTAAGAACCTCGAAAGAGAAACTCCTGAGCGAACGAGCAGAGAACTCGTGGCTAGCGAGTTTACGCTGCGAGCTCCATGCATGACCGTCGACGTTAAAAATGCCTTTTCCGAGGAGATCACCGAGAAGATCGGTGAAAGGTTTCCCTTTCGGGAAGTTGAAGAAGTTTGTCTTGAGAATGTATTCAACGTTTTCCGGGTTAGCGGTGACGATGGTGCGACGGCTTCCAAGGAGAGGAATCGAGATGGTCTGCGACGGAGAGAGACGGAGGAGTTCGGTGTACCACTGGAGGAGACGGTGACGGTTTTTGTTGAAAGAGAGTGTGGAGCCAATGAGTGGATACGCTCTTGGTCCACGTGCGGTGGTTTCTTGGATCTTTTTAGTTGAGTATGAATAGAAAATTAAGATGATGAGCATTACAAGAAACGCTAGAAGAAAAATGTTTAGAGGAAATGCCATTTTTTTTCTTTTCGCTTTGGTGTGTGTATGAGAAAGTTTGTGAATGAAATTTCTATTTGTATGTGTCTTCAGGTTATTTTACTTCGTCGTGGACTCGTGGGTATTGCGTGTGTCTTATAGGAGAGAAAAGGTGGTGGCGGGTCCGACGTTTAAAAGGGCATCGTTTTAAATAAGTTTTTTTAATCCACATGACACTATATTATGTGGATGGAGGTAGATGTTATTTTTAATTTCTCTTTTTGTCGTAATGTAGGTGTATGGGATTACTCCTTCTTTTATTTAATTTCTTAATTGAAAAAGATGAGAATATTTAAGAATAAGATTGTATCGAGTTCCTAACAAGGTAAGCTACGTTTGACTTATGATTGATTTAAGTAATAAGCTCCACGAGGAAATTTGAACTGTTGTAGAGTAATTTTATATATGAATTTAGCAGGTGGATAAAGTTGTAAAGTACAGTACACTCTTTTTCTTTAAAGATATTATTTATAATATAAAAGTAAATTAAGGCAAATACATTGTTTTTCTATCATACAAAAAAACAACAATATGATTTATATTTTACTCAGTCGAGTCCATCCGAGGCACACTTGTCTTCAAAACTTTGACGTGTTGTAAACGCTTTAGACTTTTTGGAGAGGTGTAAGTCAAAAGCTTATCACGTGTCATATTAGCCGACAAGCGTCACAAAACCACTTATAGAAAGAAACTGTAACGTCGAAAACAGTCAACTTTGTAACGTAACTATATCATTCTGTACGTTTTTTTTTTCATTCATTTCGTATGTTACTACAACAATAATATAAATACTAGATATTGATGGCCGGGTATATTTTTTATTTAATTTTTTTGAAAAATATAATTTTTATGTTTGTGTATTTGTATAATTATATTTCTCTATGATATGTATTTAATAAAATAGATAACCTTATGTAACTATATCAAATAAATCAAATTTCATAAGTAATGTAATAGTTGCAGTTATATTAGGCAAGTTTCATAAATTTCCAATGCAGTTACAAAAAGTGGATAGAAAAATCGTTGCAGTAATATTAGGTAATTATACTAATGGTTGCAGTTATATTAAAAAGGTATCCTGGTTATTAGACAACTAAATTTTGATCCGTCCTTTGAAAAGATAGATATATTTTTTGTTTTTAATAATTTTGTCTAATATAATTTATATGTTTGTGTGTTTGTATAATCATAATGTGAATTTGATAGAATAGATAGTTTTATGTAAGTATATTAAATAATTCAAGTTTCTAAGTATGTACTTGTGTCATATGTGTTTCAAAAATTATTTTAAATTTTTATTTATAATTTGTATTTATAAAGTTGCAATATGCTATATTTTTGTAGTTTCCTATATGATAATAGTTTTAGTTATTTTATTTCTAAACTTAAAGCAGGTGTTTGTATTAGGCGATGTATCGATGTTTACATTCAGAAAGAAAGTGGTGGTTACACTAAAAAAGTAATTGTGGCCCCTGGTTATTAGGCGTGTGTGTGCATGTGGTGGTTACAGTAAGAAAGTAAATTTTGATGCAGTTATATTAAAAATATACGTATTGTTAAAATGATTAGTTGGACATAAACTTACATCAATAGGTCATGCTGCAGAATTAATAGTATTGATGCATATATATATATATATATATATATATTTCTTTTTTTTGAAAAAGGGTTGTATGCATATATTTTAAAAGGTTGGGTAACCACGATTCAAATGATATACGACATCTCCAACAATGGTTAAAATACTATTGACAGAAAAACTTCACTATATTAAAACTGAACTAGAATATAGTAATTGTTTCTAAGACGATGTAACAGTAGTTTTGATATTTGATTTTTTTTGAACTAAGTAGTTGATATTTGATATTAGCTAAAAATATAATAATGCAAAACATAGATGTATGAGTTTAGCTACTTGAAAGTACAATTGTTTTTTAGTATAATTGTTTTCCAAAATGAATTAAAAGTCTTCAAAACAACTTACCGACTATACTTTAGCTAAAATGGTCGGGTGTAGTGTCAAATGAATCTCTAGCCGAAATGTGATTATAGAGTTGAAAAATGTCTTTTCATTTTTCTTTTGTCATCCTTTTCATTTTTGTATGTTCCCTTTTAGGATTGAGTCGATCACGCGCCTGAGTCCGGAAATCACCCATAGTTTTCGTTATTGATATGATACTTTGACTTTTAAATACTCATTCCGTTTCAGAATACACGAAGTTTGAGGAAGTTTTTATGTTTCAAAATAGATAATATTTTTATTTTTGTAATTTTTTTTTATTTTATCAAAAACTTCGTAATCAATTTCATTCTATAGTGTCTTCTGTAATTAGTTAAATAATTTTAAATTTATATTTTAGTCATACTTTTAAAATTAAAAAAAACAAATTTCTTAATAATTGTGAATACTTTAAAACTTCAAGTATTTTAGAACAGAAGAAATATATACCAATGCAAATACAAATGTTCTTTTATGTTCTATAGTCAGAGCTGGGAATTTGAGTTTTCATCCGCGGATTATTTCCCTTTGATCTGTCATGGAGCGGATGTGGATCGACCAATTCAAAAATTAAATATGTAGGTGCGGGTCGAATCGATTTTAGACGGGCGAGTGCGGATGGGCCAAATCTAAATTGCGGACACCCGCTAATCCACAAAAAAAAAAGAAAATTTTCTTTTTCGAAATAATTAACATAATTATTTAACTAAAATTTATATAACCCACGGATCCCGCGAGAATGAGTGTATTAGAATCTTTCTTTACAGATCATGCGAATCAAAATTTGAATCAAAAACTAGTTGATCCGTATGTTGGCGAGACAGGTTGACCCGTAAATCCAGCTCTATATGTAGTAGTACAACTTAAAACAATCAACTTAAAATATAAAGTTTTATGTTCCAAAAAACAACTTTAGCACTTTAAATTTTGAAGGTTTGTATAATAAAATTTCACATTTGAAGTTCTAATGTACACAATTTCATATTTGAGGCTTTTTTTTTACTTTTATGTTCTTATACAATTATCTGTTTTTCAAATTATCGTACTAACTTTTATAGTGATCAATTTAGTCTTTATAATTTTTATCTTATGCAAAATACAAATATACTAATTACAATAAAGCACAATATTATACAAAACAATAGAAGTCCGTGAAGAAGATCTGATATATTTCTTCTTTTAACTCGTTATTTTATGCTGACAAAAAAAACTCGTTATTTTATAATAATTTAATTTTGATTTATTTTTATACTCCCTCTGTATCATCATAAGTGAATTTTAAGATTTTTCACAAGGATTAAGAAAACACAAAATTTTATGTGATTTGTCTTGTTTGTATAAAAATAGCATTAAACAATACTATCTCAACCAATTAAAAAAAGATACACTATTTTGTAATTGGGTAGAGATTTCAAATGACAATTAATTGTATCTAGATTAGTGTGAACTTCACTTATTCTGAAACAAAATAAAGATCATAAAACCCCACTTATATTGGTACAGAGGGAGTAACAAATATGTTAATTATCATACCGGGTCATCAAAAAGATGAAATAATACGCAAATTACTGGATTTGAAGAACAATGCACAACTCCCCTCGCATAAAAAGATTTACTCTTTTTTTTTCTGGAATTTGTGGAAAATTTGGAAGACTGAATAACTTAATCTTCAAACACCAAGTAACTAAGGGCATCATTATCGGTAACAAAATTTAAAGTCCTTATATTTTTTTTCTTTTTGGTTTTTATTCGAATTTAAAAAAATAAAAATAAAATAAAAACGAACCAATCGCGGGCCACCACGTTTCAGTGGGGCCCGCGAACAGTTAATAAACTCAACAAGGAGGTCGCTTAGTTAACAGACTTTCTTCTCTTTTTTTGCCTTGGTCCTATCGCTATGTGGTCCCCCTCCCCTTAACAACCCCCTAAGAAACCAGCGATAATCTTGCTCTAACTGGAGACTCTTGTAGCGACTACTGCCACCGATTGCGGGAGATATCCGAAGGATTTCTGCCACTTGCGAGTTACAAATCTGGTGCAACATATTGCCAAACTTGATATTTTTATTTTAAAAATTAAACTAGAATTTGATTCGCCTCTTCACAGATATTTGATTTAATTTGTATTTAAAGTAAATCATAAATTACTGATTTCATAAAATGTCCATGTATATTTTTGTTATGTTTTGTAAATTACATTTAGAGTAGAAAATATTGTTTTATAATATAAATGTTTGATAATAATTTATTTGTACATAATATTATATTTAAAATTTTATAACTTAATGCAATTTGATGTAATTGTACTTTTGTATATTAACTTCTTGTTTTTTTATTTATTTAAAAATGAAACAACATACTAAATTTTTTATAACTTGATGCAATTTAGTTTCTATGAATTATTATTAGTTTTATGATATTTTATTTTTTTGAAAATTGTACTTTAGAAAATATTTATATTTGCCTAAACTAAATAATGTAACACTATATATAAATATTATTTTATATAAATATTATTTTATATAAAATATGCTATATATTTCAGTTTGTGTTTTTATTTTGACCACAAAGAAACAATAGCCATATGTTTGTTATAACCGCTAATAGTATAATACCGATTTAATTAAAACTAGACCTTGACCCGCCCGACCGGGCGGGTATTTATTTTCTGTTTTTAAATTTTGTGTTTATATTAAATGATGAATTTGTAATATTTGCACATAAATTCCGATTGAAAATTAATTTTTGCAGTTATAATAAAACTTAAAATTAAAAGCTTAATAAAATATTTTGATACATAATTTAAATTTCTTAATAAAAATAATATAGAGGTGGGTCATATTTTTTCCAATTTCAAAATCTTAGCATTCCAAAATAAATTTATAAATACATAAAATATATAAACCATATTTGGAACAATATTTCTATCAAAATAAATTTGTTAAAGAAAAATAATTTAGCGATGTTGTTGTTTATTTCTAGAGTTTGACCCGTGACCGTATAAATATTTACTTTCATTTTAAATTTTTATTTGTACTAATGGTATAATATATATATATTTAAATTAAAATGTATTACATAATTATTAATAAAACATTTTAAAACAGAACAATTTTATTTATTATTATATTTTGTGATTTTGATCGTATATTATATCACAGTGTATCATATAAACAAATCCAACATTTATAACTTATTATATTTATATTATGAAACCATTATACTAATAATATATGAATAAATTATTTTATATTTTATTTATATATTATATAAATTGATTATGATGTGTGATTTTTATTTTATTATTTATACCAATAAATATTAAAAATATTTAACATGTTAAAACGAAGTATATTGGGAAATCTATTTTCGTAAATATTTGATTAATAAGATTTATTATTTAAATTAAGAAAATACATTAAATACTTAAATCTATTATTTAAATTAGGAAAAGATAAGCATACTTAAATATAGGTTCAATAAAGACAAGTATACTTAAATATAGGAAAAGACAAGCATACTTAAATATAGGTTCAATAAAGACAACTATAATTAAGGAAAATGCATTTACAAATCAAAAAAAACAACTATAATTAAGGAAAAATAATTTATTACTTCAGTGGCATTCTAATGTAAATAACTTCAAAAATTTAGGGGTATTTTCAAAGTGTACTTCTATTTTAATAGTATAGATAATTAACTATTAAGTTATGAATATTGATCTGATTAGATAAATTTTGAAATTGTAATTAATTATTTTAATTGATTTAAATGTTGTGGCATAATCTATAAAAATGTAAAAATGAAATATTTAATTTATTTTAAATGCAGTGGTTAAATCTATAAATAAAAATAAGCCTAACTCTATAAACAAAAGAAGTACCAAAAGTTATTTTTAATTTTAATAATATAGAGATACAGTCATTTCGTTTGAAAAATAAATGTCATTTTTATCACATAATTTCTTATATAGATCTTGAGGAAAAAAAGTTATCTTGATGAAGTAGATTCATGCCACTCACGCTAATTAGGATATCTTTTTTTTTTTGAAAAAGGGCTTTTATACTAATCAGGATATCTTCTCGTGCACAATATGATAAACGGCCAAAAAACACTCGTGCAGATAATAATGAGCGACCAAAAATCAACGGCGCCGTTCTACGAATTAGGTGATACCAGGATAAGTTTATTTGATAGCGAAACAAAAACAGAGACAGGAGAAAAGGAGTACTACCTAGCCGTTTTTAATTCTTCAATAACTTTCATCAAGTTCACCGTCCACAAAACAAAGCTGAAACATATGTTTAGATCTTTTTCTCAAAAAAAAACATATGTTTAGATCTTTCTTACACCATTTATTGTATGATATCTCATGCTGGTAAATTATCCAAGTACATTTTTATTAAGCTATTCAGATATATCAACCTACAAATACAAAATGGCGTGGAAATGCGTTTTTACAAATTTGGAAGGAAAACACGTTTTTCAAATTTGATGGGAAAAAGGAGTTTTCGTGTTTTGGTGAAAAATACGTTTTGGGGGTTTAGCGTGATAACATGTTTTGTGATTTTTGCATGAAAATATGTTTTTGACGTGAAAACATATTTTTGCAATTTTGACAGGAAAACACGTTTTTGTGATTTTAGCGAGAAAACTCGTTTTTGTGTTTTGGTGGAAAATGCGTATTGGAGTTTTTGCGTGAAAACATGTTTTGATTTTGGTATGAAAACACGTTTCTGCAACTGTGGCGAGAAAAAACGTTTTTACAATTTTCGTGGAAAAACCCGTTTTTGCAATTTTTACGGGACAAT
The DNA here is from genome assembly GCF_000801105.2 of Raphanus sativus. Lineage (NCBI taxonomy): Eukaryota > Viridiplantae > Streptophyta > Magnoliopsida > Brassicales > Brassicaceae > Raphanus > Raphanus sativus. Next base: position 40,503,160 of record NC_079516.1, on the reverse strand, counting down.
GCATTTTTGGGAATTTTGGCTTGAAAAATTAGTTTTTAGGTTTTCGCGGGAAAATACGTTTTTTGGATTTTGTCTGTTTTTATGTATGACAAAATGATATTAGATTTAGGTTTCTAATTTGTGTATTACATTAGGGGCATAATAAACATTATAAATTTTTGAATAAACTATTTCCATTCAAATAATCTGAATTGGTTCAGCTGAATAGACTTTAAAATTAAGCATAAATTTCCAAAGTCATTTCCATTTGGATGAATTACACTTTAAGTATCTAAACAAATAAATTTTTTATCTTCATCCAAATAATTCATCCGGATGGAAAAATAAACAGGATCTCAGATCTTGAGTCAGCTTAAAGAATATGAGATATGTAAACCTTTTAGCTGATTCAAGATTTGAGTCAAAAAGTAATGTTGTATTATAATACAACTACTACAGTCTAATAATAGCCTCCACAGTCTACAGACTCAACACTAACGAAACAAACAACCAAAACGAGACTTGAAAACAAATAAGAACAAATTACAATGTTCAGCTAACAAAATCCTTTATCTTCCAAAACAGACTAGGTGTTTTCCTTTGCAGCAATAAATTCTATAAGAACTAAAAAAATTATGCTTATTTAAATTTTATTATTTTCTTACCATATTTTAAAATAAATTTTGTTTTAGTTTAACATAAAATTAAGATAAATGTAAAATTTTGTTTTTTAAAATTATATTTAAAAATAAATATGTATACACATTAAAAATATAATCTTAGATAGTTTTTATCTATTTATTTTGGATAAAATATAATGAATCAAATTTTATAAAATTAACTAAAAATTTGATATAAAGTTATATAATTATCAAAATATAAAACTAAACAATATTTCTAAAATTTGTAAATATATAAAATAAACTAATGATAATTATGATTTTATATTATATTTAAAAAAAATTGTAGAAAAATTAGAAAAAAAATTTGGTACTCAAATTGTATAATTATAAAAATATAAATATACAATATTTCGAAAATTTAAAAATTTATTATATTTCTATTATTATTTTATTTAATGTCATATTTAAATAAATTTACTTTAGTGATGATGTATAATTTACTACCATATTCTAAAATAACTATCAAAAATATAAATCTACATTAAACATATTTATCAATGTCACATTTATTTATATGGCATATTATCTTTCTAGTGTTCCATGTCTCATTTATTTAGTGAATTTAATTGTAGAAATAACATTTATCAAAATCACTCTGCAAATAATATCTAGGATACTCTAATCTTTATTACTTATTTCGTTTCATTTTACTTATCGTTTTAAGTACATACACAGACATTAGAAAAATATTTGATTTTGTATATTATCGAAATAAGAATATCATTATCTATACACCTAGCCATATTTTAACTAATATAAAAATAAACGGAATAATTTTATTAATAATTTTTACATTAAAACTACAATATCACACTTATTTTAAAACGAATTTTTTTTTTACGACGTATAATCTGAAACGGAGGGAATATCTATTTAAAAAGCAAATGGACTGTTCTGATCAAATTAAAAACATTAGGGGTCGTATTCGAAAATATGCAAGACATTCAGGTCCATTCTTTTCTTCTCTGCTGTCTCGATCTCTACTATACTTACTATGCTGTCTCGATCCTAACTGTTTGATATCTTGCATATTTGCATTGTTTTAACCATTCATTCATAAGCTTTTGCATCATATAGATTAGGATTTAGACATGTTTAGGGTGCATTTGGCATACATATGTCTCTATCAGGTATTGGAACACCACATGGAGTTCTTGGAGACATTAAGAAGCAATGTGATCAAAAAGGGGGTGAAAGACGAGCATGGATGGAGGCCTTAGAGAAATCTTCTGTTGCTAATATTTTGTGGAGACAGGAAATTGAGTTAGCTTTCTAATGGAAGTGGTTTCAAGTCATTTGGAGATGTAATGGAGAAGTTACGATCAATTTACTAGAGGCATATCCATCCTAGTCGAGAACCGCAGAGTGACCTTCCGGAGCGATCCCCTGAGGTAGCTCCCAACCAGAGCGACCAACCAGAGTGACCCACCTAAGTCGCTCGCGTTTTCATCGCCCGGAGACACAAAAATGGAGGCTGGAGCGACCTCTCAGAACGACCCCCCAAGGTCGCTCCCAACCCCAGAGCGACCTCCTGGAGTGACCCTCTGAAGTCGCTCCGCGTTATCTGCTGCACGATTTTATTATTTTTCAAGGACCTTTTTGCAATTGTTGTGCACGTTTTTGCACTTGGAAAACCTAATGTTTAAGTACTATGTAGCCACCATTTGGAAATCTATATTTTATCTATTGAATACACAAAACTCTCTCAAGAAAAATTCTCTTTTGGCTTTGATTGTTCTTGTGTTCTTGTGATTTTCTTTCTACATCTCTATATGATTCATCTGAAATCCATCATGGGTTTAAGAGGAATCATGGAGATTAGTGAGTAATCACCTTTTGGATTCATGGGTTAGGGCGATTAAGGATGATTAGGCTAGTTCTAGGATGTTTTAGGTATAAATCATACTTGTTCCTTGCATAGTAGAGTGATCTTAATGCATCATTTGAGTAGGCCACTCAAAGGGTGATCTCTAGGCATTTCTCACCCGACAGGTGTTTGATGAAATACCTGAGTCAACTCTCCTAGGCTTTTAGTGTACTTTGCCAAAGAGATTTGTTGTTAAAGATGCTAAGATAGCTAATAGACTTGTTAGTAATGATTGCTTGCATGTTATTCAACCAAAGACATTTGATGTTTGAGACATGTTAGCAAATGAGCATTCATCTAGACATAGAGCTTGATTAGAATTGTGTCTAGGCTTAAGGTTGATAGTTTGATTTATCATTTACATTCCTTAGTTCGAAACCTGATCACCCAAGATCTAAATCCCTATACCCATGAGTTCTCCTTTCCAATAGCTTAAAAGTATCATTTTTATTGCTTTGCATTAGCTTTAATCATTAGTTTAGAAATCATCAAATCACTGGCTGCACTTAGATTAGGCAAATACTTGCATTCTCACTGCTTTGAGTCCCTCAGAACTGGTTCGACAACTTACTACCACTATACTATCATTTGACTTAGGAGCCTCAAAACTTCTAACATCAAATTGAAGGTACCAAGTATTTGATCATGTTTGTTTTCATGATTTTGAGTCTCATGCATTGCATATTAGATTCTTATTTGCATAGAAAAAAAAAAAATTATATTTGGGGGCCAAGACTTTTCACAATAAGAGTTAGATACTTCTCCACTTATCCCAAAAAGACTAATCACTTAAGCACAAAGAGCCAAACCTTTCATATTCCCAAATCACAATCACAACACTCACCCCCTTCCTATAGCTAGACAATAGAGTGACTAATCTAGCAAGAATGGAGACTAAGCATTGTCGTTCCCAATACTCTCAACATTATGCACATGTAAAGCTTTCTAAAGAGGTCTCACTCAACAAATAATGATGGTTTAAAAATGAGGTATGGGTTTTGGGAGTGGAGTACCACTTGAGTTTGTCAAAAAGATTGGTAAAACAGATGGGACAACTCAAGTGTGTATATCCATGACTTAGTACACAAGAGACCATATGCAAGAGACCTTAAAACAGGAGCTTGCTTCAAAGAGAGAGTATCAACAGTCAAATGAGTTTCAAGAGGAGCATTTAAGGCGCAAAGTTTACAAGCTTTCTAAAGGGTGCTCAAGGTACTTGTCATGATTACAAAATCGTTACCTTTTTTCACTGTGATATTACCCGAGAAGATGGCGAGTGTGCCGGAGATAAAGATAGCGAGAGGAGCGAGAGCTTAGGGCATGGAAGTGAGGTGTGGAGCCCGGAAGCTAAGCTAGGGATGCGTGTGGAAGATCTCTGGGATGAGCAGAAGCCACAGCTCAGCCCTGACGAGAAGCTCAACGCCTGCTTCGAGACCATCCCTGTCTCTGCTTTCCCTCTCTCCTCTCCCTCTCAAAGTAACAAGATTCCGGTTTACTTCCGATACTTGTGTCGGTCCGGTTTATTGTTCTCTTTGTGATGTGTTCTTTTTTTCTCTTTCTAATAGCGTTTCTGTTTTCAGATATATGAGGATGAACCAGTTCTTCAGGCGTTTAAGCTGATGAGGAGAAAGAGGATCGGAGGCATACCCGTTATAGAAAGAAAAAGTGAGAAGCCAGTAGGCAATATCAGCCTTAGAGATGTTCATTTTCTCCTGACTGCTCCAGAGATCTACCATGACTACAGGTTTTGATACTTAATAATAAATCCTACATCTTTCGGTAGGCATTGGTCAATGCTTTCTCTTTGTATCTTTTTTTTTTCATTAGGTCAATCACAACGAAGAACTTCTTAGAAGCGGTTAGAGAACATCTGGAGAAGGGTGGGGATACATCAGCACCTATACTGAGTGGTGTTATGGCTTGCACTAAGAACCATACGCTGGAGGAACTGATTTTGATGCTGGACGCTGAGAAGATCCATAGACTATATGTGGTGGATGATGCAGGTAACCTGGAAGGACTCATCACTCTCAGGGACATCATCGCAAGACTTGTGTATGAGCCACCTGGCTATTTTGGGGATTTCTTTGACGGTGTTATCCCTCTACCTCAAAACTACAGAGTCTAACAAATTTGTCTTTGCTTCTCTGTCTGTTTGTGCCAAAGTTCTTGAATTTGTGTTGTAAACGTTCAAACAGAAACAATAAAAGAGGAAAAAGAGCTAATCTTTGAGTGAATATGTCTGAAATATACTTTGGTACCTGGTCAGAGTAAGAGTAAATTCACTTTGATGTTGGCCATGGCTAACAGCTACGTAGGTAACATCTCAGACATGTAGTCTCTCTTCCACGAAATAGATTTACCTCAGCAACACGTAAACAAGTATGAAGCAAGTCCATGTGACTGCATCGAGTTGGCTTGTCTGTTTAGATGTTTGATGTCAAAACAACCGTTTAGCTGAAGACACTAACGGTATAACATTAGTAGAGTACCTTATTAAGATGATAAGATCCAAATTTGAGAAATCAAGCTGAGTTGTTTGAAGTACACAAACCTGTGTAGTAATCTTGGTACACTGATTGCAAGTGACTATTGTCACATAAAATCTTCTGCCAAAGATTTGAGGAACACAAACAAACTTGAATAAACCATCCGGATACACACAAAATATTTTATTAATCTCTTTGCAGGTGAGAGAGTATTTGGTTTTGCATAGCAAATAGATAAGTATTCAACTATATAGTTGTTGCACAGAATGTTCAAAAAGTTCTTATCTATTAGCTCAAGCATGGAAACAATGTTCAAAGAGACTACTAACCTGCCGGGCCGCAGATGCATGGTTTGTGTGTAGTATAGCATTAGAAAAAAAATAAAACAGAAACAGAAAGTCAGAAACATCATAACCAAGCAGTGAAGCAAAACGGATAAGGATTTATAACATCTATTTGCATAATTTGAGGTTTTAGTTTTGTCTTTTAAGTACGGGTTGGCGGCGGGAATGTTCTTCTAATCAACGGAGCAAATGTAGCATAGTGTAAAATTTACGCGCATCCAGTTCAGATTGGCAATCAGGTCTATTTGTCCATATAATATAAATTTTCGGTTTGTTTTTCTTGTTATAATCTGTTCTGAATTATGATCCAAATACACATGGGCCTAAATGCCCCTGATTTCTAAAGTGATTTCTTTTTCTATGTTTTGTTTGTATAAGCATTCTTTTCTTTAGGGGTTTGGCAAAATCATTGCTGTAAAGGTTATAGGTTATAGTTTATGCATTTCTAAAGCAGATTCAACTAATAATAAATAAATGAATCTATACATATACTTCATATGTTACTTTACGTATTTATAAAAAAAAACATTGAATTTTAACAAGTTTTGAGCGCAAGAGTTATGCAATGTGCTGCATTTAAAAGCAATGGTCAATAATCTTCTTTTTGTTAGTGAACCTAGAAACATGGATAAATGAAAAAAAATTCTCTCCATCTCATATTAAATATCGTTGTAAAGAAAAAATCCGTTGCAAAATAAATGTCATTTTAGCATTTTTATATATAATTTATTAATTTTATTTTAATGTATTTTCTATTGGTTAAAATATAAATAGGTGTAGATATAATGGTGTTTTTATATAGAAAATATATAAAAAATGATTTTTAATATATGTGCACAAGTCTAAAATAATGAAAAAGTATATACAATTAGACAAAAAGTTTAAATTCATTAAAACAGGTTTGGAAACTATGGGCCAATATAATACACAATAAGTTAAATAGGTTTTGGATTTCGTGATCTTTAATTTTCACATTCTATCACTTTTATATGTTTCCATTCGAAAAGAAATTGCATCTAAGTTAGGTTTAATCAAAATATCATGAATTCAAGAAAATGTCTAAATGAAAAAATAATGGCTATACTTATTGTTTGTAATAGTATTAGAAGCAAAAGTTATATTATACATGAGACATAGAAAAACAGGCTAGTAACCAAAATATAGAGAATACACTCTTTATCTTCCAAATAAAATATGGAGTACCATTTTATGAGAAGAATTTAATTTAAATGACTAAAATATTCCTACTTAGTAGTTAGTATAGAGCTACGAGTAGTAGTGTAGTACGTTAGCTTTTAGAACCCAAAAACCCACGTGAATCTCCAATTATTACACAACCCACATCCTCATTTTCATATCTTTATATAAAACGGATATATGTTTATGAGAAAAATATGAAAAAGGTGAAAAGGGTTTCTCATAAAAGCCTCTCATGCCTCAATAACGTGATCCGTTATATTTATATCCCATCTTCTCTGTCTTTTCTTCAACGGAGATTTTCTCTACAGCTAATAACTGTACTATTTTGATACAACGGAGATTGCCAAATTACTAACCTCTACTATTTTCTCACTAATGTCAAAGTGCCCCAGTTTAATTTTAATAAATAAATTCTGCAATTGGAACTTCTGAGCTAGCAGGGTCGGATCTGAGCAAATAGTCCAATTAAACTTTTATCATAACCTCCGAAATATTTGGAAGTTGTATATGTAAATATAAATTTGTATGTAAAATTATTAAAACTATTAGTAAATGTTTATAATTTATAAAATCTCAAACCTGGTCTTGATGAATTATGTCGCTGATGTTTTAAACTAACCATGAAAACAACGGTGACGGTTGCATCTACATGTTCTATTATCTTAAACATAACATAACCGTAAACGTAAATAAACAATAGTACTCGTATAGTTTCAGAAAGCATCTATTTGATGATATCGATAACTGCGTTACCAGTACTATTTAACTAACTTCTCGTCTGAACATAATATAGCCTGCATGAAACTCATGATAAAAATACATTTAAAATTTTGGTTTTTGGTGTAGGTACACTTACGAGTGATGATAGATGAAAATAGTAGTGGTTATATTGGAAATTAACCATCTTTTTGTGAGAAATAAATTAACCATCTTTGTCACTATATAATTTTATACGATCAATTCATATCTTCTTCTATTGATATATATATATATTGAAGATGCAAGAAGAGCTTGCAGATATCAATAGTCTTCCGTGACTAATTAGGCGACGAAGTCACTGATGCTGGAGGCATTAGTCGTTACTACATAAGGCATGCGGAGTGGTGGGTTACCATGTGGATGTAAGGATATACTGAGATGGAGAAAAATAAACTGAGGGTTTATATCTTAACGTAGTCGTTGAAATAGTTGCTGATGCAGTGTGTGTCAGAGAGTGAATCAGGAGGCATGCAGAGTGGTAGAGACCATGTGGATGCGAGATGCTGAGCTGGCGTGGAATAAACTTGAGGAGCAAGTTTATACCATGGAGAAAAGACAAGAGATAAACTTGGGGAGTAAGTTTATGCCTTGAGAAATAAGTACATTCCAAGAAAAGGAAACTGTACTTATTAATATGGAAGTTGTCCATATCCATGTTGTCTTGGAGACTAGGTTTCAGGAACGTGGAGATCACTATAAAAGAGCTATGGAGTCGTGGGTATTCCAATAAGACACTGGAGGCTATTGTTATAGAGGAAGGGTAAAAATCCCTTAGGGTGTTCTTGGGTCGTGCTGAAACAGTTGCTGAAGTACTGACGATGGAGAAACAAGTTTGGGTAGATTAGGAATTGTTCAGTAGCAGCTGTTAGGGTGTTAACAGGCTAGCGATGCTGATTAAGTAGAACTTGTAATTGAGTGTATAAGGCGATTTCTAATAAAGCAATTAGTGTTTGCTTGTATCTATTTTATCTCTTGGTTTACCTTCTGCATTACCTATTGTTTGTGTCATCTTTACACTTACATATATATATATAATGGAAACATACATACCTAATTGTTGTACAAATCAAAATCCTTTTTGTCTTATCAATCGAGATAATCAATGGAACCACACTGAGCAACAAATTTACATAATTGTGGTACTGTGGTCGTTTGTTAGAAGATTATCGAGATATTCAGGCTATAAATCTCATTTACCAAAAACTCCCAATTATATACAATGGATGTAAATGGTAAGTACAAATTTAACTGGGGCTTTTAACTCTGATGGTAAAGGGAATATCGCCACCTTGGTTTGAGTACGGCCATTTGGAACGTTTTAAATCGTTAAAAAAATGGATTATATTACGCTTTGTGGTAATTAGTCTTTAAGTCTAAATTTATTTTGGAAACACACCACAAATATATGAAAAAAAGAATTGGAAAGGATACATCTCTAAGTGAAATAGGGTCAGAATAATAAATTGTAAAAAATAAAAAAGATGCAAATTTTTCTTTTCAAATCCACCAGAAGAAGAAAGCGTTTATACTAATTTTTTCTATTAAAAATTTTTCTTAGAATACTCCAATCATATGTTAAAATCACCATATAGTCTAAGATTTTGATGCATGATTACTTACCTCCAAGGTAAACTCCCACTGAATATATATTTCAGTCTTCCAACACTCCGAAATATGTCAACAACTACGTTAACATCTAACGAAGATTAATAACACCAAAAACTTAATTACATAAACACCAAACAAAAATTTCTCGTTTTTTTATTTTGTAGAAAAACTTTTTTTCATAGAGACACATCCTCTTTGTATCCATAACGAGAATTTACTTCTTAAATTCTTTCAAAAGAAATTTAAACAACATTATTCTTGGACATATATATAGATATTGGCATTTGTTTTAGGCATATTTGAATATCTGGAGAAAGAATTTTCTCATAGATAAAAACTCTCTTTAGAAATTAATCCGGACTATACTTAGGCTGACAATACTATACGCATGGAACACCCCATATTAAAGAAAACTATAAATTTGATGAAATGTTGGGTGAATAAAATAAATTTTATATTGGTTATATGGATTAGTGAAAATTATAAAATTAGTTAAGCTTTTGTAAATTATTTTAAGTCATTTAGCTAGTTGACATTTACAATAAAAACAAAATCTTTATTTTGGCGCCGATTAAACATGCTCATAGAAGAGTTAAAATTTATGGTTCAATTTTTTACATTTAAAAAAATAATTTAAGAGAGTTTACGGAAAAAATATCTCAATTACATTCGTCTTTAAACTATTCATCATTTAAAATAAACTTAAATATAAATATAAATTTTGATTAAGTCTTTGATACTTTATGTCAATAATTTGATTTGTTTACGTCAAAAATACTTTTATTAAATTTAATTGCTTGATAAAAAGTTATAGTTTGTGTCATTAGTTTGATTGTTATGTCAAAAATACTTGGATTAAATTTATTTGATTGTTTATGTCAAGAATGCTCAGATGCTTTTATTAAGTTTTGTCAATAATCTACCGCATTGCTTATCCGTTTACTAATTATGAAATTGTCTGAAACCTTTTAATAGTTCCTTGAACCCAATATTTTACTTTTTATTATTCTGAATCCAATCAATCCACCACTAATTTTCTACACAAATTAACTCTTCTTTTGGGGCAAAGTACACAAATAAACTAAACTTCTTATAACTATTTGACACAAAAATAAAGCAACGAGGATATAAGAGTCATATCAAGTAGATATACTGTATATGTGCACAGACACGAAGCAGCTTACATATAAAGTAATGCACCCCCTACTTATTGAAAACTGCAGCCTTTTTTAGCTCCCAACAAAAAACAAAACCAAAAAATGGCTGAACAACAGCAGCAACATGATCATCACAAAGAGCTTCAGCTTTTACCTTCTCCACTATCGACGGAATCTCCGGTAAGGACACTCCGCCCAACAGTTACAACAACCGATCACCACCATTCCTCATCCATGATCCACCACGACCTCGACCTCAAACTCTCCATCAGCCTCAGTACAGTTCCAACGGCGACGGTGGAGCATGTAAGGGATGGCGGCGGAGGAGGTGTGGAGGTTCTGAAGGGGCAGGCTGCGGAGCAGATAAGACTGGCGGCAATAGAGAAGGCTTACGCCGAGAGAGTCAGAGAGCTGACTCGCCGTGAGATGGAGATGGCTCAATCTGAGTTTGCTCGGGCAAGGTAACAAACTTATACTAAGTAGTCCCGGTTTGGTTTGGTTTTGTTCGGTTTGGTTAACGGATTTTGGGTTTGGGATCAGGGTGATGTGGCAGAAGGCGAGGGAGGAGGTTGAGAGAGCGGAGAGGTTGAAGGAGAGATCAATGACCAAGATCGATACGACTTGCTTGGAGATCACTTGCCACTCTTGCAGTCAGCGCTTTAGGCCTTAATTTTATTATGTTTTTAATTTCTTTCTGTTTTCTTGAAATCTAAGGAAAACCAATGATGTGTTCAAATAAGAAATTAATTATTTCCCCGGCAATTTTACTTAAATACATTAAAATTTTTGTTGGAATTTAAAAGTCATTGATCAACAAAAGACCTCTACAGATGTATCAAAAAATAATAAGTCGGTAAAATATGAATCTAAAACTTCTCGAAGATGATTAAAATCACAAGTCTATGAAGAATTTTGTTCTTGACCAGCTTCTCAATTAGCCTCGAGAACTGGTTATGTGTGTTCCAAACTCCGTTGTGTCATCTTACATAGTATCTCAGAAATAAGTCAGTTACAGGGGATTTGATGAACTGAAATTCAATTAGTTACCGTGTATACATTAGTCATATCAATTCCGTAACATCAGCTCTATACATTAATAGTTTGGAGTATTAAACTCGAATTATGTCCCTAATTAACTAATAAATGGAACAAAACCTAATTAGCCTGATGGACAGTTAGTTAAGTGTTTGATATTAGCTAGAGTAACAAGAAAGTGGATAATAATTCAATTATTGCACCATCTTATTATATAAAGCTTGGTTTTTCAAAGTTACTAATTAACATGATCGCGACACATGACAATTAAAATTTTAAGATTGTGACATGTATTAATCTATTTCATAATTAAAACCTTATTATAAATATTATTAATAGTAATTTTCCATTTTTAATACTGTAAACAAAAGATTTAAGATTGTGACATGTGTTGATCTATCTCATAATTAAAAACTTTATTATAAATATTATTAATAGTAATTTTCCATTTTTAATATTCTAAACAAAAGATAATTGTAAATGATTATTTGATAGTAATTTTTCTTCTAATATTTTTACATGTGCTTAAATATATAATGATTAAAAATATATGTACTTATATAATAAAAACGAATTTTATATAATCTAATTGTAAATATTTTTAATAGGTAAAAATTATTTAATATTATTTTTCAGAATTTTTCCTTCTTTAAAATTGTGACATGTGTTAATCTATCTAATAATTAAAAACCTTATTATAAATATTACTAATAGTAATTTTCCATTTTTACAATTCTAAACAAAAGATAATATTGTACAAACTGATTTTAGTTTAAAACACATGTCAAAATTATTAATTAACATGATTGTGACACATGACAGTTATATATTTAAAATTTTGATATTTGTTAAAATATCTCATAATTAAATATATATATATACACAATAATTTTTAAAATTCGAAACAAAAGATAATTGTAAAAGATTATTTCATACTATTTTTTTCTAATATTTTACATGTGTTTAAATATATAATGATTAAAATATATATGTACTTATATAATAAATACGAATTTTGAATAATCTAATTGTAAAAATTATTTAATAGTTAAAATTCATTTAATATTAATTGTTTCCAAAATTTTCCTTTTTCAGAATTCTAAACAATTTTTTTTTCCTTATAATACTAAAGCTTGGTTCTTCAAAATTAGTAATTAACATGATCACGACACATGTCAATTAAAGCTTGGTTCTTATTGTGACATGTGTTTTAAACTAAAATCAATTTGTAAAATATTTAACACTAATTTTCCTTTTCTAAAATCATAAAGAAAAAAATCAATGTAAAAAATATTTAATCGTAATTATCCTTTTAAAAAATCTTAAACAAAAAAAATTTTAAAAAAAATTGATTAATATTAATTTTCTTTATTGAAATCATGAAGAAAAGATAACTGTAAAGAAATTAAAAAACTGTCAAGAAATATTTGATAGTAATTATATTTTTTTAAAAAATCTTAGACCAATGAAACTTTGTTTTCTTAAGTTACTAATTTACGATCGCGACGTATGACAATTAAATATTTAAGATTGTGACATGTGTTTTAAACTAAAATCAGTTTGTACAATATTTAACATTAATTTTTCTTTTCTAATTAAAATCATAAAGAAAAAAATAAATGTAAAATATTTAATCGTAGTTATCCTTTTAAAAAATCTTAAACCAAAAAAATTGCTTAATGTTAATTTTCCTTTATTCAACTCATGAAGAAAATATAACTTTAAAGAAATAAAAAAACTGTCAATAAATATTTAATAGTATTTATCCTTTTAAAAAAATCTTAGACCAAAAAATATAAAAGACTATATAATTTTAATTTTCTTTTATTCAAATTCTAATTAAAAAGATCATAAACCAAAAAGAATTACAATTATTCAGATATATATATATATATATATATATATATATATATATATATATATATATATAGAATTAAACTCCCTCATATTTGATCACCAAGTATAATTATTGATTCAACAAAAATACAAAGTACGGTTCTGTATCCTTATCTTCGCATATTTTTTTTTTCTTACAAACTCATGTTGATTTCTTTTGTCATTGTCATGCTGCTTACGTAAATTATTGCCACAATAATGATTAGGCATTTGTACAATAATAGTTTTTTCTTTTTTTGTAATAGTTATCACTCTATAAAAATATTTGTTTATTAATTCAAATGTTGTTTCTTAAAAACTTCATATATAATTTTATATGTGTAAAAATATTAAACCTAAACCCTTAACATTACCTTATCTCTCAACTCAAAATCTTAAGTTTAAATTAGTTAACCTTAGTTTTTTTGGTCGATGTTAATTCTAGAATTATAATTGTTTTTCCTTTTTAAAAGTGAAAATATAATAGTGGTTAGTGTAAACATGAAAAGTAATAATATGAATGTAGTATTTTTGACAATTTATTTATTTATTTTAGAAACTGGAAACCTTACATTATGATGTATTCAGTGCTCCATAAAATATCTTATATCAACAACATGGATATTTGATAGTTTTTAGTTCTATGTTAATAACATGTATTCGAAAAACATGTTCAAAAGAGATGAAAATTACGAAATAAAAGAAGATAGAGAAAAAGATAATTTAGTAAATGACATTTCTTTAACAAAATTTAGGATAAAAATGTACATTAAAATCTATAGTAAATATAAAAATATTATTTTAATTAAAAATTAATTTATTATTAAATAAAATATTTTACAAATATTTTTCTAAAGGATTTCTAAAATATAATTTATCTTAAAATTACTACTAAATATTTTAAAATTTAAATATAATATTAAATATTTTGAAAAAAATAAGAAATTAATTTATATTTTCGTACTATATATTTTTAATCATAAAATATTTTATCAAATTTCACAATATTAAAATAAAAATATCATCAAATATTATTTTGCTATTATATTTTGTTTAAACTTTTAAAAATAGAAATTACTATTAAATAATATTTATGATAAACTATTAACAGAAATCATTTTTGTTATCTTATTATATATTTATTTATTTATGAGATAGTTTAACTCATATCACATTTTTAAATATATAATTGTCATGTGTCACAATCATGTCTCTATAATATTATTTGAGAAGTCACTTTCCTATGTGTCGCACTCAGGTTAACTCTGAGGATGGTTGATTACAGTGATGCCCTTAATGAATCAAATATATCTAATTACTATTATTAAATATTTATTATTTTCCTTTTTTATTTATGTTTCCTTTTTCTTTATTTTTTCAAATAAACTATATAATTAAAAATTTGTAAATTTTAAAACGAAAATTATCTTTTATATATATATAATTCAATAAGGAAAATTAACAAAACAATATTCTCTTTTACAAGATAATCTTAAACAAAATAATATATATTTAAAAAATATTAAGTAATTGTTACAAAATAATTTAAATAACATAAAATAAGATATTTTTAATGAATAAAATTTAATCTAATCTTTCTTATTTATTTAAGTTCCCTTTATATTTTTCAAATAACTTCAATGATAAAAAAAATATTGTCATATAAAATGTGATTTCACAAAAATTAAAACTCAGTAGAATAATCTTGATATTAAAGTAAGGAAATAATTTTTCTCTTTTAATTTTTATGTATTATGTTTTTATGCAACTTTGTACCTATCATCTCTTTATTTTTCTAATTTTATTTTTTCAAATTAATATATACCAAATTACTAAAAAATCAAAAATATATTTACACATCTAAGATAAAGAACTAAACTAATACAACGAATACAGTTCATAAGATTTGGTTGGATTAGATTAAAAATAGTTATACTTTAATTTTACATACTATATGTAACACTATATACCCAAAAAATGAGTAACTAGACCAATCCAATTTTTTTATACAAAGTTAGACATTAAATAAAGTAATATATTTTTATTTATAAAAATATTTTATACATATAAATTATAGAGTGACTCAACATATCACTAAATAAATATGAAATTTTCAAATAATATTATAAATATATTAACCAAGTATTATAATTTAGTATTTTATATAACTTATAAATATAGGGTTTGAAAAGACTATCATTGTTATATATATATATATATATATATATATATATTTATTTATTTATTTATTTATGTAACTTTAATCGATCAACACTTTAGTTTACTCTTACTATTTGATTCTCAAAATAAAAAATATTAAATTATATATAATCTCACCAATATATATTTTACAAATCTAAGATAAGAGTTAAAATACATGAAAATAACAAAATAAATCAAAATTTAATCAGTATAACAAAAATATTATAGTCGAGTAAGAAAATTTGTTGAATTGGGAAATTAAATGTTATCTAATATATCCAAATAATAACCAAACAGTCAAGATATTATATATCAAAAATTATATGTCTAACTAAAATAACAAAATATTGTTTAAAATAAATCATGCATATTGATTACAATATAAATAACAGAATAACTGAAAATAAAAATAAATTATTATAATGTATTTTAGTTTTAAATATTTAACCTCGTGCATGAGCACGGGAAAATCACCTAGTTACCTATTAATTTTGAAAAACTAGGCTCAATATAGTATTTTATGATAAGATTTTATTAAAATTTTAGAAAAGGAAAATTACTATTAGATAAACTATTTTTCAAATCTGTTTTTTTCTGTTAATTGAAAAAGGAAAATTTCTTCAAGTTACTATTAAATAATTTTAAAATTGTTTTTTAACATTAAATAATTTTTAAAATTAGTTGTTTCAAACTTCGTTTATTTTATTTTCATGGTACATATATTTTTAATCATTACATATTTAAAACAAATGTCACAATATTAGAAAACAAATTGTTATCAAATAATCTTTTGTAATTATATTTTGGTTAGGGTTTCAAAAATGGAAAATTACTATTAAATAATATTAATAATTACTTTCTAAAAATTTTGTTTTGGTTATTATCTTAGTATATATTCTTTTAAATATGAGATATATTAGAACAAGTCACATTTTAAAAATATAATTGCCATTATATTAATTATAAACTTTGAAGAACCAAGTAACTTAAAAAAATATAAAATAAAATTAAATTATAAAATTCAACAATATAATAAATTATTTAATAAAAATTATGAATAAAAACTATCTATTAAATAAATAAATAAAATTCATTTATGTATCATGATTATAAAATAAAAATTTTAACTTGAACTTATGTAAAATTTTTAATTATAAAATAAATCTCACACAACATATGTAAATCAATCATTAAATTATAATAAAATTATTATTATTTTATGTTTTTACTAAATTAAAACATCAAAAATTCCGTTGCAACGCAACGGGCTTATATCTAGTACAAAATAAAGTAACGTGGAAAATAGAAGAATGAACAATTTGCATGATTTGAATATAATTGGATGACTTACATCTGGTTCATTTTATTTATTGTAATCACTTTTGAAGTTATATTCCTTTAAATGAAGGGCAAACTGATGGTTATTTTTCTTTTAGGCAAATAATCATAAACACACGTACATATATACATATACATATATAAAGATATATATGCATGGAGATGATGGGTATAATTATTGCATCACCATGCTCATTTATCTACTTTTGATTTCTTAGGTCGATTTAAATATTATTGTCGTAGTGTCCTGTTATTTGATACCATAAAATTTCATGGAAATAAAATGTCCAGATGTTTTGGCATATTATATAGTAAGAAAGTTCAAATAATACCGTAAATTTATATAGCCTTGACATTCATTTTCTGCAGATAAAAATTCCGTACATAATGTAATGAGATAACTTGATCTGTACTGTCCGATCCAGGATTCCAGTATTTATGTACAAAATATTGAAAAAATTGTATTACCTACAGAGATTATATAGTGGATTTCAAAAACCATAAGATTCTATAATACATATAACTAATTAGCTACTATACGCTAGTACGTAAAATCTAGTCGATTGGTCATATTATATGTAATTCGATTATTATGACTTACCAATAAATAAAGACAAACGATATTTAAAATCTACTAATTTATATAAATTTTTAAGAGCACATAAATTGTCGATGTCTGCCGTTTTGTCATTTATATGACAATTTTTTACCTGTGGAATTCAGTAGATTTTTCCTTTGTTTCATCTTCTCGTTATTACTTTGAAGAGAAGCTTTCTATTTTACGCTGCAGAGCTATAATGTTGTTTTCAATAAAATTAAGCCCAGAGCTGTGCCTAGAGGTTTTTATGCTCTTTTTTTATGAAATAAAAGTTTGATAGAAAAATTCATCTAAAAACTCTTCTTATTTTCTTTGCAAAAAAAAAACTCTTCTTATTTTTATGTTTAACTTGTAACAATCTGCAACACACAAACAATTATCTTTACAGAAATAATATTTGCTATTTTCAATCACAAAGATTTTTTTAACAAATCTAGAATAAATATTTATATACAAACGTAATATAAAAATATATTAGTATTGATCTAGATTCAACAAAATATGTTTTTATTATAAAACTTCATAAGATATAAACAACAACATACTCAGAAGAAATAAATAATAAAATTCAAAAATATAGATATAATTGTAGCTAATTATTTTAAATGTAACTTGTGATGGCAGAAAAAGAAATCTTATAAATATTAATAGTAATCTAGGTTTAAGTTTTTATTGAAAAACTAACAAAAAGTGTTACTACGCACTGTTCTGATTAAGCCCTTACTGCAAACTCTTATACAAGAGAGAACATACAAAATACTAGAAAATAACTAAAAGCGATGGCAAAGGCCAAAAGGTGCGTAGACTAACTATAAATTTGAAAAAGGAATTCCATGAAACCCTAGAGTGCTTTTATTGCTCTTTGGATGTAAAAAAGATCTCTTTTGTCAACATTTTTTTGGGGTCTAAATGTTAAGATATTTTTTGTCAACATAATGATCTCATTTATTTATTTATTTTTTGGTAAACACTTTTATTTCTTTTTTTTTAACTAAAATGATCCCTTCTCTTCCAATAAATAAGTTTCTAACTAAATACATTACTTTAGGTCATTTACATAATCTCTTTTAACACACAAACAACATTCCTTTTACACGCGTGTATGAATACACATCTGCAAGTACTTGTCGAGATTTTTATATACAAATGATATACGTAATACATACATATATAGCACTTCATGCAGTACTGTTCTTACATTCGTGTGGAGTTGCTATCTCTCAGTGATTGTAAAGTAGAATAGAATATGATAATATTATTGTGTTGTCTTTGATATGAGAATACAAGATCCATATATATAGTGCTAACATTAACATAATTGTTGACACTAGATAATGTTAACTTTCCTAAACATTTAATGGAAATATGCTAAGAATATTTTGAGGTTAACTTGTTCTTCAAGTCTTTCCTTTTAGTTTTAAGGGTCTTTATGGGTTTCACGGGCTTCACAATCTTGGTCCGTAAGATACACATCTTCCGGCCCGACATATCTCTAATACTCCCCCGCACGACAAACGTGAGATGCAACACGCAAATCTGCAACCACATAGCAGACCACGTATGTCGTGGATACTATATCGAGGAAAACAAATCAGTAGATTCCTTCGGGAATGAACTTCAACTTAGACAAGGAGGATGAAAACTTCAGCTCTTCTTTGGTCTTGACAATGGGAATACATCCCGTGGGCGCAACTGCAGCTCCAAAAAACAATCGTCCTATCTCGGACAGTCCGTAACTTGGACTAAACAAATTAACCTAAAATCTTGAGCGTTTTACTAGAACTCCCCCGTAATGGTTAAACTATAACCAATAATATTCCAAACTATGGAACAACAAACATCTTAAGAAATTCTAAACCATAGAAAATCTTAGATAAAGAATAACACAAGTGAAACCCACAAATCTTAACCCAACTAAAAGAAAACGATAATTCTTGTGCACTCACCAAACTCAAACCAATAAAAAGTCTCTTTGACTTAGATAACGTACAAAACCCTAATAATATTAAGAAGCAACTAAATAATGCAAGAGAACTTCACGTATACATTGTCTTCGTCTGGATCATCTTCGGCATTTTCTTGATCATCGTCAACACCACCGATGATCATACTTATCAAATCTTAAAACTTACGGAAGCTTTAATTTTGATCCCTAAGAATCGACTGCTCTGATACCATGTAAAGTAGAATAGAATATGATAATATTATTGTGTTGTCTTTGATATGAGAATACAAGATCCATATATATAGTGCTAACATTAACATAATTGTTGACACTAGATAATGTTAACTTTCCTAAACATTTAATGGAAATATGCTAAGAATATTTTGAGGTTAACTTGTTCTTCAAGTCTTTCCTTTTAGTTTTAAGGGTCTTTATGGGTTTCACGGGCTTCACAATCTTGGTCCGTAAGATACACATCTTCCGGCCCGACATATCTCTAATAGTGATTTTCTTTTCTCGGAAAGATAAGGGTTTTGATTGGTAAAGATCGTTGGAACTATAGAGAAAACAGTGAGGTGATATCTCTCAGTGATTGATAATTATTTTAATATAAAAACAACTATTAATTATTTAAAAATGTGAAAATAATTTCTTTTTTATGAACAGAAATGTGAAAATAACTAAAATTTATTTAAAACACTTTACTTCTTATCATAAATATTTAGCTTATTTTCAACACATTTTAAATAATATATTGGTATCTAATAATATTATAGAACATTTTACATTATAGTTTTATTTCCAAGTATATGATAATTTGGTAGAATGTTTACTTGCACTTTTACATTTGGTAGTCAACAAAAGTCACTTTTACAGCAATATAATAATATCATCTAGTTTTTTCATTCCGTAGTTTTATTGATTGCAAAACTTGCGAAATCGCGTTTATAGTGACTTTTAGGTTTTATCGTTTGGATTCAGATTCAAGAAAATATAGTGTATTCATAACCACTAATGCATAAACTAAAATAAAACACATTTTTTTACAAAAAATGCAAAATAAGAACTCTTGATTGATACAACATATATTTACTAAGAGTTTTTTTGTGAAATAATGGCCAAAATGTTTTGTATGTTATTAAAAGCCAGACTTGTAGTTTAATGATACTATATATAATTTTTAAAAAAATCATTTATATATCTGAAATATGAAATTTAATATCGTATGATTGAGATTATATAGCTAATATCATATTTTATTTAAAATTATTATAATTGCGCAAATATTTATAAATAAAATTAATTTAAGTTTGTTTTTTAAAATATAAAATGTAAAGTCAATATCAAAATTTTCTACTTAATATTTATTATTTAATTTTATAAATATATAGCAATACATAAATTTTATTAAATACCAAAATAAATAAATATTTTTGGATAATTTTTAGAGATTTTTAGTGAAAAAATATATGACTTGTAAAAAAGTCAGGAACTAAATACACAAGTAGAAATATAAATATGTAATGTAATTATAGTTATTCATTTAGTATAAAAATAAAAGGGTGAAATTACATAATACAAAAAAAATATATCAATTTTGAAAAAATTAAGTAAACAATCAAAACAAACAACATCTTGTTACGACAGAAAACCACACATTAGCTATGAGTATTCGGTTTTTGGTTCCAGTTCCAGTTCGATTCTTCGGTTTATGAGGCTTAGTATTTGTTCGGGTATTTAGAAAATTTGGTTTCATTTTAATTCAGTTTTTTAGTTTTCAGTTGGGTTCGTTCGTGTAATAAAATTAGGAACCGACTAATATACAAGATAATATTGGATCCCATTCAATTCTTATTTGGTTCTTATTTTGGTTAGTTAAAAAAAAAAATTGAAGTTTTTAATTAAATATATTTTTCATCAAAATAATAAAATTTGGATAATATGGTATATATGTATATTATTTTATAATTTGTATATTACATATATATTATATTTCTTCAATGATATTTTTATTTTTTATAAATGAAACTAGATTAATATATATTTTAAACTTAATTATTTATATTTAATAAATTAAAGAAACTTTTTCTTTTTCCTAAAAGTAAATTAAATTAAAGAAACTTAAGTGAAAAAATTGAAAAAGCAATGTTTCTTCACGTACTTTCAAAGTTGCAAACCTTCATGTGCTTTCAAATTATTGTTATCTTTTTATATAAGTGTAAAATTGTTAAAAATAAATAATTATAACTCACCAGCTTACCAAACCACACCAATTTCTTCTGCTTTTCAACCGCAGGATGTAAACCACACTTCCAATTTTAATTTTAATTTCTTTTTCTTTTTTTTTAATTTTTTAATTACAAACTACACTATCTGTTATGTGTGTATTTAAGATAAATGGCTACACAAATGAAAGAATGCATGTGTTTACTTGTACCCGCTTCAAACATTCATAACCTAAGTCAATAAAAACTCAGAAATCATATTAGTTGGACATTATTAATCAATGTACTATAGACCTTATATAAATAGTAACAAGATGTAGTGAAACTGCAGGTGCCATGACTCATGTTTTTGATGATAAGAACCTTTGATAATGAAAGATAGAAGCAAATGGATCAAACAAAAACCACTATCGATCGGGTTATATATAACAAATGAAATAATTGATGACAGAATTACAAAGACAATAACGGGTGGGAGGGAGTCGGAGTATCCACTTATTTTCAACTTCTTCTTCTTAGACCTTTCTCTACACTCAAACTCCAAATATATATATTTGTTAAATCAAAATGAAATTGAAATATTGTTGCTTTTTTTTTTTTTTTTTTTTTTTTTGATCAAATTGAAATATTGTTGCTTAGTGCTTACAAATATCACTTCCTTTCCATGATGATCCAGTATCATCCAATGCAGTTTTCTAATCTTTTGATATGCTTCTAAATAATTATAATTAAGATATGTTAGTCAAAAGACATGTTTCTAGATTGCTAGTATTTCGAAACAGAAAAGACAGAAGAATATAACTAGTTATATATATTTTAGTTTATTCAAATTAAGAAAAAATATTCTCTAAATCATTTGTGATTCCAAACAACGTCCTTGTAGTTAATAATACTTATTTTTATATAATTCGGGTCAACTGGGTCGTAAAGACCCGACTAATTTCTGAAGTAAAGAACAAGAACCGGTTCTTTAATCCATTCTCAACGGGATTTAAACTTAGGGAGCCGAAGTTCCACGAAACCACTAGGACAACCCTGCTTGGTAGTTAAAATACATGCTCAAAATTGATAAAATTCCAAAGAAGAACTAGACGCAAAACATAACCAATTATCATGCACCACTTAACTCTTCTGAACCATCAAGAAATCTATACACACTGCATCATATGTCTGCGCCTCAACTCAGACCAGATGCCAGACGACCTCATGAATGTAGTTTTGGTTCTTTTTGTTGCTCGGCTCAGCGAAGCGAAAGCTACCGTCACTGCTAAACTCGCTTTTGCTCTGTTTTTGTCCTTTAAGTATCTACTCTTAGTTCTTAGAACATTTTGTAAATGTTTTTTTTCGCTTTGTTGACCTATAAATTTAACATCTTAAAAATCATCTTTTATGAAAATAAAAATGAATACTCCAACTTAAAACAATCAATTGATTTAGTAAAATGTAGTGTATATACAAAGATAAATATCTGTCGTACATAGTTACTGACGTACGTGTATGAACATAATGAGTGTGTCTCTGCGTAAATACAAAAGAAAGAAAGGAAATGTATCATCACAACGTTGAATTCACCAGAAGGAAAGAGATGTCTCTGAAAATTGGAAGATAATGGAAACTGATTAGATACATCAATGCATAGCAATCTTGCCCATAGTGACACAACCTTAACATTTGTCTTTTCACATTTGTCTTTTTATACTCATGTATAATATATATATATACGTATCATCAGTGTATTTATGCATACATAAGTATAGGCTTACACACATATACATGTGTAATATAAGTGTATATAGAATCAATCATATTTGGTATTTGTGTGAGAGAAAGAGATCAAAGAGAGCCATCATTTTCCAAATGTTGTTTTCCTTTGTTCAGCTTTTCACCAATTTACATATTTTCTGAATCCCATGTGGGAGGGATCTTTGATTGTCCCCTCTTGTTAGATTTTTTTTCCCAAATATATAGATTAAAACCCGATCTAATTCTTTCTACCATATAACTATTTGATAATAAGTGGCATTGTCTCTTATAGTTTATATCCTTATGACAGATTTGCTTTACTTTTGATGTACATATATATATATATATATATATATATATATGTGTGGTCCTTACCCAAGTTAGCTTCATTATTGTCATGTATATCTCCTTGTCTTCCACCTTCTAGAAATCTATTTACATTGAGAAATTATTTATCAGTACCCGTATTACACATTTCTTTATCAAGAACAATTGATATGCATATTTGAATCTATGTGTATTAGAGTCAAAGATTAATCTGCAACCCGTATATATGCTCAAATTTGTAACATGGAATCAAAAAATATAGATGAAGTTTTGTAAAAATAAAATTAGCTATTAACTATAGCCTATAAATGGAAGTTATTAGTTCTAATGATTGGAGAAAATAAACAAGAAGAAGAAGCCAAGGTTGGTTGGATTTAAAAGAGATAGTGACAATGCCCTTAGAATGGAAGGGAATGAAAAGACAGTGTTAGGGAAGGAAAAGGGGACAATGGATGATGGAAGTTACTCTCGATCATGTGATCCATCACTACCTTATATCTTATTTACATATATTTCATTAAACAAAAGCTATATATGTTCCGGCAAATGGCCGAAGATTTACCAATTACAAATTTATTTGTGCATATGTGCGTACCTTGTGTTACAGTAGTAGTTAAATCGAATTTGATTTGGATTTCTTCTTCATGCATGCATTATTATACTTTATTTACTTGTAACCAAGATTTTGGGTTGATCTCTATAATGTAAACACAACCAAAAAGGAGATAAACTTGAAATATTTTTTTCCACAAAACAATTAAGCGACACAATTTGAGAAATGATCAATTAAAAATAATACTTTATAGGTTTTTCAAAGAAGAGTTTTTAGCTTCTTTTTTTTTTTGCTTTCTTCTTTCAATTTGAGAAATGATAAATTTTCTATAATTTCGACATATATTAGTTGATTATAACAAATTTAGATATCAAGAAATATTGATTGAAAATAATTTTATTTTTGAATTTTTATTGGTTGAAATTCATTTAAATAATTAAGTTTAAACGTGAAAATTTTATATTGAGCATCAATACTGTTTATGTGTAAATATTCTGACCATTATCTTTGAGAAACGGAAAAGTAACATTTAAAAATCATGAAATAAAATTAGAAATCTTTATTGTTCAAATTTATTTCTAAACAGCTCAAGTTTCAGTGAAAATATAATTTTGATAACTGTTGAATCTAAAATTATGTATGTTTTGAATGTATCATAATAAATTGAAAAGAAACCAATTATTGAAAACTATATGTGCAATACGACGGTAGATAAACTAAAAGGAAATGTAAGGAAACTTATAAGAAGTTATAACTTTAAATCATACAACTGATTTAGTATGTTTTGTGAAAAGTATAAAATCCTTTTTAGATATGACAAATCACCAGGAAGTCGTTTTTCTTTTTTCTCTTTTTACCAGGAAGTTTTGTTATCTTTTTTAGCCGTGATGTATCATTTTCGTCCCATGGCCATGTTACATTCTACCACTATTAACTGAAGAAGAAGCTATTATTAGAAAAACTTTAAAATATTTTTTTAATACATATATTAGTAGTGTTATTTCTTTAAAATAAAAATTAAAAAAGTAGTAGTTTAAAATGACTAATTGCTTACTATGCAGAGATATTAGACGTCCAAAATAGAGTTAAAATCAATTATTTAATTGCATATAATGCTTTCAATTGCTACAATGATTAAAGGTAATTAAAACTAAAGACAATACTTCGTGGAAAAAAATTACTGCCCTGGAAACCGTTCTGAGGTATAATAGTTTTGCTTAGGGCTGGGATTTTTAACCTAACTGAACTTGCCATTGCCTTACCAAACCGAAAAGTTTGATTTTTTGGTTAGTTCGATTCGAAAATTTGGTAAGAAGATATTCGGTTTTTGGTTCGGCTCGGTGGATAAACGGTTAGTTCAATTTTCTAGAAAAAATAAATAAATTCAAACAATACCAATCTTAACCAAAATTCCAAACCGAACTAACCAAAATCCAAATTAAAATAACCAAAATAACCGAACCAAACTACTTGACTAACCAATATCTGAACTGAACTAACCAAAAAAATTCAAATTTATTCAATTTAAACCAAACATTTAACCGATCTAACTATAAAACTAGAAACTTTGGTAAAAAAATTTGAAATCAAACTAACTGAAAACCAAATCGAACCAAACCAAAACAAATTTGGTTTAATTCGGTGAGATTTCGACCGACTTGCACTAACCAACTTCCAAACTAACTGATCCGAACTAACTGAATTTCGAACTAACCGAAAAAACAAAACCAACATGCCTAGTTTTGCTCTAAAGACTATAAATGCACGATCAATCATTTTACCGATCGTCAGATATTCGACCGTTCTCAAATTCGCATGGAAAATTCTAAATATCAGCTCGCGAACTTGATAACAAAGACAAAAAGCTTTGGTTCTACAGAATTACAAAGCCGAGATTTCGATATCTGCACAGACGAAAATCTTATGCAATATCAATAATAGTATTGAAGACAATTTCAATGATAGGCAAGTGTATTGAAGACCATGACCGTGCATAACCATTCCTAAATTCACATGGAAAATTCTAAATATCAGCTCGCGAACTCGATAACAAAGACAAAAAGAATCTCGGTTCTGTAGAATTACAAAGCAGAGGTTTCAATATTTGCACAGAAGAAAGTCTTATGCAATATCAATAGTAGTGTTGAAGATAATTTCACTGATGTGCAAGGGTATTGAAGACCACAGCCATGCCTACTCAGTTAAAAAAGAAGGCTTAGGACGCCAGTTTGATTTCAAACAAATGTACTTTTTCATATGGTTTTAAGTTCTTTTTCTTAGAGTTGTCCACAAAATAATCTAAATTAACATATGTTTCTTCTCAAAAACTTTATTTTTATTTGTATTTATATTTTATTTTCACTACATTTAATTATATTTTCTTTATCTTTTTATTTGGTAGTCAAATTTATTCCATTTTACCTACTTAAAAAATTAATGTATATATTTTTACCATAAAATATTAACTGACGGTAGTTTTAATATATTTATGGCTAGGAATGGGCATTTATCCATTAATATTGATTCGATTGGTTATTTGTTTCAATTCGATCTAAAAAATTAGATATCTGTAACTATTTGAAACAAAACATATATTAAAAATCAATATCTTTTAAAACGAAGAAAATTACAAACACCAAAAAAAATTAGACTCTTATACCCGCTCCTCTCTGAATTTATACAATTTTAAATGTATAATTTTATAAATACTATTTTAATTTTTAAGTTACTGTAAATGTATTGAATTGAGAAAGGAAATACAAATATTTATAAAACTATAGTTTTTGCTAAAATTTTATGTTTTATAAAAAATAACTTTTAAAATTTATGTAACATATATTTCACTAATATTTTTGTTTTATATTATGTAAAAATATTATTTAAAACAATTTCGTATATTTTTATGAATTATGCTTGTATTAAACAAAGTGGATAAGATGTCTGTAAATATTTGCGAATATATATATATTTTTTTTTTGTCAACATATATATATTTCTCTTGATATTTAGAAAATTAGAGACTCTTAGGTACGAAAAAAAAATCACAATTTTTTAAATATGGTAGTATTCCATCAATGTTCACTCTTACTTATAATAATAAATAATTTATGCACCGCTCTGATGAAGACAATGATGGTATACACAGTACTATATAGGTGACCCAAGTATACAGAAGTATACAGAGATATGAAGTACTTAATATTTATTTTAAATATTAGTTGTTCATTGACTAAAAAGAAAAAGAAAGAGAAAGAGAAAGTGAAACGAAGATAAAGAAAATCGCTAAGTGTAGATATTTTATTGTATAATAATTGGCCAAAAGTAAACGATAGAGAAAAGGAGAGTCTTACCTTTAATGTCTGAGAAAGGCTAAAGAGTCTCTCTCTTTAAACAACTCACTACCAATCAAAATTGAAGATTGACCATATATAAATTAATATGAGTGGTTGCTATAGATCTTTTTTACGTGCCCTAGAAAACAAAAGTTGATCCTGATCTTTTTCTTTTTTTTAGTAAACTGGCTTATTAGTTGATCCTGATCTTACATGTAACATTCAGTGCCATAAGTATTAGATTTTTTATTATTATTTTAATCTACTTTTCTTGATTAACTGTATTAGTTCTTATAGATTCTGAGTATGTAGCTTGATCAAAAATAATTTTATGCAGTTTACGAAGAAATTTCAGAAAGAAATGCCCTCTCGTCAGTTTACAAAAAAAAAAAAGCCCTCTCGTCAGAAGAGTTGTAACCCAAGTTCATGAATAAAATGCACTTTCTGAAGAAAAAAACTATGCAATTTGTAGTTTGTTCATTTGATAAATATATAAACCATTTATAGAAATTCGATTCAGATTGTCTCTTATGTGATACAGATTAATTTACCAAATATAAAAACCAAGTCCATGTTAATTTAGCTTATGTACTGTTTATTCGGTTAAATCTACTTCAAAATATACAGATTTAAAAATGGTTGTCATAATTTAAACCATATCTGTAAGAGGAAAAGTGATTGCATATTTTGACCGCTTGTCTTTTTGATGTCTGGCTATTCTTGTAATATCTTAAAACCAATTGTATAAGATATTAGGATTTTTATGTGAAATATGATCCCTTTTTCTTTTGTTTTTCTCGAATTAGTTTGTTTGTTTTTCTTTGTGCAAAACATATTTTCCATTCGTAGTGTCAGAGGATTATAAGGTTGTTGCCAAAAACAATGGATTATAAGGTTAAGAGAATTTAAATTTTATCATAAGTATGATATTATTTTTCAAATTTAATTTCAAAATATCATTATTTTATGATTAAAATAATTCTCATAAATTATTTAGAATACCTAAATATTTTATAAAATATTTATAGAAGCTATAAATACAACCGCAATCTATAAATATTGAATCATAAACAATAATCATTAAACTATAAACTCAAATGTTATGGTATTTTTGATTGAATATATATTTTAAAATGTATTTTAAGAAATTTCTTTTAAAAGTAACGGAAATATGTTGTATGATCCTATATATCTAATTTTCGGTTTGATTTAGTTTCTTTTTCTCGGATGACATTTTTGATATAGATTTTTCTCATATAATCAGTGATTTATTTTAGGGTAAACAATCTATTTTCACACCAAATATATCATACAGCGATAATTAACCAAACAGAGACTTGTGTTTTAGTCAGTTTTGTCCATATATATCTTATTTGCATTTTACAATTCAAATTTACTATGTGTTTAAAGCAGCTTGTAAAATTGATAAAAATATTCAAAAATACTATTTAAATCATGAGATTTGTTGTTGTGATGCTGTCAAAATTATTAGAAATATGTCTGCTATTATGGTATAAAATGACCTTTTGTTGCTTTTCTGATAATTTTATTAAACTACCAATGCAAGAGAAAGAAAAAATAATTTTATTTTTATTTCATATGCAGGAAATTTTTATGATATAATTTATTCAAAAATGAAAAAATCTATTACGCCATCATTCTTATCAAAACATGCATATTATAAATTATAAAATAGGAATTATACACAATGCAGGATATGTTAACTTATTTTACATATACCAAATCTTTTAAAAACTAAATACTCCTTTTGTTTCTGAATAAGTGTCGTTTTAGAGTTGTGCACACGGATTAAAAAATCATTAAATTTTGCATATTTTCCATACAAAGACATCATTACCCATACATCTTAACCAATAGAAAAATAAAATACAGAATAAAGTTAATAAATTCTGTATTGAAATACTAAAACGACACTTATTTTGCAACAAAATTTTTTCTCTACAACAACACTTATTGAGAAACGGAGGGAGTATAATTTTCATAGAAAACCGACCTACATTTATTTTATAGTAAATATTCTTTTCATCTTCTTTTTAAATAATATTTTTATAAACATAGAAAATAGTTATTGTATCAAATTTAATAGGAACTGCACTAATTATTCGTTTAGCCAATGGATAAAAATCTTAAAATAGAACCTCAAATCAAAGCATCAAGCTTGAGATATGCCTGGTGCAGCCGCGCAATTCATGTTTTATTAGAATTTGTTAATACTAATTAAAATAAATTAAGAATGGGTTTAAATAAAGGCTATTAAAGGCGCGAAAAGAATCCACGTCCTGCCATCATAACCTCAAGAAAAGACACGAAAATAGTTTGAATAACTAGGTACAGGATGAGACTTTTAAAAATTATTTGTGTTTTACACAATTATAATAACGTAAGATATAATACAGTTATTAGAAGTTATATTATTTGGGCTTCTAATACATATAAAACTACTGAAATCAAATGGTCACACACATATTTATAATATATTTAGCTGTGATTGTTTTTTTTTTAACAACATTTAGCCGTGATTGTTACATACCTAAATTTTAGTGATTAATATGTAGACTACGAATATATGGTCTGTATTTAATGTGAATCAGCTTAAAACTCCTGTACATGGAAATTACGATTCAATCGGAATCTCATTCCAAATTGATTGGATACTACTCAAAAGTAAATATAAGGGGTATACATATTTATAAAACCACTTGGAACTATGAATAAGTCGTATATCATATAATTTCTCTAACAATTGGATTTTGGACTTACAAAATTTTCAACTAATTCTTATACTGTCATATAAGACAAATTGATATCTTAACTAAATGACATCTCATCAAATCTATTTTGTAACTAGGTGTTTTTCTGCACCATGTGCAGTAAAAAATTTTAAAAGATTTTTTAACAGATAAATATAAATTATATTTAACTTTTTATTAATATTATAAATTTTTCTTTTTCTTAATAATATTTTAATATAAATTTGATTTAACCGAACATTAAAATTAAGATAAAAAAAATTGTTTATTTTGAATTATATTTAAGAATGTGCATGTATATATTTAAAATTATAATTTTAGGTAGATTTTTATATCTATTTATTTTAATTAAATATATGAATAAATATGTAAAATTTCATAATTGTCAAAAAAATAAAATTAAACAATATTTATAAAATCTGTAGATATATATAAGAAACTAATGATTTTACGATTTAATTTGATTTTATGATTTAATTTTTATAATTTTCTAAAAAAATATGTATATGTTTTTGAAATTTTTTTAATTTAAATGATATTTTGAAATTTGAAATGCCATAATTGAATATATTTATTTTAATGATGATTTATGAGTTATTACCATATTTTTAAAAAGTTCAAAAATATAAATCGACAATAAATGTAATATATGAGTTATTACCATATTTTAAAAAGTTTACCAAAAATATAAATTAATATTAAATATAATTGTCTATATCATATTAGTCTATAAGACATGTCATTAGTTTTAGTAGTCATGCCATATTATTTTTGTGAAGTGATTGTAGAGAAGACATGTGGCAAAATCATTTCTCAAATATAGTATAGGAGATGTAAAATTTCATAATTGTCAAAAATTAAAATTAAAAAATATTTATAAAATCTGTAGATAATATAAGAAACTAATGATTTTACGATTTAATTTGATTTTATGATTTAATTTTTATAATTTTCTAAAAATATGTATATATTTTTGAAATATTTTTAATTTAAACGATATTTCGAAATTTGAAATGCCATAATGGAATATATTTATTTTAATGATAATTTATGAGTTATTACCATATCTTAAAAAGTCCAAAAATATAAATCAAAAATAAATGTAATATATGAGTTATTACCATATTTTAAAAAGTTTACCAAAAATATAAACTAACATTAAATATAATTATTCATGTCATATTAATCTATAAGACATGTCATCAATTTTAGTAGCTATGTCATATTATTTTTGTGAGAAAGATTGTAGAGAAGACATGTAGCAAAATTACTTTTCAAATATAGTCTAGGGGACTAATAATCTTACGATTAGATATTTTTTTTTTAATTGTAGAATTTTTTGAAAGTTTTAGTAATACAAATTGTATAATTATACAAAATAATAATATTTTGAATTTGAAATGTTATATCTGTTTTAAAATCTAACTTACATTTAAAAATAAAATTTATTAAATATTATAGATTTTACTATTTTCTTACTAATATTTAATATATATTACATCAATCTGTATAAAACTAATAAAATGATTTAAAACTGTATAGTTATTAAAAATTTAGCCTGAACAATATTTATAAAATTTGTTGATATATAAGAAACTAATAATCTTACGATTATATATTTAAATGTTTTAAAAATTGTAGAACTTTTTGGAAGTTTTAGTAATACAAATTGTATAATTATAGAAAATAATAATATTTCGAAAATTGAAATGTTAGTATATGAATATATTTATTTTATAGATGATTTATGAGCTATTGCCATATTTTTAGAAAGTTTACCAAAAAAAACATCAATATTAAATGTAATATATGAATTATTACCATATTCTAATAAGTTTTTTCAAAAATATAAATCAACATTAAATGAAATTATCCATGTCATATTTTTCGGAAGTCATGTCATCAATTTTAGTAGCCATGTTATATTTGTTTTGTGAAACTGATTGTAGAGATGACATGTGGCAAAATCATTTCGCAAATATAGTCTAGGGGACTAGTACAATATAGATTACAACTTTTAAGATGATTCTCTATTAATAGATATGAGATATTTGCTTATGTATTTCGCTAGAGCTCGATTCTTGTACACAAATATTTATATATTCTTTTATAAATAAAGATTTTTTTCTAAATGGTAATATATATTTTCAAAATTTTCAATATTAAATAATGTTCAATATGATATTTTTAAACACAATAATTTTATTTATTTTGGGAACCATCAATTGTATCATCCATACTTTATAAGCATATGTCTGCATGCATATTTATTTCAATTGATTAAAATTTTAATATATGATTAAATTGTTGTATATATAATTTAAAATTGATGTTATATATTTTATATCTTCAACATTTATCATATTGTTTTGCATTGGAAATTTTAACTAAATGATAAATTTTGTTTAAAACAAAATAGGGTAAATGTCAGAACTGAACCTGAAATTTTCTGAGCCCGATTTAAAAAAAATGATTTTGTTTAAGAAACAAAATAAAAATTTCTGGTTTTGTGATGAACAAAATTGTTGATTTTATGGAGATGAAGTTGTCTGGCAAGTTTCGTCTAGCAAATTAAAGAGATGGTGTTATTCATTTCTTTAGTTACCTGCAACAGTGCAACCTTATATAATAATGTACTAGATTTTGGATTGCGTCCGCCCGAATGTATTTTCTAAATAATTATGTTGAACATCTTTGTTATTGTTTATAATTATTTTATTTTGAAATTGGTTTATCTTAATCAGTTTGTTCAGTGTCTATTCTTTAATAATAAGGATGTATTCTTTTGTTTTTGTAAAACTTTTTATTTTACTTGGTAACATAAACATTAAACTATGAAAATATTTGAGTACTAAGTTTAGATTATGCGTTTTTTATAAAATATACTATAACTTTTTATTTAAAATAAATTTTAAAGTTATAATTTTGGAGTTTTTAACAGTAATAATATCAACTAATACGGAAAATTGGGTTCTATGATCATGAAAAAAAGACTAATTCACGTAATAGCTATTTCTCCTAACCGTTTTATACACTCCGTTCTATACACTCAGTTATATATACATATTAATACTATAGTATCTTTCTTCAACCCTTGCAACCTACAAACAAAATATTAATTATGGATTTGGTGTTTATATTCTCTTTCCTACATTTATCATTGCTATTCCATTTGTCTGATGAGTAATATAATTACGTAACTTCTGTATTGTGGAAGGTATGTTTAATTTCTGAAAGATTTAAGTTGTAATGGATGAGAGATTATATTTTCCTAAAATTGGATTTAGTGTTTAGTTTAAAGTGTTCTTTTACCAGTTCTCCATTAGATTTCTACTTTATATAAATCAAGTATGGTTGTATTATGCAAATAGTAGCAAATAACATAGTATTTATGATATGGAATAGAACATTTCACCAATATGTACTATATTTTTTTGAAACTGGCTTTCAATATGTACTATATTATTTATTTTATTTCATTCTATTTGGGTTTATGGTTTTAAAATTCTTAAACTCCATTTAAATTCTGGCTCCAACAACCCCCGCCCCTTAATATTTTGAATTGTATTGTTTTAATTTGTCTTAAACAATATAAATAATATAGAGAGTTTCATAGTTCTATATAATTCAATTAACTACAACTAATATTATTTTGAATATAATTAAAAATAAAAATGTTAATATATTATTTAAAGTACTATGATTACTGAAATATAATATAAATAAAAATTCATGTAAGAAACAAATTATTATTACTAAAGTAAGACCAGTATATACTGAAAAATCCAAAAACTAATATGAAAATAGATTTTCATTATTTTTATTTATTCGTGAAATTAAAACATCAAATAAAATCCACGGATCTATATCTAATATATAGATTTCAGTTCGAAGAAAAAAACAAAGATTATTTTTTTTTTTGGTCAACAAACAAAGATTATATTTATACTTGTATTTTAGTAAGATAAGGTATTTTCTGTTTATTATTTTAGTTAAAACAAAAAAAAAAGCTTTTTCACGCACATCGATAAACCAACTTTTTGGATATGTTTACTTCATCCAATGTCTGATTAGTGCATCTGGGTTTCGTTTTTGGATCATGTGAACATGTCTGATTAGTCCATAATGTGAGGGAATTCAGTATCTTTTCATACTTCAGTTTACAAGAGTTACCTATAATTTTAGCTTTTTATACGTTGGATCAAGTAATGAGATAATTTGTGAAGACTGGCAAATCTTCTTCATTAAAATTCAATTCTAACCCCCAAACCTATGTAACATATCAATCAAACCCAATGGAAAGGACAAATTCCTGGAAAGATTCGAGAGATATCAACCAATGTAATGTGTTTCTTAATTTTTGAAAAAAAACTAGAACAGACAAATGAAGATAAAACGGAGAGTAAAAGAAAAACAAAACATTAGCAAGTTTTAGTTTGGGTTAAGAAACAACAAGCAGTTCAACAACTAAAAACTCCAACTACCGTAAAAAAAGTAGAAAATATGCAACAAGACCATAACATGTTCTGTCAGTTCTGATAATCACCGTTCTCATGTTTCGATACTTAGTCCGACCATCTCCTTCTGTTATGACATCATTGAAAGTGCCGCCACTTGGGATCATTAGCAACACATGTTCCTGGTGCAGACAAATCACATCCAACAAGTATGGTCCGGGTGTATCCAGCATTGTCTGAATAGCTTCTCTAAGGTTTGCTTTCTTCGTCACTTTCGAAGCTGGGATCCCGCAAGCTGCTGCAAACTGAAGCATGTTGGGGAATATATCCTTTGCAGGGTCCCCAAGATATGTGTGAGCTCTGTTAGCTTTGTAGAATCGATCACCACTGATGATAACCACTGCTTTGGTTTCCTTTACTTGTAAAACTGCGCCCACACATTTTGATGCTGGCCAACACCAGTAATGATAATGGCTTTCCCATCGGTTAGCTCGTCAAAG
Organism: Raphanus sativus; assembly: GCF_000801105.2. NCBI lineage: Eukaryota > Viridiplantae > Streptophyta > Magnoliopsida > Brassicales > Brassicaceae > Raphanus > Raphanus sativus. The sequence continues at coordinate 40,468,173 of NC_079516.1, read as the reverse complement.
ACTTGAATAGAGTACTGTGGAGGAATCGCATCCCCAAACATCTTGAAACTCATAGGAAACTTTTGCTTCTATTCTCAACTCACTCCTCCAAACTCCAAAATAAAGCTTAAGCTCCTCTCCTCTGTTCTCAAGAACCTTGTTCATTCCCTGCTTGTAGAGCTAGCCGAACATCTCCACACAGACACATAAGGTGACTTGTTCTTCCCAGTCTCCGCAGAGTCAATGTCTATATGCACAATCTTAGCCCTACTGGCCAAAGCTTCAAGCTGGTCATCAAACACAACAACAAATCACTATGCTCAACAGCATAGCGTACACGGTACCGTGCATTCGAAGCATTTGCAGCGCAACTCATCGTTAAAAGGATAAGATCCAAGCCCCATCAAAGCACTCGCAACTGGGATGCAAGTAAGTTCAACAAACCTACCCAGCTCCTCACTCGAATTCAAACATCCACCACCAATAGACAAGACATGCCTCTTAGACTCAGACACCAACCTAAGAATACTTTCGGCGGTTTAGGCATCCTAGACATGTAAGCAGGTAACCGCGTAGACTGAATGAATCTCCTTAAGAACATCAACCAAAACGGATCCGGGTCGACCCAAAGTAGCTAGAAAGAAAGCTTCTTGACTGAAACGTTCATGACCGTATAATTATGTTTTGTAATATACCCTGTTACCTCAAAAATGGGCGTCTCTTGAAACGCGTCGTACCAACATGTCATATGATCTCTACGAGAGGGACACTGTCAAGCATGGCTTCGGCTAATCCGCTGACGTGATTGGTAGCTGATCTTGTTGCCGCCGACATGGTAGGTGAGCTTTGAGGAGAACAGAGAAGGAAATCACATAAAAGAAACCTGAACGGTTTAAAAATGAGACTAGTGGTGGTTTTATTCAGTTATGACGAGAATGCTCTTTGAATTTTGGCTTGACCTTTATTTATAGATATGAGGGAAGAATAATATACTTTGTGATTTGAGCCTTCAATAACAATCGAGGGAAGTCACTAAAAAATGTAGAGTTTCGTGTTTAAAGCGTAGTTTCTCGAGGACAATACTTTTTTGTATACAAAAAGAAATAAAATCTTATGGGTCTTAAAGAAACGAGAAAATCCAAATAAAGGAAAATCAGACTTTCAAGTTTCAAGGGTGGATAAAAATGTAACCTAGAAAAACAGAGAATACAGAGAGGTTTCACAACAGGTTATGGAGTCTCTTTCCTTCCTACTCCTCCTTGGCGCATAGCCTGCAAAAATAACAGTTCAGTTTAGATTGGAGAGACTTTCACATATGAACTTTGTACTATCATGATATCTTGCTTGAAAGAAACAATCAAATGGTGGTACAACAAAATACGATCAAAGATCCGCAAAGGGTAAATTTAGAAAGACTACAAGGCAACCCTCATATGAACAATGAACTCAAATACAAAGAAAGACTCCATCCATGACTAACCGCAGAGAATGGATTCAGAACAAATAAAAACTCATCATAAAGGGCAAATATACAATGAGACAGAACCATTGGTTCAATGCAAGAAACATGACATGTATCTATGCACATACAATGATGCGAGATCCATTGACAACATTGACTTATTATTATTATTATTAACTACTGTATGCCGCAAAATCATCAGAGGAGGAAAAGATAAGTGTAAAACCTCGTAAAAATATTTAGGCTAAGAAGATCCAACGATGATGTTGTTGATTGGGATGAAAACGAGCTTCACGAAGAACCCTACGAATCCCATCACCACAAATCCTATCGCCGTACGCACAGCCACCTTCGTGAATTCTGGTGATAAATAAAATCCCAAAATCGAAATTACAGATCGAAAATGGATCTAACGAACCGTAGCATATTCCTCTAATTTCTGAAAGATTAAAAAAAAAGAAAATTGAAAATGACGGGCGTACCCTTGCGATCGGGTTTGTGACAGCGCTGGACGAGACGGACGCTGCTTTTAGCGAAATCTCTGAGTGGATCGATGGCGGAATCAATGGCGTCCATATCTTCTCTGATCGAATTGGAAAATTAGGGTTTCAGGAGATTTCGTTTTAGAGGTAAATGAGGTTTTTATTTGACATTCTGAATTTATAGTGTACTAGTTTCTTGGCTTCGTTGACTTTGCTTCCTCTTCCAATTCAGACTTTGATTTCGGTCTGAACACAAAGACTCCGGTTTGGTTTCGTATTATTGTCTTTGTATTTTGTCTTGGCTTGTAGGACGGTTCCTGATATACAGAAATTTCAGTATGTCCAGATCTCGATTCAGATCCTATGATATTAGTATCCGGATCGGATTTGTGTCTTTTAGATCCTGAATTTTGAATATACGTCCCAACATCTTTATATATAAAGTAGGCTTTTTTATCTCCTTGGGGAAAAAAATGCCATGTGGCATTTTCTTTAACCATTAAAACATTTTTTCAATTTATATTTAACGAGTTTTAGTTGGTGTTAATTGTGAAAGGCATTGAATTTTTAAACTTTCTTTCATAAATGTCTACGAGTTTATAACAGTGTTTTGAATCCGATCCGGATCCGCGTTTTAAATCAGATTTTTTTTTGTCAGCAAAATTTAATTCATATTAATCGGATTTAGGTTTTGTAAAAAATCCAAAATTTAAGAACCAAAGAAAAAATATTTGATGGAATTGTAGTATCTTATAAAACTATTATTTTGATGTTTAAAAAACATTTTAAAATATTAACTTTAGTTTTTATATATTTATTTTCATTGCTAATATATTATTATATAATAAATTTAATTCATATTAATCAGCAGTTGATCATTTGACCCAACGACCCGGTAAATCGTCTGGTTTAGTATCCGAATCAAATTTCAAAACATTGCTTCACAGGATTTCTTAGAATTTGATGTTGACGATGGAGAATAGGACCTCTACGGTTCTTCTTCTTTAACACAATCGACGTAACCGTTCATGAATCCAGAAATCCCACTCATCCCACTCATCCCACTCTCTCATATTGAATATTTATTTAATTCATGCTTCCTTAGCTTCATTGCCTATGTATAGACGGTATGAGAGCTCGGGTGGAAATCCCTTTACTTTTTCCATTTCAGATCATGTCGAAGTCCCAGTTTATTGTTCAGAGTTAAAGACAAGCCGGTATAGAGATGTTGTTAAGACTAGGATACAACAGTTTTGGCAAGCCTGAAATGTTAAGAAAGAGGCAAGCTGTTGGGATTGATATGTTGTTGCTTGATGGAAAGGTAAGAAGATTTGGTGAAATGTTCCACTCCGGTTAAAACAGAATTTGTCCATTAAATAGAGGAGTTTACCAAACATTTATATTTTTTAGCTAAAAAAATATATTTAAATTTATCAAGATTCGTTGATATTTGCAAATAAGGGTAGACAAACAAGAATTTCGTTAACAGACGGACATAATCTTCCATTATAACAAAATTAATATAGAAAATAAATTTATGTTTCTTATTTTAAAATACATATTTTTAGAGGCCTTCAAACTAAACTAACACATACAACTTGCATCTCCATATTTAAAAAATAAACGTGGTAATCTGAAAAGTATATATTAATACTCATCAATTAGTTTACCAAAAATTGATACTTCACCCTTATTTTTTTTATAAAATTTATAAAATATGAAACTTATTCTATCTTTCTATTCTTTGAACTACATATATTAGTACAAGTTTACTAGGTCATAAGTATTCTAATAATTAATAATATAAATATGTTCTCTAAATAAAATGTCAACTTTGCTTTATTTCTAACTAAATTAACTTTGTTACGACTATCAGCTTTTTATTCTATTTTTATTAAATCAATTAGTAACAACCACTTATGTTATTTCTCTTTGAACTAAACAATTTCAAACAAAGTAATATACTACGTTCGTTAACCACTATCAAAAATATTAGAAAAAATATCATTTTCTTTTAACATATTTTTCATTTTTATATTTTTAACATATTTTCTTTACTAAGATCATATAATAAATTATAAATTCATGTAAGAATAAAACATACACACCCGGCGCATAGCGCCGGAAAACCACTAGTTATGTTATATTATCTATGAGCATCGGATCTGTAAAAGAAATTGGAAACTTTTTAAAAAACATTTAAAATCTTTTTTAAAATACTAAAAATTCTAAAATAATATATGAACTAAATATTTATACAGAATTTATAATATATATTTTATCAGATTAGAAAAACTAAAATATAATATTGTAAAGCTGATTTTATTATAAATAACAATATATCAACATAGTTTTTAATATAATTTGAAATTTAATATATTTAAAATCCTCGGATCTGGATCCAAATATTTGAACTTAAAATTATAATATCCAGATTCAAATTGATGGATCCGACAATTTAGTATCCGGATATAGACATCTGAATCCAAATCGAACTTTCGCTCGAATCCGAATTTCAGATAAGAAGTCTCATCTCAGTACCGGAAAAATACAAGAATCGGACTATTTCAATTTTAGACGTATTATCAAATGAGTCGTAGTCTCATACGACCAGTCGTTAAATTAGATAACAAATTATGGTGGAATGACAAAGAGAACGGGCAGCTAAAGGTGCCTCTGAAAACAAGGAAGGTGTACCTGGTTATTGCAATGACGTAAAGCTTTATCCAAAAGTGCCTCAAGAGTCAAGAGTGCAGAAGTTACGGTTAGAGAAAAGATGAATATTTGTCAAAAGGATTGTTATTAGCCTACAAAAACTAAAAGCTTTGACATGCTTTGTAATAAGCTGATGTTCATATCAAAAATAATAATCATCAACTAGAATAATAACTCCATTGTCAGCTCAACTAGCTACATCTGTGCACGAGATTATTATATACAGATCCACATTTACACAGTTTGGTTTTGCTTGAGGTTTACAAGCATTCAAATCTCTGAAAATGTGAAACAAGGACAAGTAAAATATAGCAAAATCGAGAGAAGCAAAAATTAGAAACTGCACACTAGATGTATATATATATAGTAAAGGCATAGTCGCAATTATAACATTATAAGTTAACAGAGAGACAATATCTCCTTTTAAACTGAACTCAGCCGTAATCGATCAGACATATCCAACGTCCAAGGCAGAGTCGACTAATATCTGCTGTCTAGTAAACATGCATTCATCTGGAGTAGTAACTCTGTGCTCAACTGAAACACATGATACAAAGACATTGAAACGTAGGGTTAATGAAATGGTTTAAAACCCTAAGAAGTGATGAACAAGTAATCAAAAATGGGATGACATGAATAGAAACTTACACTTGGCCATCGAGATTCCCTTGACCGCTGCTTCCTCCACTGCCGTAAGAAACATCATCGCCGGTCGTCGTCGACGTCTGCCAAACGCTCTGCCACGCTTGAGACGGAGGCTGGACATAGACGCCACTCGGATCCATAGCCGGTCTCCCAATCGTCATCCCTCCAGGACCACCCATCGGCGGATAATAGTACGGCAAGCCGCTCACGGCGGGAGGCATCATCCCACCGATCCCCGGCTCTTCCTTGATCTCGTCTCTAGGAACGATGTCGACGAGGAAGTCGAAGATATCCGTCCTCGTAATGGCGGCGGCGATGTCGTTCTTCTGAAGCGTACGGCGTTTGTTTTCCTCGGCGTGAAGCCAGGATCGGATTGTGAGCTCGAGGATGAAGAGCTCGCAGGCTTTGGCGAAGAGGATGGGTGCTTCGGCGGAGATCATACGAACGTCCTCGTCGGCTTTCATGATCTTTTTGATGCGAGCGAGAGGGAGCTGATGGTTCTTGAAATCGTTTACTTGCTCGATCTCTTGGCGTTGGTAGGACCAGAACATTTGGAGCTGTTGTTGCTGTTGCTGGAGAAGGTGGTGGTAAGAAGCTCCTCCGACTGCGGATAAGGGAGGGGTGATTCCGGTGGGGGAGGGAGATGATTGCTGGTTGTTGTTGTTGTCCATTGGGTCTTGAAAATGGTCGGCGTGGATTTGGTGTGTGTGATGGGATCAAAGAGTGTATGACAGAAGTTTTTTTTTTTTTTGCCAAATGGTTTGGGGTGGCAGAAGTGGATAAGGTGGAGAGCGATGTGGCTGATTTTTATTTTTTTTTATAGAAGAACATTTTTTCTTATTACCATATAGTACAATAATATAAAATTTGATTGATTAAATACACAGAAATGGTTCCTAAGTTCCTAACAAAAAAATAACTAAACAGAAACCAAGAATATTAGTACAATAATTTTTGTAACTAAGATATATTTCTTTTCTGATAATTTTATATGCAACAGTTAGTTTTTGTAAAGCTAATTTGAACATATTTGAACAAAACAAATATGTTCAAATTGATAATCAAAATGGATTAAAGTAGTCTAAATTATAGTGTCTAGATGATAGAGAGAGACATTAAGAATGATTATCATGTAGATTATGATCATTTCCTAATTTCTTGTTTAATAAAATATAACTAACCTTATCTAGTTATTTTTAATTTCATTTCTACCCTTATGTAATACATGTTAGAAACAAAAAAAAATATTAGTTAACCTTGGGTAGTTATCATTTAAAATAGGAAACTAAAAATATTATGATAATTTTCTAATTCCTACTTTAGTAAAAATGTAAAATACAACTAACCTTATCTGTTTGTTTGTCTTTCATCTTTAGCCTTATCTAATTTTTTTATTTTTTTTTTGGTCAAAAGCCTTATCTAGTTATGTTAGGAAAAAGAACACCTAACCTTGTCTAGTTATGTTTCAAATAGGAAAAATAGAAGGATAGAAAAAACATATCAGTGAAAATTTCCACATCGTACATACACTTGCATGTTCTATCCGGTCGATCGGAATTCCTAGATTGGGGAATAAAAAAATCATGAAGACCATTGTGATAGTTCAATATGTAATCATTTGCGAAGCTGGATACAACTCTCGGCTATTGAAGAATGTTGCATACCCATATGCAATGTATCGATCAAAATATCAGGAAACCAATGCATGCATTTCTGTGAATTGCATGTTAAAATCAAACTATAACCCCTACAACACTTGTTTTTTTTTCTGTTCAAATTAGGGGTGGGCAAAAAATCCGAACCGAACCGATCGAACCGAACCGATCGAACCGAAACCATTCGAACCGAACCAAAGTCTATTATCAAACAGTTAGGTTTAAGATTTCCCCAACCCGAACCAACCGAACCCGATCCGAACCGAAGCACGTTGAACCGAACCAAACTAAACCGAACCCATAACCAGTGTGCATATTAGCAATATACAATATACTAAAATGCTAAGACTAAAGTTATTGTTAATTTTATTAAGGATTTTTTTTTTAGTTTTCTATTTACTTTAGGTTTGATGTTTATAATTTGTTAAAATTTTTGTTTCAGTTTTACATTATATTTAGTTTACATAGTTTATTTTGTACATATATTATTAACGATGTTTTTTTAATTTTCTATTTATTATAGTTAATTTTGATTTGATTGTGCTCTTATAAATGTTTTGTGTTTTTAAAAGTTTTTTTCGGTTTTATATTGAATTTAGTCAACATAATTTAGTTTTTTATAATCGTCAACACGATGATTTTATGACCATGCGTTTGTGTTTTAAAACCGAACCGAATTCAAACCGAACTGAGTTCAAACCGAACCGAAACCGATCCAAACCGAACTAACTATGGTTTACTTTGGTTGGATAAATCATTGAACCGAATTAACCAAACCGAACCGAACCCGAACCGAACCGATAAAATAACCGAAGTGCCCATCCCTAGTTCAAATCCCTACAACACTTATACATCAACTTGTAGACCGACGAGAACATACCAACTTATCGTAGGGACCATGTTTTTTACAATATGACAAAAAATGATAAAATGAAAGATATATTGATATTGTCCAGAAAAAAGAAAGATATATTGATATTAAACAGAATTAAGAAACAACACTTGATACCAATTGTCTATGAACGAAGAATGATGATTTGATGCAATCAAGAATCACATGATAGAAGACACAGCGACATATTTCTTGTGTTCCCAAGATCACAAAGAAAAAAAAAAAGAGAAAAGAAAAAGTATGGATTGTTATTTTTTGCTTGTATTTAAATGAGAAAAATTAAACTAATTTATAATCAAAAATATTATGGAGTTTTTAATTTAGTTTTAGCATTAAAAAGAGAAAAGACTTACAAAATTTCTCATCAATTTTTAAACTGAATAAGAAACTTTAACACTTTTGAATTTAATATTGATCGTATATTAGAAAATAACCAAAAATAAAAGACATGTTATTGACCGATATCCGAATTTATATTAGCTCGGCTTGGTGTCCGCATAGTTTAGTTTAGGCACTCATTTCGACAGTTGTCCCAAGGTCTCTGATCTTTTTCGGATTACTCCACAAATCTGCCATATCCATTTTGGCACTTCAGTAACAAAACTAATACAAGCATTTCTCATTCAAACAAACCTAATATTAACATATGTATACATTTTTCTACTATAAGATTTGCAGCTATGCATTGATCACTCTCATAACCCTGTTATTCCGTGAAAGGAATTTATCACAAAGTTACCCAAAAAAGTACATGCGCAACATATCTTAAAATTGAGTTCCAACACATCAAACTATCAATTGAAAGCACGTACGTAGTGATACCAACAATGAACTTTAAACTGCTTCGTTGTTTCTTAATTTCAGTTTTCAAACATCAAATCACACATCTTCAGATCAAACGAGAGGAAGAAGAATGCAAGAAAAAAAAAACTATAAATTTTCACAAGGTTTGTTATCATTTTGTTCGTCGGTCACAGGTTGCATGGCCGTGTAGTGAGCGAAGATCGCATATCGACAATGGCAGATTTATCGGCACCAAGCTTCATTGCTTCTTTGCTAGCTCTAATGAACCGAGAAGTAGCTCCTTTGACATACTCGTGAGCTTGTTTCACAGTCATCTTCTTCCCAACTTCATCCGGGAAGCTACTGAGGAAGTGATCGCCATTGAGAACCGCTGCAAGCTGAACCACTTCACTCTGAAACTCAGATAGGGCTGCGTCTTCTTTAGGCTCAGTGGCTCTCATGGGTGCAATGGCAGGTAGAGTCATGGGACAATCGGTTCGAGGAGAGGTTAAGTGAGCAACCACGTCTTCAAAAGTAGCAGCCCAAGCATCTCTATGTGTTAAGTAATTGGAAGAGAGATTGAAGAGCTTCTTGATGGTCGCTGGTATTGATGAATGCTCGAACTCTGAGCTCTCTGTTGCCCCTTTTGCCTCACTCACCACTTCACTCAAACAAATAATAAAATGAGATTTTAATTAAGCTATATATGATAAAATAAATTAATCCAAATGGTGTCAGAAAAGTTGAAAACATGAGTCACGCTACCACGTCTATAAATTCTAGATTTCAATTATTTCTCCACCACAATTAATGATAAAATCTTAAAATAAATTTTATATCAATTTGGTAAAATAGATTGTCAAAAAAAAACTAAATTAGAGAACTTACCAGTTCCTTTCTGAATCCAAGGTGACACCATAATTGTAGGAACCCGAACACCTAACCGGTCAAATTTAAAGAAACCAGGGGACGGTCCGTATTAGAGTTATTAAACCGGATTCTGTATATATGATTAAACCGGTTTTCAATGTACATATAAAACAGATTGTATACTGTTACATTTTTCATTAAGTCAAATATACAATTTTAAATCTCTAACTGACTCTCTTCTTCTTCCTCTCGTCACCATCTTCATCGAGCTTAAGCTTGAGCTTCACTAGCTCTAATATGGTATCAGAGCCACTCTGATCTCGTTTCTTCCGCACATCTCTCTCTGTTCGATTTTGGTGATGAGTTTTGCTTACAATCCGAGGATTTTCATTTTGATCGATCGTCTCTGTGCTCAGATCATCGTCTTCTTTCGGATTGTTGCTCGGATCATCTTTCTTTCTTTGTTCTTTTACCTTCATTGACCTCGAATTTGCGTTCTCTTTGCCGCAATATTCCCTTTCTTGTATCGTTGATTCATGGAGTCTCAACACATGAATCCGATTCCGCCGACTTCTACGATCCCGCCGTCGCTCTCCGATCCTCATGCGAATCCGCTATATGTTCATCATGCTGATCACGCTGGTATTTCTCTCGTCTCTGAGAAACTTAGTGGTCTCGGTAACTTCAATAGCTGGCGACGATCGATGTTAATGGCCTTAGGTGCTAGAAATAAGGCAGTGTTTGTTGATGGAACGTATCCTGAGGTAGATAGGAATCATCCTGACTATGGATCTTGGTCACGTTGCAACAATATCGTTTGTACTTGGCTGGTTAATGCTGTGGATAAACAGATTTCTCGAAGCATCATGTATCTTGATACGGCGCGTCAAATGTGGCTTGACATTCATGATCAGTTCAAGCAAAGCGATGGTCCTCGTACTGCTGACATCAAGCAACAGATCTTTGCTGAGATACAGGACACTCAGAGTATCAGTGACTATTATACGAAACTCAAGCAGCTTTGGAAGGAACTGAAGAATCATGATAGTCCGTATACATGTTGCTGTGGCAGTCCAGATTGTGCTAGTAGCAAGCACATTGATACGCGTGATGAACAAGATAAAGTTCTGAAGTTTCTCATGGGTCTTAATGATTCCTTTACGGCCACTCGTGGACAGATCTTGATGATGGAGCCTAAACCTAATCTCACAAAGGTTTTCAATCTTTGCTCTCAAGAGGAACGTCAGAGATCGATGAAGTCTACTAGTAATGTGGTTTTCCAAGCTTCTCAGGATACAACTCCAACTGAATCTCTTGTTGCTGCTTACTCTGGAGGTTATAATAAGTCTAAGAATCGACCTATCTGCTCCCACTGTGGTCTTCTTGGTCATACTGTTAACCGATGTTACAAGCTTCACGGTTATCCTCCGGGTTATAAGATACCAAGTTCAACTCCTAGGCATCAGCAGCAACAACAACACGCTCAGAGTCAGCAGATGACAGCTCCATCAAAGTCTCTGCAATCTTGGCCACCAAAGAAAGATAATGTGGCGAACAACGTTTCTCAGGATACTAGTTGTATCTCTATGCATGACCACAACGGTGTTCATCTTGGGACAGTCACGACAGATCAGATTCAGAAATTACTCAGTGTTCTTAACACCAAGCCGGTGACTGAGCAGATCTCTCAGGTTTCAGGCAGCACTTTACAACTCTCGGATGGTTCAGTCTCAGTGATAAAGCCTCAACCACATCTTATTCCCCATACCACAAACCCTTTTGAAATAGGTACTCTGTCTGTTTCTAATCATTTTGTTTCTTCTGCGGGAATTGATAATAGTTTGCCTGTGACTGCTCCTGCTTGGGTGATTGATACAGGTGCTAGTTGTCATGTCTGTTTTGACTTAACTAGGTTCACTGATACTCGTTTAATTTCCAATACTGTTGTGACCTTGCCTGATGGTACCCGTATTGATGTTACTCTCTCTGGAACTGTCATTCTCTCTGCTCACTTGACTCTGTTTAATGTGTTGTTCGTGCCACATTTCAAATTCAATTTACTCAGTATTAGTGCTTTGACTGCAAACACTTCAATCTCGGTTTTGTTTTCATCTCATTCTTGTTACATATTTCCTTTTAATCCCTTACCTTTCATTCAGTAGCGTACTCAGGGCTCCATGATTGGGAAGGGTAATCTGCATCAAAATCTGTATCTTTTGGAGTCCTCTGCTCCTGCTTCAAACACGATTGCACACACTCATACACTTGCTCTTGTTTCTTCTGATACATGGCATCAACGCTTGGGTCATCCGTCTTTCAACAAGATTCAACAACTTGCAAAAGCTTTAGATATTTCTTCTGTCAAAATTCCTCATAGTCATGTTTGTAAAGTTTGTCCTTTGGCAAAGCAAAAACGTTTGTCTTTTCAATCTTCAGACAGTGTTTCTTCTTCTCCTTTTGATCTTCTTCATATTGATGTATGGGGTCCATTTCATGTAGAAACGTTTGATGGATACAAATATTTTTTCACCATTGTTGATGACTATACTAGAGTCACTTGGCTTTATCTTTTGAAAAACAAAAGTTCTGTTCAAACTGTCTTTCCTGAATTTCTTACATATGTTGAGACTCAGTTTAATGCCAAAGTCAAATCCATCCGTTCTGATAATGCTCCTGAGCTTTCATTTAATTCTTTGCTTAAGACTAAAGGTATCATACATTACTTTGCTTGTGCATATGTGGTTGAGAGGAAGCATCAGCACATTTTAAATGTTGCTAGATCGCTTATGTTTCAAGCTAATATTCCTCTCATTCACTGGGGTGATTGTGTTCAAACTGCAGTATATCTCATCAATAGGATCCCATCCCCTGTTCTTGATAACAAGACTCCTTATGAGCTTCTCATGCATAAACCTCCTCGCTATGATCATTTGCGTGTCTTTGGATGCTTGTGTTTTACTTCTACCTTGCTTAAAGATAGAAATAAATTTTCTCCTCGCGCTTCACCTTGTGTTTTCCTTGGATATTCAAATGGTTTTAAAGGCTATAAAGTTCTTGATCTTCAAACAAATGTGATTTCGATTTCCAGAAATGTTGTTTTTCATGAAACAACTTTTCCTTATTCTGAAAACTATCCTGCTTCTTCTGATTCTGATCTTTTTGGTCAACATGTGTTGCCTTTACCTGTTCCTGATTCGCCTTTTCCGGCTTTCTTTGATCTTGGCTCATCTACTTCATCTGATTCATCTCTGTTTCAGTATAATGACTCTGCATCTGATAATTCTTCACCATCTGCTTTGTCTACTGCTGATTCTTCTTTGATACCTCATGTTGAGAATGTGACTCGTGCTAGACGTCAAACTAAGGTTCCTGCTTATTTAGATCAGTATCACTGTTATCTCTTGCAGAAATCTCCTTTTCCTGCTCATTTTTCTCATACAACTTCATATCCTATCTCTGCTTTCTTGTCTTATGATAATGTCTCTAGTGATCATCGTCATTTCTTGTTAAATCTCACCACCACCTTTGCCCCTAAGACTTTTCACGAGGCTATTCTTTCCGATGAGTTCAGAGGTGCGATGAAAACTGAGATGACCTCTTTGGAGAACACTGGTACTTGGTCTATCTGTCCACTGCCTAAGGGAAAGCATCCGGTTGGTTGTAAATGGGTGAATACATACAAGTATAATCCTGATGGAACAGTTGAACGTCCCAAGTCTCGCTTGGTAGCTAAAGGTTACACTCAGTTGGAAGGCCTTGACTACATCGATACGTTCTCACCAGTGGCTAAGTTGGGAACTTTTAGGCTTCTTCTTCGTCTTGTTGCTGCTCGTAACTGGTTTACTCTGCAGTTGGATATAAGCAATGCTTTTCTCAATGGTGATTTGGATGAGGAAATATACATGACGATTCCTCAAGGCTATGAAGAATTAACGGGCAAGAAGGTTCCTCCTGGTTCTGTTTGTCGTCTCCACAGATCATTATATGGTCTTAAGCAAGCATCAAGACAATGGAATCACAAACTCTCTGCTGTTTTCTTCAATGAAGGATTCATTCAAGCGCATGCTGATCATTCTCTGTTTGTGAAGACTACATCAACTCTGTTCCTTGCTGCCTTGATATATGTTGATGATATCTTGCTCGTAGGAAATGATGAAGCTGCTATTGCACACTTCAAAGATGTGCTGGAAGCTGCTTTCAAACTCCGGGTTCTTGGTCCAGCTAAATATTTCTTGGGTTTTGAGATTGCCAGGAATGCTCAAGGCATATCTCTCAACCAAAGGAAGTACACGTTGGAGCTTCTCCAAGATGCAGGCTATCTTGGTTGCAAACCGGTTACAGTTCCTATGGAACCAAATCAAAAGCTATCTGAGTCTACTGGAACTTTACTGCCTGATGCTTCAGTTTTCAGGAAGATTGTGGGTCGTCTCTTATATTTGACTCATACAAGACCAGATATTACTTATGCTGTGCATAAGCTCAGTCAGTTCATGGCAGCTCCACGTTCTGATCACCTAACTGCAGCATATCGAGTCCTTCGCTACTTGAAGAATGATCCTGCTCAAGGCTTATTCTACTCGTCTTCGACTGATCTGGCCTTGACTGCGTTTAGTGATGCTGATTGGGCAACATGTCCTGACTCTAGACGCTCCATCACTGGTTACTGCGTCTTTCTTGGTGACTCTTTGGTGTCTTGGCGCTCAAAGAAGCAACCAACGGTTTCCCGGAGCAGCTCGGAAGCAGAGTATCGTGCCATGGCGGATGCTACTTGTGAGCTTATCTGGTTAACATCTCTGCTCAAGTCTCTTCATCAATCTCCTTCTGGCCCTGCAACATTGTTCTGTGATAACATGTCTGCTCTGCACATTGCCTCCAACCCTGTATTCCACGAACGCACGAAGCACATCGAGAACGACTGTCATGTGGTTCGGGAACGGTTGCAAAGCGGGTTCTTGAAGACGATGCACGTGAAGAGTGAACATCAGCTTGCTGATCTATTCACTAAGGCTGTTCAACCGCATGTTTTCAAGACCTTAACATCCAAGATGGGTATTCACAAGTTGTTCATTCCATCTTGAGGGGGGGGGGGGGGGGTATTAGAGTTATTAAACCGGATTCTGTATATATGATTAAACCGGTTCTCAATGTACATATAAAACAGATTGTATACTGTTACATTTTTCATTAAGTCAAATATACAATTTTAAATCTCTAACTGACTCTCTTCTTCTTCCTCTCGTCACCATCTTCATCGAGCTTAAGCTTGAGCTTCACTAGCTCTAATAGTCCGGTATTCCCATCCGGGTTCGGTATACCGACATAAGGAGTCTTCACATGATCATAAAACCCACCATGCTCATCATAGGTTATTACTAGGAGCGTCTCATTCCACTGTGGACTCGACCTAAGTGTCTCGTATACTTCTTTAACCAGCTTTTGGCCGTTAGCTACGTCGTGAGATGGGTGATCGTCGTTAGCCGGTAAGCCCTTGAGATCGAAATACCTCGGTTCTATGACGGTTAAGCTCGGTAAGTTTCCTTTTGCTGCGTCCTTCTTGAATTTCAGATCGTACTGATGCAGTTTAAATATGTATTTTAGCTGTCGGAGATTACGGTAGAATAATGTGGTCGGAATATTCTGGAAGTATATTCCGAAATCAATGTCGTCGTTGTGGAGTGAATCGAATATTGTTTCTTGTGGAAACCTGAAATCACATGATGAAAATGCTAGATATAGCTAGAGGTAATGATAATTTAAAAAAGTACTATAAAATTGACTAATTCTTCCAAATAAAATTAATCAAGCATTTGAAATACCGAGAAACACATTTATACTCTTTTCAAAATGAAATGTTATTAATTGCTTATGTTTTTTTTTAAATTAGGAAATTACTTATTACTCATTCCGGTATTCACGATTTGAATGAAAATTCATACTATTAAATTAAAAATTAAATAATCAAGAAAAAAACTAAACGAAAGAATTTGAAAATGTACCCTTGAGCAAGCTGTTGCTTGACATGGCTTGTTGAACCATGTGAGGTAGCCGAATAGACAAACAGCCGGTTCGGTTGAGTCGGACCAGGAATAGAAGAAAACCACCGGTCGAACACAGCGAATTCTTTAACCAGCTCGGAATAAACCGGTACAGCTTCAGGCCGGAAGCCTTTCATGACGGTTTCCGACAAATTTCCCGGCATCGAAAGCGCTTGCTCGACGAAACCCATCATGGACGGGATCTGACCCGACCCGAATACCTGTTGCTCCACAGCTTCGAACGAATGACCCGGATCCGGATCCACAAACTCAGCGTCGCTAGTGAAACATATGGTTTGTGTAGAATTCGGAACCGGGTTACATTCTTGACCCGTTACACCGTTTATGGAAGGGTTAACCGATTTCTTCATCCAGCCTAGGAGGTGATCGAAGGATCGATTCTCCATGACCAGAACGACGACGGTTTTGATTGGTGATTGCCATTGATGGGATCCTTGAGCTACATGGGATAGTGTGAGAAGACAGCAGAGTGCGAGAAAGTGTGAGAAAGTGGAGGAAAATCTTGAAGCTGATAGCTTCATGAGTGGATTAGTTTTCTCCGGAATATCTGAGAAAGAGGACTTGATTCTGTGGTTTTGTTTTGCCTTGGTTTGGTTTCAGACAGAACATAAAGAAGACAGTGAAGAGATAATAGTCTCTTTGAAACACAGTAAAAAAAAGAAGATAGAGGATAGAAGAGAATCAAAGACGTAAAAAGAGTAGAGTAAGAAGATTTGAAGTGTGGAAAGCAAGAGAAAGTCCTTTTTGTCAACCGAACAAAGTTATGGCTTCTATTTACTGCTTTTACTTTGATTTACGTAAAAGAAGATTCTGTTCTCACTGAGAAAATAACGAAAACTCAGAGATTTACTCTCTCTTTTTACTGGTCGATGTAATTATGAAATTGAGAAATACATGTAGAAGACATGGCTTTGTGAAAACCACGTAGATGGCCATTTGTTTTCTTTTAGATGTTACATGTGGGTTCCTGGGGTTCTAGTTTTGTGAGATCTTGCCGACTGGTTTAGTCTTTATATTTCTAACTTTCACATATGGATACACAATATTAAAAATGCCCATACTGCCATTAGTTTATACCCTTGTTCGGAAACTCGCTAGGCGTTGTACGTTCGTTCGGGTTACGCCTAGCGATTTATAAAAAACTCGGAGAAAAACTAATTGGCGCCTAGTTTTAAGGCTATATAGGTGAAAATGTAGCTTAGACATATAAAACTTGCGTGGTCTAGCGGTGTGCGTGTGGGATTGTTAAGTCAACGTCTCAGGTTCGAGTGGCAGGCAGTAGCGTTTTTAACTTTTTTTTTCACATTTGCATTAATGAATGAGAAATTACAATTATGCCATCGTTTTTTTCATTTACCCAGATCGATTATAAATCCTAATTTCCGACTCCCACTGTTGTTTTTCACGATTCTAGTCAATTTAAACTTTTTTTTTCACGATTCTTGCCCAATCATAACAGATTTTCGTTATAATACATGATTTTGACCTTGTAATCTTGTTTACCCGCGTTGAATAACAATTTTTTAACCTTTCGATTTCTCCATTACGCGGCCGAGTAACCTTAATCTACGCTCTACATGGCCATAACTCGGACTGCTGTATTAAGCATCCGAATTGACCTTACTCGCCTCGGTGGTCATAAGTTTCACGATTAAGCGGCCGATTATACGGGTACGCGGCCGCGTTTTTGAACAGAGGTTTATACTGGAGTTTAAACTTTAAATCTGATCTGATTTTAAAAGTTCGATCAAAAACAAAATCTGATTTTAAAAGCTATTTCAGGAATTATATGTACCGAATTACCAATAGTATTAGTAATAAATACTATTCCTCTTTTAGTTTAATTGTCTTATTACATTACAGACAATTTTTCATTTCTAAATAAATAAATGTAGTTTTAGAATTTTAATACAAAAGTTATTGATGAGATTCTTTAGTTTATTTTTATATTGGTTGAAATAAAATTAAATGTACAGATAATTTTGTTTTTTTATTTTGAAAATATACAAAATAACATGTTTTCTAATATGTGTGCATAAATTTTTATATATGCATAAATTTAGAATGATAATTTAAAACGAGGGAGAGTACGTTTTACCAAAACATAATAGTATCACCATCATGATAATTACTTTTTGCTAATGTGCCGCCGCACTGATCTTCCATTTATAAACACCAAAACTTTTGGCTAATGCTTAGTGCCTTTCGTACCAAAGAATAAACTATTTAGTTAGTGCTTAACATATAAGTTAATGAGTAGTGCGTTTAGTTTTTTTTATAAAACTATTAGATATCACATTAAATCATCGTATAATTTCTAATTTATGTAGTATAATGAACAATTACCTACAACATATATGATATTCATTACCAACTCTACGTAGAGGTGTCAAAATGAGCTAACTCGATCAACTCAGTCAGCTCATGGTGAGTTTGGATTTTTCATGAGTTAGTTCAATTCAATTCATTTATTATATGAATTTCAATATGCAAACTCGAACTTCAATCATCTCGATCATGAGTTAATTCATTTTCAAACTCTTCATCTATTCAAATTGTAAAGATATATATTCCGCATGAGAGTCTTCGAATTATATTTTAATTCTAAAGATATATGATTTGAGGATTGATATCAATATTCTTTTAAATATATATATGTATATATTTATTATTCTTTGTTTTTACATTTTAATTTTAAAAGATAAATATGATTACTATAGAAGCTATTTTTTCTTACCTAAGAAAAATAGAAGTCACCCATATATATACAATATAAAAACGACCAAATTCATGAGTTAGCTCATGTTCATTAAAGATCGTTTATATAACTCGTGATCTAATTTAAACTCGATCATTAAACTCATTTATTAAGTGAACATAAAAATAGAGATTATGCCATGAAAATTCGAGTTGAGCTGAGCCAGCTCATGAGTTATAACTCATTTTGGCACCTCTAGCTCTATGGATAAAGATTTCGATAAAACTCTCCTGAAACATTTAGATCAACAAACAATTTCGTATGTACGACATCTGTGATGGACAAAATCTCTTTGCAGTAAATGGCCACAAAACGGCTCTATCTATACTACTCTAGAACTTTTAATAAGATTTGTATCTAATAATCTTCAAAAAATTGCATAATCTAGAATTCAAATTCTAAAATTTAGAAGTTTTTAGATCTTAACTAATAGGCTAAGGTGTTTCAGCAAGTACATTTAGGTCAGTGCATGTTTTAAAGGAATTGATGTTAGAATTCTTTTATAGTGTTTGATTAATTGGTAACCAATATAAGTTATAGAACGAAAGAAGAAATAAATGATTTCAGGATTTTTCAATTTTCACCTGTTATATAACTAGCTGCAAACATGATGGTCAATACATCTTCTCTTCTTTCTAACTTATTCGAAAGTGTGATGAAGCATCACTATGAGTGAATAATATCCATGATCTATTCAGGTATTTGTACAAATTTGATTTGAGTTAAAGATTAAAATTTGTGTTTACATTCAAATTTATAAATGTCTAAATCCAGGTAAAAAAGAAGAAAAGAGTGAAGCCAAAAAGAAAAAAAAACAATAAAAAGGAGAAAAGGAAAACTCGCCCACAAGTTACCCACTGACTCCTCCGAGTACTGAGCTGATCACGTCATACCAACTAACTAGATTTGGTCCTGTGAACACTGAACGTTCAAATGTTACACCCATAGAACTTTTTTAGTTGTCATCCGTAACCAATTTTGAAAGATAGTACAAAATAGTTTACGTCATTCACTCGCCTTTTTATGGAAAGCGGAGAGAACTAAAGCATATACGCGCTGCAAGTGGATGGAAAGGAGGATAAGAAAAAAAAAAAGTGGATCGGAGGATATAGGGCTGGACAAATAAACTGAACCCGAAAATCCAAACTGAATCCGATCCAATTAAAATGAATCCGAACCGATCCGAACCCGACATAAAAACCGAATGGATCTTGTTTTATGGTATTACGGGTTATGGATATTATCCGAACCGAACCCGAATCTAAATAGATATCCGATAGAACCCGAAATATTCAAAACCCCGAAAAGATCTTATACCAAATATGATCTCAATTCCTAATACATATTCAAAATACATTAATATATATTGAACATTTAAAATACTTATCTATTACATGAATGTTGGTGGTACTATTACATGAAGATTGATGGTTAAATGTGGCTATTGAATCTTGAAATATTTAGATTTAGATTTTGTTTTCACTAAACAATATTTCTCATTTCATGAGAACGTGGTTTTCGTTTTATACTTTCGTTCATTTGGTTTTCTTTTTATCAATAAATATGTTTCTTTTTTGTTTGATTTTGAATGATCACGGTTGATGTTTATTTCTTATTTTAAAATCGATTTTACTTATGTTTTGGTTACAAAAAGTTACAAATTAGGTATTTCAAACCTGAAGAACCGATTTTTCTTATGTTTTGGTTACAAAAGAGGTATAAATTAGATATTTTTAAACCGAAGAACCGATTGAGATCCAAATCCGAAAGTACATTGGGTTGTACCGGTTCTTTGAAGATTTACTAACCCCGACCCGAACCCGATAGAACCCGAACCGATCCCGAACCGATTTTTTAAATAATTCGAATGTGGCTGATTTTGATAAACCCGAATAACATAAACCCGATTAGATAAAATCGAAACCCGATTGGGACCCCGAATGTCGAGGCTTAGGAGGATATTGTAGAGATTTAAGAAAATCAACAGAAAATATTAGTGCATATTTATACTGGGCCAGATTTAGACAGCCCAGATAGAAAACTGTATCCTAGATGAGCCCATTTGATTCTTACTCCGTCGTAAACCGAAAGGAACTCATTAACTTGAAACATTAGCCACAGACTCACGTGTCGTCTTTAGAAAACAGCGTATACGCACGTGACATTGCCACCGGCCGTTTCCTTTCACATCACGCCGCGAGACGTTTCGGACTCTTCAAAACTTTTTAAAAACCTCTCTCAACCACTCTCTCTCTCTCTCTCTCTGACTTCTTCTTCTTCTTCTCTCTCTCTCGCATCAAAGCAATGGCGGACTGGGGACCTGTAGTGATCGCAGTGATACTGTTCGTGCTGTTGACACCAGGACTGCTCTTTCAGATTCCAGCGAGAGGTCGAATCGTAGAATTCGGGAATATGCAAACTAGCGGAGCCTCAATTCTCGTTCACTCCATCATTTTCTTCGGTCTCATCACCATCTTCACCATCGCCATTCGTCTCCACATCTACACCGGTTAATTTATGATATATTTCGGTTATCTGGTTTGTCGTTGTCTTCTTCTTACCGGTTTGTTTAAAATTTACAATTGGCCTTTGACTTTAAACTCGCTCTCTGTCTGGTGTAAACATATTGGGATATGTGATTCTTAATCTGAATATGCGTCTAAGCTAAATTTTCATAATCTGATGTGTTTAATTATCGGGTTTGAAATATGGTTTTGTGGCCCTGACTAGTTTTCAGGTTAATTTGGTTCTAGGTTTGTGGTTTGTTTGATGCACGAATTACGAATGTGTTGGTGAAAGTGGGAAAAAAAAACTTGCATCAGGTCGGTAAGAACTGGTTTAAGCTTAACGATTTTGATAGATTCCTGGTTTAGCATTACTTTTTTTTTTTGAAACTTGGTTTAAGCATTACTTCGTATTGGGTTTCTTCCGTTTGGTTCGGTTCATGTGGTGAAATATTGGTTAGTTTTGTTTCAAAGGGCTAGAGTCCGAAGAGAACAGACTTGGTTTGTGTGTCGCTATCTTACGCGTCGCTTATTTGCGTGCTACATGACATTTTGATGATTTGGTTAGACATTTTCTGTCAATAGTTAACTATCACTTTCCTTTTTCCCGTTTTCTCTTCACAACTAACTTTCACCTTGTTAGACTAATACATTTATAATTATATACATCGAGTTTTAAAACTTGATGCAATAATTAGATTGTTATCAACTATCATATGATTCTACATCTAACCAATATGGCACTTACTGATTCTTTCAAAATTGATGTGTATTGATTGTTTAAATTTGGGGGCTAAACAATATTTTGTGATATCCTAGGCCAGTCTAGCAAGACTGAAAAATCTGCTCGCAAGGTTTCTGTTACAACAAGCTGGGCCGTCTAATAATGTGAACAACAGTTGAACAGTTGCTAGATCTATTCTTCCTATACCTAATTCTCTAGTCATAGATGTATTGTTGCGAATGCGCCTCAGTCTCCAGTGTTTTAGGAAGGAGCGAAGTTCCCAATGTGAGAGGCACGGAGTGAGGAACCCCTGTCCCACTCCAAGCTAAGCCTGCTGAGCATTGATTGGAGACTTATTCAATAGGTCTTCCTTCCCGAATTCTTGAAGAAGGCTGCCAAGAAGAGAGCAAGCGCCCTACCAGGAGAGCCGGATTGCAGATCGGGTTAAATAAAGCGGGTACTTGAGGAATTTTGGGATATCATGCCCCACGAATTAGTTGCCAAGTGCGCCCTAGTAAGGCAGTCTACCACAAGATCGAGTTGGAGCCTGGAGCCAAACCTCCAACTATTTAGATTGGGGCTGGGTTAAGCGGATGGCCCCCCAACTAGCATCTATTAGTTAAGGGGATTGGTTGAACTCAGGAATCAATTTCAGGAACTCATGGAGGCCTATTTTGATTCCAGCCTCCAAGGCAGTTTTTCCCTATATTGATATGCTTGCTCTATGTCTTTGGTTTATGTACTATGTTCTTAGTTTCCTTTTTAATGGTGTGTGGCTGGTCTACGGTGTGTGTAGGCTTCCTATTTTATGTATGCTTGTAATGTTTCTGCTTTGTCAAATATTCCTTTGAATATCTGGTCTTCATCTTCCTTAGATTAGATGCTACTTCCTTCGTCTAAGAGAGATTCGGCATGGTGCTCACTAAACCTCCGTAATATCTAACAAGTCGAGTCTTATGTCGGTCATATAGAACACCAACACATAGAAAAAGGGCTGAAGGAACCAGTCCATGACTTAACATCGGTAGAATACTACCTCCAATTCCCTGTATGTTCGATAGAGCGAAAGATTTCTCCCGGAGTACGCCGATTACCCTCCGAACCGTACAAGATAGTTACCACCTATCATACGGCTTTCTAACATCACTTATTTTTCTGGTCGTTCTGCTCTGTCGATCGATGGTAGTATAAGAGATCTGTAACCCCCCCCCCCCCCCCCCCCTCCCCCCGAAATTATTTACATAAGGATTCCTGCTTCCTACCCATAGTTAGCATGTATTTCCCTGAAGGTAGAAAACCGAGGTGAGCAAAAGGCTCTTTTTTCTTAATACGCTTATGACCTAAGCCAATTCTCAAGAAAAAAACAGTTGAACATGACCTAAACCTAAAAATATAACTTAAGAAAAATGAAAATAAATATACAAATATGGTTTAAAATTTTATATTTTTAGATGATATATTAAATTTGGAGTTTATAAATTTAAAAGAAACATTAAATATACAAATAAAACTATAAACTTTTAAAAAATTTATTATATTTGTTAAATATATTGTTAATATTTTTTAAACAAGATTCATAAATAATTTAAGATGGCACTGAACAAGCTCTATCACAAAGAGGGTACACAATTTCTTGTTTTTAACACAATTTGTGTCAGTTTTCTAATTCAACACACGAGTTCCTGCTAACAATGAACACGAATTAGATGTACAAAATATCTCGAATTCTCGATACAGTTTGAAATGTTATGTTTCATAATGGTTGTGAAATCTACGTAGGATGTTGATAGAAAAGAAAACTGAATGTAGTATTTACACGAGACCCAAAACTAACTCGAAGCTAAAACTAATCCTTCTCCTTTGGGCTCTATAAATTGTGAAAACGTCTAAAGGTTTACAAGAACCAATGGGCTTTTAACTTTAGATCGACCCTATTTTCTCAGATTAGATTCGAACAGTACGACGACGCAACACAACTACTAACTGTAAAAGTGATTACGCGTTTGACAAACGCGCTTCACTTGCGCATCAATGTTGTACAACAGCGATCAATCAAATCAAGCCTTGGAACACACAAAAATTGTCCTTGTTACCTGTACTGTGGCAAAAACTATGTTTTGCAGATTCCAAGAAGTAATAAAAGTTGATTAAAGAAAATTACGACTCTGATGCCAGTAAAAAAGAAGTTTTAGTTCTACACAACCCGAGATAGAGGTAAAAAGAGTTACCCCAGTGAATTTTGGTTACTTAATGAATTATAGTTGGCTATTAAACCTAATTTCTACAAAATAAAAAGATTTATTCATCGTTGGTCTATATCATTCAATATATTTTATGTTTCAATAACTGTTAAATTGAATGTTTGTTATTTTTTTATATTCAGCCTCCAACCATATCTAACCTCTAACCATATGCATTAGATAAAATTTATGAAATTAATTTTGAATTTCTATCTTTTTGTATGTATAAATATGATGAATGATGTATATGATAACATAAAAAATGTGAAGTATAAATTATTAAATTTATATAAATGGAAAAGAATAAAGTGAAAAATGAATAGTATTTTAAAGGGTTAAATGGTGTCTCTTTATATTTGAAGATTTACTATGTATTTTTTAAAAAATTAAGAGAATAAATGATGGTTAGAATACAAAACCCTTTTAAAAACCATGCGTTAGTGGTTTAGTGGTTAAACTTAATCTGGAAAGTTCTGGGTTCGAACGTTGGTGGAAGGTGATTATTTTGAGGGATTTCCAAGTGTAATACGGAGAAACCTACTAATATGTGGCCACTAGTAGGATTTACATATGAGGAGATCACTAGACTTTCTAGATGCCTCGGCGGATTTCCCGACTAAATTCATTAGTATTAATCGGATCCTCTCGAAGTTTCGGATAGCATGGTCATAAAAAAAAATCCTTTTAAAAAATAAGAAGATAATGAGTGGTTGGAAATACGTATATGATGGTGAAGTAGGCCTGGACATTTTACCCGGACCCGAGGACCCGACCCGAAAATACCCGACCCGGAACCGACCCGAAAAATTATAAGTACTCATATGTGTCTTTTTATTTTGGACCCGCGGGTCTTGGATAAGACCCGGACCCGACCCAAGACCCGATCGGGTACCCGAAATACCCGAGATTTATTTTATATATTAGGTATATTTGGGTGATTGGGTATATTTTTGGTATTTCTAATCTTTTTTTAAGTTTTAGGTTCGTATTTTCGGGTATAATTTCAAATTTTGAGTGTAATTTTAGATTTTCAGAAAATATAATTTGGGTATTCAGATATTTTTTGAGTTTTCAGGTCTGATTTTAGGTAAATATTCGGATATTTTTACGGTTTTTTGTGTATTTTTCGAGTTTTCGGGTCCAGTTTGGGTATTTCGAGTTTTTTGGAGTTTTATATACCCGAACCGACCCGGATCCGAACAATACCCGAATATTATATGTATTTTACGGGTACTAAAATTCTAGACCCGAACCGAGTCGGACCCGACAAGATCCGACCCGGAGCCGACTCGAAAATTATAAATACTCATATGGATCTAATTTCCGAGGACCCGAAAGATCCGGACCTGACAAGACCCGACCCGAACCCGACCCGAAGACCCGGATGCCCAAGCCTATGGTGAAGATTGAAAGACAGTAAATGTGGATGTGTCAGTTTTAGAGTCTTTTGACTACTCTCTCTCTCATCTCTTATTGACTCTTTTCTTTTTTACTTTTTACTTTTTTATTTCTAAAAATCTCTGATAAGAATAATAATCAAAATAAAGGACACTAAAATAATGTCCTTATTTTTAATAAGGACATTATTTTTAATTTGGCTTCAACCCTAAAGCTACTGAGAAGAGAGAGAGAGAGAGATTCGTCTTTTTCCGGACACTGAGTATCGCCGGCTTCACCATCATCATCATCTTCCTCCTCCCCTCCTGTAAGTTTCTCCGGTAAATTATTTTATTTCTTTCAATCTGCATTTCTCAGAAGAGGACAAAAACAGAGATTCGCTTTTTCAAATCGATCTCGTTTGAATTCCCTCCTTCACAATTCCCTCCCTCTTGAACTCTTTAATTACGAACAAATCTTTCATAAATCTCTTTCAAAATATCAAACATGCAATTCCCTTATCACTTCGCTCAAAAATGTAAAGGAATAAACTTTTAAATAAAAAAAAAATTAGGAATCATCTTTAGGGGAAAAAAGTAACGTAAGGGAGCCACATTGTTAAAAATTCGAAACCAGATCACAGCTTATTGATAATTGGTCTCATATTTCTTTCTTGCAAAAACTGCAATCTTAATAAGACCAAAGAACAAGATGGGGAGCACGGTGGTCTTGAGCTCAGACGAAGAAGACTCAGACATAAGTGATTCCGAAATGGAAGAGTACGGAGACAAGATCTACTTAACTCTCAAAAGCGGAAAGGTCAAGGTCAAACTCTCTCCTCATGCTTTCACGTGTCCTTACTGTCCGAACAAGAAGAAACCTAGCTTCCAGTACAAAGATCTCCTCCAACATGCCTCTGGAGTCGGTAATAGCAATTCCGACAAAAGAACCGCAAAGGAGAAAGCTAGCCACCTTGCTCTTGCCAAATACCTCCAAGAAGATCTTGCTTCTGATTCACAAGCTGAGCCTTCTTCCAAGCGAAGAAAAACTGGTGATCCTATTCAAGATTGTGACCAGGATGAGAAGCTCGTCTGCCCTTGGAAAGGTACACACTTTCTTCACCCTAATGCAGGGCCGGCCTTGAGATTTTGGAGGCTGTAGACGATTTAATAAATATTTTAATAATTTATTTTCTTCCTAATTTGGAGATAGAAATTACCTTGAGATTTTGGGGGCCGTAGACGAGTTAATAAAGCTTTTAATAATTTTTTCTCTTCTTAATTTGGAGATTATAAATGGTCTTGAGATTTTGAGGGCTCTAGACGATTTAAGAAAAAATTTAATTTGGAGATTAGGAATAATGTTTCATTCGGCTTTGCCCAGGACCGGCGCTGACTCTATGCAGCTCTAAAGAAACTCACCTTGTTAGATTATCTTGATGGAGCTTTTAGTGATTGTTGTTGTGTGTATGTTTACTGATGAAACAGGTGTAGTGGTTAACATTCCAACTACAAAGACACCAAACGGTCGAACCACGGGTGAGAGTGGGTCCAAGCTAAGAGATGAGTACATTCAAAGAGGGTTTAATCCCACCAGGGTTCGTACTTTATGGAACCACTGGGGGTTTTCAGGGACAGCTATTGTGGAGTTCAACAGAGACTGGAACGGACTGCACAATGCTCTTTCCTTCGACAAGGCTTATCTTGTGGATGGTCATGGGAAGAAAGACTGGTTCAGGAAAGATGGTCCTCCTAAGTCTGGTCTTTACGCGTGGATCGCTCGTGCTGATGATTACAACGGGAACAACATCATCGGAGAAGACTTGAGGAAGAAGGGCGATCTCAAAACTATAGCTGAGGTGACTGAAGAGGAGGCGAGGAAGCAGCAGAAGCTGGTGCAGAATCTGACGCAGCTTGTGGAGGAGAAGAAGAAAGGTGTGAAGGAGTATGAGGAGCTTCATTCGGTGAAGTCGAAGGAGCTTAAGGAGAGGTTGGAAGAGAAGGAGAAGATTCTGCAGAAGCATAACAGCGAGCTGAATGCTATACAGGAGAGGACAATGGGTCATGTTAACAAGATCTTTGCTGATCATGAGAGGGTGAAGATGCAGCTGGAGTCGGAGAAGAAGAAGCTGGAGATCAAAGGTAATGAGCTGGCGAAGAGGGAAGCACACAATGAGACCGAGAGGAAGAACTTGGCTGAAGATCTGCAGGAGAATGCTTCCAAGAATAGTTCTCTTGAGCTAGCTTCCTTGGAGCAACAAAAGGCGGATGAAGAAGTTAAAAAACTGGCTGAGAATCAGAGGGTTTAGTGTCTTTTACCTATTCTTGTTAAACAAAAGCTTTTTTTGCTTTTCATAATCATTGTTTGTGATGTTGTAAACCTATCTCAGAGGCAAAAGGAGGAGCTTCATGAGAAGATCATAAGACTAGAAAGACAAAGAGATCAGAAGCAAATGATCGAGCTAGAGATTGAGAGGTTGAAAGGAGAATTGAACGTGAAGAAGCACATGGGGTCAGACGGAGACGATGAGATTGTGAAAGAAGTGGAGAATATCTACAAAGGTTTAACTGAGAAAGAAGAAGAGCTTGCAGACCTAGACAAGTTTAACCAAACTCTTATACTCAGAGAGCGCAGAACCAACGATGAGCTTCAAGAAGCTCGTAAAGAGTTGGTTAACGTAAGTATCATAAATAATATTAGGCTCCTTAGGTTTGACTATTCAACTGCATTTTTTTGTTTTTCTTGTAGATTATGAAAGAGTGGAAACAAAATATCGGTGTGAAGAGAATGGGAGAGCTGGTGACGAAACCGTTCATGGATGCACTTCAGCAGAAGTATTGTCAGCAAGATGTGGAGGACAGAGCTATTGACGTTCTCCAGCTCTGGGAAGACTATCTCAAAGATCCAGATTGGCACCCATTCAAGCGGATCAAGCTTGAAAATCAAGAAAGAGAAGTGGTAAGAAGATCAAATTGGTTTTACTGTTTTGGTTAATGTTAATTTTTTTTTTGTGGGTTTTTATAGGAAGTGATAGATGAGAGGGACGAGAAGCTGAGGGAGCTCAAGGAAGATCTAGGAGATGGTCCTTATAATGCGGTAACGAGAGCTTTGTTGGAGATAAACGAGTATAACCCAAGTGGAAGGTACATTACAACGGAGCTATGGAACATAAAAGAAGACAGGAAGGCTACACTTGAAGAAGGTGTCACTTGTTTACTTGATGAATGGGAGAAGTCTAAACGCAAGCGTGGAATGGCTTAAAAGGTTATTTCCGATGCTACGCGAGCAAATCTATGTGTTTTTTTATTCTCAGGCTATATGTGTCGCTCATATAGGACTTGGTGATGATGTTTCGCAGGTGCAAGGACAAGAAGGGAAACTAGCCTACTGAATAAAATGCCGTCTATTCGGTATGTAGTTGCAGAGGAATTGATGAACCTTTGCCGTCTGTTTATTTTTTTTCTCTCTTTATCAGAACTCATTAGTGGATTAATGGGAACACACATCTTTGATGTCTTAACTTTGAACATATTTCGGCAACTAGTATTAATAATGTCTCATCACTGTAATATAGTTCACATGAACCACTATGTTTCCGTTTTCAATCATCCTCATTTGAGAACCATGCAACACACAAGAATACCCCGTGAAGTTCAGTTGTTGTATACGCCACGCCATTTGCTTCATAAAAATTAAAAGGTTTTGCCAACTATTATTACGATCCAAATTATGCATGGCTTTATCAATTTTAACCTCCATCAGCAACTCATTCCTTTTGTCCACCAAGGATATATTCCCCGCTTGATGAATCCAAATGCCTCAAGTTCAACATGTGTCTAAAATTTTAGTAGAGGTTGTTTGTTGTTGGATTCAAATTGTTTAAATTCAAAGAAAATCATGTGTTGTTAGTGATGATTTTAGGTATTAATTGAAATTTACATAACTTTAAACAAGTTTCTTTTCTAGCACCACACCGAGGTGCAGGCCTTTACGCGTTTTGGAGTCCGTTATGGAGTCCGAGAATGATTCCTCGACGTAAGGTGCTGCTTTTCGCGAGTCCCAGCATACTCCGGGTTGGGATGGGTAAGCCCACCACTTCACACCTGAGATTTTTTAATGGATTTAGAAAATTTCGATGAAAAATACAAAAACATAAATCAGAAATAACTAAGGATGGTATGTAAATATAAATTGAAATTTACTTATTAAATATAGAAATCACTAAACTTCAACAGTTTTTCTTCATTTATATCTGAAGATTGTGTTTACTTTATAGAGCTTAAAAAGTTAGCATTCTTTTTTTTTTACAGAATTTCATTAAAATTTTGTAAAAATAAACATTGTTAAAAAAAGGAGAGAGACAAGCTCTCATTTTGCTTCCGAAATTTGCGAAATATTAAACGTAAGTATGTTAGAAACAATATAACAAGATGACATACTTTCTCTATGACAAAACAACAAAATGTCTTAAGCTTAGCTGCTTAGCCTTTGGTTTGACATCAAAACTCTTCAAATAGAGAAGCCGCCATTCAGTAGTTTACTTAGAGCCTGACTGGCTTAACCGCAGCGGTTGCAGGAGTTTACGGGTGCGGGTGGTTGCGGTTTTAAGCGTTTTCGAGAGATTTGTACGACTGGTACAACGGTTAGAAATTGTTGCGTTTGCGGAACTCTTATGACTGGTAAACTACCAATCGCACCATCTGTTAAATAATAAATTAACAATATTTACATTTTATATAATTATAAAAGTATTAAAAATTATAATAATATAATAAATATAAAACTCATATTTATAAAATCATATTATTAAAATTTTAAAATTTATAGAATATTTTGGTTTTAAATTTTTATGATATAAATTAAAATATAATATGTATACATTTTATAATTTCTATTATTTCAATTTAAAAAATTTATTGGATATTTTTAGTATTACTTTTATTTATTTTGTTTCTAAAGAAAAATAATTTATTCTCCTGCAACCGCCCGTAACCGCAAACGCTAGCTGTAACCAGCTTTTGATTTTAAAAGGTTCGGAGCGGTTTGAAGTGATTTGTAGCGTTTTCTGTGATTATTTTGAAACGCCAACAACCGTTGCAAACCGCAAAAGCTGCGTTTGCGGATGGTAGCGGAGAAACCAGTCATCCCCTTAGTTGTAAGTTGGTACACTGCGTTAATATATCAACCTTAGCCTGATTTAGGCCCATAACATTTAGGCTTAAACCTTAAAGGCCCAATACTGCTTCCCCTTCTATTCATTTGACGAAATCTCTCTCTCTCCCCTCCTCCGAGAAGCTCTCTGTCTCTCTCTCTCTAGAAATCGTTGAAGAATCCTGATTCCATACCAATGGCGACCTCGCTAGCTCGAATCTCCAGAAGATGCCTCACCCCGTCCCTGTCTTCGAATCTGATTCGGCGTCACTTCGCAGCGGAAGCTGTAGCGGTGGCGACGACGACGGAAGCTCCTAAGCCCAAATCGGAGGTGACGCCGTCGGCGGATCGGGCGAAGTGGGACTACAGAGGGCAGAGACAGATCATTCCTCTGGGACAGTGGCTACCCAAGGTCGCAGTCGACGCCTACGTGGCACCCAACGTTGTGTTGGCCGGTCAGGTCACAGTCTGGGACGGCTCGTCCGTCTGGAACGGCGCCGTTTTGAGAGGAGATCTCGATAAGATCACCCTTGGCTTCTGCTCTAACGTCCAGGAACGGTGTGTTGTTCATGCCGCCTGGTCGTCCCCAACAGGTTCTCTTGTTCCCTTTCATTCTGATTAGTGACAATACCACAACACACCATCTTGTGTTAGTAATAGGAAGCCTGTTGCTTAGATGCTTAGGACACGCTTTGGAACAAGATTTTGTAGTTATGAGTTTAGCTTCTTGTAGTTTTGCCAAAACTTGGTTTCGTATCATCGTTTTAAGTTCACAAACCTCCTGGTTTGATTACTGGTTTGATCAGGGCATGATTAACCAGGTCTCTTAGCCGGGGTTTTAACTCATAATTTGACTCTTATTATTATTTTTTTACACTTTTTGGTTAAGAAATGACTTTTATACGGTTATTAGTTTTTTTAGTTAAAATCTAAGAAAAACTAAGAACCGGCTCTTAACCTAAGCTAAGAACTCCAGTTAAGAGACTGGGGTTAATGATGATCTTAGACTCTAGTTGAAGAAGCAGTGACCGCGGGGATGAAACTAATATTACATGCTGTTATTTTGGGTCTAGGAGATTACTGACTTTGGTATTATTAAAAAAAAAGTAGTCTCAGTGATCTTATCTGGTCAATAGCTCTGTATATTTTTAAAAGTCTAACTCTTTGCTGCTGCTGGCTTTGAATTTTGATGTGATGTGATGAGATAAAAGATCTGATCTTTAGAAGTTTTACTTTTTTTTACTTTGGGAAAATTTTCAGGATTACCAGCAGAGACATTGATCGATAGGTATGTGACGGTTGGTGCATACAGTCTTTTAAGATCATGCACTATCGAACCCGAATGCATCATCGGGCAACACTCGATTTTGATGGAAGGTTCCCTGGTGGAGACTCGGTCGATCCTGGAAGCTGGTTCCGTTGTTCCACCTGGGAGGAGAATCCCATCTGGTGAACTCTGGGGAGGCAACCCAGCAAGGTTTATTCGAACGCTCACCAATGAGGAAACCTTGGAGATCCCGAAACTGGCTGTTGCCATTAACCACCTTAGTGGAGACTACTTCTCTGAGTTCTTGCCTTACTCAACTGTCTATCGTGAGGTTGAGAAGTTCAAGAAATCCCTTGGGATTGCTGTCTAGAAAGCTTTCCTTTTCTCAGGTTTTCTGGCTACTTCCCTCATTTTGAAGATTCCTTTTCTGTTTTCGAGTCGGATCTTAATAAGTAGCTGCGGAGCAAAACTCAGTTTCCAAATGTTGTCTTTTCTGTTTATTTTGTTAAATTCATATCCTTGTGTTCGAACTTTCGATAATAAGATGATAATGGTGAAAACGTTTTCCTTTTCTCGTCTAATTATGTCAGGGGTAGCTTCAGATTTGCTGAGTTCATAAAAGAAGCAGTTTTCATAATCTTATACATTTGATTGAACAAAAGAAAAATGATTGTAAGTTTGTAACATAGCACAAATTATGCCATATAACGCACGAAAAAACGTAAACTATGTTCAAGACAATATAACGGTACCTCACTTGTCGCTCTTGTTATGTTGATCTGCAGTAATGTTAATGATCTATCCAGTTATTGTGTGCCAACGTTTTGTTAGAAAATGGATTCACATAGAACTCACACACACTTGAAACCACATTAGCTATTCTCACTTGAAGTTGGTGGATTTTAGAGCTTCTCCTTAGGCTGGTTGGCCTTAGTAAAAATTGTTGCCAAAGTTTTGATAATTGTTGACAAGGCAATTCAATAACGTTTGAGTTGATCCCTAGAGCACGGACACCACCATATAAATATCAGAAACCACTCTTTTTAGAGTGTGGTGTCCTTTTGGCTTTTCAAATACACATTATCCACCTCGACAGTTCGAATTACGCCTGGCCATTCAGTTTCAGTTCGCTTTTTTGGGTATTTGGTTTTAGAGGTTAAGGATCCGTTTGGGTATTTAGTAGGGTATAATAGGTATTTAGTAGGGTATATTATACGTTCAGATAACAAAATCAGAAACCGGCTAATACCGAAAATAATTTTGGTTCTCATTTGATTTTGGTTTGCTTCTGTTTTTTGGTTAATTCAAATTAAAATGTCAGAAAATTAGTTTTTTCTAGATTATCATACTCTTTTGGATAAAAATTTAAATATCTCAGATAATTTAAAATATTTCGGATGAAAAGTATTTCGGTAGTAAATGTTTTTGATATTTCAGTTTATAAACAATATTTTAAAATTATTTGATTATTTTAAAACTAAATATAGTTAATATTTATAAATATATAAACTATATTATAAAAATAATGATATTCATTCAGTTTCTGATTAGGTTCTGATTTGATTTAATTTTTTTTGATTCTAGAGATTAGGGCTGGGCAAAAGATCCAAACCCGAAAAACCGAACCGAACCCGATCCGAAAAAGTAGCACCGAATCCGAACCGAAATTGATTAAATATCCGAACGGGTTCAAAATTTCGGTATTTAAAGAACCGAAACCGAACCCGATCCGAACCGAAATATTTTGGGTACCCGAATGTATCCGAAATAAATTTATATACTTAAATATATACATTATTTTTATATATAATGTATATTAAAATATTTAAAATATATAAGATACCTTTAAGTTTTCCAAAATACTCGGAAAATATATGCAAATAGTTAAAAGTAAATGTTTAAAATAGCTAAAGTATACTGAAAACATCAAAATAGTTAAATATCTATTGATTCTTTATCCAAATATTCAAAGAAAACCAATTTATATATTAAATTAAGGTATTTTGACATATATGTTATGAAAATTTGTATGTAATATATTATCTTTTTTATAGATTTTGAAAATTTAAAGTATATAATGAATTTTGAAAATTTAAAAACATTTTAAATGGGTTATCCGAACCCGAACTGAACCCGCAAAGATCCGAACCGAACCCGAACCGAAATTTAGAAATATCCGAATGGGGCTGAAATCTTTGACCCCGAAAACCCGAAACCCGAATGGACTGAACCGAAACCCGAATGGGTACCCGAACGCCCAGCCCTACTAGAGATATAGGATTAACTTGGATAATTGATAGGATCTAAACTAAAACTAAATCTCGGAAAACTTCGGTTCCGGATGATGTGGCCATGCCTAAACTGAATGCATTCTTAAGTATTTTTACTTTACTTTTTTGTTCATGGAGTGGTTTCTTTATCCTATCTTATTTATTCTTTAGAAACCCAGCATCATTGTATTGGATGGTGGTAAGATCAATCATTTTCCAAATTTTGGCCACTTGCCATTCATTCGTATGAAAAAGTTTTCTATCCTAAATTTTCAACCATTATTTTTAGTTTAAAGGCTCAAATATATGTTTACCTTGATAGAAAAGTTTTGAAGATTTTGCTCCAATGTATGATAGAGTTTTCAAAACCTTTCTATCAAGAAAAAGTATATATTTAATTGTAAATTTAGCTCTCTAGCTTTGAACATTGAGACTCAGTTTTATTTACATGTATAGTGACTACTGACTAGTAAGGAGTCATCACTAGTAAACTCACTAGAAATTGACATGAGCTATACAGATCAGATATAAACGGATTTGGTCATAATCACAAAAAACTGGATCTGCTCGATTTAGCTCCATATACTAAGTCTATGACTTGTGACACGCTCTGAATTATATATATCTAGTCTTGACCAGGTTGTAAACTAAATCTTTGTTGCCAATTTTTACATCCCAAATTTTATAAAATAAAAATAAATACGTTCTCAATGTTTTTTTTTTAAAGCAAGTACGTTCTCAATGCTAACCGGAGTAAAAAGTCATACATACTTATATGACTTTTTGGTGACATATTAGTTAATCTGTTGCTTTCGAGTTTCAAAAAGTTCTTCCTTGGGACCCTTGTTCAACTACTATCACCTCCCTTCTACTTGCTTTTTCATTATCATGCAAAGTCATGACATCAAATATATTGCTTTGATGATCTCATCGTTGGGTAATTATCATCATTATCAGCATCCCCAGTATTACCATAGACAACATGCTGTGTTCTATCACTAAGAACAAAAGTCCACGTGATAAAAGCTTTTTATAAGACTAAAATTCATACATCATGGATTTTGACGTATCAACCATTCCAATTTATTTTCTAACCCCTTAAGTTGTATATATACAACATACACCTCAACTCAATATCAACATATGCGTTTCCATTATTTTAGTCGCCTTCTTCTGCATATTAATATGACTTGTTGTGAATCTACTCAACAGGTAAAACTTCTAAGTAGCGATATTGGTACGGTTGAATCGAATCAGATCACTCTATCTTTCTCTTGGGTCACTTGATTTGATTGAGCCGTGCCAATATCTCTATTTTATGCACATCATGCTTTTGCCGAGCCTGACCTAATGTTAACTTGTTTCTGAAAAAAAAGCACGAGATAGTTGTCTACTTTCCGAGGATAGACAGGTATGTATTTTTTCTTTCCTTTGAATATGGAACAAGTTTTTAAATCAAAGATTCAAACTTATTGGAGAACTTGCTGTGTTGTGTTGTGTTGTGTCTTGTGTGGAGCCTCTGATGGAGGAAAACGAAACATATGTGTTTGAGTGTGTCACGTGTCCCCTATGTAATCACGGAGTTCTCAATTCTCATGAAGAGAATATAGAGACTTAGGAATTTTAATGGCGTTACAAAACTTGGAATTTGCAATTGGAGCTTACGTTTCCAAATCTTGAAATAGTTTAAATCGGGCTTAGCTTTGGAAGGTTCGGAATCGTGCAATTAGATTTGATAATTGGACTCGTCCTATAGTTTTTACTGCATTTAGATGACTACATTAGTTTTAACTGCATTTAGATTATTACATTACTTTGGCCAAAGTTATTGAGCTTTCTATATTTCCAATGGAACAAATTAAAGGGTAGGGAACTGTGACATAATCGCATATGATAGTCAACGATATCTCAAAACTCTGACATAACCGCATATGGTAAAGTAACGACTTGTTGATACGAAAGCTGACAAAGAGGAGTTTATAAAGCATTTTAAAATCTTGATTTCAATTGTACATATGAAAACAAAAATCTAAAGAGATTCTATATTGCAAAAATGAAATCAAGAAATACATATGAAAACAAATATAAAGCATTTAATATTCCAAAAATAGTCGAGAACATCATGGCCCAATGATAAAGACGGGTTTTTTCCTGCATTCAGGTTGCGAATTCGAACCCTGCCGGAGGGAACTAAATCATGATTTCTGGACACTAACACGGATATGAATCCATGTTTTAGGGTCCATTTGCATACCCGAAAAAGGATTTATCTGTGAATTGCACATCCCCTTAGGGATTAGTCTCGATATCCCTTATATTCCAAAAATAAATCAAGCATATAAAAACAATATTCCAAAAATATTGTATACAATTAATCAAGCATATAAAACCACTTTGGCGTATTAACAAGCAATATTGGCAGCAAGAAATTATATCGTGTTCTTTAGTCCATCCACCGTGCCGTCCAAAGATTTATTTGTGGCTTAAAGACAATATATATATATCTTTTTTTACATAATTTTTATGATAATTATATTCTAAATTTAAAATAATACAAACAACTTGTTTTTTTCTGTAGCATATGTGAGAGATCGAAAGTATGAAATAATGATAAAATACATATTACATGAATGCATTTTTAAAAAATTAAATTATCGTAATCTAAAAACGAGAGTAACTCATGATAGGAAAAAAAATTCATAGTATAAAAGTTCAGGTTTCAAATGGTGTCTTTAGATACCATGATTATATCTAAAAATCAAATAATATGTATATCTTGAATACAAAATAGTTATAGATAATGTTTTAAATAGAATAAATATAATTCAATTTTTCTTTCTAAAATCTCTTCACCAATTATCATAATCTATCTATATATAATTATATAGAAGAAAATAGATTACAAATTTACAACAAAGAAAATTTTGTATTCGTGGCAAAAGATGAAAGTGAAAATTGGTGATAGCCCTTAGATTTTCAAAAGAATTTTAGCGTTTAGTTAAAACATTATCAAATTGATCAAAACAAAACCACTATTTCAAGCAAAAACCAGGTATGAAATTTGGTGGAGATTCAGCAAAAAAAAAATACTATAAGTTATAACTAATTAAGAATAAATTTAAAACGTCAGAGGCGTTCTAAAGATTATATATTTGATGGGGGCGTAACGCAACTGCCTTATCATAATTGTATATCATAGAAATAGCCCTCACTCCATTGTGTATTGTTTCCTATATGTTTATTTCTCAATTATATTACTATCCATAATTTTGAAATTGGCAGTTAAAAGTTAGGAATTAATTCAATTTGATTTCTATGATAGAATATTATTTTTCTCTATGAATTTTCAGTGATATCTTCCTAACCAAAAAATATCATTGATAGAATACTCGATTGATTTCGAGTTCATTGATATATATATATATATATGTTTATCTTTTAGGATTTTCCTGTTGAAAGATTAGAGGGAAACACATATTCTACCAGTGATGAACTCCAATAATTTATTTGTCTATGTTTTATTTTAGCTTAAGTTCATAATAAATTTGTATAAGTCTTTGTTTATTCTTATAGATTTATTTTTATTAAATATATTTCAATTACATCTAACCAATTATAAGAAAATGAAAGAAAATATTACCTTATATAAACATGCACAATGTCTCACCATTTTTCATTATATCTAATATTTACGATTGTTAACTTTTAACTTTTTTAATAACTATTGATTAAAATAATACTTTTTAGTCAATTACTCCGCGTAGGGCGCATATTATCATCTATTTATATATTAAAGAGCAAAATTTAATATGTTTAACATAATTTAATATGACAATTGTCAAATTACAAGTTTAATACATTTTTATGGTTAACGGAATTATCTCGAAGGTGTTACTAACATGTCACATAGTTCATGCAAATTATCATGTGATTCATATAATTCATGTAGTTTTTAATATATTATTTTTGTCTAAATATGTGATCTTGTGCTGTTGTATTGTTGGCATAGTTAGCAAATCATTTTTTCTTAGTAATACCTATAATGGTTTGATACTATTTAAGCCCGTTTGCACAAATAAACCCTATAATGTTTATCTAAACTTTGTCCAAAACTGTTTAACTAAACTTATTTAGTATAAAACGAAAGTAAAATTACCAATAAATTAATTTCACAAACAAACATTTTAGAAATGCAAAGCCTATATGTCTTCTTTCAGCTTCTCAAGCTTGCATGAGTTTCAACAATTAAATTAATTTTGTCAAAAAACAGTTAAATTAATGAAAAATATTTTTCTTTCGTTTAAAATACTTTGTTTTAGTTTAAGTTTTCATGAGATTATGCGAGTTTTAAAATGATTTTAGAGTTTGAAAATTATATTTCTGTATTTTATTTTAGAAAACTACTAGGTGATTTTCCCGTGCTCATGCACGGATATAAATATTTATAAAGTAAATATACTATAATAATTAATTGCTTTTTATTTTAATTTTATATTAATTTATAATTGTATGCATTGTTTATATTAATAATATTATATTACTTTAATTAGACATTCGATTTTATATATGTTACTTATAGGTTGTCAATTTTGTTGTTTTTACCATCAATTTAGTTATCATTTGGATATATGAGTTTGCATTTATTTCTTTGAATTCAGTTATAATATTTTTATTATAAATATATTAAATTTTGATTAATTTTATTATTTGCATTTAGGTTGCTTGGTTTGTTGATTATGTTTTATATGCAAATATATTTTAGGATGATTATTTAAAAATTAAGATATATTGTGCTTAGAATGAAATAAAAGATAAACTAAAGTGTCGGATTCCAAATTCGATAAATTAATATAACGATGATATTATGAAGTCTCATGCCTACATATATAAATTTTACAAAAAGAACTAAATTGTAACAGTTGGTTAATATTTTATTTTATTTGTTAATATATTTTGAATCATTCTATAATTATATTTATAAAATTAATTATTACCATAAAACTATATATTCTTATTGTAGTTTAATCTAAAATATATATATAAGTTGGATTAGTCGAGTTACTCATGTTGTGAATATATTAAGTTGCATGTATTATTTCAAATTCAAACTGAAATATAATTATTTTTACTATAGTTAAGTCATACCAAATTATTTTTATTTATCGTTTAGTGTGCATGTACTTTCATGTATTTATCAATGATCAATATGAAGTTACATACATAACTAACTGATATATTTTTGAAAACCCATGAACACATATCAATATCTACAGTAATTAAAATATTTTATAAATTCTAAATATTTTTATGCCTTTGATTTATTGAATGGTAAACTGAAACTTATTTTAAATAATCTTAAAAATCTGTATTCAAATTTGCTTTAGTATTTTGATTATGGTTATGTTAAGTTCCACAAACATAAAAACATAAAATTTAAAAAGCAAATTTAATAATTATTTAATATTAAGAAAACTATAATTTTAATAATCATAAAATATAATATATATACTTTGTTAAAGTATATCATGTTATTTTAATTTAAAATATTTTGTAATTATTTGATCAAAAGATGTTTTCTGTTAAAATCTATTTTCCATTATCTAATATCTCTTAAAAATAAACAGTAAAACAATTGTGATTGTATTTTAGAAAGAATATAATTTATAGATATTTTTCTGTAATTGAAATATATTATAGTCAAATAAATATATGAAAATAAATAGAAAATTTCAGTAATACTAATTATAAACTATTTGTAGTCAGTTAAACATATATTTGTTTATGTTACTTAATTATTTTATGTAATTATCTAAGAAAATAGATAGATATATAAAACTATTTTTATTATTTTGAAATTGTATTCTTTTAAAATTATGTTTTAAAATAAATAATATTTATTATACTAATGTCAAGATTATCTATGTGAAGCTTTCTTTTATGAAATCAAATTATATACAAATATATATTTTTCATCTATAAAAATATAGGTATAAATAAAGTATATTATTACTACAAAAGTAAATGGAATATATATTACTATTTTGTGAACTTTCCTTTTTAATGAAATCATATTATATGTGCATATATTTTCGTTTTAAATTTTCTTTTAAACTTTATAAATGTTTCCTTTTTATTATATATCTTATTTAGAAAATTTTAAAAAGGAAACTAAATAAAAAATCAATAAAAATATTTAACTGATATTATATAGACATATATTTTCGTTTTTAAAATTTCTTTTAAACTTTATAAATGTTTCCTTTTTATTATATATGTTATTTGGAAAATATAAAAAAGGAAACTAAATAAAAATCAACAAAAATATTTAACAATAATAATTTTAATTCATTAAGGGTATCCGTGTAATCAACCATCGTGAGAGTTAACGTGAGCGCGACACATAGGAAACTGA
The DNA here is from genome assembly GCF_000801105.2 of Raphanus sativus. Lineage (NCBI taxonomy): Eukaryota > Viridiplantae > Streptophyta > Magnoliopsida > Brassicales > Brassicaceae > Raphanus > Raphanus sativus. Next base: position 40,427,931 of record NC_079516.1, on the reverse strand, counting down.
CTTCTCAAATAATATTATAGAGATACTAAGTTTAAAAAAAGCAGTATACTTTTTAATTATTTTAGTCCCTACATATTTAGAACATTTAGCTTAATAGTGACTCAAAATATGATGCCTATCAGACGTAATGGAGCGCATGAACAAAAAATTCATAATTTCCTTTACAAAGTTGAAAGGTACATGATACATTGAACGATATAAACAAATGAAGTCAAACCAAATACCAATATCTGCTCATTATATCCATAACAAACTTCCATTCACTTTTTTAGCAGTTGGGGCAATTCTAATAATAAAGTCTGTGGATATATCCTTTAAAGCTTTGCAGTATTCGTAAAGATTGTAATAAACTGTATGAGAAGTCGAGTATATTTGTGTGCTTCACAGTGCATTCAATTCAACTATACGTACGTATATCTATGGATATACTGTCTCATGCTTTTCAAGTAGCCAGTCTGGTGCATTATATTATTATCTTTAATGTCTTAACACTCTTGGAGACTTGGACTGACTCCCCATAATGATACGACCATCATGACATTCATATAAATGAATGCAATATGAAGATAACTCTTGACTATAACTAACCCAAATGCCTTGTACCACTTTGTAACCAGAAATTTCACTTGATGCCTTATATACATCACTATGCCTAATTAATTTGTAAATCACAAAGATTTGTATAGCAAAAGGAATGGTCAAAACTAGAAACGTTGACACACTCATACTAACGTCAACACTCCTCACTGTTCTGGACAGATGATCAACGCTCTATTGTCGATGTAAGCCTTCTAGACGATGCCATAGTCATAATCCAAAAGTCAAGTTAACCATCATGATAACTCTTCCATCTTTGAATAGCCATTACGGTAGTCACTAGCTAGCTTCCCTCTCGTAGATTTGTTTCAATTGCTTCCTTTTGTCGAAACCAAGGCTTAAAAGGCTTTTATAAATTTGTTTTTGCATCAATATATTCCCCAAACCAAAGCATGAAGGTCTAATTTAGTGACAGTACATTTAAAATTTTGGGTAACGGTACCACATGTGTTGTCATCATTGCAAGTTTAAGCTTATTATAAGCTTTTTGAATGTTATTTATAACTCCAACTGGCCTTATCCAACAGTGAAAAACGTTTTTAATAGACCGTCAATCTTACAAAACACATGCATCTCTTTTAGTGATGACAACACTTCTTTTGGATCAGTTGCTATTCCATTAGCCAAATTATATAACCTAGGTACTCTACTCGAGTATCGCCAAATTAACAGTCACTTCTTGTGGTTTTCAGTTTGTAAATAGGTTTTGCTATTTTTAAAGATTACCAGAATATGCAAATATGTGTCAAATGATATTGTAAGTTGTGACAAAAATATCAAGATTGGTATCTGCTCGGCCCCGTTGGTGGAATTATGGGGTGTCTACTATGGTATGTGCATAGCATGGAATCGTGGTTTTTGGCGACTGGAGGTGGAAGTTGATTCGGAGAGTGTGGTTAGTTTCTTTCGGACAGAAATTCATGATTCTCACGTGTATAGAAAAGCTAATTATTTAGCAGATGGATTAGTTAACTATGTGTTTCTTTATCGCTTGGTTTACATTATTTTGAGTCTGTTCCAAAGCCTGTTGTTTTTGTTTTGTTGGAAGATTTTAAGGCGATGTCCAGAACTCGGCAAGTTTGCCTGTAGTTGGTGCTTTTTGATTGAATAAAAAGTAGGACATTCATGTCTCTTGCATCCTACCAAAAAAAAATCAAGATATTATCAAAGGAAAAAGCACAAATCTGCGTAAGAATAGTATGTATAAATGACAAACCACTCACTAATAAAAAGAAATCACTCACTAACGCTTAAATCCAGAGAGGGGAGGGATAGAAAGTACAGAGGAGAAATATTTGACGTAGTTCAGCACAAAGGGTATTACGCGTTCGGTTCAGCCTAGAAAGGAGTGGAATAAAGGCATCTGGTTTCCATTTGCAATGCCACGAAGGTTTCTTTAAATTGCAGCAGGTCAAATCTGAGATTTAGGGACTACAAATAATTTTAAATAAATTAAAAAATTCTTATAGTTGTGACTTATATATAGTAATTCTTTGAATTTAGGAACCAATTTGAATATTTTATTCAGCTGTGTCTAGAACCATCTCGAATCACAGTGCGAGCGAGGTACTCAGTGTCAGCACTGAACACATTCATGTAATGCATTTGAATGAAGTCCACATTTTTGCGAGGCCCACAATTTAAATAAGCTAATTAAACTATGTAATATGCAAATATACTGTAAAAATTATTTCAGTTAGTTGTTTGTTTATATAAAATGTATAACTATTATAATATATAAATTTTGCATTAACTATTTAATATATTTTATTGGTATTAAAATTATAACTTTTAATTTTTATATGGGGTTTCGAAAAACTCAGGACCGGTACTCGATGTACTATGGTTTGAGCCAGACCAACCAGTTAAGCTTCTGTTTATGGCTGGTGGACAGTCGAGATTCATCCCACCTCTACCGGGTGGAAATCCTTTTTCTCGTTTGGTTGGCCTGGTTAAGAGAGTGGTCGAGTTGGCGATGGACAGTTTCATGAGATCGGCTATAATAGGCCAATCATATATATCCGATTTTCTCCAACCTATCTTTTATGCCGACGTAATCCGCATCTTCAGCAATTAGTAAACAAAAATATAACTGTCTTATTTAGCAGAAAAAAATATATAACTATCTTCTTGCCCAAGTACTCGTAAAAAGTAAGACTCGCAGGGGTACTTTCACGATCAGAAGTCATCATTTTAATTGTTACTATTTTTCATAGGGACATAGTCAACGCCAGCAGCTCCTGTGACAAGGAATCACAGCAGCGACACCTTATATATTCTCCACCATTTCTTTTACCTAGCTTGATGTTTTATAACTTTAATAGCCGAATTTGATCAGAGACAGACACCCTACCAAACAAGGCCATTTATTTCAAGAGACGTAATGGACACGTAGAAGTGATATTCAGGCTCATGTTTCGTTTTCCTCCATAATTTTGTTGAAATGTAGTGGATCCTGATTTTCTCTCTTTTTGTTCAACCATTAAAATATCAACTTCAAAACATTTTTAATATAACCCAAAGGGGCGAAGGCAGACATTTTTATAAGGGAAACCTTTAAATTCACCACTCTCCTTAAATCCAATCAAAATACCATGTAGATAATTAAATAAAAAATATTAAATTATAAAAAATAGTTTAAAAAGGAATTAACTTTAATTTTAATAACGTTAACTAAATACTAAACCCTAAATTTTAAATTCTAAAGCAAAACCTATACCATAAACCCAAATCTTATACCCTAAACCCAAACCATATATCCAAAACTCAAATTCTAAACCCTAAATCCAAACGCTATACCCTAAACCCATTCTATGTCCTATACTCTAAACCCAAATCCTATACCCTAAACCCAAACTATATACCCTAAACCCAAACCATATACCCTAAACCCAAATCTTATTCCCTAAACCCAAATCGTAAATCCTAAAGTCAAATTCTTAAGTTTAGGGTTTGGGTTTAAAGTGTAGAATTTAGTTTTAAGATATACGTTTTGAGTTTAGGGTATAGGATTTGGGTTTAGGGTATAGGATATATGATCGATTTAGAGTATAGGGTTTGTATTTAAGGTTTATGGTTTGGGTTTAAAGTTTAGAATTTGAGTTTAGGGTATATGGTTTGGGTTTAGGGTATAAATTTTGGGTTTAGGGTATATATTTGGGTTTAGAATTTATGATTTAGGGTTTAGGGTTTAGTTTGCATCATTAAAATTGACTTTATTTTTCTTTTTAACTATTTTTTTTAATAATTTAATATTTTTTATTTAATTATCTATATGGCATTTTGATTGGATTTAAGGGGAGTGGTGAATTTAAAGGTTCACCATTGGGGGTGAACCTAAGTCTTGTCCCTTATAAAAAGACAAAACTTAGGTTCACCCCCTATGGTGAACCTTCAAATTCACCACCTCTCTAATAACCAATCAAAGTGCCAACTAGATTAATGATTAAAAATATTAAATAATTTTTTCAAAAATCAAAATAATTAAAAAAACAAATAGTGTCAATTTTAATAATATCACTATCTAATCCGTAAACTCAAACTTTATACCCTAAATCCAAATTTTAAACCCTAAATTCTAAATTATAAACTCAAACTCTATACCCTAAACCCAAATTCTATACCCTAAACCCAAACTATAAATCATAAACCCAAAAACCTGAACTCTAAACTTAAACCTATACCCTAAACCCAAATCCTAGACTCTAAACCTGAAACGTAAATACAAAATCCAAACCCTATACCCTAAATATTTGGATTAATATTGATGTTGTTTTTTGAAATTTAAGGTTAAGAATTAAATTTTGGATTTAGAGTTCATGGTTTGGGTTACGGTTTAGGGTTTGGGTTTAGGGTCTACGGTCTGGGTTTAGGGTTTATGGTTTGGTTTTAGAGTATATGATTTGGGTTTAGGGTCTATGGTTTGAGTTTAGGGTATAATTTTGGGTTTAAAGTTTAGATTTCTTGGTTTATGATTTATGGTTTGGGTTTAGGGTTTAAGATTTTGGTTTAGGGTATAGAGTTTGGGTTTATAATTTAAAATTTAGGGTTTATAATTTGGATTTAGGGTATATAGTTTAAGTTTAGGGATTAAATAGTGACATTACCATTATTAAATGTGATATTATTTATTTTTTTAATTATTTTATTATTAGTCTAGTTGACATTTTGATTGGTTATTAGGGAGGTGGTGAATTTCAAAGTTCACCATAGGGGGTGAACCCAAGTCTTGTCCTTTTATAAGGGGGTGCACTATTAATATAATAAACAGAAAAACCAGAATGAAAGAATCGAACCTGGATTTGTTGAGTGGGTGCACTACATAACTTCTCCACTTAATCTAACCAATTTTTTATGTTTTCTTTAACAAAGTTTAAATTTTAACAAAAAACTATGGGTGCACAGGCCACCACAGTATATGGTGGCTTCGCCGGCAAGCCCGGAAGGTTTATATCAGTGGGATGGTAACTTGATGGTTGTCTGGTCAAACTCCGAGGTCGATTTTTTAGAAAAATTAGGTCAGTATGTTCCAAAGTTTAAGATGTAGATACGATTGCAATTGGAGTCTTAACGTCTTACTTTACTTATAACTTATACAGCAAAGCATGAATGTGTATGTTCATGTTGTGGTGTTTTTTTTTGAGAAAGGGCTGTTTATGTTTTGGTGTTACGCATTTAGTTGTGGCTGTTGGATGTTCATATCATGACAGCTCATTAGTACAGTATAAGATAATAATATGCATATCTATCCAAATATATTTTGAAATATATGTCACAGATATATATAAAATTTATACTTTTTATAAAATAAAATAAAATTTAGACTTTAGTTACCGGTGGCTACTAATATTACTCAAGAAATTATTTTTGTTGCCGATTTGATTTGGATCAGCAAAATAACTAAATGTTTTTCAATTGAATCAAGAAAGGAAAACTAAATGTTAGAATATTTTAAAAGCATTAAATTTATACTTAAGTTGCATATAGACCGAATTATGATTAAAATTACAGTGAAAAGATTAGGATAGTAATCATCTAATTCTAAAATTAATATTTTAAATATTTAATTAGACATTAATTATACAAAAAAAGATTTTTGCAAAACAGCGTAAATGCAAAATATGAAACTGGTACAATCTAATTACCTAAAAACATCTTCTGTCTAAAATAATCATAAAACAAAATTTATATTTTATATACATATTTCAAATCAAAATAATAATTTAAAATTGATTTATATAAAAAATTGATTCAAAAATATACATATATTCAAAAAATTAGTAAAATATTTTCAGTAACCATTATAAAAATAAGTTTCAATAAATATAGAAAAATACAATGCAAAGGCCAATTTCAAACATCAACTTAAACTATAATTTTTATATATTCACATTAAATTTTTAAAATATAACATATGTGATTGTTTTTACTTCATATTTCATTACTATTAATTATATGATTACTTGTATGATGATATATATATATATATATATATATATATATATATATATATATATATATAATATATATAATATACGATTAATTTTATGATGACACATATATAATATATAATAAAAACAATGGCAACATATTTTAGAAAAAATATTAAAATTTAGTTATAATTAAGGAAAATATCAACATTGACGTTTTATAAAATAATAGACCCGTTACGTCAAGTATGACCCCATTGTTATAAATCACTCCTATCGATCAACTAACCGATTAGCCTCAATAAATCCAATCAATCGTATAAAGTCTACAAAATGGATTTACGTCGCCAGAGCTTTCATGGTCCTTGTCAAGCCTTTCTGTTTTACTCGTTATCTACAATCTTCACTTGCTAAACCCTATATATACATATATCCTAATCTTTCTCCATTCCTCACTACACTGGATTCAAAAACTTCTAACCAAACGTCTTTTAATCGAAACCCTTGAAATGGCCGGCTCATTCGAGTTCGTTGTGACCAGAAAAAACCCTGTACTCGTTGCTCCAATGTCAGAAACTCCAAAAGGTCTTTACTATCTCTCGAATCTCGATCAAAATATCGCCGTCACGGTCAAAACGTTTTACTATTTCGAATCAAAGTCAAAAACTAACCAAGATTCTTACAATGTGATAAAGAAATCTCTCTCTGAGGTTCTTGTTCATTATTACCCTGTGGCCGGACGGCTGACCATCAGCCCTGAAGGGAAGATCGCCGTGAATTGCACCGGAGAAGGCGCAGTGTTGGTGGAAGCTGAGACTAGTTGTGGGATTGAGATGATCAAAGAGGCGATTTCTGAAAATAGAATGGAGATGCTCGAGAAACTTGTTTATGACGTTCCTGGTGCCCGGAATATTCTTGAGATTCCACCGGTGGTAGTTCAGGTAAGGTTTCGATCGATCTCTTGATTAATTATTGCTCCATACATTGTGAGTTTTGTTAGAGGATGTTGTTGGTTCGAGGCATCCATCATCGTATTTAACTATGGACATGTTTAACTATAAGCATCCATCAGAGTAGCTAGCTATTATCGTATTTAATATTGACGATCATTTTCTTATTTTAGCCATTTTATAGTATCAATCAATGTTCATATTTAATGTCGGGATAAGTTTGCCATATGGTATTTAATGGTTTTGTTCAAAGTGTATAATAATGCGATTTGACTATATATGTCACTTTTGAGAATTCAGTTTATTAGATAATAATGTGTAACAATATGAAAATCAGCTATCAAAATGGTTAAATTCCACCCTTTTTGACAAGTGACAACATACATGCATCTAGCTATGTTTCTTTTGTTAAAAGATCTTAAAATAGTAACAAGTAATCAGCTGTTTGGACCAGATAGTGCTCACTCACTCTCATTATGTGCTAAGTTTGAATCAGGGGTAATAGTTAAGTAAGCAAAGGTGTGATTAATTAAGTAGGTTGTTTTGTTTCATTTCGATCCTATTTTTTTGTTTATTAATGATTCTAAAATGTTAAATGAAAATAAAAGCATGTTAACATTTTTATTTGTTCTGTTTCGTTACTCAGATTACAAATATCAAATGTGGCGGTTTTATCCTAGGACTATGCATGAGCCACAACATGTTCGATGGAGTGGCCGCCGCAGAATTCTTGAATTCGTGGTGTGAGATGGCAAAGGGTCTCCCTTTATCTCTGCAACCTTTCTTGGATCGTACGATTCTCCAACCAAGAAAGCCACCAAAAATTGAGTTCCCACACAACGAGTTCGACGAGATCGAAGACATTTCTGGCACTGGAAGACTCTACGACGAAGAGAAACTCGTCTACAAATCGTTCCTCTTCCAACCGCAAAAACTAGAGAAGCTCAAGACCATGGCAAATGAGGAATATTTTAATAGTAACAATAAGGTTACAACATTTCAAGCTTTAACTGGGTTTCTTTGGAAATCACGGTGTGAGGCGCTACAGTTTAAACCCGACCAACGAGTTAAACTTCTTTTCGCGGCTGATGGACGACCGAGATTCATCCCTCCTCTCCCCAAAGGATATTGCGGAAATGGGATTGTACTGACCGGTTTGGTGTCTTCATCGGGAGAATTGGTTGGAAATCCTCTTTCTCGTTCGGTTAGTCTGGTTAAGAATGTGGTCGAGTTGGTTACCGACAGTTTCATTAGATCAGCTATTGATTACTTGGAGGTGAACCAGACAAGACCGAGTATGACGGCAACACTTCTGATCACGTCTTGGTCAAGATTGTCACTACATAAACTGGATTTTGGCTGGGGAGAACCGATTTTCTCTGGACCAGTTGGGTTACCAGGGAGGGAAGTGATCCTGTTTCTACCTGGTCTCGACGATACGAAGAGTATCAATGTGTTCCTTGGACTTCCTGCCTCGGCTATGAAGGTTTTTGAAGAGCTTATGAAGATCTGAAAAGAATGATATAATCACAATGAAATTGTGATTTATTTATATGAATTAATTATATACAATCATAAGAAGAAAATATGATGCCTAAGTATTATTTATACATGTTTCTATATCAATTTAAAATTTATGTAATTTCAGAAAATGATAGGTCAATATAAGAAATCATTTGTAATGAACTAATAATGACTAATATAGATGGTGTGTTTTCAATCCAGCTTTCAGATCAGTTTGGTAAGTTTTTAAAATTTAAGATTTATAAATATTCATATGTAACGTAAAATAAAAAATATTATGGATTGTTTGGTTTAACTTTGATTTTCATAAAATAAAATATGCTTTTATTATTTAAGTATTTTTATATTTTGGTTCAGTTAGGTTTCGTTCAAGATCATAAATATGTTTAGACCATATTAGTCAATGGTTTGTCTTTCAAATTGATTATTTTTGTTTAGTTTGGATCAGATCAGTTTGATTAATCCCGATTTTTCTCATAGATTTATATTAAATACAAAGTCAAAGACACAAAAATTCGAGTTGAGGTTTCAGTTTCCAGATTGGATCCAACCCAAAAGAATTTTGCTATCCAAAATGTTTACAGAGGAGCCTCTAGTATAGGCAGAGGTTTCTGGTTTACAGAGACTAAATCAAAATTAGTTATATGGTTTTTATAATCCGAACCATCTTATATGCTATTCTATTTTTTTTTTTATGTTTATCTCCTAACTAACTAAACACTTATTAATAAGTTAACTTACTTCACAAGTCATGGAATTATCCAACATTCACCCCTTAATTCTAATTTGAATTTGTAGAAGTACGATTTCTTGAACTCCAATTAAACTCTTCATTTTCTTGAACTTAATCCTTGCTAATGGCTTAGTAAGGTATCCGCCTTGTGCTCAACAACCGTCACAGGCTCCACTTCGGTTTGTCCATTCTCCACACACTCACGAATGAAATGATATCTCGATAGTACGCTTAGTTCTTCCAAAATCGGATTCATAAATTAGAGCAATGGTCGATCTTTTTTTTGTCGATCTTAAGTGATCTTCTCGCCTTCTTCACTTAGTACCCACACAACAATTCTTTAAACCATATAGCTTGCTTTGCTGCTTTTGTTGCCACCATGAACTCCGCATTCGCGTGATGACAATGCGACTGCCAGCTGCTTTTGCGACGTCCAAGTAATAAATGATGAACCATGCATATCCTGACGTGCTCCACATGTCATCAACATCACTATAACCAATGACGCTCATTAACCCGTCTCTGTTGGATAACATACCAAAGTTTCTTATTCCTCTTACATACCGTAGTATGTGTTTGATAGCTTGTCCATGAGAGTCTCTCGGATTGTGGATGTATATACTTAGAACACCAACTGCGTAACATAGGTCAGAACTTGTGCAAAATAAATACCTAAAACATCATGTATTCCGTTGCATTTATATCTGATTCTTCTTCAACTTTTGAGATCTTTAAACTTGACTCCATTGGTACGTGAGTCATGTTATATGATTCCATCTTTGTGTCACACATGATTCATTGACCATATATTTATTTTTTATTTTGATCCCATCTGCTCCTTTAATCACCTTATGCCAAGGTACTACGTTAACTTATTGTGATCACACCTCTCGAACTTCTTTTACATCTTTTCTTTGATTTGCTTGAAAATTTTAAGAGAAGTTCATGTCACAAATAGATCATCAACTTAAATAGTTATTAGCAAGAAGTCTCCTTCTTCATTTGTGGTACACTGATGGTTCCTTCGTACAGTTCTTAAATCTCACCTCCTTCAGAACTTAATCGAGTTTTACATTCCATGCTCTAAGTGCTTGACGTAACCAATATAGAGCCTTGTATAACACATAAATTCAATCTTCGTCTCCTTTCTTTTCAAAACCTACGGGTTGTGTCATATACATTAACTCATTTAGATCACCATTTAAGAAAGAATTCTTCACGTCCAGGTGATGTATCTCCCAGCCATTTGCTGCTGCAAGGACTATTAAAAGTGGAATAGTTTTGAGTTGTGCCACTGGTGCAAACATTTCACTGAAATCTATTAATTTATTTGTAAGTATCACCATATAGTTGTTCACCGTTCCTTCCCCTTTCTTTTTTATCATGTAGATCCACTTTAACCCTATAGGTTTAACACCTGTCAGTTTAAGCTCCATAATCGGGATTAGGCCTGGGCATCCAGGTTTTCGGGTCGAGTTCGGGTCGGGTCTTGTCGGGTCCGGGTCTTTCGGATCCTCGGAAATTAGACCCATATGGGTATTCATAATTTTCGGGTCGGTTCCGGATCTGGTCTTGTCGGGTCCGGGTAGGTTCGGGTCTAGAATTTTAGTACCCGTAAAACACATATAATATTCGGGTATTGTTCGGATCCGGGTCGGTTCAGGTATATAAAACCCCAAAAAACTCGAAATACCCAAACTGGACCCGAAAACTCGAAAAGTACCCAAAAAAACCGTAAAAGTACCCGAGTATTTACCTAAAATCAGACCTGAAAACTCAAAAAATATCTGAATACCCAAATTATATTTTCTGAAAATCTAAAATTACACTCAAAATTTGAAATTATACCCGAAAATACAAACCTAAAACTTAAAAAAAGATTAGAAATACCAAAAATATACCCAATCACCCAAATATACCTAATATATAAAATAAATCTCGGGTATTTCGGGTACCCGATCGGGTCTCGGGTCGGGTCCGGGTCTTACCCAAGACCCGCGGGTCCAAAATAAAAAGACACATATGAATACTTATAATTTTTCGGATCGGTTCCGGATCGGGTATTTTCGGGTCGGTTCCGGGTCGGATCCTTGGGTCCGGGTAAAATGCCCAGGCCTAATCGGGATTTCTACGACCATCTCTTTCTTCACCATGTTATTCAGGGTACCATATCTTATATGTACTAGTCGAGTATCCCACCTCCATGTAGCATCTTCATCTCTGACATGAAAGTACTTGAGGTAACTAATCTACATCAGATTCTTGTAGAGACATTTTGAATATCTTGTAACTCATATTAGCAACCTCCCACATGAATTTGTGAGTGGTAAATAGACGTCTTTCATGTTAATATCACATCTGTTTTATGTTACTTGTCCAAACTCAATATGGTATGCTTTTAGATCGGGTATGTAGTATATATATATTTGAGTGCTTTCTTCTCTCCAGTCCTGCACACAAAAATAATCATACATTTTCCTACAATATCAACACACAAACCATCACCAAAATTCACTTTTACTTTGGTGTTTTCCTATTCGATTTGATCTGCTATATACATATATTTAAATAATTATACTAAATATTGTAATTTATATAAGTTTTACAATTATATTATGTATTAGAATTTAAGAAGTAAATAACCTTTTATTTTATTTTTGTAATAAAATATTATTTTATATGATTATCAATTTTTATTTATTGTTTAATTCTTATTTTCTATGTAACGGATCAAATCAGATATCTAATTAAAAGTCTGAAATTTTTGGATATCTGAGGTATCGAATATCCACGTAGCTATAAATCGAATCATATCGGATAATTGATTATTCAGATGAAACAAATCAGATCATAAATACTTTTAAAATTTGGATATTTTATTCGTGTTTACCCCTAATAAGAAATGAGGACTTTACTGAATAAGCTCTACTAAGTGTAGAAGTATAAATGGGCATTGGTATATATAACAAAGACCATTAGTTGAAAATAAATTATTTCGAAGTTTGTTAGTTTAGGCTAAGTTACTCTTTGTAAGTAACAACATTGGGATTTGAAAGCTAAGAGCACCTCCAATACATATTATGAAAAGAGGGAGTACTTTTAGAACTCTGGAGTTGGAATCTCTATTTGGAGTGCTCTGAGACATTTGGATCTCATTTTTTACTTTGATTTTGAACAATATTCATTTTTTCATAATAAGTGTCACTTAAGGTTTTTGCACCAGAATTAAGAAAATGTTAAATTTTTTGTATGTCCTTATTTAATATAATTTTTATTTGATTTTATTGATTAATGAAACAAAATAAAGGCAAAAATTAGAAAATTGGTTTAAAACATATCTTGAGAAAGTAAAATCTATCTTATTAAAGTAGAAGTACCTTTAGGATTTGTTTGGAAACATGGATAGTAGTAAAAAAATAAATATAGTACTGTTTGAAAACATGGATAATAGTATATTAGGAAAAAAAAGTAATGGGCTATACTATTAAAAAAGTTAGAAGTCCATTACATTATACTAAAATGTAATGGGTTTACGTTACTTGATATACATATTTCAAATCAAAATAATAATTTAATACTGATTAATATCAAAAGTTTATTCAATAATATACATATATTCAAAAAATGATTTTCACTAAAATATTTTTCAATAACCATTGTCAAAATGTTTTCAATATAAAAATAAAAATACAATACAAAGCCCGATTTCAAACACTAACTTAAAGTATGGGTTTTTATATATCACATCAAAATTTAAAAATATAATATGTGCTTATTTACATATAAGATATTATTACCTAATTATATAAAATATTTATACGATCGCAAAGATTATTTATTTGATGGTATGTATAAAATACGATTAATTATATGATGACACATATTTTTGTAACCTATGATGACACATTTTGGATATATAATAGTGACTAGAAGTGGGCGTTCAGGTTTGTTTTCGGATCTCTTTGAATGATTTCGTGTTCGGTTAGGATCTTTGCGAATTCATTAAATAAAAGTAGTTAAGATAGAACCATTAAATTTTTCGTTTTATAAAGTTTGTGTATATTATAAAACATATACCCGTGCAGTCGCACGGATCAAGATCTAGTGATACTTATAATAAAACAAAATTTAAAAGTTAAAACGATGAAACGAGTAAGTATTGAGTATTGTTCTTATCATATGTACTTGTGGGAGCAATCATCTAGCATTTATATCATTAATGAGGCTAGAAAAAATATATTGCCATAAGATAATGGTATATCATAATATTACTTGAAAGTTGAAACAATCAGCCAATAGATAACTTTGATAGTTTTCGTTACACCTGAAAATAGGAAATATACATATCCCCAATAGGTAATTACATAAAAGTTTAAAAAAGAAGTGGAGAATTTAATTCCAGAAACATATATATAACATCCGAAAATGCATATATTTATCCTGGGAAATTATTTCTCTACTTCGCACACTTGATTAACTCAGAAAAACACGACAGCATAACGGGAATACGTGGTGGTTGGTATATCAAGTTGGGGGTAAAGTCAACATTGCATAGTCGTCAACGAGATTGTTCATGTGGCTGTTGCGGAAGAGGACTGCTTGCCTTCAACCTCCGCCCCCCGATCATTTCCGCAGGTACACTTGTTCGTTTGACGAACGGCTGCGATTGGATCAGGGGACGACACGGTGCCTAGCTTCAGCATATCGAGGGTCACCTCCGGTAACTTAGCAGCTTCCACTTCTTTCTCTCCCAAATGTGGCGGCGTTTTACAGTATTTGTAAACCACGTAGAGTATCATTTGAAGTGCACCGAGGGCAAAACCAATCACATTAGGGAACTGCAAAAAAGAAAAAAAATTGTTTAGTGGCAATAACATGATAATTATTTAATACACTCACTTTTCCACTTTATAACTTATGAATTTTTTTTTGAACAACTTTGTAACTTATGAATAAAGTACGTAAAAACAAGGTTACGACAAAAGTAAAGTTTATGGCTAACTTGTGCGGCACCGATAGAACTTACGTACAAAATATAATTTCTATGTAGCAACGAAGATAAAAGAATTCTAATTTATGATAATTTCTTTTGCAAAAGCTAAATTCTTTAATGTTTTTTTGGAATATAAAGCGAGTCTTTTTAGAATATGTTTTATCGTTTTTAATCGTAAAGGACGATATCAAACGAAAGGTTTTGCTTTCTATAATTGTTTATCTTTTGCCAATCCGTATCTCTTTTTATCTATGAATCTATGATTAGAACCACAAAGTCTCAGGTTCATTAGAAACAAAAGCATCCACTTTATGTAATATGCACTATGATTATGATACGTCAAGTTATGATAATATTGTTAAAGCATATATATTCATTTTCTCATAGAAATTTTATTTTTTTATTGACTTTCCGTTTCAGCATATGTGATCTGCTATGGGGAATACGGTGGTCAGTAAATATCTGAACTGTGTATGTGTGTTTCTACGTGTGTCTAGATATGGTACATACATAGATGTATGCAAACATGTATACATGTAATGTAATATGTACAAGTTAATAAATACATAAATAGAGAAGAAATGGCTTACAGCAACATAGATGTCCTTGAGAGCAAGACCATAAAGGAGCCATACGACAGCACTGATTGTAAGGGTTAAGGATAAGCTAAAGGGCATGTACTCCACACTTCTGGTCTTTATTACCGTCCTCTGTGTTTTACATCATAAATCATGTTAACTATTGAAACTAAATATTAATTAGTCACTTCCATAATTAATTAGCTCTTTCGAATTGCTTACGATTATGCTTAGAGGAGCAGCAAAAACACAAACAGAGAATCCGACACATATTCCTCCGATGATCTTAGCACGTGTGGTTCCTTTTGCCAAGAATTGACATAGAAGGAGAATCAAGCAGAATCCTCCAAAGTTCATAAGAAGTAGCAACTTCACTGTCAGCATCTGCATCCATGTGTTTTGGTTAGCTACTTGATTTGACTTTGGGAAACATATTCATATATGAATTGAAGGTGTTTAAGTACCCTGGCTTTCTTAGGTGCGAAGGCAAGGAAGATAGAGATGTAGATGGTTTCTATGAAGCATCCAAAGGAGTTGATGGTGACAAGGAGGAATACATCTTTCTTCTGTGTTGCGTAGTAAAGCCAAAGTGTTGCACTGAAGAGCGCCACGACGTAAGGAAGAGACTGAAACCCTTCCGTTGTCTTCTTCTTCCACACCCTATAGAACGTTGGCCTGCATCCATTTCATGCAATCTCAATATTATTAAAGCGGAGAATATCGATGTACGTAGACATAAGT
Organism: Raphanus sativus; assembly: GCF_000801105.2. Taxonomy (NCBI): domain Eukaryota; kingdom Viridiplantae; phylum Streptophyta; class Magnoliopsida; order Brassicales; family Brassicaceae; genus Raphanus; species Raphanus sativus. Next base: position 40,412,386 of record NC_079516.1, on the reverse strand, counting down.
AGTAGTAAGTAGTAACATGTGAAAATTAGTATTATGTCTTGCTTATCAAATATATGTTGAGGTAAGATGTGAATAGATCTTACACAGGAGAGAGGAACACGGCGAAGGAGATTACATTCCCTGGAACATATAAAAGAACATAAATGGTATTAAAAATCGACAATCTTTATAATTAGAGATTACGACTTTAGAACTTGTTGATAAACAATATATATACGAAATGAACAGAAGTGTTAGTAGCATACCCATCAAACCAAAGACAAAGGCCCATGTGTTGTGAGTGTCAAAGAGAGGCATGGTTTTCTTTTGGTTTAAATAAACTGCTTAGGGTTTTTTGGAGGAAGAAGGAGAGATATCTCACTTAGATTTGTAAGTGTTTTCTCGTAATGTAAAAGCTGATGGCACGAACATAGCATTTCCAGGACTTCACGTATTTATAGAGGGTTAGGGCGAAAGAGAGGAATGGGATTTGTGTGGGAGAGATAGAAAAAGTGAAATGTTTGTGTGAACAATAATATTTTGAATAATTTTGAAAAAGTATTTTAGAAGCATTAGTGTCATTGTAGACATATCACAATAATTCACACGCTAATCCATTACCAAATTGTATACATGTTGACGTACAAAAAGAAATCACTTACCAAACTATCTCTTTGGGTTTTGGCTTAAGAAATAAATACTTAATTAGTGAGAAATAAATACATTAATGCTTGTCAATCTCAGTTTAGGCACTTTCTTTGTAAGGATTATATCTGGATTCTTCCTATGCATATACACAACATAATTCTGATTGGAAAACACGAGTATGATATTAATTACGAATTGTGTGGTTTTGACCAATTCTCTTATTTCTTCAAGGGATATTATATTTTTTTATGCCATATGGTGATTATGCGGTTTTAGTTTTTGGTTAATAATTCATTTAATCTTATTCAATACACGTTTTGCTTGCTCTTACGCATACGTGATTTTTTTTTTCTTCTTTTCTTTACGCATACGTGATTTCATAGTGTTACTAATTAAAACCACCATATAGTAACTACAAATAATCAAAATTAACGATTAGATACTTCACAAGAACAATAACATTAAAAACAATAACATTACAGTATGTATATCTACAATGTTATATAGTCTCTCCACTAGTTCTCTCTATCATTGATTTATTACAAAAATATGGAAATTGCTTTAGCTATCTTCTTAAAGGTACACTGAAATTTATAAAGTTCATTAAACCTACGTTACAAACAAAAGTTCCGTGACACTGTATGTCAAAATATCATGCCGTTTTCACTTTTAGCGCTTTTTAATCCTGATATTCATGTTTCTTTGTGTAACAAATAATAATTAGCCGTTTCTCAATTATTAGAAGAAATAAAGAACAAACCTATCTCGAATAAACAAGAAAACCTTTGAAAATCCATTCATTTTGTAGAAATAATGCTTTTAAACTCGGAACGAAAAACGAATTCTATTTTTTCACTTATAGTTTAACATTGTACTAGATCTTGACCCGTGCGACCGCACGGGTATTAATTTTCAGTTTTAAATTTTTTATACTAAATAATATATTTATAATATTTAATCGTTTTATATTGACTAAGTTAGGGGTGGGTATTTGGGTATCCACTCGAATTCGGTTAAAATCTATTCGGATTTGAGTTTTTTGAGTTTAAAGATTCTACCTCTATTCAGGTATTTATAAACTTTGGTTCCGGTTTGATTCAGATTTTTGCGGGTTTGATAACCCATTTAAACTATTTTTGAATTTTCAAGATTTATATATCTTTAAATTTCCCTAAATCTAAAAATAAAAATAATATAACATGTAAATTTGAGTAATGTAAGCCAAAGTATCTAAATTAAAAATTAAAATAGGTTTAACTTGAATATTTGGATGAAGAATAAATATATATTTTAAATATTTTTGGAGTTTTTATTATTGTTTATCTACTTTAAAATGTTTACTTTTGATTATTTTTTATATTTCAAATATTTTAACCAACTTAAAATAGCTTATATCTTTTTATATCTTGGATATTAATTCGAAAAATAGCTAACATATTGAAGTATATAAATATGATTTAAATACATTTGAATATCCGAAATATTTCTTTCGGATGAAGTTTGGTTATGGTTCTCTAGATACCAAAATGGTAAATCCGTTTGGATATTATCTAGTTTCGGTTCAAATATGCTAATACTTTTTCGTTCAAATCTTTTAAATGAAGAGTTGATATTATAATTTCCAGAATCGTTTGTCTAATAAAAATGTATTTTTTTTGAATTTGACATTGATTTAATGGAGAAGTTAATGAAGTGTATTTAATTTAAATTTAATTTGGAAAACACATTAATTGAAGTGGAAAAGACAGCATTAAAATAGGAAATATTATTTAATGTCAGTGGCATACCATTGTAAATAAAAGTGAAAACTAAGGGGTATTTTATATGGGTACTTCTCTTTTAATAATATAGATGACCGGGTTCTACCAAATTCGTTTTGAATTTAAACCTAGATTAAATGTAATTTATATCTATTTATTTTATCAAACCTAGTTGAGTTTAGTTATTAAAACTTTCCATATAAATGATTATTAAAAAATAATACCAAATAAATACCAAATATAAAATCAACGTCTTAACATGAAATGTCTATAGTTGTCAAATATAATATTAAAAAGTAAATTCAATATAAAAAATTAAAATTAGTTATAGCAGTATTATTTTTAGAAACTTTATTATTCTAATAGTTTAAAATAATTTAAGAAGAAAAAATAATTAATAAAGTTAATTTATGGACCCATAAACAAACCCGATTTTATTCGACCCCAATATCTTTCCAACTCAACTCAGATATATTCATAGTTTATGTTTTAACATGGTTTGATCACTGGAGACTAGTTTTTTTTTTTGATCAAACTGGAGACTAGTTCAGTTAGGTTTTTACAGCATTGTGTAGAAGACTGTATAATAAAATCAACTCCGAGCCATTTGAGTCAAAATGAGTTAACTGAAAATTTGGTAAATGATTCAGTATTTGTGGATTCGGTATTGCCTAAACTAGAGTATCTAAGACCACCTCCATTACAAAGTTTTTGTTGAACTAAACTTGAATTAGCTTGGGGATCAAGCTATTACTTTTCTATAGAGTTATGAATTAGGAAAGTTAACATTCTAAGAGTTTATGAGTTTACATATTATTCCTAATGAGTTTAGGAAAGAGAGATATATATATATAGGAGTTGCAAGAGTGTTGCATCCCCATGAGATTTGAGAGCTTTAGTTTTGTGTTATTTTCTAAAGCAATAAAGAGTTGAGTTTTGAGATCGAAGTGTTTGATTCAATATTTGGTATCAGAGCATAAATTGAATCATGGGAGAGATTGTTGCAGCTAGCGACACGAAGGGAGGTCCTTCGAGCATAAAGTGTCCGGTTCTTAATGACACCAATTATACGGTGTGGACAATACGGATGCAGGTGGCTTTAGAGGTCCACAAGGTGTGGGAAGCCATTGATCCAGGTGAAGAGAAAGGAGAGAAGAATGTTATGGCGAAAGCTCTCTTGTTCCAGTCCATACCAGAGTCACTTATACTGCAGGTAGGAAACCTAAAGACCGCGAAAGAAATATGGGAAGCTGTGAAGACGAGGCATGTGGGAGCTGATCGAGTCAAAGAAGCACGGCTTTGTACTCTGACGGCAGATTTTAACAGACTAAAGATGAAGGAGACCGACTCAATCGATGATTTTGTTAGCAAACTTGGAGAGTTATCATCAAAATCTACAGCCCTAGGCGAGATCATTGAAGAAACGAAGCTTGTGAAGAAGTTTCTTCAAAGCCTACCAAGGAAGAAATACATAAATATGGTGGCTGCACTTGAGCAGATGCTTGATCTAAAAACAGCAAGGTTTGAAGATGTAGTAGGAAGAATGAAAGCATATGAAGAGAGAATTCACGAGGAAGAAGAAGAATTACAAGAAGATCAAGGACAGAGCAAGCTTATGTATGCTAATGCAAACACGCAACAACAGCAAAGCCAAGAGAGATATGATCCTAGTAGAGGAAGAGGCAGAGGAGGACGTTTTACGTACCGAGGAAGGAGTCGAGGACGGAACGGTTATAATGGTTATAATGGAAATTACTACAGGCAAGAGCGAGACGCATCAAAAGTAGTGTGTTTTAGATGTGATAAGGTAGGACACTTTGCGATGCATTGTCCGGACAGACTGCTTAAGCTTCAGGAGATTCAAGAGGATGGAGAAGATACAACCCAAGAAGCCGATGAACTGATGATGCATGAAGTGGTCTTCCTTAACGAAAAGAATGTGTCACCGAGCAAATTGGTTGACGTCTCTGATAATACGTGGTATCTAGATAATGGGGCTAGCAATCACATGACAGGGAATCTTAGCTACTTTGCGAAGCTTAATGAAAGAGTAACTGGAAAGGTGCGCTTTGGGGATGATTCACGAATAGATATAAAAGGAAAAGGTTCCATACTCTTCACAACAAAGAATGGCGAGCATAAGGTGTTGTCTGATGTGTATTTCATCCCTGACTTAAGAAGCAACATAATAAGTCTAGGACAAGCTACTGAATCCGGCTGTGAAGTGAGAATGAAAGAAGATTACTTGATGCTGTATGACAAAGATAATAAACTACTAGTCAAAGCAAAGAGATCAAAAAATCGTCTGTATAAAGTAATCATGGAGGTTGATGATACAAAGTGTCTACAGTTGTTACATCTCAGAGAAACCTCTAAGTGGCATGCTCGGTTAGGGCATATTGGCATCGAGAACATGAAGTTGATGATTAACAAGAGTCTGGTAACTGGGATACCGCAGTTAAAAGTGGAGAAGGAGACTTGCGAGTCTTGTTTGCGTGGAAAGCAAGTTCGAAAGACGTTTCCAAAGGTTAGCCAATATCGAGCCTCAACCAGATTAGAGCTTATTCACGGAGATTTGTGTGGTCCCATTACACCACCTACGGCTGGAAAGAATAGATATGTGTTTGTTCTTATCGATGATCACACTCGATACATGTGGACGATCCTTATGAAAGAGAAAAGTGAAGCATTTACTCGGTTCAAACGCTTCAAGGCTCTGGTTGAACAGGAAACAAGCGCCAAGATCAAGACATTCCGAACTGATAGAGGAGGCGAGTTCACCTCTCAAGAGTTTGTTCAGTTTTGTAGTGAAAGTGGTATTAATAGGCATCTGACGGCACCATATTCTCCACAACAAAATGGAGTAGTCGAGAGAAGAAACCGTACTTTACTTGAGATGACTCGAAGTATTTTGAAGCACATGGGAGTTCCAAATTATCTCTGGGGAGAGGCGGTGAGACATGCAACATATATCATAAACCGGACAGCAACAAGAACTCTGTTTCTCTCTACTCCGTATGAAAGCTTGAAAGGCAAGAAGCCGAATCTCGAACATTTAAAGGTGTTTGGGTGTGTTGGATATGTAAAGATTGATTCTGTTCACTTGAAGAAATTGGATGATAGATCACGTGCTCTTGTTCATCTCGGAACAGAGCCGGGCTCTAAAGCTTATCGACTTTATGATCCAACAAACCGCAAGATTGTTGTAAGTCGAGATGTGATCTTTGACGAAGAAAAGAGATGGAAGTGGGCTCGTTCCAGAACAGAAGCCGATGAGGAACCAGGGTTGATCAGTTTTGAGTACAGAGTTTTAGGTGAACAAAACAGAGTTGATGAAGAAGGAAAAACAGAGAACGATGACGATGAGATACAAGAGGTAGATACACCCGTAGAAGTCGAAGCTGAATCAGAATCTCTAAGACGATCTTCTCGAGTTAGCAGGAAGCCGAGCTATCTTGAAGACTATGAGTTGTTATGCGAAGAAGAATGTGAGCGTCTTCTCTTGATGATAAATGAAGAACCATGGAGTTACGAAGAGGCAAGAGAACTCGAAGTATGGCGAGATGCATGTAGAGATGAGATAGACTCTATCGTGAAGAATAACACATGGATACTAGTTGATCTTCCTCCAAATAGTAAAGCGATTGGCTTAAAGTGGGTATTTAAGATTAAGTTCAATGCCGACGGTACCATAAACAGATACAAAGCAAGGCTAGTGGTGAAAGGTTATAAACAGAAACACGGTGTTGATTATGACGAGGTCTTTGCGCCCGTTGCTCGTTTGGAAACGGTGAGATTGATAATTGCGTTGGCTGCTAGACACGGATGGGAGCTCCATCATCTTGATGTTAAGACAGCCTTCCTTCATGGAGAGCTCAGAGAAGAAGTTTATGTAACCCAGCCTGAAGGATTTGTGGTTAAAGGAAGTGAGAATAAAGTTTATAGATTACACAAGGCACTCTACGGGTTGAAGCAAGCACCAAGAGCTTGGAACGAGAAACTTAACTCCATTCTTCGTGATTTAAGCTTTGAGAAGTGCTCCAAGGAGCCATCTTTATACCGGAAGGAACATCAAGGACATATTTTGATAGTGGCAGTTTATGTTGATGATCTACTGGTCACTGGATCAAACATAGAGATGATCATCAAGTTTAAAAGAAGAATGGCGACTAAGTTTGAGATGAGCGATCTCGGCAAGTTAAGTTTTTATCTTGGTATAGAAGTATCTCAACGAGAAGGAGGTATATTGTTAAGTCAACAGAGATATGCAATGAAGATACTTGAGGAAGCTGGTCTAAAAGGATGCAACGCAACACACATACCGATGGATGATGGTTTAAAACTATCTAAGGCAACAAACGAAGCATGTATTGATGCAAAGAGTTATCGTAGAAACATTGGTTGTCTTCGGTATCTAATTCATACGCGACCAGACCTCGCTTACAGTGTTGGTGTCTTGAGCAGATATATGCATGAGCCAAAGGAATCACATGGAGTAGCATTGAAGCAGGTTATGAGATACTTGCAGGGAACTTTGACGTATGGGTTAGCTTTTGATCGGACAAACAAAGAAGGTTTGATAGGATACAGTGACTCTAGCTATAATGTAGATCCGGATGATGGCAGGAGCACGACTGGACACATATTTTATCTTGCTGGATGTCCAATAACATGGTGTTCATGTAAACAAGAAACTGTTGCGTTATCTTCGTGTGAAGCAGAGTTTATGGCAGCTACAGAGACAGCAAAACAAGCAATATGGCTAAGTGATCTACTCAGCGAAGTCTATGGCAAGGAGAGCAACAAAGTGATGGTACGCATCGATAATAAATCAGCTATAGCCTTAACCAAAAATCCGGTGTTTCATGGTAGAAGTAAGCATATTCACAAGAGATACCATTTCATACGCGAGTGTATAGAAAACGGTTTGGTAGATGTCGAGCACGTCGCAGGAACCAAACAGAAGGCAGATATATTAACGAAAGCACTTGGGAGAATCAAGTTCAAGGAGATGAGAGATCTAATTGGAGTTCAAGATGTGTCAGTTGGAGACTTCAAGTTTAAGGGGGAGAATGTTGAACTAAACTTGAATTAGCTTGGGGATCAAGCTATTACTTTTCTATAGAGTTATGAATTAGGAAAGTTAACATTCTAAGAGTTTATGAGTTTACATATTATTCCTAATGAGTTTAGGAAAGAGAGATATATATATATAGGAGTTGCAAGAGTGTTGCATCCCCATGAGATTTGAGAGCTTTAGTTTTGTGTTATTTTCTAAAGCAATAAAGAGTTGAGTTTTGAGATCGAAGTGTTTGATTCAATAGTTTTTAAGGGGTTCTAATAACTAAAAGAAAATCAAAAAATAAAAGAAAATAAGAAAGAGAATAAGAAGATTTCTAATTTAGAGACATTTGAGAGCTGTCTCTTAATCCTTTATATCACTTGTCAACATATAAGTAGTTCTTGTATTTATTTCACATTTAAATTTAATTAATTAAGCAAAATTAATTAAAATAACAATATATTTTTATTAAGAACCTATTTTTTTAGATCTCATGCGATGGAGGTGCTCTAACTCTCTCTTTTTAAGAGTTTCTAACTCGACATGAAGAAGATATATACTTCACAAGTAGCAGTTTAGCACTCGACACCATTTAAAGTCTTGTACCGTGCATACAAATTTACCATAGTTACATGAAAAGCTTTAAGAAGCTTTTGAGTATTTGGAACTTGAATAACAATCTTTTTGTACAAAACAAACAAAAATACGATTTCATAGAAGTAATTATAGCATTCGGGTTGAATATAAAAATTAATATTTTTAAAAGAAGTAATTATAGCATTTAAAAATCGGAATCATCTTTTAATTATTTATTTTTCTATTCTCATACGGTTAATCGAATATTTTGTCGGAAACGAAAAAAGAGAGTGAAAACATTTTCAAGTCTCTGGAGGCGTATGGGCGTCACACGCACATTGGAAGCTCTATTAGCGTTAAAAGTGGCGAGCTTTAGTTGCAGACTCACAGTGGTAATTAGACGTATCCACATTTGTCTTCTAATACTAGCATCACATGTACATCGGCCATATAAAAAGACCTTTTTAATCGGATTGTTTTGACGCTCGAAAGACATATGATGATTTTTAGCAAAAAGAAAAAGAAAAAAAAAGATATACGATCATGGGAAATTAGAGTGGATGACCATCAAAAATAAATAATTCACTACGTAATGATAAGAGATTATAGTGTTAGGATACACTATATATTTATGAGGAAGAGATATGAAAAAAAAAACTCTTTTTGTCATAGAATATACCCTTGAGAAAGATGAAAATGTTACATTAATTGAGATATACTTTTTGTTATATATGTACAGAGAAATATCTTAAAAATTAAAACTATTGCTATTGATCGATTGTTCTGTCCACACTTTCACGCACCTAATAAGATAATCCTGTATGGTTTGGTAATAAATTGTCACATCCGGCCTTGCCACAAATCCATGGCATGGTCTTTTTTAAAAACAAATCATTCACTATGTACATTTGACTAATTCATCATATGATCATTGCGAAATTGGTAAAGATGTCCAAAATTTACGTTAAAAATCAAAAATTTATTAAATGCAATAAAGGTTCAAAAAGACAAAAGAGGTGATTAGTTAGTCTTTAACATTATACCAAATATGGTGATTAGTTAGTTAGTTTTTTTTTGGCTCAGCATCAACTTCTAGTTAACCAATCATGATTACAAATACTAGACTTCAAAATAATTTTTAACCAAGGCGACAATGATGCATAACCTATATCTACGCTAGGCCTGGACACGGATCGGATATTCGGGTTTTTGAAGGTATTTGTGATTTGCTTCGAATGTTACGGATATCTGATTTTTCGATTTGCTTTGCTTCGGAAAAATACGGATATTCGGAAAAACGGATATCCGGAAAATAAATAGATATTTGCGGATATTCGCGGATACTTACGGATCTCTCATTTGTTTTGATTAATACAAATAATCTTAAAAATTTGATACAAATTTGTTTTGTAAAATATATTTTTTGCATAATATAAAAGATAAAAATTAAAAAAAGCAATGAATCTTCATATTTTGTAAATTTTTAAACTTAGTTAAAATTATAATAACACAAAACTTAAAAAAAAATTATAATTATCGTAAATATTTTCTCTTCCTTTTATGTAATACTTTTATATAAGTAATAATATGAATAGAATCTATCAAATAATATATTAGAATAATAATTATATAATTTTATATATTTAAAACTTTAAATATAATCAAAATATACATGTATTTATATATTGACGGATCGGATCGGATATTCGCTTCCCAAAATTTTAATATTTGTGATTTGCTTCGATTTTGACGGATATTGAATTTTAGTATTTGCTTTGCTTCGAAAGCTTACGGATATTCGGAATTTTCGAATCGAATAGCAACGGATAACGAATCGAATCAAATTTAACGGATAAAATGCCCAGCCCTAATCTACGCTACCCAGAGCCGGGCTTGACCCAAGTAACTTGAAACATTTGAATAGGTCCCACTTTATGGGTTTACCATTTTTATTTTTGTATATACTATATATTAATATAATTATATATAAAACATGTTATAAATTAAATAAAAATAAGAATTGATAGAAAAATAATATATAAATAAATTTCTAGCATATTTTATACTTTTTACCCATATAAGGGCTTATATTTTTATTTACATATACATAAACTTAATAATAAAACTAAAATAAAGAGAAAATGATATTATATTTTAGCATATTTTTATATCTTTGATGTTTATGCATTATATTTAGATATTTTTTTATTCTACAATAATTTGAAATGATATTTTATATTATGCATATAAATTTTGTCGTGAAAATTATTAATTTTTTGTTTTGTTTTGAAAAAAACCTCAAAATTTCGGGACCGACTCTGTGTTATGTGATCAACCATCGGCTTACGCCACTACGAGAACAAATTTATTATCCATAAAACTATGAAAATGAATCTTCTCTTGCACCACAAAGTTACGACGTATTTCGCTTAATCCGATGAAAGACAAAAACAAAATTAAGGCAATGCTAATCTCCTTATGATGTAAATGAAACTCCAGGATAACCTGATTCAGGGCCGGCCTTGGGCTAAAGTGGGCAAAGCCCTTGCTTTAAGCGCCAGAATTATGTTATATATTTTAGGGGCAGAAATTTTATTAAAAACAACAGTGGTGTAGTGGTTTTACACTATCTTGTGTATTTGAGGTTGTGGGTTCAATAGTAAACTATTACACTTTTATAGACAATATATTTTATTGATGGGTTTAAAATTTTTGGGCTTTAGAGCATCAATATCGGTTGGGACCAAAAAGTAGTCTTTAAAATCTTTTTTTCTTTTTAGTTTTTTGTTTTTCTTAAAAAAAAAAAAAAAAATAGAACCAGTGCTGCGCCACCATGTGTCGTGGGGCCCGCACACAGTGTGAAGGACACAGCAAGGACGTCCTTATCTAAGGACTTTTCTCCCTTATCCTTGTTAATTGTGTACTTTTTGGTCTCTCTCTCCTCCTAAGGACGTCCAAAGGACCACGATAATGTTGGTCTTAGGCGCCACTTTGTGCCAGACTGGGACTGACCTGATTCCACACCTAGGTGCTTGATCTCTAGTCTGTCTGTTTTCACCATAGCCAAAACCTTCGAACTCTACCCAAAGAGACGGAACTAGGAGACCGTAGTGAGACTGCCACTGTCACGACCCTAAGTACAAATGCGGGCTAAGATGAGGCATAATTTGACACTCTAAAATCAGCCACCTGAAAATAGAAAGAAATTGATCTACTAATGGTCCAAGTGGTCATACATTATCTATGGAATAATCAATTATTAAGCATGTCTCATCAGACAATAGTAGACTCCTTAGACTTTCGGTAGCCACCCATTGTTGCCATATTTTGATTCAGAGAACCGGAACCGATCTATTCCATCTTCAAATCACATTAGCGTGCGTGAGACAATGACTGACCAGAGGATGACTGACCATTAAACCCCGCTCTGACAAGACTCCAAACCCACCACAGAGGTTGGAGTTGATAGATAGAAAGATTCATGTTTCCATAGTAAGGAAGAGCATGTGTTAGTTTTTCCTTTCTCTCTAATGCCTAAATCAAAATGATTTTTGCTGCCCAAAATGAGAATTGACCTCGTAAGCTCTTACGCATTAGGCAGTGCGTTTACCTAGTACATCACATGAAACATTATGCATTTGATGCCCACTTAAAGTTTAGTATTTTTAGTTATTTACAAAGGGTTCATGCTTCCTACCCATAGTTACCATGTGTATCTCCCGAGTCATACTTAGCCCCTAAAGCTTTCAGTTTACCAGTTTTAGCCCAGGGCTGCCCATGATATTTTTGATTGTATTCCCTCCAATTTGTAAGTGTTTGTTTGTGATATAATATAAATATTTAAATTAGTTGGATTATATAACAAAAACATAAAAAATCAATAGGAAAATATATTAAAATACAAATTAGAAATCAAGATTTATATGAATTTGAGCGACAAATGATAGAATGTATTAGAAAAGGGAGGTAGATCTCTTACAACAATAAAAGTTTATCAATAAAATGTGAATGTATTTTGCTTAATTGCTTTTAAGATTACGTTTAAGTGATGACATTTTCTGATTATTGAGGTCATAACCTCTTTATGAAATTAATTTTAAAAGATAAATAATAAGTGTATTAAACCTCAAATTCTAGTGTAGCCTCGATATTTTATAATTTAGTTTTCGATGACTTAACTTCAAATTGTTTCTTAAACATATATTAACTTTACGAGATATACTTCGGCAATATTTAAAATAAAAAAACTGTTATTCAGTTGGTAGTCGAATAGTTCGGTGCTCAAAAAGATTATTAATCAAATTTTTAGTCGAATTAACTAATTAACCAAAATTTTAGACCCAAATAACCGTTATTTAAAACAACCAAAATTAATTAAATTTATCCTATTCCTTAACTAAATTAAACTAAATTGGAAGCAAAACCAAATATTTTGATTAGATTATACAAAATTTTATAAACTGAATTAATTGATTATTGAAACAAATAAAAAAGGTTTTCTGTTTAATTCAAGAAGATTTTGTAAAAATCACTAGGAAGATATGATTTTGTAAAAATCACTAGGAAGATATGATTTTTACTTCCACTAGTGCAATTCATTTATACCTTATTCCAAAGTTCTCTCTTCATTTCCGAGACTCTGGCTCTCTTTCCAGCCATCTTCGTTTTCACCCTGTAACTCTTACACTCTCATTATTTTCACCTAGTGTCACTCAAAATAGCCAAGATTTGGTGTATCCATCTTTCTTCCAAACCATTGAATCTTGTGCTGTTCTGATTTTCTTTTACCCTGGCTTTTTTCAATTTACGAGACCTTTATCGAACTTTTTTTTACATAATTGCTGATTTGAGCTCAAAGTTATCTGCAAACACTTACTTATTCATCTATTTTTTTGTTATGTTGGAGATTTTGTCCTCTGTTAACGAAAAGTACCTAAACATATGTTATAATGTATACCTTATGGTTTGACCTTTAATTTCTTGTCGCTTCACTATAATTTTTGTGGACTGTGATTTTATAACATTTTAACAACTAACTATTGACCTCTGAGTTACGTACTTATGGTTCATGAATATACATACATACATATATATATGGATTTATATGTAATATTTAAATTTAAAAAGTATACGTAGTCCCATAATTGGTTACGTTTCCAATTTCCAACCTCCTCCACCATCTAATTAAGCACCACTTGGAAAGTTCATACAACTTGAGCCTCTTTTTTTTTGTCGCGATACAACTTGAGCCTTTGCTTTAAACAAATGTCATACACCACATTTTCTTTGAACTCCTTTATAATCTAAGATAATTCGTGTCGATAATTAGAATTTTAATATTTGTGATGATAGATGCTACATTGGTTAGATGTAGAAGTGGACTAGTCCTTATCTAATACTCCCCGTACATTGTAATTGTCGCTGTAGAATAAAAAAATTCTTTCAAAATAAGTGTCGTTTTAGAATTTCAATAAAATATATTAATTTTGTGTGTTATTCTATTTTTATTGGTTGAAATGTAATTAGGTGTATATATAATAATATTTTATTTTTAAAATATAACTAATTAAATATATTTTTAATATGTGTGCACAATACTATAATAAAAATAAAACAGTGGAAATAATATCTTTCAGATTTTCCCAGACACTTGTATTTTAAAACAAAAATTACAAAATAACGATGATAAAAGAAATTAAATTGCAACAAAACAAAATAGTGAAAAAAATTTGAGCAAGTTCATAAAAGGAAATCTAAGTTATATTTCAAAAATATTATAAAATTTTCCAATTAAGTATTTCTTCTGTTTCAAAATGATGCATTTTTGTGTGTTTCACACATATTAAAATTAATTATAAATGCATCAATTCTATGTTTACCTATTTTAAAAATTTCGGACCAAAAAAGTTTGAATATTTACAGTTTTTTAATTTACAGTTTATTTTTATTAACTAATAAAATTGCATAGAAAATATTAAACATATACCTTTTCAAAAAAAAAATATTTTTATATTTTTGAGACAGATGAGAACATATTAATACATACATTTCACCAAAAACATAATGACAATAAAAACATAACTACAAGAAATAGAAAATTGTGTTATTTGTTATTTTGAAGGTTCACGAAAGACCATTTATGTTTTAGAACCCAATTTTACCAATGTTTTTATAAATAAAAACCACATAAACATTTTCCCAGAAAAGTGTAATTAGGATAGATTCTGGAGAAGTTTTAAGCCCTTCCTAAAATTATTTAGTACATCTCCCGAATTAAAAAAAAAACACTTATATATGGTTTTATAACATTTCTTAAATTGTTATATTTTGGGGAAAATCTGATATGAATAATATTTTATGATGTGATGAAGTTGCACTTAGCTTAACATTTGAAAAATATCATACGTAGCAATATAATTGTTTTTTGCTTACTCTTTGCACTAACTAACTAGTGACTAGTTTTTTTTTTGGCAAAAAAACTAAGGACTAGCTAGTTCGAAATTTTATTTTAAGAAATTTACTGAAGATATATTTGTAAATACTAGTTTACAAATATATCTTCAACAATTTTCTTGAAATATAATACAACTACATAAAAAGATTATGGATGATTCTAAAATATTGGAGCATTTTAGAAGTACCATAAAAACTAAATGCTATATAATATTTGTTTATATAGATTTATTATATTACGTTATAATATTTATAGAAAACTATACTATTTTTTAAACTATAATATTTTCAATTATTACATTCAATTTTTAACTGAAACTAAAATTTTCGTAAATTCTAACAAAAGAAACTTGATATAAAAGATAACAAAAGGAATTTGCTAAACAAGACATTTCCAGTTCGTTATAATAGTTGATTTCTTTTTTTTTTTTGGTAAAATAATAGTTGATTTCTTGAAGGTTTTCTACGATATCATGTCGTTTTATCACTTTCCCACTAACAAAGATAGAAGAACTCAATTGGAAAAATATATCAAACAAAAAAATAATATAAATTAAGATAAAAGCAAAAGAAGAAGATATCGGAGGCACAATATTAAAGTGTGTTTTTTTTCTGTAAAAATAAAGTGTGGCTCTTCTATACGTAGCTCTCAGCCTCTCCATCCAATATCACTGTCTCCATATTGTTTTTCCTCTTTGGTAGATATCTTCTAATAATACATTTTTTTTGTTACCCTAAAAAAAAAAAGCCAAAAGCTCTCTGGCTCAGTTCCCGATGTCTAACGTGTGGGATCTTGGCCGCCTCGCTTCCGCCGCGACTCCGTCGTCCTCTGCCACCGATGATAAGAGAAACCTGATCCCGCCTGACCCTCCTGACCCTAAATCGCCTCTCTCGTTAGCCCAGTTCCCCACCCTCTCCCCAACCACTACCTCCACCACCAAACGTCAAAACCGTCTTAGAAGTTCAGTTGCCTCGACTGAATCTTCGTCATCCAGGAGCAATGCTCCAACTGTCCTTCAGGCCCCTGCTGAAGGTTCCACTTCTACTGAAGTAGCTGAAATGGAGATGGATATCGTCTCTGTTACTGCTCCTACTTCTGGATCTGAAACTACTGTTCCTAGATCTGAAACTGAAGTTGCCTCAAACCTTACAGATCCAATTACTGTCTTGCCTCTCAAGTCTACTACCCCCCCCCCCCCCTCCTTCAACTGAACCCATCCCCCCCTCTCTATCCCTTACCCCTGATCTCCCCACTATCTTCCCCGCTAATGCTGCTCTGCTAAACCCAACTCCCTCTTCCCAATCTACTCCATCAGTTACTACCAACCCTTCCCCCCTTGTTACCCTCACCGCCTGTCACTCAGAACCAGATACCTCCCCCCGTCACTCAGACCCCATTACCTCCTAAACCGACCCTTGTTGAAAAAATTCGAAGGTTTGAAGACAAATCTTTGAAGCGCCTTGCTCCAGCTACCATCTCCCCTAATGGTAGACCTACTGTTTTGATTCCTGACTCTGTGTTCCAAAAAGGCGCTGACTTGCACAAGGATTTTATTGTGTGTATCTTCAATGGGAGGTCTCCACCTTTTAGCCAAATCCAAAGTGTCCTAAATCATATGTGGGGGAAGGGGATAAAGCTGGAAATGCATAACAACCCCTCCTCTAGAAGCATTTTAGTCCGCATCACTAGCGATTACCTGAAGCAAAAAATCCTAGAGAAGGGTTACTGGTATGTTGGTGATTCTCTCTTCCATACAGAGCAATGGACTTCAAATCACTCGTCAAAAGTACCGTCTTTTCAGTCCATCCAGATATGGGCTCATCTAACGGGCATCCCTCTAGACCTACGCCACCAGGATGGCCTTAGCTTGGTTGCAGGGCTCGTTGGAGAACCTAAGGAAACCGATGACTTCACCAAAAACCTTGTCAGCCTTACTCTATCACATGCAAAAGTTGAGGTAGACCTTACAAAACCGTTACCTGATGTGGTGGAGTTCACTAGACAGTCTGGTGAGGTTGTTGAAGTTATAGTCACGTATCCATGGCTCCCTCCCACCTGTTCCTATTGCAAAGAGTTAGGGCACATAGCAAAGAATTGTCTACTAATCCCTCTACCTCAAAAAACCCCTCCTAATCCCCCTGGTGGACCTCCTAAATATAAAACCCCTGCCAAAACTCCTACCAAAACTCCTGCCAAAAATCAGCCTACTCCTACTTATCGCCCTAAACAGCCCACTGTAAATACTGCTGCTGCTTCCCCGGCTTCATCGGATCCTACTTTAACCCCCCCCTGCTCCTCTTGCTACTACCTCCTCTGCTCCCCCTTCAACTCCTATCCACTCTTCACCTCCCATCCCCTCTACAACTCCCATGCCCTCTTCCTCCTCTGCCCCCTCTTCAACTCCCATACCTGATCCTGTCCCCTCTTTATCCACTTCTTCACCTCTATCACCCTTTGTTACAGCTACTAAGACCTTTAAACCAAAAAACCTTTCCTACCCCCTTCCCGCTGTACCTGTCTCTTTTAACTCCATTAACCGTCCTTCCTTTAATGTCCAAAGCCCAACTTTTCAGCCTCCCCTTAAACGTTCCCGTTCAGATCCATCTCTATCCCCTCCCAACTCTCTTAGCCTCTTAACCTATCCCTCTAAGCCTCCTATCCATCCTTTTTCCTCTAACCATTTTTCTATTTTAGCTGCTTTGGACTCTACCCTTCCTATGGGTGAGTCTGCCCCCCATCCTAATGTGTAGTAAACTATTTTTTTGGAATGTCCGAGGACTTAATATCCCGGCCAAGCATACCCCTTTTTGTGATTGGTTATCAACCCATAAACCACATTTCGGTGTACTTATTGAAACCCATATAAAAGATCAGAATGTAACAAACCTTTTGTCTAAACTTTGTCGGGGCTGGCAGTTTGCAACGAACCATGCCTCTGACGAAGATGGTAGAATTATTGTGATTTGGAAGGATGATGTCAGAGTTAGGATAATGCATCAGACGAGACAAACACTGACCTGTGAAGTCACACTACCAGCTACTGCTCCCTTTGTCTACACTGCAGTCTATGCCTCAAATTTCCGTGCGAAAAGGATCTCCCTCTGGATGGACCTACTGGATATCTGCTACTCATTCCAGCTACAACTGCAGCCATGGATCTTGGGTGGTGACTTCAATGAAATTCTCCAACCTTCTGAGCACTCCCTGCCTGAGGTTAATGTCACCACGCCGCAAATGCAGGAATTCAAAGACTGTCTCACGCAGTTGGAAGTGTTTGATTTGAGGTTTCAAGGACCCCTCTTCTCTTGGAGTAACCACTGTCCTGAGAGCCCTATTGCCAAAAAACTTGACAGGCTACTTGTTAACTCCAACGTTATCTCTCTCTTCCCAAACTGTATTGCTTCCTTCCACCCGCCATTGTTTTCTGATCATAGCCCTTGCTTACTTGATCTAGCTCATCAACTCCCCCTAGCTGGAACCAAACCTTTTCGCTTCTTTAACTACCTTACCCGTCACCCCTCTTATCACCAGTTGGTACTTGAGACGTGGAGTCAAGCTGGAAGCCTGGCACTAAATCTTACACAACTGAGCTGGAAGCAAAAAAGTGTTAAGGGAATGTTAAAACAACTGAATAGGGATAATTTCTCTAAAATCCAAGAGAGAGTTTCAGAAGCTAACAGGTTGTTGCAATGTGTGCAGGTACAAGCTCTAGCTGATCCATCTACTGCTACTTTTGAAGAAGAGAGAAGAGTGCATGAAAACTGGATCTTCCTGAGAGACATAGAGGAGAGTTATTTTCGACAAAAATCGAGGATCAACTGGCTCATAGAGGGTGATCAAAATACTACCTATTTCTTTAGGATTTTTCAGACAAGATGCTGCTACAACTCTATTCGATCTTTCATCTTGGCTTCTGGAGTCATCATCTCTGATCCACACCTAATGAGTCTGCACGCCATCACTCATTTTCGCAACATCCTCGGTCCAGTATCGGATGTCTCGCCTGCTCTGTTCTCCTCTCCAGCTTGGTTCAGCTTACTGACTTCCTTTTCTATGCCAGTAGCTCTCATGCCATCGTTAACTGCAATCCCGACGTATGATGAGATCACTTCACTGCTCTTCAAACTAAACCCTAACAAGGCTCCGGGGACTGATGGACTCACCTCGGCGTTTTACAAATCTTCATGGAGCTTCCTAGGTCAGGAGGTGGTAGAAGCAGTTACTCACTTCTTCCACTACTCATTCATGCCGTCCTCAACGAACTCAACTATCCTAGCGCTGGTTCCCAAATTTCCAGGAGCTTCCTTGATATCCGAATTCAGGCCTATAAGCTGTCTTAATACCCTGTACAAAGTAGTTGCAAGATTGCTAGTCAGGCGTATTAAACCGATTCTCCCTTCACTAATTGTTCCTAATCAGACTGCTTTTGTAAAGAACAGATTGATTGTTGAGAACACTACCTTGGCTGGAGAGCTGGTGAACGGGTATCACAGGAGGCAAGGTCCTAAAAGAATCACCATTAAGGTGGATATTGCCAAGGCATTTGATACTCTCTCCTGGGAATTCTTGCTCAACTGCCTACAGGGCTTGCAGTTACCGCCTACGCTCATTGGATGGATCAAAGCTTGTGTATGCTCTACTAACTTCACCGTGGGCTACAATGGGATGGTACATGGTTACTTCAAGGGTAGTCGTGGCCTCCACCAAGGGGATCCACTATCACCCTATCTCTTTGTGATAGCTATGAATGTACTTTCCTTGATGCTGAATAGAGCAGCTGCGGAAATGAAGATCAAGTACCACCATAGGTGTGCGTCCTCGCGGCTCACTCACTTGTGCTTCGCGGACGACCTCTTGATCTTCATAGATGGCTCTATTGAATCAGTACAAAATGTGCTTCAGGTGCTGAAAGAATTTGAGCTGAGATCTGGTCTTGCAGTCAGTGTACAGAAGAGCTCATTCTTTGCTTCCGGTCTCACTCAACAGGAAATAGACACCATCAAAGCTTCTACGGGCATGTCTAACGGGTTGCTTCCTGTGCGCTACTTGGGTGTCCCACTATGCACGAAGAAGCTCACTCTCTCTAACTGTGAAATCCTGATTCAACAAGTAAAAGCAAAGTTCAACTCATGGACAGTAAAGACCCTATCCTTTGCAGGTAGACTTCTACTAATCAAGACAGTAATTGCTGGGATCACAAACTTCTGGTGTTCAAATTTCCTACTTCCTAAGGCATGTATTGCGCGCATAAACTCGCTTTGTGGAATGTTCTTATGGAAGGGTTCTATTGAGGGTCACCACAGTGCAAAGGTTTCATGGGAAGTGGTTACTAAAAGTAAAGACGCAGGAGGACTGGACATCAAAGATTTGGGGACATGGAACCGAGCTTGCTGTATAAAATTAATCTGGATGCTGTTTTTTCAGGGAGGATCAGTATGGGTGGCTTGGTTCAAGTCAGAGATACTTCAAGGCTCACTATCTAACTACTGGACTGTAAAGCCTAGTGTGTCTAATTCATGGCTAGCTAATAAGCTAATCAAGATGAGAGGAGAGGTGTATACCTGGATCAAACTGAGTGTGGGTGATGGAGTGACTTGTCGCTTCTGGACAGATAACTGGTCGCCGCTGGGATCATTGAAGGAATACTTTGCATCTGCATCTGCTACAAGGCAAGGGATACCACTAGCGGCTACTTTGTCGGATCTTAACATGTCTGGCAATTGGGTCCTCCCATCGGCACGCTCGGAACAAATGATACAGGTTCAGGCTATCTTAACAACTGTGGTCCTGCAAGAAGGAATGGAGGACTGTTATGAATGGATTGTGGCGGGGGTTCCAACTGGAAAATACAAAACTTCACAGGTTTATTGGGAACTAAAGGGAGCAGAAGAGAAAGTACCTTGGGCAAAAGTTGTTTGGATCAAAGGAGGAATTCCGAGGCATAGCTTCCTTGCATGGTTAGTTGTACTGAATAGATGTCCGACGCGTGATCGCCTTCTTGCTTGGGGATTGCCGGTCGACTCTACCTGCTTATTATGTAACTTGGAGCCGGAGACTAGAGACCATTTATTCTTCTCTTGCCCTTACTCAATGGGGGTCTGGTCGGAGATTGCACGACGATGCTCCTTCATGGCGACTCAAACATGGCAAGCCACACTCGATCAACTGCTAGCTCTAACCGGGAATAGACAAGCAACGCGCCTCACTCTTCTCTGCTGGCAAGCGGTGATCTATCTCTTATGGCGGGAGAGAAATCAACGTCTACATAGTCAGCGGTTCCAAACGTCGGACGCTATCATTGCTACCCTGAATCGTCTCATCAAGGATCGGATACTGGGCTACAGATCATCGGCTCCGCTGCTCTCCTCCGCTCTCATGCAAAGGTGGGTCTCGACAGAAACGATACTTCCTAGGTACAACACTCAGACGTGACTTCTCAACTTCTCCAGAAACTGGGCCTAGCCCAATTATCTTAATTCTACCTTTTGTTATCCTGATCTCTACTATGGGTTATAACTATGTATTGGGCTATTAACTGTGGGTGGGTCTATAGCTTTATGCTTGTAAATCTTTTGCTTTCTTTTAAAATATAATATGCATGCCTTTAGTCAAAAATACATTTTTTTTGTTACCAACCAACTTGCATGTTGGCCTTAGTCCTCAAAAAATTTAAAGGTTTTTTATATATGTATGGGTTCGAAAATTATGAAGAGAAAATTATTAAAATTCTTAAAAAAATATTTTAAATCTTCAAAATTTCAGATCCTATCCTAAACTTGCATCGCATAAAGATACATATACAATACACATAAGCGGCGCCGATGTTGTCTGCGTTATAATAGTTAAATTAAAAGTATTTGGAATTTCAAATCTGAATCGATATTTCTTTATTTTCTAAACTCCGATTCTTGATTTTAGTTTAGTTTTTCTGGATGGGATATCGGTTTCTTTTAACAAATCCTGCAGTATATTGTTTTGATAGATTACTTTCGAGTTACTATACACACAAGGAGTCGAACACGAACATTTGGCCTCGTGTAGA
The DNA here is from genome assembly GCF_000801105.2 of Raphanus sativus. Classification (NCBI taxonomy): domain Eukaryota; kingdom Viridiplantae; phylum Streptophyta; class Magnoliopsida; order Brassicales; family Brassicaceae; genus Raphanus; species Raphanus sativus. The sequence goes on along the minus strand of NC_079516.1, from coordinate 40,390,865 downwards.
TGGAAGAGAAAAGTAGACATCAACCCAACGTAAATCATGGAATTCTTATCACATAATAGTGACTCGCAAGAAACAGTGAAATTCCATTAACTTGTTATGACGATGCCATGATTCCATACTCCAAACTTTTAGGCAAATCATGTCTAACCATGTATATCGTGACCCATGAGGTACGTGTACGTTCGTTTCATGCAAAATTGTGTCCAAGATAACGAAAAAAGGTCAATAAACACCCATGAAGATATCAATCACGTCGGCTTTATATTGAGATCTTATAAAAAGAGAAAGATTATAAGATAGGTTGGGAGGATATGATATGATTGGCCGGATTTATTATGCCACTTCTTTTTGTTTTTGCTAAATTTTATTTTGTCTCTCAGTAAAACACATATTTATTTATTTTTAATTATTTATGTCGACTTTTTTTTGCCGTCCCTAACTTTATAAAAATATTAAATTAATTTTTCTATCTGAATTTTATCGTCCACGCATATCCGCATGCCAAGTCTTGTAAATTAATATTCGAACCTATAAAGTTTTTGAGATTTTTACGGTTATCTCAAAGAAAATCTGGTTTTATATGACTACCCAATCAAAAGACATATTTTTAATATCAAATTATTTTAATTCAAATTGAAAACTAAATGAATTAAATTTCTACGTATAATTATCTAATGAACTAATCGCTCGAAATCAGACTATCTATTGTTAATTGATTTGAGTTAAAATCTTACGGTAAACTAAAACTGAACATGATATTACTGTTTTCTCAAAAAAAACATGATATGTAGGTTACCTCGTGAATATTATTTATACAATTGCCCACAATGATCTTTTTTTTTTGTAGAAAAAATATCACATATAAAGTGATCTTTGCTCGCGAGGAAGATGTTAATGAGTTAAAACTCTCATATTATATATTGAAATAAAATAAAATAAAAAACTATTGCTATTCGGTTTTGAGTTAAAACCTCATCATAAACTCAAATTTAACTTAATACAACAGTTATTTGGTGTTAGATCATCTTGTAAATGTCATTTTGATAATTATTCACGCTCAGCGTGAAGTGATATTAATAAATGAAATGAAAGATTTACATCGGTAATTGAAAATAAACAAATAGTTATATAGAAAGTCAGAATTAAATTAGTCATTGTCGATTGGTTTTAAACTGAACTATATGATAAATTCAAATTAATTGATACTTTACAAAATATTATTAATGAAATTTTAGTATAATTAACCTCTGTTCGGAACTATGTTAGGTGCTAGTCGAATAGTAATTCCGACTTAACGAATTACCAAAATCATAAATTAAGCCGGTTATATATTAAAATTAGTTTAATTAATATTTTATTTTATTTTATTGTAATATTTAAATTCAATATATAATATAAATATATTAGTTTTTGTACGTTATTATTGAAATTTATATTTATTGGTTTAGCAAATGTTAATTGTTAGCATATATGAATGTCATATCTTTATATTTTATTAAATATATGTTGATGCTGTATAAAACTATATGCATAAACATGATCAAAACATGTCGTGGTTTATTGGTTCTTGATGATGTTGATGCTGTGTAAGGTTTAGAGTTCAATCTTCTGGTAGGTCATGTTAAATTTTAGACAAAAGAAATTTAAAAACACACATGGAACAAAATCTTTAAAGTATAAAGGAGGGCAACGGATGAAAGACGTCTAAAGTAATCATACAGAGTTGTCCTCTTACCTTGCAACTGGGCTTCAATTATAAGCCCACTATTAGTCTAATAGTCCAAATGTGTTCGGGTTTTAAGCGGCTAAAAATTGGTTTTTTTTTTTAACTCTAAAAATTGGTTTTAAAGTCGATTAATCTGTTAATTAAACAATTAGTCTGACGTCCGATTAGTTGAGCCGCTTTAGTTTTAGTTGCCGAGCACCTAACCGGACGATTCATCGGTTAGTTACCCGCGTTTTAGAACAGGGTACTTAACCATTAATTTTCACTAAATTGTACTTTTATACAATGGTGTAGATGTGACCAGAGTCATGACTGTCGCCCGTACATAAGTAAACTATTATTAAACTTCGATAGAACTGAACATGGCGTTGAAAGAATTCGCACCAATTCGAAGATCCAAGCTTCGTGAAGAAACCACATAACTAAGAATTCACAATAACTTAAAGATCCGAGCTTCGTGAAGAAACCACAGAACTAGAACCACTATAGTAACTAGTTCACTTGTTATTTTCCGAATTTGCAGTTTCGCACTACATATGGGCGTTTTTACTCCTGAGCAGAAATACCTATCTAAATCTGAACCGGAAAACTCGAAATCAGATCCAAACCTTTGTACAAAAATATCCGAGCGAAACTTATGAGTTTATTACTTTAGGATTTAGTTATAGTTTAAAACGAATCAAAATATTAAATAAAATCTGAAGATATCCAAAATTAGTTAAATATATTAATATTTTATATATGTAAAGGTAATTTAGATATTTTATAGTATTTGAAATATTTTTGTAGTTTGTTTTATTTGTTATTTTGAATACTTTTTAGTTATTTTAGATAGTGTAACTAGTTTTTAATTAGATTTGTGAATAATTTATATATTTTCAAAAAACAATTTGTCAAACTTTCAGATATTAAAAAAATATTTCCAGGTGACATACATTAGTTCCAATCTGATCCAAAACGAATTTGGAAAGAACCAAATTAAAGTCACTCCGATAATTTGTAAACTCGAATAGAACTTATGAACATAATACCAAAAATCTAAATTAATCAAATCGAAATTGATGGACCTTCGAACATCCATACCTACATATATACACGTTTAGATACATTAGTCATGCTCGATAACGTACCAATAAGTTTTCTTTTTCTGATAACCGTAGGGATTCGGCGATCGAGATTAACCGACTAATCCAACAAACCCCATGGCACTCCACATATTCTTGCGATTTAACGGTAATCCGGATAGCCAACGCGAATCGAACCCAAGTGGTTTCCTTATTAGGGCGGAAATTCCCCCGAGTCATGCTCAATAACATACCAATAAGTTTTTAATATTTTTTTTTGTGATTATGGTTTTCTTATGTAAGTTTAGGAACTTTCTATCAACTTTAAGTAAAAATGTAAAATTATTTATTTCTGGAAACACATGATTTTCTTATGCGTTTAAAAAAAATTTCTCTCTACCTCACAAAAAAATTGGTTGCAACAGTTTGCAGAATCCAAATCGATTACAATCATATCTATATTATTAAAAGAGAAGTACACATATAAAATACCCCTTAGTTTTCAGTGTTATTTGCAATTTCATGCCACTGACATTAAATAATGTTTCATATTTTAATGTTGTCTTTTCTACTTTAATTAATGTGTTTTCCAAAATTAAATTTGAATTAAATACACAATTAAATTATATTTCCTATTTTAATGCTTTGTCTTTTCCACTTACATTAATGTGTTTTCTAAAATTAAATTTGAATTAAATACATTTCATTAACTTCTCAATTAAAACAATGTCAAATTCAAAAAAAATACATTTTTATTGGACAAACAATTCATGGAAATTATAATATCAACACTTCATTGAACAAATCTGAACGAAAAAGTATTACCAAATTTGAACCGAAACTAGATAATATCCAAACAGGTTTACCATTTTGGTATCTAGAGAACCATAACTAAATCTTATTCGAACGAAATATTATGGATATCCGAATGTATTTAAATCATATTTATATACTTCAATATGTTAGCTAATTTTCGAGTTAATATCCAACTATTTTAAGTTGATTTAAAATATAAAAAATAGTCAAAAGTAAACATCTAAAGTAGATAAACAATAATCAAAACACCAAAAATACTTAATATATATATATATATATATATATATATTTATTTATTCTTCATCCAAATATTCAAGTTAAATTTATTTTAATTTTTAATTTAGGTACTTTAGCTTACATTACTCAAATTTACATGTTATTTTTTTAGATTTAAGGATATTTAAAGATATATAAATTTTAAAAATTTAAAAATAATTTAAACGGGTTATCAAACCCGCAAATATCTAAATCAAACCGGAACCAAAGTTTATAAATACCCGAATAGAGTTAGAATTTTTAAACTCGAAAATCTCAAACCCGAATAAATTTTAACTGTATTCGAGTGGATACCCAAATACTTATCCTTAGCTTAGTCAATATAAAACGATCAAATATTATAAATATACTATTTAGTATAAATAAATAAAAATTAAAACTGAAAATTAATATCCGTGTGATCGCACGGGTCCAGATCTAGTGTGATATAAAATCGACGGACAAAAATAAAACTCATGACCTATTTGCTACTCGCTACGGTTTAGTACAGGAAGTATTATTTGTCTGAAGTATAATTTTAGAAAAAGTATATTAGCAAACACTAAAATAAATTTCTTTGGGGATTTCCATGAATTATCATTAGGGATAACGGATAGGACTTCGCATATAACGTACCAACTTGATATTTTTCTTATATTATTTGCATGATACACTAATTATTGAATGCTTTATTAGCCTTTATATGAGTGAACATTCCACTCTTCTTGAAAGAGAACAAGATAATATCACAACTTTGTTTTCTTTTTCTTTTTTTCTGAAAAAAACTTTTATTTTCTTCTTTCCATTCATTTTTATATTTTAGTCTCTTTTTGGTTTATTTCCTCCTTTTTCTTAGGAAGAATGCATATGTTTTTGTTTTTGTCTTTCCCAACTTAGGTCGTGGCATATATATATATATATATATATATATATATATTTCTCATCTTTCCTATTCTCAGACTTTTTACTACAAAAATTGGGTGATGATAATTTTAAGTAGGAGAATATATTACGTTTCTTTTGTAATCCTCATAACAAAAATTATAGACATCATATATTTCACACAGTTTATTTTTATGCATTATTTAGATATCATATTGCCTTTAATTTGAAAAAACTTTCTAGAAAAAAATAATCATATTGCCTTTAATGGTTAGGAAATTTTATTAATCATATGAATCAAATTAAATAAAAATACACACTCGTCGTCCATCAAGGGAAAACGTTTAAAAGATTTATTGTCTTGTGTACAGGTTGGCCGGCAGCTTTGGTGCACCCCTTTTTGTCCCTTTTCCCCAATATAATTGTTATTAGGGAAAATTCCATAAAAATACCCCAACTAAATTTTGTTAAGCTTTTTAATACCCAAACTTTTTTACTACCTAATTTAATATTCCAACTAATTATTTTGTTCATTTTAATACCCAGAATGTTAAACATGTACCCACTTTAATACCCAAACTTTATTTATTTTAATAAAAGTTCTAATAAGTTTCAAACAAAAATTTTAAATATTTTATAAAATTTACAAAAAATCAAAAAATTCTAATTTTTTTTGGTGTTTGAGAAATAAAAGTAACTAAATAGTGTAAAATATTAAATTTTGTAATAAAATTTCTAATTTTTAATTACTGTATTTAGTTTGTTTTCTGAAATAAAAAAAAACGAAATTTACTTTTATCATTAAAATTAACTTATTTTTAAAAAACTAATTTTCCATGGTTTATCTACCTTCTTTCCTAAATCATAAAAAAAAAATTAGAATTTTTCGAGTTTTTTTTGTAAATTTTAAATATTTTTTAAAAAATTTGTTTGAAACTTATTAGAACTTTTATTAAAATAAATAAAGTTTGGGTATTAAAGTGGGTAAATGTTTAAAAGTTTGGGTATTAAAATGAGAAAAATAATTAGTTGGGGTATTAAACTGGGCAGTGAGAAAGTTTGGGTATTAAAAAGCTTAACGAAATTTAATTGGGGTATTTTTATGGAATTTTCCCTTGTTATTATTATGTTTTTTGGTGTAAAATTTTATCATGTTTATCTCCTAAATTTTATAAAATCATACTGTTTGTAATGTTTATTTCCTAACCTGTTACAAAATTATACTGTTTATTATGTTTATCTCCTAAAATATTATAAAATCAAGAGTGTACGTTTTGGTAGCATTATGAATCTACGATACCTTTCTACGCGTGTATACCAATAAATAAAGTTATATACTCGTATACTAATTAATCTTTTACTCCCTCCATTTTTTAAAGAGTGTCGTTGTGATATTTTTCACATAGATTAAGAAAGTTGTTGAAATATATGTAAATTGTAATTAATTATACTTTTTTGACCAATAGTATTTTAGATAAATAAAATTATTTATAAAATCAATGCAGTTTGCAATTAATTTTCAGCTGAAAGTTAGTATAATTTACATTTGAATTGTAAAGTGACACTCTTTGTATAACAAGAAAATGAGCTCAAAGTGACACATATTATGAAACAGAGAGAGTATTAAATATCCGAGGACAAAAAAAGTTGCAGAAGTTGGTTTTCGAATACTTAAGTTGGTTACCATTTTTTGGGGTAGAAATTTAAGTTGGTTACATAATTAACTTATTTATGCTTTTAGTTCATTTTCTCTTTGTTTGGACACTAAATTAGAATGTATGATACTTCTTCCATTTCACAAGGAATATCATTTAGATATTTTTCACACATTGTTAAAAAAGTAATTAAAATGCATTTACTTTTTTCATTAGTGTCATCTATTTATCCAATAGTATTTTAGATAAATAAATTTATTTATAATATCAATTTATTTTGCAACTAATTTTGAATTGAAAATAGAATAACACTTTTTATGTAACAAAAAAGGTTAAAATGTTATTTAATATAAAACAGAGAATATAAATTAATCTATTAAAACTAGGCATGGGCATTCGGGGTCCCAATCGGATTTCGGTTTTATCCAATCGGATTTCGGTCTTTTTGGTTTATCAAAATCAGCCCCATTCGGATTATTTGAAAGTTCGGTTCGGGATCGGTTCGGGTTCTATCGGGTTCGGGTCGGGGTTAGTAAATCTTCAAAGAACCGGTACAACCCAATGTACTTTCGGGTTCGGATCCCAATCGGTTCTTCGGTTTAAAAATATCTGATTTGTACCTACTTTATAACCAGAACAAATGTAAAATTAGTTTGTTTTGGTTTCAAATACCTAATTTGTACATTTTTATAACTAAAATATAAATAAAATCAATTTATAAATAAGAAACAAACATCAACCATGATCATTCAAAATCAAACAAAAGGAAACATATTTATTGATAAAAAGAAAACCAAATGAACGAAATCATAAAATGAAAACCACGACTTTATGAAATGAGAAACATTGTTTAATGAAAAAAAAATCTAAATCTAAATATTTCAAAATTCAACAGCCACCTTTAACCATGAACCTTCATGTAATAGAACCATCAATATTCATGTAATACATAAGTATTTTAGATGTTCAATATATCTTAATATATTTTGAGTACATATTAGGATTTGAGATCATGTTAAGTATAAAAAATTTCTAGGGTTTTGAATGTTTCGGGTTCTATCGGATATCCATTTAGATTCGGGTTCGGTTCGGATAATATCCATAACCCGAAATACCAAAAAACAAGATCCATTCGGTATTTATGTCGGTTTCGGATCGGTTCGGATTCGTTTTTATCGGATTGGATTCGGTTCGGATTTTCGGGTTCGGTTTATTTGCCCAGCCCTAATTAAAACTTAGAGAAAACCTCATATAGGTAGCATACGTAGTCAACAATTACTAATTGCAGTATTTTATATATATGTGTTTACATGGATTAATACTTCACAATCTGATGAAGAAGTATCAGTAAGATGCAATTACTATACATCTGACTAGTTTTTTCAGTGCCACCCACAAACAAAGATTTTTTCAACAATTATAAAAAATTATAAATCATTTCAAACTGTTTCAGACTTCTTAAAATCAAAAACTAATTTCCGTTAGCGTTTATAGTTACGAACGCTTACAACTAGATAAGTAATATATAAAATATTTTCTAAAAAGTTTAAACTTTTAAACTCAAATTATTTTATAAAAAATTAATATAAGAATATTCAATATAATTTTAAAACATTAAATATATATATATATACACACACACATACTTAAATATATATACATATATAAACGAAACAAAATACTTTTAACAAATTTTTAATATAAGTCTTCAAAACAAGTATATTGAAATTATAATTTTCCTCTAAATTAAAAAAATATTATTAATAATTATTATATTTTATTATATTTTATCAAATAATATATTAAGATATTTATTAATGTGAAAATATGTTAACAATGGTAATATATTATTAGACCCTTTCAATATATTATAATTAGTCAGTCACAAATATTTCATAAATACACTAATTTTTAACTGTTGTATCCGTCGTACAAATTTAATAACGGTAGAAACTGTAACCACCTACATGGCTACATTTACAAACTTACGCATCTACAACGCTGCATTTTAACAAGTCAGACTCTATATGATTTTCTTTTTGCTGGTTGTTGGTTGTTTCTCATTTTTCATACTAAAAACGACTTTGCATTGTATTTTTTCTGAAAGATTAAATTCACTTTTTCTAAAGGAGGGTCTCCTTTCGGTGTCAAAATAACATTATATACCAATTCCTAGGGGGCTTACTTGGCAACTAGAGATGAAATATCGATATCTTTTCTTTTTCTTTTTCTTTTAGTTCACTTTTCCATTTAAGTAAAGATATTTTCACAAAAACTATTTATAAAAGAAATTATGAAATTGTTGGCGATGGATGTGCGTTTCTCTTTTATATTTTAGGATCAGTTCTTTGTATATGGTATTGATAGTTGGCTCCGGAGGTGTTTAATCGGCTATGTTTGTTGTGGGGGATTGTAGTTCTGGAGACTGTATATCTGCTGGTTTTTAGCTAAAATCTTAAGATTGTTTTTCTTTCAGAGAAATATTATAATATAACATAGAAAAGGTTATATTAGCACAAAAATAATTGATAGGAGTTAAAATGATTAAAATAACTTTCATTTAAAAGTTAAAAACATTTGTATTTCTTGGAGTAATTAATCTATATTTCGAGTATTGATTTGGAAGGAGGAGAGAGTGGGTTTGGTATTTAGGGATTATGGTTAAAATTAAAATTTATAGTATAAACTATAAAGTGTGTGGAAGCCCCCTTGGTCCAGCGGTTTGATTAAGAGTTCAATTGCTTCTACACCTGGAGGTTTCGGGTTCAAATCCCAGAAAATACCAAATTATGCAGATTATGGAGAAACAAGTTACATGAGATCTTCAGCTTGGTGCAGGACGTACCATCGAACATGGATCTCATAGGACGGCTCAGAGTGGTGCAGCCAGGCGTGTATTCTCACATGGTGGTAGAATTGTCGGCTATATAATCGTCTTTGTAATATTCTCATAGTTGTAATAGCATAATTAATCGATAATAATTGATCCAGACGTTAAAAAAAAACTATAAAGTGAAAAATGGTTGAAATAGTTTCAAATATCTTTTTGAAAATGATAAATCCACTATTATTAAAATGTGAATGTTAATAAATAGGAGAATTTGCCAAATATGACTCTGATTTCAAGTGCAAACATATACCCAAACTTAAATCAAATGAAAAACTAATTTAAAAGCCTTGTGAAATTACAGTCAACTCCTTTTGACAAAAAAATAGAGGCCATTTTTACGAATATAGCCCAGTAAGTCGTCTGATCCAAGTAAGTCGTCTGGTGTAATTGATCTTAAAAATAATTTATAAATTTTTTTAAAAAAGTTTTAACAAGTGAAAAATTAAAATCATGTAATTATAAACAGTTTTAAGTGATGTAAATTAAGATATAACAAAATTGAATAGTTTTCAGTATAGATGAGTGGAAGTAGTTAATCATGATATTCTTTGGTATTAAGGTTTGACAACATATGTTGTAGTATTTTATGTATTTTTAGGGTTAGATTTTGGAAAGTTTGAAGGTCTTTTTGAAAAATTAAAATTTTACCTATATGTGTTTATTTCTGTGTATAGTAAACACTTTTAAATTTAATTTGATTTTATGAAGTGTTTAGTTAGTTAATTAAGCTTAGGAGTTATATTTAGGGTCTAGACGACTTAATATGTGTTTATTTATGTGTATAGTAAACACTTTTAAATTTAATTTGATTTTATGAAGTATTTAGTTAGTTAATTAAGTTTAGGGGTTATATTTAGGGTCTAGACGACTTACAAGTAAGTCGTCTAGTGAATAATTTAAACTAAATATTTTTGCCTATATTTTTTAAAAATTGATTTTCCCGCTTAAATATTATTTTGTTCAAAAAAAGAAAAATAAAAATTTACATAATAATAATTGTTTACTAAACTAAAATTGAAAATCTAAAATGTGTTTTTGAAAAATTAAACTTTTACCTATATATGTTTGTTTCTGTGTATAGTAAACACTTTTTAAATTTAATTTGATTTTATAAAGTGTTTAGTTAGTTAATTTCTTTTAGGAGTCTAGTAAAAACAAGATATTATCTTTTTAATTTTCTACTTGACGACTTACAAGTTAGTCGTCCAGGAAAAGTCAAATTTCTGACACATTCCAGTCAAATGCAAAACTAACCTGTTTTCCCTAGACGACTTACATGTAAGTCGTCTCGAGTTTTTTTTTATCAAACAAAGTTGGACGACTTACATGTAAGTGTCTAGAAAAAAAAATTAAAAGTCAATTGCAAAACTAACCTCGGTATTGACCAGACGACTTCCAGGTAAGTCATCTACAGCCAGACGACTTACATGGAAGTCGTCTGGACAAAAATATCTGGAAAAAATCTCGATTTCATAGTTTCAACCAGTGAGATAACTTGTTTAACACACAGAAGTCTTCTCCAAGCACCTAGAATCTCAAACAAAAGTGACCCACCAATAATCGTAAGCTTCAATAGCTATATGAACCATAAAATTTTTAGAATCGAAATTTTTGGATTTTTTGGATGAATATGGAGAGAAAGTGAAAGAGATGTTATTTTTAGTTTATAAGAATTGAGAAAAAGAAGTGTAAATCGATTTGAGGTGCATTAAGAGCTTCAAATTGGTTGTTCACGGTGGTTGGTGTATTGATGGCAATGATAATCTTGTAAATACTTGAAGATGATGAGGTTGAGAGAGTAAAAATGTCATTTTCGAAAAAAATAAAGAAGCTAATGGAATTTTCGTAAATAATGTGAGCTTGTGGGGTGAATAGCACAAAAAAAAGTTCAAAAAATCATGGGTTAGTTTTAGGATTGACTTTGAGTTCTGAGTCAAATTTGCAAATAGCCTTAATAAATATTTTAAAATTCAGTGTTATTGAAATTGTAATTTTGTAAAATTAAAATTTATGTTATTGAATAAAATTTAAGTTGGAGATTTTAAAGTAGTTTAAGTGTTTATAGTTTGTATTTTTACAATTGTTTGTAGAATGTTTAAGAGAAGTTTATTAGTTATACAAATAAAATTTAAATTTCATAGTTCTAGATGAGATTCTAGAGTGATTTAATAAAAAATACACTTCAAATTTCATATTCAATACACTCTCCATATTGGTAGTTGGAAGTAGGAATGTATTCTAAGTCATATATAAGATAAATAGTCAATTCAATTGAGGTCATTTATATTAAAATGATAAATCCACTATTATTCAAATGTGGATGTTAATAAATATTTTAAAATTCAGTTTTATTGAAATTATCATTTCGTAAAACATTTTAAAATTTATGTTATTGAATACAATTTAAGTTGGAGATTTTAAAGTGATTTAAGTGTATATAGATTTTTTTTACAACTGTTTGTAGAATGTTTAAGAGAAGTTTATTAGTTATAAAATAAAATTCAAATCTCATAGTTCTAGATGAGATTTTAGAGTGATTGAATAAAAATTATACTTCAAATTTCAGATTCAATACACTCTCTATATATTCTTTTGCTAAAATTGTTTATATGATATATCGCACAACCGTTAAATTTAGTAAAAATAATGTTGGAACATGGAAAAAAATAAGCCATGTGTGTTATGCATATTTCCATATAGTAAAATTTTTATAAACTAATAATATTGGAATTTGGCATTTTATTAATTTATATAGTTATTAATTGACAAAAAAAATTTTTTTTACATTTACCAAATATACATTAACTGAATTTCAGAAAATTTAATCTTTATTATTATTTTATTTGGTGTATAGGAAGTATGTTTAATAAAATTTAAATGTTATTTTAGATATAATTTTACTAAATTTTATTAAAATGTTAAAAACAGAGATTAATTTTATTGCAAATATAAAATAAACAACACAATTTTTGTTTGTACTTATATAAACTATATATATATATATATATATATATTATTAATTTATTATTTTTAATGGAACCATATATTACTATGATTTTCTAAAAATTATTATCTTCTTATTTTATTGATTTGTATCATATTTTGAATCAGTGCAACTCAGAATCGAAGAAATTTATTAATTTAAAATGTTTATTAATTTATTGAATATTAATTTATATAGTTTCTATCATATACTTAATACTTAGCGGGTGTATTCAATCTAAAATTTGAGGTGATTTGATTTTTAATGAGGTTTTAGATGATTTCAATGAATTGCAGAAATTAAAATGATTTTTGTTAAATTATTCTAGAATATCACAAAACCATGAGATTCGAGTTTTAATTTTTTGGTTAAGCTAACTCCATGCAAAGACTCTAAACTCACTTGAAAACTTTGAGACTCCATGATTTAAAATATTTTAATAACAATAGATTTCAGAGTATTTTGCAAAATGTCAAGTTTAATAATACTAGATTTAAATGATTTTTTAAAATTAGTTTTTGAATAACAGTGAATTTTTGGATTCTTCATCTAACATTACGAGATCTTTTCATAGAAAATTTTGTTGCGTTGATTGTTCTACTCTGATCTGATTACTTAAACTATCTCAAGTTTAAGTAATAGTGATAATATTAGTCAAAAAAAAAGTTTGAGTTTTCTTTTCGTTACAGAGCTGGCACCACCGAGTTTCCCTTGTCGAGACTTCTTCTTCTTTTCATCACCCATCTCTTCTCTCTACGATTCGTGTTTGATTCGAGTAAGCTTCGTAACTGAGAAACTGAGAAAATCCCCAAATCGATTCGTGATTTAGGGTTTGTAATTGAAAAAATCCCCAAATCGATTTGGGAGATAAAGAAGAAGACGAGTTTTTTTAATTGAGAAAGAGACGACGTCGTTTTGGTTAACGACGAGATTTAACTGCGTTTAAATGCTCAGTTAGTCTGATTAACGTCTGGTTCAAAATGATCCATGTGACAAAAAGTTTGAGGTTTGTATTGTTTTTTGGGAACCTTGGGTTTATAATGGTCCAAATGAAAAAAGTTGAGGATTTGTTTAACATTTTTCCAATATATAACCGTTCGTTGCAAAAAAAAAATCCTTTAATGTGCTTTTGGTATATATCACTTTGCTTTGAATCCAGCGGGCTTCAGTTTCCTTTTTTTGTTAGGGAACGAATACTTAAAATTGATTTAAAAAGATATCCGGCCTATATAAGTATGGGCCCGTAATGTATTTTTGTATCTCTGCATGCATTTGCCCTTTGAGCTTTAATAAAAAGAGTTGACCAAAAAAACGTACGATTGCGATGGAACAGCGTTGACCATATGCGTTCAAGCTTCAAAGTGTTAGATATCAAATCGCCATAACTTTGCCTTCTTCCCATGGCAAATTCTTTACCGGAGGATTCGAAGTCTCGATCTGTGTGGAAGTACGATGTCTTCCTGAGCTTCAGAGGCACAGATGTTCGCAGAAAATTCATCAGCCATCTCAACGAGGCTCTCACTGATGAAGGAATCGTAACCTTCCACGACAACAGAGACCTCGAGAGAGGCGACTCAATCTTGAGAGGACTAGAGGAAGCGATGAATCAGTCGAGATACGCGATCGTCGTGGTCTCGGAGGACTACGCTACATCTCAGTGGTGCTTGAGAGAGCTTTCTTTTATGGTGGAATTAGCTGGGAAGACGAAACGCTTCAAGCTGATCCCTATATTCTATGATATCGATCCTTCGGCCTTGAAGAGCCGAACCGGTTGTTTTAACAAAGCTTTTGAGGATCATGAGCAGAGATTTGATGGTGAGACGGTGAGTGAGTGGAGAAGGGCTGTGGGTATAGTTGCGAACGTATCTAGCTGGGTTTCCAAAACCAGGTTTGTTTTTCCTTTTGAATCCATATTTTTTCCCTTGTTAGTCTGCTCTCTTATATGTTGTGATTGTTTTTTTTTTTTAACTCAACTTCATACTTTCATTTACCAAGTCATGATACAAGAAACTTGATCACAAGAGACTTTTACCACTTATACATTGAGTTGGTCTAGTACCACCCTAAGTCACTTGATTGGTCTAGTACCACTTATATGTTGTGATTGGTTAATTTTGAAAGTATCATAAATATATCTGCACTAGTGTATCACCTATTCTACTCCACTTTTTACTTTAAAATATAGAATAAAATGAAGTGTAGAGTAAAAAATGCTTGAATGAAACTCCGTATCTCATTTTATAACGGAGTTTTATCCATAAATGGAGTAATCTATTTTTTATTTATTTATGGGAGAAAAATAGAGTAGAATTTGAAAATGTTTACTTTATATTTCATTTTACTCTATTTTAGTGAAATAAGTAGAGTTTTAAATTGGAAATGTTTTTAGAAAAATTATTGTTTTTGGTAATAAGTATGTTTGAAAAAAAAAAATCGGGCGTTCAGGCTACTATAAATTATTAAAGAAAAATACTTGGGTCAGTGAACCTAAGAATTTCTCTATTAAATATGGGCTAAGAATTTGTAAATTCATTCATTCACATAATCGCTATACAAACTTTAAACGGATACTTCAATACATATTTGTTATTAAGTTTCTTTGCTTTCTTCCGATTCGATTCGCGTTCGTTCATAACATACATGATGGTCTTTGATGTAGAAGCGATGACGCAAAGCTTATACAGGAAGTTGTTCGAGATCTTTGCGAGAGGTTATACGCGGAGCCATCAGACGACACAAGTGAATTCGTAGGGATGACTCTCCACAAGAAACGAATAGAATCTCTTTTATCAACGGAGGACTCTTCTTCTGATGATGTCAAAATGGTAGGAGTGTGGGGTATGGGGGGCAGAGGGAAAACAACCATCGCCAAATGTGTCTACGAATCCCTCTCCACTCATTTCCCTAGTCGTTGCTTTCTCGGAAACGTGAAAGGCGAATCATCATCACATCTGCGGAAGCAAATCATGTCCGAAATCTTCCCCAAAAGCCCCCTGAATGCACGGTGCGTCAGCCCCGAGGCGATGAAGCGAAGACTACGCGGCAAGAAGGTTCTCCTCATCCTCGACGATGTCGACGACGTTCAGCAGCTGCAAGAATTGGCTGGAGACTGCAAGTGGTTCGGACCAGGAAGCAGGGTCATTATAACGACACGTGACAAGCGTGTGTTGGACGAGCACTCTGTCAAACACATTTACGAAGTGAAGCCTCTTAGGACCACACAAGCGCTTCAGCTTTTCAGCAGGCACGCCTTCAAAACGAATCGTCCTCCACAAGACGAGTTCAGACAACTCTGTTTAGATATCGTGGAGCAGCTCTGCGGTCTTCCTTTGGCGCTTCGGGCAATCGGTGCGTCTCTGTACAATCGGAGTATAGCGTTTTGGGAAGATAAGCTGTGTATACTGAGAAACAGTCTTGATAAATCTATATCGACGGTGTTAAAAGTAAGTTACGATGCACTGGATGAGCATGAGAAGACTGTGTTTCTTTATGTTGCTGGTTGCTTCAACGGGGAATATATGGATCGAGCGAGTATGGTACTTGATCCCTTTGTGATCAGATCCAAACCAAGGCTGGTGACTCTTATGGAAAAGTCTATGATTAGTATGTCCAACAATACGAGGCTATGGGTTCATGATTTACTCCGAGACATGGCAAATGATATCACTTGTGAAGGGAAAATGAATAAGATGATGTGGAACTTTTTGGATATCAAAGGCTTGTTCACTGAAAATGTGGGGAATAAAGAGATTGAGGTTGAGAGTATATTTCTCAACATGGCTGAAGAAACAGGGCTTTGCGTTAACCCCGAAACGTTTAAGAGGATGCGCAAACTCAAGTTTCTTAAAATTCATAGTAATTTAACTGCTGCGGGGAGCAAAGTTTGTATCGTTGATGAGTTTGACTACCTCCCTCCACTAAGATATCTGCACTGGGAGGCTTACACTTTAAAGTCATTGCCTGCAAAGTTTGAGACTAACTTTCTAGTTGAGCTCAACCTCCCTGATAGCTCAGTTGAAACACTATGGACCGGAAGTCAGGACCTCGGAAGTCTAAGACACATGAACCTTAACAGATGCAGGAACCTGATTGAAGTTCCAGACCTTTCAAAGGCAAGGAGCCTCGAGTGCTTATGCCTTTGTGACTGCGAAAGCTTGGTTGAGCTCCCTTCTAGTCTTGGTCTTCTTGATAAGTTAGTTAAGCTGTCCATGCTAAACTGCAAGAAACTCAAGAGTCTTCCCAGTAACATCAAATTGAAGTCTCTCAAGACTCTTTCTCTAGACGGATGCATCAACATAGAAGAGTTTCCATTTGTGTCCGACGTTATCGAAGAGCTGGGACTGCGCTGCACATCGATTGAACTAGTTCCAGATTCGATCAGCCGTCTCGAAAAGCTCACGGAGCTTCGGTTATCACATTGCAAGAGACTGAAGAACCTCCCTGAGACCTTTGGGGATTTGAATTCGCTCAAGCATCTCACGCTGACTTGCTGTCCCAACATCACAGTGTTTCCAATGCTTGGCGATGGAGTGGAAACTGTGTCCTTGAACGGAACACTGATCGAGGAAGTTCCCTCGTGGATAGGGTGTAAGGTGAATCTAACGTGTCTTGACATGTCAGAGTGCAAGAAGCTCCATAATCTGCCTCACTCGCTGAGAAACCTGAAGAACCTGAAGCTGCTTTATCTCCGTGGATGCGTTAATATCACTGAGATCCCACAGGTTGCAGGGGAAATGAGAAGATTGGATTTATATGGGACGTCGATAGAGAAATATGGAGTTCTCTCTGAAGAGGAAGCACTTGTGTTGGACAATCGTGATATGGACTTCTTGAAACGGTTGCTCACTCGCTATGTCCGGAGTTACAAGAGAAAACGCGACTCTAGATAGTTGATTTCACTTCTCTTCAGGTTTCAACAAGACTGAGTTGGTTGTTGTGACAGACATGAGATAGAATCCCGTTTGATCCTTGATGCGAACCAAATGGTGTTCAAGAGAAAAGAAGAATCACGTTTCATCATTTCCTAAGTTGTATGAGATGGGATTCCCACATTCCCGTTTCTCCTTGTTTCATAGTTTGCTTGTAGCCTGTAGGATTGGCAAAGGAACCCTTTATGTCCTTTTATGCTTCTTACGATGACCACACGGTCGTGTCAGAAACCTTAAGCGTCTCCACCACCCATGTACCCATCATTCAGCTCGTTTGCTGACGAGCAGAAAATTTGAAGATACTAAGTTCGAAATACAGTAGTTGTAATTCTTAAATGAGGGACTTGGATTAAAAGAAGAAATCTCTCCTTATATGGTGCATTTGTATTAGTGACAATAAATAAGATCGATTATAGAAGGCCATAGGATTATTTACAGGAACAAGTGTGGCATAAATATGATATTCTGCAAAATAAAACCATATAATACTGAACTTGGTAGAAAGATACACAAGAAAAATGATCTCAAAAGCTTAGAAGAAATAAACAAACCACACTCTAAAATCATTCCTGTTTTCGTATCAGAGAATAACAAACTCAGAAGAAAAGAAAAAAAAAGAATAAACAAAAGCCATTGATGTATTTTACCTCGTTTTCTTAAGGATGAAAGATATCGAGATACTTATATATAGAGAGAATGTAGGAGATTACTGGTTTTGACGCATTCTCTACGGGATGACGCCAAGATCCTTGAAGTAATCATGCTCCAGGGCAGCTCTTGCGTTGATTCTTTTGCTTGGATCCATCAACAGCATTTTCTGATACAAATAATACAGAGACGTATTATCATCTTCACTTGCGCATGATAAACTCATAAACCCTAGATATGTTCATCCAAAAGTTTCGTATGCTCTTTCCCGTTTTAGGTTTAGAACTTTAACGAATTCCGGGTTATGAAAGTTTGTTTAGGTTTCAGACCAGTTTGGTTTTCTGGCTCCAGGAGGTAAAGTTGACCACTACAGAAGGCACCAACATCAATGTCTCTGATTTTTAGTTTAGTCAAACGGCTCACGGGTTTAACTTTATCAAGGGTTTCTAGTCCTAAGATGCTTAGAAGGGATGGCTATAAGTTCAGGTATTTAATATAGCAGAAGTAGAATGTATAGATGTGTTTGTATATATATATGTGTGTAGTCAATGAACTTACAGAAAGGAGATCTATGCCATTAGGATCAAGGTTTGGGACAAAAGATTCCAAGTCCTGAGGTATAAGAAGAGAAAATCATGGGTAAGAATCATCTTGTGCTGTGTGACCTCTTCTCTATCAGAGAACGAGATGTGAAAGTTAATTGGACAAATTTGAAAGTACCGTTGGTTTCCATTTTGGGAAAGCAGATTTATAATCAGGAAGCGAAGTTACCCCTGGCCATGTATCCTCAGTTGGAGTTCCCATGATTCTGGAAGAAGATGCAGAAAAAACATGGAAGTGAGAGACTTATAATCATTTATAACTTCAAGACACGATGTTCTTTACTGTCTCTCTCTGCGAATTAGATTGCAAGTTGAGAATGTGTTCAGAATCATTTGCAATATCATTGCAGACAAGTTTGTTTCCACTTTAAATACATAAAAGACGTAAACTGGATTAAGAAGTTAGTAACCTGAATATCTTGAAGAGTTGATCAATCTCGGAGTCTCCAGGAAACAAGGGCTTTTGGGTTATCATCTCCGCAAATATGCATCCCACAGACCAAATATCAACCGGTGTAGAGTAGTGATGAGACCCTAGGAGTATCTCTGGTGCTCGGTACCAGAGAGTAACCACCTAAGAGAAACAATTTCAAAAAAAAAGAAAGTGTGAATACAATGGCGAGATATGAAATATGAATGTAGCACTAAATTAAATCTAACATAGTTCAACAGTCAAGAGAAATGTCCTTTAAGCAAAAAAATATAACTGAAATGTTTAAGTCTTTTATTCACATTTAACAGATGCAGAAAGTGGGATAATACTTGGTGGTGATATACTCTTTTCCTCTAATACGAATAAGGAATGAAGAGAATGTGAAGCCATGCCATTACATAACGAAGCATATAAGAATAAAGCTCTTTTTGGCACCTCATGAGTAAATGTCCTGACAGGGATACCGAATGCTCTGGCCAGTCCAAAATCTGCAAGCTTAAGTGAGTTGGTGCGGCGATCAATCAACAGATTCTGTGGCTTCAGGTCACGGTGGAGAACCCTGTGAGAGTGGCAATACGCTATTCCACGGAGAATCTGGTAAACATACCTCTGCAAGCAAACAGTAGATGGAAGAGCTCTGATTCAGCATGTATTGATTACTAAAAGACACAACAAAGAGGCCGCCATTACATAACATTGAACTCAACAATTATTCAGCGAAACTCAACAGATAGACATGTCAAGATAGAGCATCATGACCAGCCAAAAAACCTCAACAATGCCTAAGACTCACTTTGATCATATGAAGATCCTTGGAGAAATCAGGAGAAGAGTCCATGTGCTTTTTGAGATCCAAGTCAAGATACTCGAAAACCAGATACAAACGCTTCTCGCTGTGCACTACATCCTGCAACCTGTGTACCAAAAGAATCATCATCATCAACAAAAAAGTGTTCACCTAACAATAATCGAAAACGGTATATATAGTTAATAACTTGGATTATACTTGACAATGTTGCTGTGCTGCATTTCTTTCAAAAGAGAGATTTCTCTAATGGCGGTGCTGGGGACACCTTCATCCTCCTGCTCGAGGCGGATCTTCTTCAAAGCGATAGTCTCGTTGGTGACTTTGTCTCGTGCCTTGTACACAACACCGTAAGTTCCTTCACCGATCTTCTCAACTTTCTCGTACTGCACATTATAAGCATAGATTCGTCAACCAATGACTACTAACAACTTAAACAATTAATGATCACACCAACCTGATCCATCGCTTCCGAGATTGAACTAGGCTGAAAGCAACACGAATCACCTGCAGAATCGCAGAGCCTATATTAGATCCAAAGCTATTTCCACAGATAATCTAAGAAACACAAATCTCAAAACAATCAACAAGCAAAAAAAAAAAACTGTGTGAAGCACTAAGAAACAGCCACTGAAAACAAACTAGAGATCAGCATCGAAGCATAGAGATGATGCGAGGGAAGAGAGAAGATAAATTGTAAACGAGTTGTAGCGAGAATTCGAACGGAATAGAAGTTACTCCGCTTGAGAAATTCATCAGAGAATAGAGAAATCAACTTACCGGCGATGATCGGATGTAGTGCTAGCGAGTGAGACACCGACGGATCCTGGCTCTCTGGATAAAAGGCAGAATATATATAGAGAGAGAGAGGGTGGTTACTGTGTGCAGCTTCAAGAGAGGACTAGGGAAGGCGATTGACTCTCGCTCCTTTTTTTTTTTTTTAAGTGTGTGTGGAAAATTACAATGTGGTTTTTTTTTCTTTTCTCAATTGAATTACCTAACCGCATTGACTCCGTACCCGTATGAATTGTTATTTGGAAAAGAAATTACTTTTAATATCATTAAATTGGATAATATTTTTGGAAAAATATTTTAATCAAAATATTTTGATATTTGAGATTATAGTTTAGTGATAGTTTTTTAAATATAGTATTTAATGGGTAAGATTGCATTTATGAATAATTTTAAAATATTTATGAATTATTTGAAGAGTTTAATTTAGTGTTTTCATCAAAAATTTAAAGTATTTATGAAAATGATAAAATTTTAAAGGTAAATTTGAAAATTTATATTTTAAATTAGGATTCTCCTATTTATACCTGTCAAAAACAAGTTGAGAAATTGTTTAAAATACCATAATTTAAGTATTATTTTATCATAAATTTAGAATAATTATGAATCATTCATCAATGATAAAAATGAAAAATGGTATCATACTTATGCTAGAATCGAAATTTTCCAAAACAAGTTGTTGTTTCTGCACACACAAAACATTTTAGATTTCTGATTTCTGTATCCAGTGATTTAAAGACTGCGAATGTGTTTAAGTATTTTTTTTCTTCTAAAAAATAAAAAAATTATTTAAAAAAAATATTTACAGTAAAAAAATATAAAATACACTATTTATTTATTTGAAATAGATTAATTTATAATTCTTATCATTTTCAAAAATAAATAATTAAAATAATTATTTTAAAAAATGAAATTTAACTTTGGGTTTTGGATTTCAGCGGACTTGTGGGTCACTTTTTTTCTCTAAGGATTATGTGAATCAAATTTTTGAATCTAAAAATGATTCAAGTGGTAAAATAAATCAAACGAAACAGATTTGACATGTTTTCCATCACTAGCCACTTAAAATTACTTCTCTAAAGAATTAAATATTAAGCTCTTATAATTACGAAAAAATGAATTTATATGCTCAGAACTACTTTATTTTGTTTCAAAAGATAAATACTTTTTAAGTTAAAAATATTTTTATTATTTAATAGTAATAGATTACAAACGATTTTTTTTAATTTACTGATTTAATTTATTAAAAATAATATAACTAATATTTATAATTAAATTCTGATATATTTTCTTAAAATTCATAAAACACATAATAATAGAGAGTGAATAAGTCATTTGCGGAAATATTAGTCTGCAATGCTACATTTTAAATATTAGTCTGCAATGCTACATTTTAAGAAACGATATAAGAAGTTATGTTGGAGACTATTGATTGTCGCTTTTTTAAAAAAAAACAAAAGTTATTTTGTGTTAAAAAATGAAAGAAAAAATTTAGTTAAGTTCGTAGACTATCAATTGATGATGAAAGAGTTGAACTAGTGAAGCGGAATAAGATTGTGAGCATAATCTTGACATCCCCTATATATTAATCCTGGAGCATTACAACATTGTTTGGTAGCCACGTGTCATCATAAGAATTATTCTTAGAATTATTAGAAAAATAGGTTAGTCCATCTACACATATATTATAGTTTTTATTAAATAACTATTAAATTAATTATTAATATACAAAAAAATATTATATATTCTTTCCTTAAATAAAAGCTACGGAACTTCCTAATAATTGACATATATATCACCATTAATGATTATTAATAATAAAGATTTCATAATAATTTTTTATCCTCTATACTTTTCGTTTAATTTTATTTGTTAAAAGAAATTAAACAATCACATTAAGCATATAATAAAAAATTTAAATTTTTTCTTATATGTTTCATTTCGAATTTTTTAAAACGACTATAAATTACTAAAAATGATACAAGCCTCACATTGAAAATTTTGTGATTAATTGTAACTTTTTTTCAGTTCAGCCCATCGTTTTTAATGGGTCTTGAACATTTTTTAATGATTAACTAAATAAATCACGTACATAATAGAAAATGTTTTGGTTTAAAAATTGTTGCATACCCAAAATCAGTATGAACCATCGTCACTTTCGTTTGAAATTTGGTTACAATAAAAAATATACGGTCGGGAAAAAAAATCTGAATCCAAATAAACGAACCAAATCCAATCCAGAAAATAGTACATAACTAGATATCTGAACATGTTTAAATTTTTGGTATCTAAAAAACCGGAACCGAATCCTATCCGGACCAAAATATTTCAGGTATCCAAGTATATTAGAATCAGATTTATATACTTATTGAAAGATTGTATAACACTTTTCATCTTAATTTAATCGATGGTAGCCGAAACTCGAACTTAGATGGAAGAATTCATAGATGTGAGCCCTATACCATCAGGCGACAAGCGCCTAGTTGTAACTTCACCTTTTTACATAACTAATTCCGACATAAGTTATTTTGCCACCACCTCCTCCGTCATCACCTCCTCCATACCCCTTCACCTCCTCCATACCCTCCAGTTGCTGATCCACCTCTGGTTCCTCCGTAAACACAACCACCATCCTCCATCTTCTCATCCTCCACCACTTCCATTACCGACGCCACAACCAGCAGCATCTCAATACTCGCTTCCATTTGTACTACCATTTTCATTGGAAATTTGACTAAACTACCACATTTTTAATATTATTTTCATATTTAATTTAATTACATTTACCTTCATTTTTAAAGAGGTAAATAAACACCTATAATCTTATGGTCATTAATCTAGAATTTTTGTTTAGAGTTGAAAAAATAAATGTATAAATAAATATTTTAAATTTAAAAATAAAATAAAAAGAATTTCAAAAAGAATTTTCAAAATTTAAAAAGATAAATTGAAAAAAGAAAAAAAAATCGTAAAAAATTGAGAAAATTATAGAAAGTTCGAATTTAAATACTTATAATTCTAAGCTTTAAAAAAATATTTTATTTATTTTTATTATTTATTTAAGTGATTATTTATATTTTTATATCTATAAAGTAAGTGTGTAAAACTTTTTTTTCTGTTAAATAAAATATATATATTTGTTAAAGTATATCTTTAATGAAATTAAACATGAGTAATAGTACCAATAATACGATAAATTGAAATTTTCTCATTTTCATTAGCTCTCGTAATCAGTAGCATGACTTCCACCATTGTAATCATAAGTCGATTCACCACCGCTTCCATCTCTGTCGCCCGTAAGTCGTAACCATATGTGATGGAACAAGGACCTTCAATTTTGGATTAAAAAATTGTGAATGTGCAATTTGATGGGTTTTTAACGCTTGGATTACTTAATCAAAAGAGATCAAGTTGTTACAACAGTCTTAGAAAAAAAGAAACAAATGAAATGACAATTTAAGAAAGAAACAACATAAGATGATGGTTAATTTGATGGTTAATTTTAGGTTAAAAAGAAATTCAATCCCTCTCCAGTTGAGGATGGTTTAAGTTAGAAGATGTTTTTGGTCAATTTTTTTTTTTTTGTCAAACATTAACTTCATTAACTAAACTTTTGGGTTACAAGAGGGAATTAAACCATCCTCTTTGATCATTACAATAAAACATAAAGACAACAGAAATTAAAATAGATAGATCTTCAAATGCCTGCAAATCTGAAACGAGTCTCGAATGCATCGATTGAAGGTTCACGGCATAGCCGGAAGGTTGAAACTTAGTCATTTTGAAAAGTGACGTTAGACAGCAACTCCCACCTACGAAATTCAACAAAGCAAATTCGATTGTCTCTTTAGGTTCCGTACAAACCGGTACGCAAGAGAAACAAACTGGTGAGAAAGTTGGAATTTTTCATCAGAAATAATTCCGAGAGAACTCCTTTCCAGGAAAGGGAATGAAATGATACAGATCTCTCCCTTTGAAGTGAGGAATGTGAAAACTGTCTTTTCCTGAGAAGGAATAAAGACAAAAGTGATCTCTCCCCTAATGGGAAGGAGGATGAAAGTTTTTGGTCAGTTTACTCAATGAAAATACTTGACAAATAGAAAGTATCCGTGTAGTTTATCAATACAATTAAAACAGCAGCCTTTATTTTGACATCCCCTTGATGTTTCAAAGAATTAACAAGAATATCATTCCTATTTTTAAGGTTAGTTATTTTAATTATTTTCAAATTATTCATTAAATTCTATATATTTTAATATATTTTCAAAACTGATTTCTCATTAACTTCTTATCTAAAAATGTGGGTGTATAAGTTTATATATATATATATATATATATATATATATATATATATATATATATATCAATAGTATTAAAACAGGAACATAACCTATTGATATAGGTGTGGTCTAATTATTTTAATATAATTATTAAAGCCTTTTATTAATCATTAAAAAATATTATAAAAATAAAAACATAAATATAATTAAAAGTTAAATATAAAAATTAAAATTTTAGAATAAATATAAAAAATAAATATGCCCGCCCTTTAAAAGGTGGGTCAAAATCTAGTTCACTTTTATATCACAAACTCTCATTCTAATTGCAAAACTCCACTGTTAATATATTCAAGCAAAATAAACTTATAGAAATTCAAAAATATTTTAAGACTTTTGCTTTTTGGGTAGGCCGGCCTCTAATGAAAGCTCATGTCTTATGGCCAACGTGAAGACCAGAGAAAATACAAGAGGAAATGGGTTGTCTGCTTCTTTTTAGTTTTAAATAGATTTTGACCCCACATTATGCGAAAGAGATATTTCAAACAAATACAATATTACTTTTTTACAATTGTATTTTTGTTCTTTTGAAGTGGGACAAAAGAAGAGCTTTTTTTTTGTTCTGTTTTTAAACTCAACAAGAAAAGGGTCTAACAAAAAGAGACCAAAATTGACGAGAACTCTTCAACTTGTATTGGATTACACATTGAATGGCTGGCCTGTATTCAAATGTGAATTCAAGAGAAATTAAAATGAAAGAAGACAGATCATACAAAGTATGATAAGCATCCAAATGTTGACATAATAAGTGGTGATGATTAATCAATCAGCAACTACGATATAGATACCTTTGAGACATGTGCAAGTTGTTCTATGAATATGTTTTACCATTCAATATCTAATCACCTAATTTCTCAGAAAAAAAATCTAATCCACCTATACATTGTAGCTTATAAAAATTTAAGAACGATTTATTCAACTATCCAATTTATTTTCACTGTAATTAAAACGATCTAAAATTTACAAAGTTTGAAACAATTATAGTTTAAAGCTATATATATGATATAGAAATTTTGATCAAAAAATATATATGATATAGGAATAAATAATTAATATTATTAATAATTTAAATTTAGAGATCAAAGTGAATATTGTTCTTTATGTCAGCTGACTTGAACTTCACAAGTATTTTATCAATGATCTAGTAATAATAATTCACATATAGTTAGAAAATTTACCATGCAGCCGTTAATTTGTGACATAAACAAAAACAAATACACTAGCCAACAAAGGAAACAAAAAACACGCAATATAAATCATGGGAGAATTCTAATTTTACTACAAACTTGATACAATTTTTAAAGTTTACCTTCATAATTATTTACATAAATACTTTAAATAACAATCACTAAATCTTAAATTAAAATATTAAAATATTTCTGATTGAATATATTTTTGAAAAATAATATTTAATTTATGGTATTTCAAGAAATTTATTATAAACTATAAAGTCCACTAATTGTTATGATTTAGGAGTAAATATCTAATATATTAATCATTTAAAATTTAGAGATGAAAATGAATATTTTTTATGTTAGCTGCCCCGAATATAATAATCCATAAGTATTTAATCGACGATTTAATAAAAGTTAACATATAAGAGTTATATTCATTTTATTACACAGCCGTTAATTTGTAACAGAGACAAGAAAACAAATCCGTTAGCCGACAAATAAATAAAAAAATATCGCAATAAAAGTAATATTAGCATAAAGTCATAATAATGAATTAAAATGGTATTGATTGAAATTAGTTGACTGGTAAAAGGGGAAAGGGTGACCAAAGGGACGACCAACTAGCCCCCTCCCTCCCTCCAGAGTCCAGACATATTATTACTAAAGAAATAATTCTCTCTCAATAATTATTCTTTTTTTCAAACAAACAAACAAACGCCATTTCTGTAACAAAAAAAAAGGAGACGTTTTCTGGTTTCCGATGTTAGACTTGCAGCCGTCCGATCGTCGTCCCGGAGCGCCGAGTTCTAGCGGTGGAGATGAGCTGATCAGAACGTATAAGGGTTGGAAAGGCAATAACGTGAGCTTCTCTCTCTCTCTCTTTACTTCCTCTGGGGTCAGATTTAAGTAAAGATCTGAACCAAATTCCTCTATAGTTTTATCCAGAATCTATGGAAGAATATCGTACTTGTGTTTTGACTTTTTCCAGCCGTTTTTTTTTTAAATTTAGAATTTGACTTTGAAAGCTTTCAAATCCTATGGTTCACCAAGATTTCTGAATTAATTAATTTATTTTGTTTATCTCCAGGTGTTCTTCTTTGGAGGAAGGCTCGTGTTTGGACCAGATGCTCGATCTATACTCATCACCATCTTCTTGATCACAGCTCCCGTCACTATCTTCTGTGTTTTCGTCGGCCGTAAATTCATCGACGACTTCCCTCACCACAGAGGAGTCTCAGTATTAGCCGTCGCCGTTGGTCTCAACTTATTAGTGAGTTGAAATCTTTTCTTCCACTCTTCTGCTTACCACATGGCATCTTCTCGATGATAAAAGTTTATTTTTCACAGGCTCTAATATTTCTTCTTGTAACCTCGGGGAGAGACCCTGGAATCATACCGCGTAATCTCTATCCACCCGAGCCAGAGGGCTTCGAAAGTAGTGGAGAACCGCGTCTTACTCATACTCCTACGCAGTCCCGGTTGCCTCGGACAAAAGACATGACTGTGAATGGCATCACTGTGAAGATCAAATACTGCGACACGTGCATGCTTTACAGACCTCCACGCGCTTCCCATTGCTCCATATGCAACAACTGCGTTGATAAATTTGATCACCACTGTCCTTGGCTTGGTCAATGCATTGGATTGGTAATTAATTCCACATCTTCTGTTAATCATTATTTAAAGAGATAAACTAACAGTTTGTTACAAAAAATAAATAAAAAAATGCAGAGAAACTACAGGTTCTACTTCATGTTTATATTATGCTCGGCTCTTCTCTGCATTTATGTCCATGTGTTTTGCTGGATACACGTCAAACGCATAATGGATGGTGAGAAGATAAGCATCTGGAAGTCGCTTATCAAGACACCTGCCTCCATCGCGCTGATAATCTACACTTTCATCTGTGTCTGGTTCGTCGGTGGTCTTACCGGTTTCCACTTGTACCTCATCAGCACCAATCAAGTAAAGCTCTTGCTTTCACTATACACACACACACTGAGACCGTTGTTAACTGTTGTTTTTATTATATTGCAGTCAACTTACGAGAACTTTAGGTATCGGTATGATAGACACGAGAACCCTTTCAACAAAGGGATAATTGGTAACTTCATGCAAGTGTTCTGCACGAGCGTTGCTTCATCTAAGAACAGTTTCAGAGCAAAGGTGCCAAAGGAGCCGGTGATCCCACCGAGGATAGTAAACGGAGCCATGTCAAGCCCGAGCATGCAGAAAGTTTCACAGGACATAGAGATGGGGAGGAAACCGGTGTGGCACGAGACGGTAGATGAAGAGCTCGGTGACATCATGGACAAGGAGATGGGAGCATCGGTTACATCGAGGGATTTGAGCAGGATGCTTCCACCTGAAGAGACCGAAGGACGAGGGATTATGCATTCGAGAGAGTCTAGCAGGGGAAGGAGAGGAGGTAGCTGGGAGTTGTCAGGCCGTGTTAACAACGAAGATTTGAGAACCAGAGATGATGAGTCTTCTTCAGGGAATGATGCTTCCAGAGATTTACTGGTTGAGATATCTGATGCAGCAACAGTTAGAAGCAGAACCGGAACTGGTGTAGGACGGTTATAGTCTCCGGTTTACACTATTTAAAAAAAGGTTGAAGAAGATCAAACAAGATTGTGATTCATTCAGGTTTGTTTGTTTACCTCATTGTAACAAGTTTGTGTAAAGTAAATGTTTTAATTTGATAAAAAAAAAAGCTCTTAAAAAGACCAAACAAGAAAGCATCTGAGACTAGTTTTACTTCCGGGAGAAGGCATCTGAGATGAGCTTCTCGTCTTCTTCATAGACCTGAAGGTTCTTGGACTTCATAAGAAACTCTAAAGCGTCTTCATCAAACTCAACTAAGTAAGCCATCTTCACTAGCTCTGCTAACCTTTCAATCAGATCTTCTCTACCGCTCATCACTCCTTTAGCAATCACCTCAGCGAAACACGTGGCGTACTCCAAAACCTTTCTTTTCCCGCAAGTTTTCTTCATCTTCTCCGCATAAACAACTCCTTCCTCTCTCTCCCACCTCATCGCATTCTTAGCTTTAGCGCTCAGCTTCTCTCCCTTTGACGGTAGTGTCAGAGTGTAATCCGTTGAGATGGTCTCTGGAGTAGTGTGGAGAACGTTGAGGCTAACAAGACTCCCTATGATCGCAGAACGTTCCTCAGCTTCAATCTTAAGAGATGGGTCAGAGATAAACCCTAAAACCAGCCTAACTAGCCCCGGTCCGATCAAACTAGTGTCTCGCTTCTTGACTTTGACTCGGTCTGTTAACTTAGCTTCTGCTGTCTCGACACATTTGGAGATGTCTTTGACTCCTAATTTCCTGTAAAGCTCCATGAGCTTCGTTTG
Source organism: Raphanus sativus (assembly GCF_000801105.2). Classification (NCBI taxonomy): domain Eukaryota; kingdom Viridiplantae; phylum Streptophyta; class Magnoliopsida; order Brassicales; family Brassicaceae; genus Raphanus; species Raphanus sativus. Next base: position 40,361,514 of record NC_079516.1, on the reverse strand, counting down.
TGACAATGCGCAGATGCTTGGTGTAGGGTACCATACGAAGACAGGGCAGTCGATGAAAAGATCCTTCAAGAGCAAGTCATCAGCTACGAACACGTCACTTTTGCTAGACAACAAGATCCCTAAGTGATCACTGCTGCTATCTGGTGTCTTTACGGGCAAACGAGAGAAGGACTCAGAGAGTAGGTCCCCGGATATACCGTGTCCCACAAGGAAGCTCCAGAACGCACAACACTCATGGGATGATAATCTGTCTTTTGTTGTTTCCCAGTCTTTCCACAAAGCACAGTAATCTTTAACCGATGGTGTTCTTCTAACGTTGTATTCAGATGAGAAGAAGTCAAGAAGGTCATCACTCATGTAATGGTTTTCAAGAACGTTCAGGTGTGATCCAAAGAGCTTGTCTTTATCACGGACCACACAGCTAGAAACATCTACCCATTTCTCATCGCTAGGGATCCAAATCCTGCCTGAAGACAACGAGTCTTTCTCTTGTTTCCATTCAGATTGAATGAGAAACCTATATATCCTGGAAATTGCATCGGTATCGGAATGAGTATAAACGTGTGTAGCAAGCAACTGACTAGCTTTGCCTTGATCATCAACAACTCCAATCTCAATAAGCTCCTTCTTGAAAGACTTAAGCTTAGATCCATAATACTTTTCATCGATGAACGGACCATCACAGAGCTCTAGCTCCCAGCTTTTATCAAACCAAAGACACTCTTTGGGACTGCAGTAACCATCGTGTGTCTTCAACCATCTTACAGAAACCTTGTCCAGAAACTCTTGAGTGAGTTTCTTACCATCCTCAATCAAGAACGTGACGCACTTAAGAAGAGACAGAGCACTTGAAGGAGTGATCATGCTACTAGACCCATCAGTGAGAGTTAAGGAGCTAACCAAATGGTCCATGCCTTGTTTCAACTCAACAGTGACACCTAAGCTCTTTAGCTCTTTCTTGTAGCTGTGTATGCTCTTGCCGTACCACTTTGCGCTGTCATCGATGAATGGTAGATTGGCTATAAGACGGAGAGGCTCCCACTCTGAGTAAAAGAGAATGCACTCCTTTGGTGCACGGAAGTCACCTAGTTTTGTGTGTAGCCATTGTAACTCTTTGTAGCTTTCCATGAGTTCCTCTGGAAACTTGTGGTTGCTTCCCATCAGTTTCCTGTAGCTAGACAGAAGAGACAAAGCGTTGTCTCGTGTTAGAGAAGAGGAGGTAGCTTTCTGCTTGAATATTCTCACAAAGGCTTTCACAGCTTCTTCATCTTGAACCACAACACCAATCTGCTCTAGCTCCTTTTTGTAGGAACTGATTCTGCTTCCGTAGAAACCCTCGTCGATCAAAGGGAAGACATCATCAAAGACCGTCAGAAAGAAAGTCTGGTCTGGATCAGATATGAAACATTCACCAGGTGTTTTGTAGCCGCCTTTTGTCTTCAGGCACTGAGAGCTTCTCAAGGAATCAACCAGATGCTGAGAACTCAGGTTACGCATGCACTCAAGTACTAAGATCATCGCATCAGCTGTAAGATGGCTCAGCTTTTCAGTCTTCAAATGAGAGACTATGAGGCTGTGACTATTAGGAAACTCAACCACAACGCCTAGCAGCTTCAGCTCTTCCTTGAACCCACTGATCTCAGATTCACCGTAGACATCTCCATCAACAAACGGAATCTCGCTTACCAAAGAAGCAGCTTTCCACTCTTGGCTAAACAGAACAGCTCCCTCCGGAGATCTGTCACCACAAGTTGTCTTCAGCCAAGGACGACCTTTGATGGACGTGATGAAATCATCAGGTGAAAGCAGCTTCTCTCTCAAGTGCCTGATGAACTTAAGAATAGAAAACACATTCTCTCTTGACAGCGAAGAGGTCCCAGCTAACCTCATGAGATGTGTACCAACAAACCTACATGCTTCACTAAACTCAAACATAACACCAGCAGCTTTCAGCTCTTCTGTGTACTTCTCAATCTTCTTACCATAGAAGCTCTTATCAACAAGAGGTACATCCACAAGAATCGATGCGTTCTTCAGAACGCTTCCCCATGATGAAGTATTGTAAAAAGACTGAGAAGGCGGCCTATAATCATAGCTTCCATTCATCTTAGTTCTCAGCCAGCTTCCTCCTCTGACAGAATCAAGAAACTTTGTAGGAAGAGAGTTTCTATGACTTTTCATCCACTCCAAAAGAAGAAAAGCATTCTGTTTCTGAAGAGCTCCGGACAACGAAGGCACAGCAGCGTCTGGTGGTGCTAGTTCAGGTACATCTCCGGCTTTAGCATAATCTTTCAAGAAACCAAGAAGCTCTCTCTGTTTAGACCGAACACTTCCACCAGCGAACACCCCTGACGTCATATACTCTTCCCAAAGCTCTACACAACCCTCCTGCCTCCAAGGATTCGACCCGGTTAAGCTAACCCATTTTCCCGCGCTGGCGGGAACAAGAACACCAGAACTACTACTAGTCTTAACATCCCCGTAGTTGTCCACAAGCGGCATGTCTTCGCAACATTTCTTAGCCTCGTCAACCGATAGAAACTCCGTGGAGATCGAGTGGTGCAGAAAGTGTGCGTACGCAACCACAAGCCTCTTGTCTGTCTTAAGATTACGCAAGAGACATCTTGCGTAGAGAGAGACACTTATATCCATCAAAGTAACCTTCTCTCCTAGCCATTTACGTATCGCTTCCACGTCGGTAGAGCATGATGCGTTCAACGCTTTCCTGGTTGCTTGCGGGAGAAAGACGTAATCAGACATGCATCTAAACTCACCGTTCCAGTCGAGTAACCATGCATGGTTCTTCTCCGCGACGAGGCATAACGTCCGAGGTTTCAAATCTTCCAAGCTGCTGAGATGATGACTCGCTCCCTTCTTTTGAACGTGGTACTTGATAAGAGGAACCTTAACCATGTTCGTGTTCTTGAATCTTGTCTCCCAGTTCTTGGCTACGAACGCAAGGATCTCCACGTAGGTGCTTTCCGATACGCTTGTCACGAGATCACACCCTTGGATACACTTCGAGTACCACTCGTTGCTGACTTGTCGCAAAGACAAGAAGTCTAGAACGTTATCATTCTCCATTCCGTTGAAACACGGATCCAAAACGTAGACTCCGTGGGACGATATGTTGTGTAGCCCCACGCCTTCTCTCCTCGCTTTCTCCAAGATGTCCCAGAAAGCAGGGATGAGCCGACCGACTTGGCACGGCTTGTGGAAGAACTTCTGTCCTAAATGCGACACGCTCGGCACGATCTCCTCTCCGCAGATTCTCTCCCTGATGGAGTCTCTAACAGCGTTCAGCTTCGCGTAGCTGGATTGAGTCACAGGCAAGAACCTAAACGTAGACAGCAAGGTGGAGATGGGAGCGTCAGTCTTTTTCACCAAGGTGGTGAACGCGTTCACGAAAGCTAAGGGAACGCAGCTGAGGATCCCTTGGTTCCATATATCATCAAGTAGTATGGTTTCTCTAGAGGAGGCTAGGATGAAATCTGCTTGGATGATGAAAGGGAAGGTTGTTACCATCTCGGTGGGAAGAAATGCGTAGATGCCGGGTGAGCTGCTGCGGCCACGGCCAAGACGCTCTCCTAGCGGAAACGCTAGAGTGATCACCCAGTCTTGGACTTCGGTTCTTCTTTCGACACGGTTCTCGTGTTTCACCGGGAACTTTTGTCTCCACATGTAGTAGCTGCATTGTTTCTCTGAGTCGGTTTCATTAGCGGAGAGATGGATGGTGTAGGACTCAGCGTCGATGCTCTTCCTCGTCTTGAAATCCGTCTCGGTTATGATACCGATGGAGTTCACTGTGGTGAGGTTGGGATCTTGGCAGTGTTCTCTGATGGATAGGCTCTTGATCTTGGAGAGGAACAAGAGGACCTCGGGGTGGACGTTAGAGAGCTGTTCTTTCACCGGGTGTACTTTGTCAGTTTTTAGTGGTAATATAATGGTTGTGGTCGGAAGAGGAGAGCCTGAACCGTAGATCCTTTGTATGTCGACAAGAGAAGGATGTTGGTCAACCCACTCGGGAACAATGTAGCCAAGGCTGCAGTGGCTGCAAGGGGACTCGTTGAATCTAATCTGATACCCGTTGCTGAAAATGTAAGGCTGAGAAGTGATCAGAAACACACTCTTGAATCCTATTCCTGCCAACAAAAGATTGAAACAGAACACAAATGTAAGAAGAAACAATGGTTTTTTTGTTTTAAATTGAGTTTTTGTATTTGAGGTGATATGGTTAGATAGATAGAGAGTAGATACCTTTCTCTCCAATGTAACCGCGTTTTCGCTTGCCTTTCTTGGTGGACCTTCCAACACTGCAAAGGGACTCTATGTTCTTGTCAGAAAAGCCCTTCTCATTGTTGAAGATGAGGAGAGTCGCTGGAGCTCCAGTGGCTGTGATGTCATCAGATGTAATCACAAACTCAAGAGATGGATCCACACCTTCCGGGTACTCATTATCCTCAGCGTTCTGGAAAGCAAATGGAAAGTTTAATGCCCTTTTAACAAAATAATAATATAAGAAACAGTTTTCTACATCCAGCAGAATAAAATATAAATCGATCATGGTACTTCAAATTCCACATAAACTTAGTTGCACTCTGATATGTACACTTCAAAAAATAAAATACCATTTTATGTTCATGTTTCTTTAGAGGAAACACTAGTGTTTGTATACATGAAGACAAGACCACATCAAGTGAAAATAATGCATTTGAGCTGAGAGAGTAGAGACTTACTTGGATAAGCTCCATGAGGAAGTGAACATCCTTGGCATAGAGCTCAGCTGAGAGATTCTTCACAGCTTGATGAAGATCTTCAATCAACGGATTCTCCTCTCCGCCTATAGAAAACTTAGTCCTCCTAATGCGATCAATGTGTTGACTTGCTGATTCAGCCATCTTTTCTTTTCCTGGTCTTGTTTCTCTCTGCGTGTGAGAAACCAAAGAGAGATCAAGTAAACGATGCTAGGGACACTCTTGTACCGAAACTTACTATATAACACTTTTTTTTTTACTATATAGGAGTAACACTTTGTAGTACTGTGTTGTTAACTAGACAAAAGTAGTGCAACTTTGTATCGTATTAATTCTTTTTGAAGGTACATATCTTATTAAGTGGATACTAACCTTTCTTTTTCTACTTTGGGAAGTACAAGTTTGTTGAGAACTCTGACCATCCTTTACTTCATAGTCGTTCATCTCAAGATCCACCACGATTTTATCCATCGTTTTCTCTTTGTTCTCTTTCATGGATTTTATGATAGAATCTCTAACCTCTGAAGAAACTTCCTTGCATGCAGTTTTGCTTTGATTCAGTCCAGCCAAATGTTGTTTCATGCTACCGATGCCAACGTATTGCTTACCACAGAAGTTACATGCTGTTACTTTCTTCCCTTTTGAATCAACAGCTTCACTAACATAGTTCCACGTCAAATCTTGTTTCCGACTGCTACGGGGAACGGAGCCTTGCGAAGATTTCTCTTGCTTTTTACTGCTTGCAACATTCGTCTCCATCGGTAGGTAAACTACAAAAAGAGGTAAACATGTTTGCACGATTAAACATCTGAATATTTATTTATATACTTTCAAAAAAAAACATCTGAATATTTAACCAGTAAAAAATTGTATTTACTCTCTTATTGTTCGGATGCCTAGATAAAAAAAAAAGAACCAAGCTAGCATAGCATTATCAATGGTTTACACTTTACACAGTCAACATATGATTCCAAGAGGAATGATATGAACATGTTTAGACCTTTAAAATGATTTGGCTAGCTCCTCCTGTCGAGTGGGGCAATGAATAGACTAAACAAGTTCTGCAAAATATTAGTGTTGGGTCTGTGGTGGTGGTAGTGGTGCTCTTTTCCCTCTCACTCAACTCTCCCGATTCTCACCACATGTCTTCTGATTTAGACATGTTAACTTTCTTCAAGAAGAAAAAATATGTTATCTGTCGGACTGGAGTGAAAAGACGAGAAGATATCAATTGGAAGAGTGTATTCTAGGGTTTGTTTGAAAATCGAACAGTTTTTAGAAAGGCTTTGGGTAAAAGCTTGACTCTGTCTTGGTTTTTGACTTCGTGAGAAGTCTAGTCGTCCAACAGACTATCGTATTCTGTAGAAACAAAAGTTAAAAAATCTAGAAACCCTAAGAAGGGGGTTAGTGGGAAGGTAATTTAAAAAATAATATGGTTTTAATTTTTCAAAAGATTTTCGTGGATTGTAACAATCTATCCTCCCATACATTTGTTCAAAAAGAAAAAAAAAATCCTCCCATACATATTTATAGAATCCATATATTTTGTTGTGTGGAATGTTTCATATTATCTTTTGTCCACAATAATTAGGTAAAGTAATCTATCTTATTAAAGCTGAAGTACAATTTCGGTGTGTTTGGATACTTGGATAAGAGTTTTTTAAAAAATTGGTGTATTTAGAAACATGGATTGTAGTCTTTAAAAATAATAATTTTGTTTGGAAACAAAGATAGTAGTATTAAACAGAAAACTTAATGGACTTAAGTCATTAAGTCCATTATAAAAGAATGTTGTCAATATATATAAGAAAAATACAATACAAAGCTCAATTTGAAATACCAACTCAAATTATGGTTTTTATATTTCATATTAAGTTTTTAAAATATAATATATGTAATTATTTATATGATGATACGTATTAAATACTATTAATTATATGATTACTTATATGATGGTACATACAAAATCCGATTAATTATATGATGAAATTATATGATATATAATAATGACTAAGGATGGGTTTTCAGACATCCATACGGGTTTGGTTCTGATTGGTTTGCGTTTCGGGTTTTCGAGGTCAAAGATTTCAGTCCTATTAGGATGTTTCTAAATTTTTTGTTTGAGTTTGATTTGGATCTTTGCGGGTTTAGTTTGGGTTTGGATAACCTATTTAAATTATTTTTAAAGTTTTAAATCACTATATATTTTAAATTTCTCAAAATCTATAAATAAAGTAATATATTACATATAAATTTAAATAACATATGTCAGAATACCTAAGCTTAACATATCAATTGGGTTGATTTAAAATTTTGGATACGGAATCAATAATTATTTTAAGTATTTTTGGTGATTTGAGTATACTTTAACTATTTCAGATATTTGTTTTTGACTATCTATATATATTTTCAAGTATTTTAAACCAATTTAAAATTACCATTCTTGATGTTTTATATACGTTAAATATAAAAATAATTAATATATAAGTATATAAATCTATTTTTAGATAAATTCAGGTACACGAATATTTCGGTTCAGATCCGATTCGGTTCTCTAACTAACAAAATTTTGAATAATTCGAATATTTAATCAATTTATGTTCATGTTTGGTACTATATTTACGGATTGGTATCAGTTCTGTTCCTCAGATTTATTTTCCAAATCCTAATAATTACATGAAAAACAAATATCATCATATTTTTAAAAATATACATCCGCGGAGGTGCATAGATCAAAGTCTATAATCATTTATTTTAACAATAAGCCAAATAAATATGTTGATTGAAGAGCGAATAAAACAAAACTAGAGAAATACATAGTTTATCAGAGACACTCTATGTGTCGAATTTATTAAAAAAAATATTAAAATAAATAAATTCAATAATTACAAACAAATAATATATTTTATAAAAGTGTAAAATAATATCCGCGCTTTCGAAGCGCGGGTCAAAATCTAGTGATACTATTAATTTTTATGTATCTTCCATATAATATATATTCAAATAAGGTATGTTTAGTTTGTTTATAGAGAAATAATAGCGATTAAGATCTTGGTTGACCGAACATTAACATAAACACTAGATTTTGACCCGTTTAACCGAGCGGATGTCAATTTTCATTTTTTTCTTTGTTTATTCTAAACTAGAGATTTTACCCGGGCTACGCCCGGGATTATACAATATCATTGTATTTGATATATATATATATATTACATTTATGTTATAAGAATATAAATAGTAAATTGAATTAGATATGAATAAAGCTCACAATCTATTATTTTTAGTATCTAAAATATGTATGGGACGATGGTCAAATCTGAAACTAATAAAGACTGTTACACCTTAGTTATTATCCAAAATATTTTTTTCTTACATATTTAGGTTATTATGAAAATATATATTGTTAATCTCAGTTGATTTATATATTTTTTACTTTAAATCACTAAGCTTGCAGTTTTTACTTAAAATTTAGTTCAAATATACAGGATTATAAAATATTTATGATTTTTAGAATCTATATGAGTTGATACTTTGTCAATTTCTTGAAAAAATGTCATTTTAACATTTTTCTTGTTAAACAATGAATGCTACTTTAGAATTCCAATGCAAAAGTTATACTTACTTTCAATTTAATATTAATTTCAAAATGCATTAATTTTAAAAATAATTTTATTTATCTCATATTTTATTGATCAAATAAGTGTAATTAATAAAATCATAAATGAATTCAATTATTTTCTAAATCTGTGTAAACAATTATAGGTGATACTTTCTAAAAAACATTAAGAAACAGAGGGAATATTTTTTAACATACTTTATATTTGAAGAATATTCAAACTTTTATTTTACATAGATATATGTTGTGATGGATAATATTTTTAAACCAAAATGCAGAAGTAAATTATTATTTAGTTCTTGACAATGACATCAACAAATGATAAGAGTAAAGTATGAATATAAAAGTCAATTATATATGCATAACTGTATTATAATCCTTTTGTTTTATTATTTGATGTTTTATATGCACACAAATTTAAAAAGAATTATGTTTGAAGATTTAGAAAATGAAGCAGTAACTATTTACCAAATCACAACTCAACCAATAGAAAATAAACTATGGAATAATAATTCACATAGCATGAAAAGATATAAATTTATATTGAAAATTAAAAACTTCATCTATGAAGAATTTCAACTCAAATATTATATGAGACTCAAGGAAATCCATACAATTAAAACGGTTATTTATGGTTTATTAGATTTATGGAGTTTTTAAAAAATCATCTTCCATAATATATTTATTTTAAATTGTATTGTAAACAATTATCTTTCAAGATCCCAAGGAAAATATATTGTTATATACATAAGGTAACTGGGAATTCAGCTTTGAGTAACTATTTGAACTTATATCATTGTCTTCATATTTGGATTTTAGTAAGTGCACCATGATTATACAATTTTGGTAATAAAAAAACAAACCAAACTCAATCGTCAGGGACACAACCCGTACATTGTAGTCGCCACTTTCAATTTTTGTTCTGTGGTGTTCGAAGACCTTCCTTTCATGTCAATGTTTGGGGTCAAACATAAACACTGATTAGTATACAGTTCGACAACCATTTTCTAGGTTTGCGTATGCGTCTACATTTTTTTTCATCGGCTTAAACTGTGAATACGTAAATCTATACTACCAAAAAGTCAAAATTTTGAACTTTGTTTATGCTCATTCCAATCTACAATCAGTAACTTTGTTTACCCGCATATTAAATATTATGAATTTATTTATTTATTTAGTTATAATTAAAGAATTTGCATTGAGAAATAAAATATAGAATGTTTTTCTAGCATGCCTAAAGTAAATAAATTAGTATAAACATTTTTGCTAAATTACTCCATTTTCAACCAATCAACTGAAAATGATTTTCAGCTTATTTACTTCCAAAAGAATAGTTGTAGATTAATATTTTCTCTATTAAAAAGAAATCTTTACTTCCAGTTTCATTTTTTATTTTCTCTTTTCTATTATCTCTTTTCCACTCCTTTACTACAATCTTATATCAGTTAGAGCCATTGTCTTTTTTTTTGCGTCAAGAGAGCCATTGCCCTTAAGTTGACTTTTTCTGATAGTAAAACCACTCTTCTATTGACTTTGTCCACCTCCTAACATGTTGCACGCTCATAATACAGTCATTACTCATTATTGCAAGGGTGAATCGTTAATGATCAAGTGAGGAAACCTCATCGTCATATCCTTCTTCTTCTCACGAAAAATCAATGGGACTTTGCAGGTGTAATAGTGAATTCTGGAAAGTTGAGTGTCAATAACTTCGTATGTAAACAGATCTCATCTGATAACATTGATGTATATATATGCATCACGATGGTGATGCCAAAAAATAATAATACACAACGAGGAAAGTTACTTTTTTTTATCAAATGAGGAAATTACTATTAGAAAATCATATATTTTATTCTCAAAAAAAGTGTAATATACTTAGTTAAAACTATGCGTTTGGAGTGCAATCTTCAACCAATCTTGCAGCCGCACATGAATAACCTTTCCTAATCTATGTTTCTCAGACTCTTCACATCAACTTATGCTGCAAATATTGCACAACCGGCCTGTGATCTGAAAACCGTGATTCTCCTAGAGTTTAAGAAAGTTCTATTCCTTCTCCTCTCCATAGAATCTGATCACGCCTGAAAACATTCCAAACACACCACAAAAACATAATTCTATAGTTTTGGATAGCCCCAAGCATGAGTACATAGTTTTTTCTTAGACTGTGGCTTCTCCGGCGTGAGAATCCGAGTTTCAAGAGAAACACTCATCCTGGTCTTCAATAAAGATAATTTATACTATAAAACCTGGTCTTTCTCAAGAAGTGTGTCACAATCATTGTCTTCTAGTAATACTCATCTCTTAATAGGCTAAAGAAACTCTGTAATCCAAATCTCCAAGCCAAAGCACTGGACTACAACTTCGCAAACAGAGTCTTCAAAGGGTTTTTATTTGCTTGTATAGAAAGAAAGGTTTATGATTTTCATTGAAATATACTCGTGATCAACTACTTTCCGGTGCGCAACAATAAGGGTTCTTGGTGATTTTGGGGAATTGTGTGTATGTTACAAAATCTCAGCTACATCTGTTTTACAACTAAGATTGTTATAATTCTTTTTGAAAACAAAATATATCAATTGAAAATTATTATATCTTGATTGTATATATAGCTGTATGATATATGTATATCTTATGTCTGATGCCAAAAATAAAATATACACCGATAAAACCTTGAAGAAGTGAGATGACTACTTACAGCCATGGAGAGTGCAGCATAACCCATTCCATATTTGTGGCAATTCTCTGGATCTTCAAATAGACCTCCTTTGTCTTTATAAACAGTTGGAATTATGATGGATAGTATATTCCCAGATTCCCTGTTTTGGGTTTCGTTAGTATCATATCATTAAGTAAAAGAAAAGTGAACAAAATACCAAATGTTCAGACATGATTTTTAAGGCTTAATTACCAGCCGCACATCAACCAACAATGAGACCACGGAGATGTAGGCGAAGGAGGTTTGATAAGGAAACAATGACGAATGTGAGAAGGATATTAACCGGTATGAAGAACCTGAGAGAAAAGATCTAAACGCCTGATGGGCACGTCGAAGGACATATGGCCTTGCCGTTGGCTTTGGTCAACGAAGGAAAGCCGGAGACAGCTTTGGCGGAGGAGTCACCGCCTCCGCCGGTCTGCTTGACTGGTACGGCGGAGGAAACACCGTCGTTTCCGAGAAAGCCGGCCCTAGCTTTAGCGGAAGAGTCACCCTTAACGCCGGTCTGTTTGTTTGGTACGGTGGAGATAGCACCGTCAATGCCATATGCTTGCTTGGACATCAGATCGCCGGGATTGCTGTTGGAACTCATCCTTTGAGAGTTTTTTGTTTGGAAGAAAAAATCGATTTAGAAGAAGGAGTAGTCAGAAGAGGTATATATACACGTTAATGGAGAAAGCTGAAATGAAGCCATAAATGGGGATTTGATGGACGATTGATTGTAGAAGATGAAGTTAAAGGGTTAATCGACGATCATTTCAGAAAGATGAAACGTCGAAGCTGTGAGAGTATCGAAGAAGGAAGAGACGATGAAGGAGGAGAAGAGTCTGGATGCGACACACAGATATGTCCACTTTAACTTCATTTGGGTTTATGGGCCAAGACCAATTCAAATAAGTAAAAGCTAAACGACATAATAGAGCCCAAATCGTGTGACGTGGAAGAGAAACATGCTCTGATTGGTTGATTAAATTTGCTGAGGTGGATAGCCTAGTTGATGCTCATATTTGCCTTTTAGTATTGTATATTGATATTATATATGTGTTGCAATGTGTGTACTAATATCTATCCTATTAAAAGTGAAGTACAAATAAGTACTTACTTTGACCTTTTCTGTTTATTTACGATTGATTGCCACTGCCTCTATACCATGTCGTTTCATTTATTCATTTCTCTTCTATCTATCGAGTTTTCATTGTACCCAAACCGAAATTATTCTGCCTTAGCCGAGTGAACCATAATTAAATCCTTTCTCCACAACATTCAATGAACCATAATTAAATATCTTCTCCACCCGTGCTTTCAACATACCACCATCCCTGGAAATTGAAAATTGCGTATATAAATACAAATAACCACGAAAATCAATTAAAAATATATTATGATTAATTTAAATTGGTGTCAATATGCTTAATATTTATTCATGTATTTTTAGCTCATATATTATATTTACTTCATGTACGTATTATTATTTTTGCTATGTAATTTTGTATGATCAAATGTATGTTTTGTAATATGGTCTATTTTAAAATCCTATCAATCCTATTAAAAACGTAATACCCTTTGATATAATAACAAGATATATTATATTCACAAGAATTTGATTTTATCTGCTCAGAAAAAAATATATTGATCGATATATAATACTAGAAAAACGTTTCCTACTTCATCGCTAGAATTAAAAATATTACCATATCAATCAAGCAATATAATTGGTTCATTCATCCTAATAAATTCTTATTCCCAAAACCTATTTAACTGCCTCCTAATATATTAAATTATTCCTCCATAAAAGGAATTCATTAACTAACAAAATCATAGTATTCTCCAATTCAAATCTTCCAAATATTGTTTTACCTAAATCCTTGGTAATCACGGATTTTTAGTCTTCCACTCCAAGTCAAAATCGATAATTATAAATATCTTACCGAGTAAATCTCTCACTTACCTAAGATTTTCTCATAATCGAGTTGAAAATATTCCATACATTAAGTATATTCCTTATTTACAAACAGCTTGCTAACCAAGTTTTCTAATTACTAATTAATATTTACTTTTCAAAAATATCTAACTTACTTATCTATATATACACTTCATTCTACGTTATCTAATACAATAAAGTTGGGAAATCTGTCTTCTCAAGCTATCCACGACATCTTTGTGAAAGGAGCAAACAGTAACACCTATCGAAACCACATTGGATTGTGTGTCTCACGCGTTAAATCTACTCTCGGCGTCTGTGACCTTGCGTTAACTACACGCGCGTAAATATGTGAGATTTCAGGCCCACACGTAATTACTCATTTGTGGCCCATTACATTCTTTCTTCTTCGCTGTCGACGCCGACGCCATCTCCGTACCCTCTTCACAAACGAAACGGCTCACATCTCCTTCAACCCGGCATTAATTCTGACCTTTTCCCTTGTGTAATCAACCCCTCTCTTTAAAATTACTCTCAGCCTCTTCATTTCCATTGAAACCGCCGCACTCTTCTACTATAAATATGAGCCCAATTCATCAACTTGAGGTCTGGTTTGTATCTCTTCTCTTGTGGGTTTTGTTGTAATGTAAATTATCTTATTTCTGTAGATGTTACACCATTTTGTATATTAGTAAAGTCCCTTTAACTTCTTGACTGAGTTTAATCTCTCCCACAGAAAGATTAATCTTTTCAGGTTAAACTTAAGTTAGTCTTTTTTTTTCAGGTTTCTGCTGATGAAAAGAGAGTGATTGGCAATATCCGTGGAGAGGCTTGATCAGTCTAACGACAGAATCAGAGAGAGTAGAAAAACAAAACGGTGGAGACAAAATATCTTGGTGTATCAGTTATTCAAGATACGTGCCAGCACCGACAAACTCTCCTTCACTCGCATAGCAAGGTATAGTACCAGAGATTACATTAATCACACGCATTTGCTGTCTCAAAATCAAAACTATAAAGATTAAGACTATTTACTTATATACCTTTACTCATTAGGGTGCATGACCATATACCTTACGTATGTGATTGTAGCTTCATTGTGTGGATGAGGATGAGGTTTTCAAGTCTATCACTTGCCCCCTTTGTTGTTCTTGGTGTGATTTCCCACTTGCTGCATAAATGTCTATATGGTCCTCCTCCTTTGTACTACAACAGTTTCACCTTTTTTTTAATCTTCTTCAATGTGTTAATGTCTCAAACTTTTTTCCTAGAATGAAACTCTCTGTCTCCTTAACTACTCTCTGATTCAGTTGCATCTCTTGTGTTTCAATAAAAAACAGTTGGGGAGAGAAAGTATCAGCAACAATAGACGCAGACATAACTTTCAGAACATAAAGCCAACAATAAGAACAACAAAGGGAAATGGGTCCACAGCAACAGAATCGGAAGCAGCATTGGTTGCTAAAAGACCTGACTCTGGTGGTTAACAAGGCTCTGTTATACATCTTCTCGCGGGTCCACAGCAACAGAATCGGAAGCAGCATTGGTTGCTAAAAGACCTGACTCTGGTGGTTAACAAGGCTCTGTTATACATCTTCTCGCCAACCATTTTTTGCCAAGTTTGATCCTTCACTGAAGATATAACATTACAACGTTGAGATCTCTCCAAACCAGATCTCTCCAAACCCTTCAAAGGAAATTGCTCGGATGATCAAACAAAAACTCGTGGAGACTATGCAGGGTAGCTTCTCTGGTGCTGTCCCTTTTTTTAATGGTAGGAAAACATTTACAGCCCTGTGGAGTTTCAAGAAGATAGGCTTGAGTTCTTTGCTAACCTCCCTATCCCATCCTGCAATACTTTGATCAAGTGTGGTGACTAGCATGAGAAGCTACCGCAGAAGAAGATTGTTAAATGTTTAGGGTTAACATGAAGCTTACATGAACATTGCATTGAAGGCTTTATTTAAGAAAACCACTTTCTATGAACTAAGACATTTTCCTTAAAACCATGTCACTGCTTTTATAAGTTAATTTTGTCCAGCTACTCTATTACTACTCGGTTATCAATGTCAAGAAATATTTTTATTATAATGAATCGGCTACATCATATAAATCAACAGTTCAAATAAAAATGTATAAAATAAAAGGTAAAACAAACATATAGTGTATAAAATAAAAGGTAAAACAAACATATAAAAATAATAAAATAAGCTAACAATTGTTTTGAAAAGAATATCATTCTTATTATCATAGTCAAATTTGAAAACCATTTAAAAATTAAAACAAATTCATTTTCATGAAACATTAATGGTCAAGTATATAATCTGGAAAAATAAAATAGATAGTAAAGTTTTGAAAAAAATAGCAAATGGTAAAATTTACGATATTTTAAATTAAAATAAAAATAAAATTTCAAATTTTGTTAAACTTTGAATAATATTTATATTATTTGTTCACCGCCCTTAGGCACTATTTGGTACTTAAATAAAAAAATCACATATGTTCCTTATATATACTGTTGACATGGTACTTAATAGTATAAGTATCTTCTCTAGATAAAAGATCAACTTTACTTTATATTTTAACTTCAACTAAATTAATTTGTTACGATTATGAAATTTTTATTCTACCTTATTGAATCGATTGCTCACAATAACTTATGCTATTTCATCTTAAACTAAACAACTTCAAAACAAATTAATACCATATAGTCGTTAACCACAATCAGATGGATTGGAAAAGAAAATCATTCTCTTTCAACATATTTTCATTTTCATATTTTGAACAAATCCTATTTATTAAGATCAGAAAATGAATTTGAATTCAAGTAAAAATAAAACATACGAACCCGGCGCGTAGCGCCGAAATACCACTAGTAAACAATAACATTCTCTCCAGCGATAAAAACCAGAGCAAAAAATGATGACCAGTTTGATTCTCAACCCTGTGAAAGACTTGAAGCCATACAAGTCGAAATGGAGATCTCAAGTGAAATTGCTACATTCTTGGCAACAAAGAACTTCTTTCGCTGGAGAGACTCTTCAGATGGTTCTAACAGATGAACATGTAAGTTTTCAGTCATATACCTCATCATTTCTTCTATGTTTCTGTCTATATCTAAATTGCATTATATTGTTCTTTTGTGTGGGGTGTAAAGATTCATGCTACATGCAAAAGGGAGCACATCAAAAGTTTTCAACGTAAACTTCCTCTAGGAAAATGGTGTTTTCTAACTACGTTTTCTGTCTCCCAAGCAACATGCAAATATAGGCCAACGAGTCATCCTTACAAGATGACAATCGGTGATGAAACTGTTATAACACCTTCTGGCCTAATGGAAGATAGCATCTTCTTGGATCTTGCCAGATTCGAAGATATCTTGGATGGGACCTTAAAGCCCCACTTCCTTATTGGTAAAACATTTATGCCCATGTTTCTGAATGCTATGTTCCAGTTTTGAAACAAGTGTGTAAACTAACTCTATTTTTTCTTATAGATGTGATGGAGAAAATCGTGAGCCTTAAACCAGTTAAAACCGTGCAAGTGAAAGGACAGGATCGGAAGGTTGTACATTTTCGTTTGGCTGACTCAAGGTACGTTTTGGTTTTAATTGTTTTACGCTTGAATACATAATATTTTGATGTACTTGCACTAATATCTTTGTCTACTTTAGTGGTAATGAACTTGCATGCTGTTTGTGGGGGAAATATGCTGAGCAATTGGAGGTTTATGATGAACGTGAACAACCACTGATCTGTTTGATCAGGTTCGCTAAGATTTGTTTCTACCAAGGTATTATTATAAACGATTATTTACAATATATCGGACCTTATATTGATATTTTTAAGGTTCTCAATTCTTTCTCAATGTTTATAGGTGAGGTGCAAGTAACAAATGCATTTGATGCATCCATTGTTTATCTTGATCCAACTATGGAAGAGGCAGTGCAGTTCAAAGAAAAGTAAGTTTCATGTGGCATATAAATAAGCGTTTTTGTTTTACTTAAATTGATTATTAGTACATCGTTACATTTAGGCTGATGGAAGACAACCTCCCTCTTGCTGTTATTGAGAAAAAAATGTAAAAAGAGAGGTCGTTTTACAAGAAGATGATTGGAACGACCTTGAGATCAAGATGATTTCTGAACTCTTTGTTGCACATCAGGTAAAAAGAGTATTAGTTTTACTTTTTTATTTAAGGAATTTTGTACTTCTTATTTTCGTGCCCAAAATTAATGTGTTTTAATTATAACTATTTTTTTTTTGATATAATTGCAGATTCAGAACTGCAAAATTATTTGTTCAATTGAAGCTGTTGACACTGATTGGTCATGGTTTTACTTTGGGCATAAAGGTTGCAAACATAAGGCTATTAAAATTGGTAATGGTGAAAAACAACTTTGGCGTTGTGGAAAATGCCAAGTTAACATCACTGAAGTGGTGCCTGTGTAAGAACCATATCTTCTTATTTCAATTTCTGTTTTTTTATTTTTTTTAATTATTTCACTATAAATAAAATCTTTTTACTCTAATAGATTCAAGCTTCATTTGATTGTGAGGGATGACACAGAAACATGTAAGTTGATATTGCTTAACACTGTTGCTACAACCATTGGAGTCCGCACGGGTGTTCTAATAAACTCCGTGCACTTAACATGTAAACTAAATAGAACACCGATTGTCGCAGAGATTCTTGATAAACTCCAAGAACCTGAACTTTATGAAGTTATTAAGGATATGATGTTTCATGGTCCTTGTGGTAAGGCTAATATGAATTTTCCATGTATGGAGAATTGTTTGTGCTCTAAGTCGTATCCTAAACCGTTTTCTGAGAAGACCACGATTAATAAAGAAGGATTTCCGGTTTATAGAAGGCGCGAACAGTCGGAGAACTTTGTCCTAAAGAATGGTTACAAATGTGACAATCGGTGGGTTATTCCATATAACAAGAGACTGTCTCTACGTTTCCGAGCTCATATTAACGTGGAGTGGTGCAACCAAGCTGGATCTATCAAGTACTTATTCAAGTACATAAATAAGGGACAAGATCGTGTCACTATAGCTGTGGAACCACCAGATCACATTGTTGCTAATGAGTTGGGCAATGAAGACATAACGGTGGAGAACATTGAAAAGAAAAGAAACGAGCTGAAGGACTTTTTTGATTGCAGGTATGTAATGGATAAAAAAGTAACTTATTTTTTAGATGTTGTCAATATTTTTAGTTTCTAATTGTTTGTTCATGTTATGCAGATATGTGTCTTCTTGTGAATCACCTTGGCGAATCTTCAAATTTCCTATTCACTATCGATCAACTGCTGTGGAGAAGGTTAGTTTTCATCTACCAGGAAAACAACTGGTTACATTTCGTGGAAAGGATAAAGCTGAAAAAAGTGATCAGTCGTAAGCTCATTGAAAACACAATGTTCTTGGCATGGTTTGAGTTGAACAAAATCGATGAGTTTGCAAGAACACTAACCTATGCCGAGATTCCTATCTACTATATCTTTGACAAGAAGACAAAGAAGTGGAAGAGGCGGAAAAGAGGTTTCTGTTTAGGAAGAATAAATTATGCTCCTCGGAAACAGGAAGCAGCATATTTCTTGCGCATACTGTTGAACATTGTCAGAGGGCCTACAAGTTATAATGACATTAAGACCTTTGAGGGAGTTCTCTATCCTGAATACAAAGATGCATGCTTTGCTCGTGGGTTATTAGATGATGATCAGGAGTACATTGATGATATTGTAAGGAGAAGCTACGACTGCTCTGCAAGTGATCTACGACAGATTTTTGTTATCATGCTTATGAGTAACACTTTCTCTGCCAGAGGTTGTATGGGAAAACACTTGGCAGTATTTGTCGGAAGATATTGAGCATAACAGAAGGAAATATTTGAATAGATCAGGTTTGAATTTTTACTGTTAATTTAAGTGTGTAGCGTTTTTACTGGAAGTGGAATATAAATATATTTTTTTATGCAGGATTGGTGTTGAGCGACGATGACAAAAAGAAGTATGCATTACTAGAGATTGAGAAGCTGTTGAGACGTAACGGCACATCTCTACCAAGATTAACTTCAAAGCCAAAGCTGCCAAAGACAAGCACTCAAGATTTTAATGTCTTGGTAGTAGATGAGCGCAGCTATGATCAAGGTACACTAAAAGAGACTCTTGATAGAGATATTCCGAAAATGACAGATGAGCAAAAGGAAATTTATGATCAGATCCTTGCTGCTGTTGATCAAGGAAATTGTGGAATGTTTTTTGTTTATGGATTTGGTGGTACTGGAAAAACTTTTATCTGGAAGTTACTTTCTGCAGCGATTAGATTTCGAGGGGATATTGTTCTAAACGTCGCATCAAGTGGCATTGCTTCGTTGTTACTACCAGGAGGTCGGACTGCTCATTCAAGATTTGGTATCCCATTAAATCCAGACGAGTTTTCATCATGTACTATGCAGCCTGGAACTGATCAAGGTAATTTAGTCAAAGAATCATCACTCATTATATGGGACGAAGCTCCAATGATGGGCAGACATTGTTTTGAAGCTTTGGATAGGAGTTTATCTACTATAATTGGGAAGCATGCGAACCAGCCCTTTGGTGGAAAGGTTATTGTCTTTGGGGGTGACTTCAGGCATGTTCTTCCGGTTATAAATGGAGCTGGTAGGACTGAGATCGTTTTGGCTTCTCTCAATAAGTCCTATCTTTGGGACCACTGCAAAGTTCTGAAGCTCACCAAGAACATGCGTTTATTATCGGATGGTTTGTCACCAGAAGAGGCTGTGGATCTTAGGGATTTTTCTGCTTGGATATTAAAAGTTGGGGATGGTAAACTTGCAGAGCCTAATGATGGTGAAGCGGTGATCGATATTCCATCAGAATTTCTTATAACAGACTCCGAAAATCCTATAGAAGCAATCAGTACAGCCATTTATGGGGATACTTCTTCTCTACATGAAAAGAAAGAGGCCAAGTTTTTTCAAGAGAAAGCTATCCTATGTCCGACTAATGAAGATGTCAATATGATTAATGACTACATGCTGGATAGGCTTGATGGTAGTTTTAAATATTCTACATTTACTTTTTTTCTTATTTCGAAGTAGGATTACGTGTGGTCATCTTCAATCTAAAAAAGTAAATGTAGAAAGAAAGTAGGATTACGTGTGGATAGGCTTGATGGTAGTTTTAAATATTCGCCAGTTTATAAGATGCTCTGTTGTCATCTTCAATCTAGAAAGATAGGATTACGTGTGGTTTTATCTACACTGTTCTTGGTTTGAAAAAGAGTGAAAAGAGTTAATTATATTGAAATATATATCTCTTCATAAGAACCATTCCATAAATCTTCAGCATCCACTCCAACAATGGACTTACCAACAGAGCCTAGCAACA
Source organism: Raphanus sativus (assembly GCF_000801105.2). Taxonomy (NCBI): domain Eukaryota; kingdom Viridiplantae; phylum Streptophyta; class Magnoliopsida; order Brassicales; family Brassicaceae; genus Raphanus; species Raphanus sativus. Next base: position 40,341,105 of record NC_079516.1, on the reverse strand, counting down.
TTGCAGTGCATGTTCCAGAGTCATCTTTTACAACCAAGTGTAGCTTATATCTAAAAAAAAACACAGCATTTATATAAGAATATAAATTTAAAAATTATGAGACAAACCAATAGTTTAAGTAAATTTCAGTAGCTTACTTGGGTCCAACATTAGTGATGTTAGAACGACAAATTTCACAGCGGAACAAAGGCTTATCCTTTTTTGTCATGCTTGCATAATCAACATTGGGAAGCTTATTGACACGTTTTTGGTGACGGTTACAACCAAAATAGAACCAAGCCCAATTAGTATCTATTGCTTCAATAGTACACACGATTTTGCAATAGTCCACCTAATTATTATACAAATTAAAATCGATTTTAGTTTTATGTTCTTACGATTAGTAAAAAAGAAAAAATAAGGCAAAATCTACCTGAGTGGAGTCCATGATTTCTGAAATGGATTTGATCTCAGCATTATTCCAGTCATATAAAATTCTTTTGCCATCCTTTTTTCCAGATGATTTCTCGACCATAGCCAGAGAGAGATCACAAATTGACAGCCTAGAATACATAAAGTTACAGAGACATATCGAGATATATTAAAAATAGTTAAATAAGATAAGAAGATACTTATATACAAATCGTAACAGAAGAAGAACAACCTTTCAGTTAAATCCATAACTTCAGGGATCACTGGATTTAGGAACACCCGAGAAGCATCAAAAGCATTAGTGATTTGCATCTCTCCTAATAAACATTTAACATAGGATTTGAATAAGACATAAAATACAATCTGTCACTTTATGTTAAAAGGGTGAAAATAAATACCTCTAAATTCTTTTATTTTTGCAAACCGGATCAAACAAATAATGGTTTGATCTTTGGCAGTCTCACAAAATGGTTCAAGTAGCTCTGCATAGGTTCCCCACAGACAGCATGGAAGAGAGTTTCCTCTAATGATAAAAAGCATGTTATAAACTGATCCAAGCTTGTATAAAATAATGATTATAAGGTTAAAAAAATACATGTATATGAAAACTTACTCTGTATCAACTAAACGGAATTGAACTCTCTTTCTGTCCTCTCCAAAAACTCGTACAGTCTGTACGTCTTGAAGGTCATGAACCTTTCCTATCACATCTGAGATTCAAAAAAATATGAAACATAGGTTAGAACTTTTCTCCACTTAAAAAAAAAAACTAAAACAATAGGAATTAAAGTGTAATGGAGATTACCTATGAGGAAAATTTGGTTTTTGGCTTCACATGATTCAATTTCGCTATAAGTAGCAAGAGATAGGAAACTTCTATCATCAACTAAATCCGAACGCGATATTACAGCATCTTCTGCTATAACCATCTTGTACCAATAGTTTGTGGTTCGATATTGACCACCAACTGCATTGACATTAACATGTTCAATGACACCCCATGAATCTAACGGTAAGAAACGCTGAATTCGGTGCATGAGAGAGCGTTTGCAAGTAGCATGGATCTTGTTACCCTAAAAAAAAACACAGTCATATCAGATACTTTAGAAACATTAGTAACAAAATAAGAGGAAGAAACGTGTTTTATAGAACTTACCCATTCATCCGCCAAGACCATTTCAAAGGTATCACCTGCAAAAGGGGTATTTTGCTTCCATGAATGTAGACATTTAACTTGCACATGCCAGTTGTCTTTGAATGGTCTCAGTTTTGTGAGAGGAACAAAAGTCGTTATCTTTGACATGATTTTGGTTTTTCTTTTTTTTTTATATGATTTTGGAGAATAGATGAGGAGTTATATATACTGGTCGAGAAAATGGAGTAGGTTAGGTTAAAAATCATTAAGTTCCATCGCTTATTTTAGGTAGTTACAATTTAAAATCAGAATCAAAGGCAAAATATATTCAAATAAATTAAATGTACATTTATTATTTAGTATCTAAAAGGGAAAAGGAATATCCGATATTAGGAGAAATATTAACAACTTGGTGGCCAAGAATACGGAAAAGATAAGAGATTTTGTTAAATTAATATGATAGATTTTCCGATTCTGATAGTATAGAATTAGGAATATCTTTGAGTAGATATCAATTCTGATAGTGTAGAATTAGGAAAATCTTTGAGTGCTTTGCAATTAAAATTAAAAATCGCTTTAAATGTCATTAATTTATATTATTGAAAATTAATTCCTAGATTAAGGTTGCGTAATATTAGGAAAACAGGTAGAATCTCGATTTGTTTTTAAATTTTTCGTAAATTTAGGAATGGTTTTCGATATGTACATTAATGACATTTAAATCGGTTTATATTGCAAACCAATTTTTTTCGTTTTTGGTTTATATTGCAAACCAATTTATGTTTTTTTCACCAACAAATCGGAATATAAACCATTACAAACAAAACCAAAGTTCATTATAAACAAAAGTTAAAATAATTTCCACCAAAGCAATACAATATGTTCATATAGTTCTATAGGTATCATTTAATATGATTAATAATTTTCGTTATCATTAATGTTGGCTGTTTAATTTAGACTAGATCATGACCCGCTCGACCGAGCGGGAGTCATTTTTTTTTATATTTATTTTTACTAAATGTTATACATGATCGCCAATGTGTATTAATATAATTTTTTTGATAAATAACAATGTGTACTAATGTGTTTAAGTAAGCAATGTGTTTAATTACTAAATTTGATTTTTAAATTTTATAATAACGTAAAGTAGATTTTTTCTGTATTATTTAAAATATATAGTGCTATATATTTTGTATTTTCAACATTTATCATACAAAACTTACATTGGGGTATTATTTATATGAAAATATGTGTAACATAATATATTTATATATTATATAAACATATGCACACCCGCACGGGTTTTATTTTTAAAATGTATTCTATATTGTTTAGTTTTATGTGGTATCGAGTTTGTATAATTCAATTTTGTGTTTAGAGAACAATATCAAAACTGTCTTTCGTATGTAAAAATAACATTTTGCAAGCACGAGTTGTGTCTTTTTATTGTAACACAAAATTTTATATAAAACTTATGTTTTTTTGTACATTACGAAATTTAATTTTTTAAAATAATTATTACGTAATTTCAAAGCGAATTTTATCTCTGAGGTCTAATATATTTTGTGTGTAATGGTTCAAAGCATTTTCGATATATATTATATTTCATTTGGTTTGTTTTTAGTATTATTGTATAAATATAATATTATACAATATTAGTATATTCTATACAATATATGAAGCTATGTGTTATTTGTTTTAGAAAGTAGATTAGGCCCAACGTAGTTATAAGAATAGTCATATCTTTATGTATGTGTATATGACTTATCTACCTAATGTTATTCATACTAATAAAATTAATATGGCCAATGAAAATATACTGATCAATTTAAAATGAATTGTATAGGGTAATTATAGAACGATTAATATTTTTTAGTATTCTTAGTATATATCTTATTTAAATTGACATGTAATAAATGTAAAAATCATATATGGAATATGGACAAAAAGAAGAATTGTATTTAAGGAAATACATCAATGCAAAGTTAGACTATGGTACATAATATATATAGAGAATGAGACATTTAATTTAAATATATGAGGTCCACCTTTAAAAATCCACCTAGAAGAAGTTGTAATGTTCCTGTTTTAATAAGATAGATATGTGAATTGAATGGTTTAGTAGTTTTGATTTTTCGAATTGATTGGTTTGTATTGCATATAGTAAATGCACGAATTGATTGGTTTGTATTGCATATAGTATTATGGGCCGTGTTATAGAGTGAAAGCCCACAAAAGCTGAACTATTCCCATTAAAGGCCACGAATTTATAACAGTTTTAATCAAAAAATCTAGACAAAACTACAGTGTTTTAAGACCAGTGGCATTCATTTGTAATATTTGAGCAACTTTAAGGGGATATAGGTAGGTGTACTTGAGTCTTAATAGTTTAGATATCACAATTACATAACCTAAAAGAATAATTCATAACATTTCAAACCGAAAACGAACACCCGCGCGGGCGCGCGGATTAAGATCTAGTACATATTTAAAACAATAACATGTTTAATTACATCGAATAATTTTTTTGCGTTCTGCAGTAATTATATGACCGATATTTATTGGACATCATACAAATAAATCAAACATCAAATCCATTTGTATAATTAGATCATATAAAAAATCAAACATTTGTATAAAAAGATCATGAAATCTTTGAATAATTAAATATTCGAAAGAAAGGATTCATCAAATAGTCAGAGTTGATGTAAATCCTCCGAGTAAACTAAAAAAAAATGAACTCGTGATAATAAACCATTTATGTGTGATTTCTGTGTAACTTAGGCATTCCAACCCAAACCGGGAAACTATTGTCGTCTACATCAGTTAGAGCATCTCCAATGTAAAACTCTATTTTTTCCTCCAAAATTGAGTAAAAGTGAATATGGAGTAAAATTGCTCCAACCACACTCCATTTTTCACTCCATAATGGAGTTATGAACAAACAAAAAATAGATTACTCCATTTATGGAGTAAACTTCAAAATGGAGTGAGATATGGAGTTGGGTTGGAGCATATGTTACTCCATAATCACTTTTACTCCATTTTGAAGTTAAAAATGGAGTTGGGTTGGAGATGCCCTTAGACACTAAATTTCCCAAATTTTAGGGTTTATACCCCTCTTCTATCTCAGACGACGATGATGTTCTTAAGCGTTCTCTTGAAACCAACAAAAAAGTTTTGACAGATCGTGTGTTTAATATCGGCGTGAAAATCTGTTTCCCAGTATTAAGTCGCGTCGTTTAATCTTCTGTTCTAATTAACCAAGATGTTCCGAGCTACAGATTCATTGCCTTTATCTTTTTCTTAACTCCATCAACCATGATCTGATATTCAATTCATCTTTCTCTATAAATATGTAAGTCTCATACCCTTAAATCATCACTTTAATTGTTGCATTTCTAAACTTCCAGATACAAAAATGAATACTCTGCTATCTACCTCGCTGAAATGAAGACATGATCCTTCTGATTCTTAGGTCTACTCATGTCTTAGCTTTAGCTTTGTTCACATGTTACAGAAATTTGGTTTCCTTTTAGAAAGTACGAAGCTATGCTTGAAATTGAAAATTTTGGTGATGATAAACATTTTATGTGTATGTGTTGTTTCTTCTTATCAGATGAGCTCATTAATTATGGATCCAATCTTGGAATGTTTCGCTAAATTGAGTATTCGACATTAGCTGGTAATCGCTAAATTAGTGATATTTCATGATCTGGATCATACTTACATTTGTTTCATGTAAAATGTGGCGTTGAAAAAATCTTATGTTTATATTGTTCTCTTAGGTTTGTCATGTATGCACAAATAATTTATAGATAAAAGACTCAATTGCAGTGTTTAAATTTATAGATAACTGACCATGAGTGGTGACTATTTTTGTTTGTGCAGAAGGACTCATATTCTTCTTATGATCGGAAAGATAAATTCAAGGAGAAGAAGCTTCAGAATCTTGCCTTGCTGGAAAGAGAAGAAAATAAACTGAAAGATTAAGCTCTGCACTTCCATCAGAACCAAGGAAATTAGTTGGTCATACAGTTAATGTTTGAGAATTCTTTACCCAAAAAGAAGATGAACCTACACAAAGAAATTGTTGTTTCTGTGAATTTTCAGAAGCTGATGAAAGTAGCACTTAAAACATGTACTGTTAAGTTTTTCTCCACGTGAAAGAACTTAGTGTACTTTGGTTCCTTTTTCTATTTGATTCAGTTTAAGTTGAACTTAGTGTACTTTGGTTCCTTTTTCTATTTGATTCAGCTTAAGTTACAATATTGTGTTTGTTCAAAGCTTTTAGATGCAAGTTGTTTTCTCCTCTCTATTATGGTTGTAAACTTGTGATGTGATCATCTTTGATCACAATTTGAAACTTTTTGAGTGTGTTGTAATATATTTGAAATTAACTATCGGTTTGGAACTTTGAACAATGATAAAATGATTTCTATATGTTTTGTTTAACAAAGGATTTTATTGAATGAATTAAATAATGTTACAAAGGAAACTGTTGAGAGAACCACCAACTCAGGGGGGAAAAACACCAACTACCATGCAAAAGCTAGGAAGAGATTCATCCACCATACATGGTGTTGAGTCAGTAAAACCATTAGTAGAGAGTAGTAGAGGTAATGGTCTAGAGACCCGACGATGGAGTGGAAGCTACACCAGCTGTATAGATTTATAATATGATTTAACGAGTATGTTGGGCCATTGATTATGATGGACCAAAAACTGTTTCAACTAATGAACCCTAAACATGTTATAAACATCATAGTAAAAATCTAAAATGTTTTCCACAACAAGTATTGTGACTTAAAAAAAAACAATCAAACAACTACTGTCTGAAATTATAAACACAATATATAGAAAAGGAAAAAATGAAAATTTTAATACTAAGATGACTGAAACCAATATTAGTTTATAAAAAAACAACTAGATTTTGATCCGATCTTAATAGCGTGGGTTCAATTTTTTTTTTCAAAAAATCTTTAATTGATTTTAAACCACTACTATTTTTTTGTTTCACATTATAGTTATTCATTTTAATGTCTTTATTATTCATTATTTTCAAAATGTGAGATTTATTCAGAATAAATTTAAAGATGATATGTATGTTTCAAATAGTAGAGACATTCAATATTATATATATTTTAACTTTTGAAATGTATTAACCAATGTTTTAAAAACCGGATCAGACCATACAATCGAACCGATCGGACTGTGACTCGCTCTTTTAACCAGTTCTGGGTTGTGCTAAAACTGGATTTGAGTGAAACCGGCAAATCCGGTCGAAAACCAGTCAAACTCATTAACACATGTGACCTAGTTCGATGTTAAAACCCGGTTTTCTCAAATTCAAGTTTAAAAAATAAAATAAACTACAAATTTTTAAGATTTTATCAAAAGTTCATATTATTTTCTAATACATATCTAAATAAATAAACTTTTATAATATTTTTTGAATTTTTCATTTTATTTTCATATCAGTTTTAGAATATAACATTGATATAAACTTATATCAAAACTATTTTTATATTTATACTTATATATAGTTACTTAATTTAAAATTAAATCAAAATTAAACGGTTAAACAGATTAAACCGGTTCAACTATTGATCTGGTCCGACCATTGACCCAGCTACAATGCTGAGTTAATATACCGTCCGGTTTCCAAGATATTGATATTAACACACGAGCTGTCAATTTTAAATTAAAAAATAATTTTTCCTTACATATATTTATATCATAGTTATAAATATCTATTTACATTATTATATAACCAATTATTTTTATTATTGATATAGTTTTCAATTTCAGATATTAAAGTTGTGATAATATTTCATAACTAGATTCAAGAAATACATGAATAACATATCACTTAATAAGTACAATGAATATTGTTAACTTTGTATTAAAAAGGTATACATCAAAATGGTTTGTATTATGTTCGATTATCTATGTAGCGTCCAAAAAATATGATTGATATTAATCTGTTCGTTATGATTATTTTCTTAAGTATTTTTCTGTATTAAGTGAATAATAATAAAATATGTATGTAGAATATTGTTAATTTTGTTAAGATATCTCTTTAACAACATTAAATAAATTCTGAGTTAATGTGTGGAATATTACTTTAGCTTAAATATAGGTTGATTTATGTGGTGTTAGTCTAACTAATAGGTCCAATGACTTTTCATAGATAGATTTTTTAGAACTTTTTCTGTTTTAATAGTATAGATATAGTATAGATAGAGGAAAAAAAAATTAAAATATAACTTCAACACCAATAACAATATATTGGAGAATTTCTCGAATATACATACGAATTAGAAAATTTTAAAAGTAACAATTTAATATATTGGTAGAGAAATAGTGTGATAATTTGTCAATAACTTGAACAATATTGTTTTTCTACAATAAAATATAAAGAGAGGTTGTGTAATTACAAATTTCTATTTTATATTTAGTAAACATAATAGAACACAACACTATACTATTGTAATATTACATGTCAAAGAAAGAGATACAAATTGTATCAATTCTATTATATATTTCTAAATAGAATATAATATAATTATATTTTATTGTAACCTTACATATTAAATTTTATAAATATATGTTTTGTTTTTGAGAATTCAAAACATGTAATATAACAAGAAATGTATATTTCTTAGAGGTAAATAAAATATTTGAATAAGTAACTTTTAAATTGAAAAAGTAATTAAAATGAGAGGTGACAATGATGAATGATGAAATGGAATTATACAAAAAACAACAACAAAAAACATTCCCAACCAACACTATACCATATACTTAACCATCAACACATCCAATCAAACCATCCACCTCAAGCATATTTTAAAACACACATCATGCATATCAATTACATTCGTAATCTTTAACACACAAATAACAAAATACAAAACAGAAAAATAAGAAAGGAGTTGCGCTTGGGGGAAAACACCAATATGGTGAACCTGCAGTTCGATTCCCGCTTGCCACATGAACTGTCTTAAATGGTAATAATATATAGCTGTTGTGGGTCTTGTGAAATTAGTCGTTTGACCTCGATCGCCGGATCCCCACGGTTATAAAAAAAGAAGCTGCTTTCTAATGCAATTTTAATATTGTCAATGCTTTATTACAAGGACTGCTGCAATTGCTATCTTATTAATAAAAGAGGTGACCTACAAAAGAATTATGGAATTATGGAATTATGTGATCCAGTAAAATTAGTATACTGCAACCGAAGTTATATGAGCATGGACCTACATTCACATATTGAAAGCTAAGTTCAAAAAAAAAAAGAGAAATTACCTGCCGAGGTACAAAGGAGTGTGTGAGATGATGAAATCGAATAGAGTAGCTGAGATGAGCATAATGGGACTAAATGTTGATGCGAAAACGGCTCCCAGTTTCTTTATCGACCATGCTGTTGCTACTGTCGTCATCGCTTGCCCCACTATTCCCTATATTTATACATTTAAATAATCAGGACCGTATCTAATATATTTTAATCCAAGTCCTAGTCAATTTTCAAAAAGATCAGTATTCCTTCTTTTTCATAAATATGCATATCTGTTTTTCTTTCTTCTAAATGCTAGACAAATCTATATCTATAAAAGAAAGATGTATCCCACCTGCTGACACCTAGGATTCCACCTAAGAAATTCGAGCTCTGACATCGCGACACCTGTCCATTTACATGAAGCGCATCGTTTCATTTATTCCGTTCGTTAGTGGGCTTCGCGTGTTATAATTGGGCTCAGTCTCATATTCGCGTGTTATATAGATTCTCACAGTACGATGCCTTCATCCCACCAGGTCATGTGACATTACATTATATATAAAAACAAAACGACTACATAATATATAAAAACAAAACGACCCCAAAAACTATGTTATAATATAATGAATGCATACAACAGCTACAATAGCTATAATTCACTTACTAAACATTACTCCCTCCGTTTTCTTTTATAAGTCGTTTTAAAATCTTACATATAGATTAAGAAAACCATAAATTTCTTATATTTTCTAAACAAAAACATCATTAATTATTTCAATAACCACAAATCAACCAATGGGAAAATAGAAGACATATTATCATTGGTCATACAAGGTTAACTGTTAATAAATTTTACATAAAAAACCGAAAACGTCACATAATTTGGAACAAAAAATTTCCTCTAAAACGAATTATAAAAGAAAACGAAGGGAGTATCATTTAAGTCATATTGTAAAAAATAAAATATCATAAACTTTTTATATTTTATCTTCAATAGTATAAATTTTTAATTAGTATTTTATAAAAAGGATAAATTAATACTATAATCTGGATAAGATTATAAAAGCATATTAAATTTTATTTTCAATAGTGAATAATAATTAACAAAAATGCATATTAAAAATGTAATACTACTAAATGTATCAAACATAAAATATTTTTTTTTTTATATTTTATTTTATAATATAGTTAAAATTATATCACAAACTAATACAAAATTTTATTAAATAAATATATTATTTTGTTATGTGCTTTTGATATTTAATAGTCTGTAATTTTGAATATAACTAATATTTTATTAATATATACATAAAATATAATATTGTTAAAACAAAAATATAAATGTAAATAAATTTTATAAAACATCAAAGTACAAAAATTTAATATCTAAATTTCACAAAATAATTATTTGTTAATCACATATAATAAAAATATATACATTAATACTAAAATTGAAAATATCAAATAATATAATATTATTTCTGGTGTAGAATTTAGTGTTATTGTTGGAAATGACAAAAACAAATTTGATACCAAAACACTACACCAAATTTGATATCATTGTTAGAGATTCCCTAAGTGTTTCTATCTTCTGATTTTAGCCGGTCATCTTCAAATATGATATAAATAGTGTTTCTAACTTCTGGTTTTAACCGATCATTTTCAAGAATGACATAAATATCAAAAACAATAACAATTGTTAAAAACAAATAATACTGAAATTTTAAGCACCTCACTCTCCCTATATTAAATACCCCCAATCAAAAGAGCGAAAACAAAATCTCATATAAATTAGATCGATTTATGAGTGTTATAACAATATACAATCATACACAATACCGAGAATGTCCTCATATTATTTAAGCTTATTTATTTGGGATGTGGTATTGACAAAACTAATCATTTCACATACTTGCACTCACAGCCAACTGAAATAGAGATAAGTTTACAATGATTTTATGTTTATATTATCGGAACACCAAATCCCGCGCGTAGCGCGGGCTCGCCCTAGTTTCAAATAAAGCGGCACCACTTCTATTATGTATGTTAACACTTCATTCTCATCATAATTAAAAAGAGTTATTCTTGGGTTCACCCCCTAGGGTGAACCTTTAGGTTCACCAACCAATAGCATTGTGTTATTTTAGATTTAATATCTTTTTTAAAAGGAAATAAAGTAAATGCAAGTTATATTATGTTTTTTAAATATAGAAAAAATTGTAATTGATAAAAAACGAATTTTTAAAAATAAATTTAATAACTTTTAAACCGTAAAAAAAAATACTAAACCCTAAACCCTAAATCCTAAATCCTAAACCCTAAACCCTTGGGTAAATCCTAAACCCTTGGATAAATCTTAATCTCTAAATTATAAACACTAGACACTAAATCTTAAAACACTAAACTCTAAACCATAAACCCTAAATCCTAAACCCTAAACCTGAACCCTTGGATAAACCCTAAACCCTTGAATAAATTTTAATTTCTAAATTATAAACACTAGACACTAAATGTTAAAACACTAAACCATTAATACTAAACCCTAAACCCTAAACCTTAAATCCCTAAACCCTTGTGTAAATTCTAAATCCTTGGATAAATCATAAATTCTTGGACTTATAACTTGTAGTTCATCTGAAGGTTTAGAGTTTAATGTTTAAAATTTAGGGGTTAGAGTTTTGTATTTTGTTGACAGTGTTAAAAAATATTTTAATTTTTTTACAACTACTATTTATTTTTATTTATTTTTATCTTTTTATTTTAAAAACATAATATAACTTAGTAATTATTTTATTTCCTTTTATAAAAGATACTAAATCTAAAATAAGACAATGCTATTGGTTGGTGAACCTAAAAGTTCACCCTAGGGGGTGAACCTAAGAAAAAGTCAATTAAAAATATAAGAAGTAAATAATCAACCAATCAAAGTGATACCAAAGAACATAAGCTTTTATTAAAAATATAGTGGTTGAAAACATAATTGTAAAATTTGAATGCTAAGTGACTTGGCTTAGCTTTTGGCATATATACCAAAAATTCAAAAAAAAAAAACACAGAGCGCTTATATTTTAACAGAACTTTTTCATCCTCTAGAATATAAAATAATATACATAACAAGGTCCAATATATTTATTTGGTTATTACCTGAGAATCTTATCCAAGACAATGACACTTAGTTGTAAAACATAAGATTTCGCCAAATTAATGGAGTCTCTTTCAATTAAGAAAAAAATTAGTCTTATGAGCAGCTGAGCAAATCAAACATACATAATTTCCAGGGAATGGATTACATGCACCAGCTTAGTTGGGATTAAAATAATATACATGTCATTACAAAAATTCGAGGATTATATAGCAGAAGATGATAGTGTAAGACAAAGGGAAATTTTGTTTAAGAGATTCCATAATTTTAAAGCTTTTGCAGAACTAACACCATGGTTTTTTTTTTTGTCAACTCTAACACCATGGTTTATTAAAATAGTTTTAAATCCCTATTCAAGTTGTGGTACGTATGAACTGACTTACAGCGTATGCAATGACGAAAAGTACGAATCTATCATCAATGACCCAATCATTGACAGTTCTCCTTTTGTAGAGACTTAAGAGAGCACATTGGACTGAGCCGAAAACGGACATGAGACAAATGCTCGTGTATTTGCAAGGGTACTTCATGTTTAAAGTCTCTTGGAAAAGCATCCATATACAAAAAAATGTGACTCCTATAGCAGAAAAGAGACATCCAAGAAGCCAATTATTCGTCTTGCTTTGATGGTTGTTATTGTTGTTGTGAAGAGCCTCTGGGTGAGAGTGAAAGTGTGTTATTTGAGGACCTTTGTAAAATGTTAACAACATCGCTCCACTGACGCATATCAATGTTCCTATCACTTTTAGCATTCCTGATTTGCTCTTTAGAACTCTTACGCTTTCCATCCTGAAATTTACATAAATTTAGAACACTATTTTACTGTACTTGATGTGTCCCCTGCATTTTGATACGTTAGGTGTTTTTCTTTGTTTTGAAACACTGATACGTTAGGTGTTTAATATCTTTAAAATCCATGCACTGTTTTCTCTTTTATGCGTTCTTATATAATAATATATTAGAATATAAGATATTACAACATTCTCTTGGTTTGTTGAGAAAAGTAACTATATAACAGCTTACACATAATTCGCATTAAAAAAAATTATGTATAATAAATTTTATTATTAAAATTTAATTGTATATACTCTCTGTTTCTGAAAATCATGTGTATCGTCTAATTATATGGTCGATGAAAAAATATGTCAACAGAGAATGGAAAACTATTTAATAAAAATCAACTAGATTCGGACCCGCCCTAAAGGGCGGAAATTAATTTGTCAAAATTTAGTTTTAATATATGTTATATATGAAACATATAGATAATATTTTATTAAATATATATAACTGAATGGTGTTACAATTTGTGTTGTACATGTTGTTAGTTTTTATTTAATCTTGTTTCATTTTAATATAATAGTTTACTTTGTTACACTTTTTAACTCATATTTTAAATTTAAAATATTTTATTTTGTTAATATAATTTTTTATTTATTTTAAACAAATTTATACGATGTCCTTACAATCTAATCAGAATTATTTTGTTAAAAATATTAAGGAAAGTTGTTGGAGAATATTCATCTATTTTTTTTTTTAAAAAAGATAGATTTAAGTAAAGTTAAAAAATATGTTGTTCTTAGTGGATTTCTTGTTTGCAATACTCATAGTTTTTAAAAAACGAATTTAAAAATATATTCACTATATGCCACCAATATTTAGTGGTTTGAACAAAAAAATTCATGTTCTTGCATAACTGTGTATGATGTGATATGATGCAGATGAAGATTAAATATATGAAGGTAAGTTAGCGATATGAACATAAGCATATGTTGTTCTATGCCACTATTGTTTGGTTTTTGGAAGATTAATTTTTGTTTTTGTAAAAATGTCCAACACATTTTTCTCTTATGTTTCGAATGATATAAAACTCGTTGAGTTAAGAGTGGTTCATTTTTGTATGATCTGTTATATTAAGAGATAACCAAAAATATTTTAAAGATGTTATTGATTAAGTTCAATTGATCTACTTTGGTTAAGATTTGGTTAAATTTAAGTTAGTAGGTTGCATTGTATATGAGTCATGATATATTCTAGTAACAACTATGAAAGAGTCCAAATTTATATGACAACTTCAAGTAGTAAATAAAAAACAATCCCTAAAATAATAGATTAGATACATTTTTTTAATTTGGTTGATTTTTATAATATGCTATGACTATATACATTTTATATAATTGTTGATTACGTGTTTAGAAAAATCGAGGTTTTTTCAGTTATATTAAAAATTCTGAAGTAATATTACATTTTTGTAAAGGTATATAATTGTTGGTTTTACATTTTTGTAAAGGTATTAACTTCCAGAAGAAGAAAAAAAACTAATTTCTGAAACATCATAGTTGAAATGATTGTAACAATGACGCTAATTTTTTTTTCAGATGCCATTTACGTATTTGATTTATAAAGACTTGTAAACATGAAATTACATTACATATCGATTCTATGTACCTTATTATATTCAACTGCATATGGCTTGTAATTATCCAATTAACATTACGAACTGCTGCAAATATACACTTGGTATTATAGTTTAAGTTTATATTACTATATAGTATAGCCCGATATGTAAGCAAGATGGATTTAGTATCTGGGCATATTATGATTCCTAAATAGACTTAAATGATTTTTTTTAAATGTGGTTCCTTTAATATAGGAATGGTAGTCACGTAAATCCTAAAGAAATTGAAGGGATGTAAAAAATATTCATGTTTCAATTGTATAAATATTTAGTTCTAATGAGATGGAATGGGTCCAAAACTTAAATGACAATTTTTAAGTAGATAAAAATAGCACTCTAAATTAATAGATTAGATTCTTAATTTTGTAAGATGATTAAAAAGATCAACTTTATGTATATGTTGAGTCTAAAGTCTATTTCTCGTTTTATTAGATCTAGTATTCTCAGTAATGTAATTTTTATGAAATAAAATAATAGTAAGAATATTTTTTCTTGATATAGAAATCGAATATAAATGGTTTGTGTCAAATCATGTCGATCTTTAAAATGCTGCATAAATAGATTTTAATAGTTCTATATGACGAAATGATCATTAATCTAGTTTAAACGATTCATGGATTTAATTAATAACTAGATTTTGACCCGTGCTTTCAAAGCGCGGAATTGTCTCTTTTGAAATATTATATTTTACAACATATTTATTTTATTACATATATATATGTATATACTTAAGAAGAAAATTATAGTGTGTTTTATATGTGTTGGTGTTGAAACTAATACAATGCTATCAAAATTAATGTTTTCTTATTTTTTGGTTTTATAATAAAACTTATTTTATACAACAATCTACCAATGATATTCTCCCATTTTTTTATAATTAATAACTGTTTTTATAATTAATTTTATAATTAGTACCGTTAAATGTAAGTTTTATGAATTTTTAAACCAGTGGATATTTATTTAATTCTAGTATAAAAATGTATACTTTCTCCAATTAATGAAATAATATAGAGTTGCCCACGTATTAGACTTTCAGTTGTTTCTCTCTAATCGTTTGTGGCAAATCTTAGTGGCTGTTTAAAATCGAAATGGGCTTGAAAATCACTCATTTTTAACTGCCGAAATATGCTTAAATCAGTTTGGATCTAAATTACATTAAATTGGGATTGCGTTTAAAATATTTGATTATGATTGGTGCAATTAATGGTAGAAATTCATTTTTAAAAAGCAATAAAAAATAATGGCATTCCTATGTAATTATCTACAAAAATCAAGGGTATAATCCTATTAAGTATTCTGCTTTAATAGTATAGATACTTTATGATTATTTAACCTGACTTAGAATGAATGACGGTTCATCAGTACCTTAAAATAAGGGACAAAGCAAAGGTAATCGCAGGCATCATGCTCGTAAAAGCACCCGCAACATTTGCTGACGTGTACGCCAAACCAAGCATAAAGAAAAATTGTGCCAAACTCCCTCTGTGGATCATCAAAAATATATAAAAACAAAACAAAAATTAGAGCTTAACTATATAAATTTTAAACTGACAATATAATTTGTTGTTATAGCAAAAAAAAAAAACTAAAAAATCTAAGAGCATCCACAACACCAACTCAAACTAGTCTCAAAAAATAAATTTTAACTAGATTTTGATCAGTTCCTTTTTTTATTTTGGGTAAAATTATTAATTGGTATTGAGTACTATTTTAAAAGTTTGATCAATATATTTATGTTAAAAATAGATATTCAGTGTTTTCATATCTACTTGGATCCGTGGTTGAACTGGTAAACCTGGTGACCGATATATAATACAGTTCAAATTTAATGAAGAAATTGTTAATTAAAAATCTATAGAACACTATAAAATCTAAAATATTATTATTAATATGTGACATAACCATGATTGACCCATTAAAATCCAGAGAAAACTGATAATATTTATTTAAAATTAAATTTAAATTTTATATACTTTTAAATTATACATAAAATTGAAAAAAAACTATTAGATTTGTAACTTTTTGTAGTTTGATGAATTTTTTTACTATTCGAAAAAGATATTAGAAAAGCAAAATTTATTTATATGACAATATTAGTTTACTTTTTTATTTATATTTTTTTAGAAATAATTTTAAAGATGTCGGAAATATTTCAAAATACTCCCTCTGTTCCAAATTGTAAGTAGTTTTAGCTAAAAGCATTAATATTAAGAAAAGTAATCATTTGTTAAAAAGTATCATTTAATGTATTATTTCAACCAATAATAAAATAGCTAACATTATTTGATTGGTCACACACTATTCAATAAATATAAAGTTGCCTTGAAATGTTAAAACTACTTACATTGTGAAACAATTGTTTTTTGCTAAAACTACTTATAATATAAAACGGAGGGAGTATAATTTATTATAGATTGCATTAAATGGAATCAGATATAGAAGAGCTTAATTAATACATAATTGACCGAGATATTTGTTTACATATACCTCTTTAAATTTTACCTTATTTAATCTATATTCAACAGTATATATTTTGTAATATTATATGCTAGGCAAAATTAAATAAAAGGTATAGTTTTTTCAAAATATTTTATCTAGGATCAAGTTGAGCTCATATGTCGTAATTCTGTTTTAATAATATTGATAATAGTTATGGTTTTGTGTATATTATCTGAAATATAAAAACATGATTTTTATATGTTCTACAGAAAACATGATTCATATTCTACATTTGTAATCTATACAAACTTACATGACATTTGATTTAGTGGTATACATATACATACATGATCAAGAGTTCCATGTTATTTTTTTGTTATAACCATGATTTAGTGATGAATTTGAGTTGTCTTGACTAATGATATTTTTTTACAGGCTTGGGTACATGCGTTATTAATTTGTTTGGTAAAATAATTCTATTGACCAAACACGTAAATTGAGGTGGTTTGTTGAAGTTGCTAAGGACGGTTTAGACTTACGCCCTCACTGGTATAACCGCAGCGGTTGCGATTGCGGTTGCGGGAGTTTGCGGGTACGGGTGGTTGCGGTTTTAAGCGTTTTCTAGAGATATATACGATTGGTATAACAGTTATAAATTGTTGCGTTTGCGGAACTTTTATGACTGGTAAACTACCAAACGAAACATCTGTTAAATAATAATTTAACAATATTTAAATTTTATATAATTATAAAAATATTAAAAATTATAACAATATAATAAATATAAAATTATATTTATAAAATCATATTATTAAATTTTAATAATTCATAGAAAATATTTTGGTTTTAAATTTTATAATATAAATTGAAATATAATATGTATACATTTTACAATTTCTATTATTTCAATTTAAATTTTTTATTGGATATTTTTAGTATTTTTTTATTTATTCTGTTTTTAAAGAAAAAAAAATTATCCTCCCGTAACCGCCCGCAACCACAAATGCTAGTTAGAACCAGCTTTGATTTTAAGAGGTTTGGAGCGGTTTGAAGTGATTTGTAGCGTTTTCTGTGATTGTTTCGAAACGCCAACAACCGTTACGAACCGCAAAAGCTGCATTTGTGGGTGGTAGCAGAAAAACCAGCCAGCCCCTTAATGTTTGGTTAAATAATTAAATAGATTCGAAGTGGTTTGCTATAGTTATTAATCATGGTTTATAAAGTGGCATAGACTTGTAATATTAAAAGTGAAATGAGGGTTAAATTCAATATGCATTTCAGTTTTAATAGATTAGATATAAAAAATATGAATTATTTACAAAATGACATGTTTATACCCTTTAAGTGATAATCATTTATACGAAATGATAAACTTTTTTTTCTTATTTGTCTTTTCGTTATTTTAGTTCTGAGAACATCTGCAATAGGAGTCTTTAAAGGAACTTTAAAGTTCTTAAAAAAAAATTAAATAATCAGTGGATCCTACCAAAAGTTAAAGATTCAATTTTTAAAATTCCTAAATAAGGATTCGTTCTTAAAGAATTCTTGTACTATTTGCGGGTTCCTACGAAATGTGGCGGTCCGCGATTGGTTGAAATTTTTTTTATTTTTTTTTTAATCTGGAAAAATATAATTAAAAAAAAAATTCTAAGGACTCCGATGGATAACACCATTACGGGTGTTCTGAGAGACCTATCGAGAAACTACATTTATTGATATTCTAACGTTTTATTAATCACTAATGCATAAACAAATAAAAAAACAAAATAAGATTTCAGAGGACAAACCCAATCAAACCGCTGATGAAATGATCGATCAATAGCCTGAACGTTATCTTCGGTCTTATTTTCCTTTTAAAATAAAACATAAGATTTAGAAGAAAAATATTTAATCAAATCACATATAAGTAAGTTGTTGGCTCATCAAATATAGAACCTTTCCAAGAAATAAGCGAGAGGAGCCAAAATGAAGGCAGAAATAGCCAGACGATAAGCACCAATGACCATATGGTTAACACCACCATCAAGAGCCTTCTTCACAACTGCATTCACTGAACCCGTCGCTATGTTTGCTACCACAACTGCCATAGCCGGTGTCCATTTGTCTACTATTGATGATCTCTCTCCTTCAACAACATTCATTTCTGTTTCTAATCGTTTTTTCTCTCTCTATATATATGTAAGTATGTATGTCAGAGAGTGATAAGACCCGATGTGCTTTGAGTTCACCACAAGGTTTCCCATATTTATAAGCAAAGTTTTTTGTATTCCCCTATACTATACAAATAAAAATATTAAAGCTTTCACTTTGGACGACCAACTTTAAATCGTTCACTTTTGTATACGTTATTCATATAGTGGGAGTGGGAATAAGATGGTTCCCCCACTCGTATAGAGCATCGGCTATTATACGTTATGTGTTTCATTTTTCTATTTATGTATTAGTGCATTATATATTTTTGTTGATATTCTTAAAAGCTATTTCAACATATATAATAGATAATTGAAATGTTCATGTATGTATGGTCATTTTGTAAAGCTTCACTAACTAATTCAAATAGTTTATGTTCCAATTTCACTTTAATCTTTAAAACCCTTTTAGTTTTGAAGTAATTTATTTCTTTTCATATTTTTATGATATAACCTTTTGTAACATATATAAACATAATATTATAATTCTTTATCTTGTAATCTTATCTGATTTAAAACAACATTTAGTTTTGTATTTACACCATATTTATCATGTACATATTTAGTTTAATTTAGTATAGTAGTTTATTTTAATTTTAACAATATTTCATATTTCCCCTTAAATTTATTTAAGGTACAATACTAAATATATATTTTATGATATTTAAATGTTTTGATAATAGCTACAATGTATTATTATTTGGTATCATACTTTATTTTTTTAATAATGTGCTATTTTCTTTAAGTTTTTTTATAAATGTTTTAGAATTGATGTATTAATTAATATTCAAGTTCAAAACTTGTATACTATTTTACCAAAATTATAATTATATGATATCTTATTTTATTATTATATTTTGAGTAAAATCATAGTTGTTTCAGTTATAAGTTTTTTTAAAAAGAACTACATTAGTTATGAAATATAAATGATAATATATTTTCTAATCAAAATTATTTTAAATTTGTACAGTATTTTAGACCATTTTTATCTATTTTTAATATTCAAACATAGATTTTGAAATGTTAGATATGTTTGGTCCATACTAAAATCATTTGATCCATTCTTTTTCGCTCAATCCGCCAAATAAACAAGCTTGATCCACTTTTTTCCATTCAGAACCTTAGTTTGACTAGTATTTTAACGTATCATCAACTCGTAGTGGCCTGCAAGATTGTAAGGGAATTTATACTATAGATTTTTCAGGTATTAAAAGGTGTCAGTGAGATTTAACATGAATTTGGTTTAGTTTGAATATTTGGATGGAAAATCAATTGGTATTTTAAGTATTTTCGGTGTTTTGAGTAATATTTAGCTATATTAAATTTTACTTTTAACTATTTGTATACATTTTCAAATATTTTAGATAACTTCAAAATATCTTATACATTTTGATTTTTTAGATGTTAATTAAAAAGTAGCTAACATATTTAAATATATAATCTGATTTGTATATATATATAGATACTCAAAATATTTCCGGTTAAGATCGGATTCGGCTCCGATTTTTTAGATACCAAACATTTAAATCCATTCGAATATCTAACCAAATTTAATTTAAATTTACTATTACTTTTTGGATCAGTTAAGTTTTTCGGTTCAATTTTTTTGTCCCGTCCTAGATTCTTTGAAGCGAATGTCTAAGATGCTACCCATAGTTAAGCAATAATTATATTTCAAAAAGAATATTATTACCCCACTTACAAGAATAATTTATTTTTGTTTTGTCGGTTAGGTTTTCGTAGGTATCACTCCCCGAGAATCCACACTTGTTATCACAATAGCTATATATCTATTTTGTAACTTATCTTATGCTAGTTGCGAGTAACATAATAATAAGTACACTAAAATCATACTATATCTATTTTGTAACTTATCTTATGCTAGTTACGAGTAACTTCCTTTTAAGAGTTTTGAGAATATACAATTGTTTTGTAGTAATAAGAGCTCGGATACCGCGCGGAATGAGGTTATTTTAAAGATATTAAGACGTTAGGTAAATTTTATTTTTGATATCAGTTTGGTTTTGAATTGTTTTTAGGATTTTAAGATCCTATGATATAAATATATTTTATATTCATATTTATTTTTATTTGTTCGGTTAAAATAGTTGAGATTTTTTGGTTTTTTGATGATAAACTAAAGACTATTTGTATTTGTTTGGTTTCATGCTAACAATTTTAACGTAAACCAATTGTTTCATATTACAAATTATAAACAAATTCATAATAAAATCAAATTTATGTAACTGTTGAAAAAAACAAAGAAATACATATAAAACAATTCATTTCATTACAATTTGGTTTATGCTTAAATGAAGATTTTAAAATAATAATATTGTATACTACGCCTGATTTAGAATCCTCACTTACGGTGAATATTTAGTTATATACGTACCAACTTCAATGTGCATATTTATGTGTATGTAAAATTTTTAAAAAGTATTTCATCAATATATATATACCGTTAATTACTAGTTTAACTCTCTTCCATCGTTGCTTTTGAGTTTAGGCATAAAAAAACAAACAACCACAATAGTTTCAATTTATTACAATGCTGCCATTTTTGATTTATTTCATTAATAAAATAAAAAATAGTATCTCTTATGTGATGTACCGATGAAAACAAAGAACACACCACTCAAAATCAAAAGCTATGTTTCCATCGAAAAGTTGTTGGATTCGATTTTCCGGCAATTAAATCCTCTTCCCCACAGTAGCATCGATTTCCCCGGTGAAAAGGGATTTAATTTATCTGGAAAGCGTTGGAAACCCTTCCCTCGAGAAGGCTCAATTTTTCCCAGGTCTTGTTATCTCCGCTGCCAAACTCTCCGGTTATGAGAACCAAGTATTACTGTTTGGCTCTGAGGAGGTTCCAGAACAAAATGTTACTGATCTCATTCGTACTGGTGAATATGATCTTTCTCAGTTGAAACAAGGCAAAATCCCAAACAAGACTACTTACTGTTGTGTCATGTTCTTGTTTAAATGCTTATTCCTTTTAGCATAACAGTGTTATTATCACACATTCATAAATACAATGGTGCAATGTTGGGATTCATCTTCTCAATGTGGCGGTTTTGGCTGGATAATCAATTCTAACAATTCCAATTCCACCATTTGCAAAGCCGCAGTTTCCAGATCCTTCGTAAGCTCTGCTCTCGTTTCCGAAGCATTAGCAGTTAGACATGCACTCCGTGCTGCAGCAGCTAAAGGTCTTTCTTCTCTCAATGTGTTCTCGGACTCCTTAGTCCTAGTTTCAGCCCTCGGTGCAGGGTCCGGTTTGAATGAGATCGCGGGGTCTCCTTTGTCACATTAGGAACCTTGCCTCTCTCTTCAATCATCTATCGTTCTTTCATATTCTTCGTTTATGTAATGTAATGGCAGATTCTTTGGCAAAATCAGCTATGGCAAAGCTGGTTTCAGACATTACTCTCTTTGGGGGCCAGTAGTATTCTAATGAAGTTTTCTTTCTGATAAAAAAAAAGGTGCAATGCTCTTTTCCTTTATTGGAAACCATTAAACATTGAATCAGCTTTTCTATACAACATTTTGGTTCAGAAGAAAGTACTGATTAGTGAATGCTTAATAAGCCAAAGGAGTAGAATATGAACATAATGCTTAAAATTAATTTTCCCCATAAATTATCTATATATTATTAAAGTTGAAGTACACTTTGGAGATGTTTGGAAACAAGGATAGTAGAATAAATGAGAGATGTTTGGAAATATGGATAGTAGAATAAATGAGATATGTTTAGAAACATAGATATTAGAGATGTGTGCTTTTTTTTATTTATATATTTAGCCATTGTATTTTCAATAAATTAATAACAAATGAGAATTGTTTAGAAACATGAATAACATATTCAATACTTCTTTTTATTTAAAAATTTAGCCATTGTTTTTACAATAAATTAAACAACCTTCTTTCTATATTCTTTTTATTTACTATTATGTCACTATATTTACAAACTTTTTTAATTTACAATTTTTTATGGTGAAAATAAAAACAAAAACTGAAATATAAATAGTATATTATATAAAACAATTTTTTAAAAAAGTATTATTATCTTATTTAGTTTAGTCAAATATAAAAATTTCAAGAGTTCAATTTTCAAAAAAAAATCATAAAATTAATAATAATTCATAGAAAACTAATGGAAAAAAATTAAAATTTTGAACCATTGATAAAAGTATATCAGTTTTAAAAATACAAAATGGACTAATCTAATTACCTAAAACATTGTTTTGTCTAAAATAATCATAAAATAAAATTTAAATTTTATATACATATTTCAAATCAAAATAATAATTTAAAGTTTATTTATATCAAAAATTGATTTAAAATATGCATATATTCAAAAATTTATTTTTACTAAAATATTTTCCAATAACCATTATTATAAAATGTTTTCAATAAATATAAGAAAAATACAACAAAAGATTAATTTCATATACCAACTTAAATTGTGGTTTTTATATTTCACATTAAACTTTAAGAATATAATATCTGTGATTATTTATAAGATGATACATATAAAATACTATTAATTATATGATTATTTATATGATGGACCAGTACAATTAATTATATGATGACATATATATGATACATAATAGTGACTAGGTTTTGGCGTTCAGGTATCCATTCCGGTTCGTTTCGGATCTGTTTGAATTTCGGG
This sequence comes from Raphanus sativus, assembly GCF_000801105.2. Taxonomy (NCBI): domain Eukaryota; kingdom Viridiplantae; phylum Streptophyta; class Magnoliopsida; order Brassicales; family Brassicaceae; genus Raphanus; species Raphanus sativus. The sequence goes on along the minus strand of NC_079516.1, from coordinate 40,317,371 downwards.
TTTCTGGAGTCAAAGATTTCAGCCCCATTCATATATTTCTAAATTTTAATTCGGATTATCACTAGGGCTAGGCGTTCAGGTATTCATTCGGGTTCGTTTCGGATCTGTTTGGATTCCGTTCAGGTATTTCTATATTTAATTAATATAGAAATATGTCACATTATTTAAACAAAATATCAATGTAAAAGTATTGTACAGTTGCGTTCTAAAATTATTTATTTTAACAAAAAGGCAAATAAATATGTTGATTATAGAGAGAATAAAACAAAGTCAGAGAAACACATAGTTTACCAGAGACATTCTATGTGTCGAATTTATTATAAAGAAAGTTTTATTAAGATAAATACATTCAATAATTACAAACAAATAATATATTTCATAAAAGTGAAAAATAATATCCGCGCTTTCGAAGCGCGGATCAAAATCTAGTTTTACTTTAAGCGCCGGCAAACCCCTGGTGAATAGAAAAACATACCTTTAGTTAATAGAAAAATATAGATCTAAAAAGCCTACCGACTGTTAACCCGAAGAACCCCATTTTTCAATCCCCAAGTATGAATAGTTACCTAGTATCATAGCATTTGTTAGTTACCGAATGACCAAAAACATCCTCTAAACCGAACTAACTAAATAAACCAACTATTGAAAACCTATAGAGCATGTGGGATCTTCTGTGGCTCCTTGAATCTCTCCTAAGCTTCCGCTGAATCTAAAGAAAACAACAATACATTCTATTAGACCCTGCTGATCTTTGCTTAACCAACCCGAATGACAATATTCACATCTAACTCTAATCCACTTTAATCCGTAATAAACCTGGATTTATCATATCCACGTCTCCTGATGCCACATACCGAAATAATAAGCTGTCTGAACAGAAGAATATTTATTACTTGCTCCTGTTTTTACATAATGAGATCTCTAAAGTAAACATTTTAAAAATGCTAATCAAAAGCTAGACTGAAAACATTCAGTTTCAAACTCCTATTGCAAATCGGTATATAAGCTGCATGATCTATTCAGTTGCAAGTTAATTATCATCAATCGACCATCCATGAGAACATCTTTAGTGAAGCAAAGAGAGATATCAAAGAGTAAAAGAAAATCGTCTCCCTACTTCTACTAATACTAATGTAGCTAATGCTACATTAAAACAAGAAACATCAAAAAAAAGGAAGAAAATGCTTATCACTCGTGGTTTCAGACATTGCAAGCTTACATCGCCATGACTGACTATCTCACCAACAAAAACAACAACAAAAACAACAAAAACCATGTTATTTGTTCTCAACCGATCAAAAATTCTACAATCTTTCTCTGTCTATCATGAGAACTCCGTACCAAGCTTCTGAATAGCAGAGAAGATCTTCCTCCTGGACCCAACAGCAGTAATCCCCATATCTTTCAAATCATCCAAAGTCAACAAGGGCAAAACCTCATCATCAACCTCATGTATCTCAAACATAGGCCAATACCTCCCTAACCCTAACTCTTGCAACCAAATCTTAACCCCTTCTCTACCGTAAAACCCACCACCACCACCACCATCTCTCACTAAAGACTCCTCCTTCACCGGACTCTCCGAATCTTCTCTACTGAAATCCCTAAACCCACCTTCCGATTCTTCCCAATTGGAGCTCACCCGCTTCGCCGCACCACCCGTCGACGTAGACGACCCGACCCGTTTCTTGACCCGCCAACTCCCAACCACACCAAAAGAATCCACATTCTCATCGTCTAGGGTTCCGATGTTCGTCAAGGCCCGAGTCCTCGTCGACGATTTGGTCTTGTTACCCGTCGGTGTCCACTTCGGTTTCCTCGACTGAGAATCGTACGACGGCGGCGCGTGGTGATAGTCGCCGCCGATTTCGCCTAATCGAACGCTTGGCCTCCTCAATCGTTTCGATCCGGCGGCAGCAATCGCCAGGGCTTCCGCTGAGGTCGACGGTAGCGAAGGAGTGACGCCGCCGCCGTTTGGTTGATGACTATTGTTGTTGTCACCTGGTTGCAGTTCCGCCATTTCTACAGATTTTCTTCGAGGCAGAGCTTTCTTATTTCACTTTATGAGAGTGTGGGAGCTACTTGAGAGAACGAAAGGTCGAGTCACTTTTTGCTTAGGTTTTATCTGGAAGAGGTCAGAAGAAGTGGGATGTGAGCAAGCTAATCGTCATCAGGAGAATCGAACAAGGACGAGAGAGAGAGAGAGAGAGAGAGAGAGGTACGTTTTTTTTTTCTTTTTGGACACGTACGCTCGTGCACAAAACTAAAGAGTTCTGTAATGAAAAACAAATCGTTTTTACTTTCCGACAGTTCCAATTTTATCCCTCAAAAACATTCTTAGCTTAATTCAATTGACGTTAATGATGAAATCGTTTTGTGCAGATTCTTTTTTTTTCTGTGCAGATTCTAAAAGATGTAAGATCTTATATTCTGCCAGTTAAAGGTAAATGTTTTGCAAGTTAAGTGCATCAATAGTACACTGTAAGTCTGTACCATATAAGCCGATGTTTTTTCCAGTAATAAATAGAAATTTTATGACAAAGTGACCACACAAAATCTTAGAATTTGATTTGTGTAAGTGTTGATATCTTAACGTGCAAATAAAAAATTTCATGTATATATATATGGTTAGTTTTATAATGGATATATTCTTCGATTTAAAGGTTTGTGCGATGCAGGGAGGCTTGAATGGGCAGAAATGTACAGAGAAATGCAGCAGCTATACAAGGGTCCTCCATCATTGTAACGTACTATATTAGATGGGCTCTCAAAGACAAAAACCTAATAGAAGAAGCTTAGGTCTCACCAGAGAGATATCCATAAGAAGTCTGGAGTGGAGCTCAACAACTTTCAAAACGCTTTTACATGGATTATGCAATGCAGGTCTTCCCGGGTTAGCTCTGCAGCTAGCAGGGAAATTTGCGGCTGATGGTAAATCTCTGGATGAGATCACGAGGAATATGATAATAGCAAACAAGGGAAAGCTGAGAGGGCAGTCCAGATGTTCAATCAAGTTTCATGTGAAAGAATAAAGTGGGGGCCTGATGTTATCTCGTACACAAACATGCTATGGGGTCTATGCAAGTCTAATGTGTACAGAAGATGCAGTATTCTTCTTGAGAGGATGACAAGTGAAGCGATTGTACCAAGTATTGCTTGACGGAATATATGGGTTCATTTATACTTGATGACAACTTGAGCTCATGTGCCTCATGTTCAGTTTACCAAATGGGAACTCAAACTTGCTCAAATTTTCTGGGAACCATTTGCATCTTAGTATAACTAGAAGCACCAAATCCGGTGGGTATTTGTGGAATCTTGTGATCACATGGGAGGAAGCTTTAGCTTGTGGTCTTCACTGAACCCTTAAGAACTCAAAGAAAACATATGGATCCTTGAGAAAAATCAGCCCACTTGCGTTTTGCTATGTGACAATGCAATACTGGGAGATAAGCAAATACGATGAGACATATGCGTCTTGGTCAAGCTTCTGTTTGTAATATGATAATTTTCTGGGCATTCTTTTACTCTAAAACTGTCTTTTTGGTTGATAAAGATTTTGCATTCTTTGTGAACCCAGCATTCAGGTGACATATTCAATTAAAAATCATCAACCATATTAGATCAATATCATTTCAGACTTGCCTCTGAATTCAAATTAAATACTAATAAATATTAAATTATATAACAGAAATATCTATTAAGAGAATCAAAAATATTTCAAAATAACTAAATTATCATCAAGTATCCAAATTACCTGAAACTCTATATGAATAGTTTTATCAAAAATATCCAAACTAATTAGAAATATCAAAAGTTTTTATCTAAATTATTCTAATTATTTGATATTTAATTCTAATAACCAATATTTTACACGAATTATCCGAACTACCCAAATCAGACCTGAAATCAAATGAAAATCAATTTTCCAGGTATTTACTAGTTAATAATTTTATTATTTGAACCGAACCAAAAATATACTAGATAGTAAATAGATCTTTTAATCAACCAAAATATATGAATTGAATCAAACTGATACCCAAAATTTCCAGATCTTCTTACATCTTTCGGCAATTAACCTACCAAGTTGACCACAAACATGGATTATAATTAATTTATATATTAGGAATATATATGTAATTATTCATTGTATGAACTTGATACAAAAAATAATAAGCTTAAAATATATTATAGATACTTGCTAAAAATTATTTGGGGAGATTTCAATTTTACCACAAATTTGATACCACTTTTCATATTTAACATTAATGAATGATTATTTTTATAAATACCAAAAATTGTGATAAAATAACACTAAACTATTTTTCAAAATATTTATATAGGATATATAATCTTAACCCGAAGCATTTAATATTAAACCCTAAACACTAATTAAACCTAAATATTAGTATATTTTTGTTGAGGATATTTAAAAAAAATGATATTTAATTTGTGGTATTTTGAACAATTTCTTGAATAATTCTGGGAAAATTTCAATTATACCACAAGTTTAATACCACTTTTCAAATTTACCATTAATGAAAATTATTTTCACAAATATTCTAAATATATTATAAAACAACATTAAGCTAATTTTAAAAATATTTATATATCTAACACTAACCCCAACTTTTTAATATTAAATCCTAAACAATAATCATTAAAGTTTGAACCCAAATGTTAGTATATTTTTTTATTAGTGGTATTTTAAAAAGATGGTACATAACTTGTGAATTTCTAAACAATTAACTATTTTTTAACTTTGTACAAAATAGGTTTATTTTTTCACAAAACTGTGTTTTTGTTTTTGTATCTAAAAAGTGATTCGACATTAATATTTATGATTTTTGGAAAAATACAATTATATTTTCAAGATCAAATTTATTATCTTTGAAAAGTAATATATTTTCTGCTAAAATATCATCCCCATATACAATATCTTCTCGTGTTTGATTGGTACGCGGATTAAGGTGACATATTCAATTAAAAATCATCAACCATATTAGATCAATATCATTTCAAACTTGCCTTTGAATTCAAATTAAATAATAAATATTAAATTATATAAACCGAAAAATCCATACACACTTGACTGCTGGGCCCCCTTGCCACGGTGGTCAGGTCACTTGGTTCTCCCGCGATGCTCGCATGTGGGTCGTCTACGCTCCAGAAAACGGTGTCGTTTCCAAGTCTCAATTATTTCCAACACTTTTCTCCAAATCTCACCGAACGGTTTCTTTCACCTTCCGGTTTCTTCTTTTGATTTTTCTCGAGAAAATCTAGCTTTTTCCCCGAGAAACTCGTTTCTTCTCTGATTCACCAGTGGATTACTGGTATAACTTCACGAACGCAAACTGATGGATCGGAGGAGGGCAGGCAGCCCGGTGTTCGGCCGCCAGTGGAGCGACACATCGAACAGTACCGAATCATCATCTCCGGCGATGTCTCCAGCTCACCGGAAACAGCTAGGAGGCGTGGGAGGTTTCTCCACCGCCAAGCGGTCTCAGAACGTCGCCGCCAAAGCCGCGGCTCAGAGGTTGGCTAAGGTCATGGCGCTGCAGAACAAAGACAACGGAGACGACGACGAAGATGAAGAAGACGAGGACGAAGATCTGAGCCTCAGATTCGCTCCTACTTCCCTGAAACCTGCTCGTCGCGCACCTTCTTCTCTATCCTCCACTGGGAGCAACGGAGATAGTAACAAACCGCCGGCCGTTTCCTTCGCTCTCCGCAGCAACAGATCGCCTTCTCCTGCGGTGCTGTTTCTATAATTTAGCTCCAGATCAGTTTGATTTTTTTGATTTTTGATTATTTGATTATGGTTATGAGGTTTCTTTTTTTGGTTTTATGGTTTTTATTAGTTAGGGAGGAACTTCGTTGAGCAAGTGCCTTCGGTGCGTTCTGCTTCAGCCGGTAGGCCGTCGTCGATATCTGCTAGATCCACAACTCCGACTCCGACTCCGACTCCTAATCTAATGCCTCCAAGCAGGGTGTCGGTGAAAGCTCCCAACTCTATTCCTCCACTTGATCCTCCTACTAGGAACCGAGATAAAAGGTTCTTCGCTGATTTACCGTCGGTAAATTCTAAAGAAAAGGGTGACCACCGGGAAGCTTCAGCTCTCCGTGATGAAGTATGTGATGTTGTTTCTTTTAGCCTTTTTGGTATCTCATCAATTTAATCTGAGGCTGATTAAATTTTAACTGCAGCTGGATATGCTACAAGAGGAGAATGAGATTGTATTGGAGAAGGTTCGAACTTACTTTTTAAATAATAAAGCTGTTCACCTCCGTTGTGCATAACATTCGCTCTTGATTACATACAGCTTCGCCGTGCAGAGGAAAAAAGGGCGGAAGCAGAAGCTAGGGCTAAGGAGCTTGAGAAACAGGTTTTGGTTGCATCTCTTTGTTGACAATATTTATTGGACTCAAGTCAGCAATCGTTATCTTGTTGATACAACCTTCTGCCTTGTTGCGTTATCAATTTCTTAGGAGAGGACGTAAATAGTTACCTAATATCTAGATTGAGATGTTGAGTCTATACAAATGCTATTAACTTACTCTGACTTATATCTTGTATAAGCAAAGGCTTAGTGAAAATATAGGTGGCGATGCAGATTATTTTTAGATAAATCATATACAGTATATACAAACGATCTATTCTCGTGTGTTTAACACTTGCAGTTTCAGTGATTTGCATATTTATTTTCTTCAAATCGCATGTTCTCTAGTATTGGCAGTTGTGCACGGTTTCATTTGTTTTATCTTTTTCTCCCCAAAAGGTTGCTTCTCTTGGTGAGGGAGTGTCTCTGGAGGCAAAACTGTTAAGCAGGTAAAAGCTTGTGCCTTCTTTTGCTTCTCTTTATGTTTCTCTTTTCCAGAATCATGGGTGGTACTTATGATCGCTGATGTTAATTTTTGTATTTCTGTAGGAAGGAAGCAGCATTGCGTCAAAGAGAGGTTGGTGTGAACATAAATAACGTACCTTTTATTTTATTCTTCGCTGAGATATAGTCTTCTCTTTTTTTTCTCCATCATTCTGATCGTAGATCAAAGTCCTAGGTCTACGCTTTATGTAAAAGAAATACAATTTAAGCTGTGGAAGAAAATTGTACCTGTTACAGGCTACTCTAAATGCTGCTAAACAGAAAAACAATGGGAAGTCTGATGAACTTATTTCTCTACGTTCAGAACTTGAGGTAATACACTGGGGTATTGGTTTCGTTTGATGCATCATTTTAATTTGCATGATGAAAACCTTGTCTTATTCTTGTCTGCTATGTTCAGAGCTTGAAAGACGAGGCTACTACCGCTGCAGAACGGCTTCAAGAAGCAGAGTCCGAAGCGAAATCTCTTCGCACAATGACTCAGAGGATGATTTTAACACAGGATGAAATGGTTTGTCAAGAAAGCCTAGGTCTGCTTATCAATCAATCATTTCATAGCATTCTGAATTTGTGAATTATTGACACATATAGGAAGAAGTAGTCCTGAAGAGATGTTGGCTTGCGCGATATTGGGGTTTGGCTGTGCAATACGGTAGGTGATTTATCCATTTATAAACACAAGAGTTCACTTTGAACTAAAATAATAATCTCATATTACATTTTTCACATATTTATGGCTTGGTAAGTTGTACATCTAGTTTATCTGATATGTGCTTTTTCCAATTGTATCCTTTTGTAGACATTTTTGCGGATATAGCACTATCCAGGCATGAGCACTGGTCGGCGTTGGCTCCTCTTCCATTTGAGCTTGTCACCTCTGCAGCACAGAAGGCCAAGGATTTATCTTGGGATAAAGGCTCGTCTTTAACTATTAAAGTATCCCTTGCTTATTGTTGTTCGCAAAAAAAATATATTGACCAACCTATTAATAAATCAGGTGGGAATGATCGGAGTAGAGCTGCTAGAGATTTGAGTGATCTAACTGGAGAAGGAAATATTGAAACTATGCTTTCAGTTGAGATGGGTTTGAGAGAGCTAGCATCATTGAAGGTGTCCACTCTTGTTTCTGAGTTACCTTTAAATATAGATCGTTAAAGACAATTTTTAGAATCTTCTTCTCTGTTTTAAAATTCAGGTTGAGGATGCTATCGTTCTTGCATTTGCCCAGCAGAGAAAACCAAGTTTGATACGTCAAACTGTTTCTGGTATGTATGGAATTACGAGCTTTTGGCACAATAATGTATGCTACACGTTTTGTCCGCTTCTGTTCTTAAAATATCAGAACGGTGGATGGGCATTCTGTTCTCTAGCACACGTATAAGCTCTTATAGTGAATATGCACCTATATCTGTTCAAAAGTTATTATTGTTCAGTAATGGCATGTATCTGGTCACATCCAGATGAATACGATATATTTTGGCATCCTGCATAGCTAAAAGCAAATGTGATATTTTTTTTCATATATCTTACAGATCCCAAAGGTCATGGAGAATCCAGATTTGTAGATGCATATGGTAAGGAAAAAAACTTTCAGGTTCTTCTGTTTACCACCTTTATGTAGAGGTTTTTGGGGGCTCGAACCTACCCTCACCATTGGATGTTGATAGTGCATGAGTTGTTGATCTAGTAGAGAAAGTGGTCGAGAAAAAAGAACTTGAAGACACTGGCCGGTTTAGAGATAGGACCATAAATGCCATCTGTGGTTTTCAATGTTAAATATTTTTACAATAATTCCATGTTCAAATGCAGAATTGGGTGAGGCGGAACAAGAAGATGTTGCCTTTAAGCAGGTACTTTCTCATCATCATATATACTTATTTTTGAGCTGACACTAGACAGTTTCCTCCATATTGCATGCCTTTTGTTCTGCTAATTGTTACACTAGCCATGATCAACCTGCATTATTCATGACAGAAAACCATATCAAACCAAAAGTAGGCACACCTCAACATCAGTTACTATGGTCTTGATTGCTACAATAGAACATACACGAGTATCAAATCAAAATATGTGTTTTGATTGCTACAATTAAATAATGCAGGCATGGCTGATGTACTTCTGGGGCAGAGCAAAGTTACTGGGTGTGGAAGAAGACATCGCAGAAGAACGTGTGCAGCTATGGATCAGCCGTAGCAACGGGAAATCAACTACTTCTCACGATTCCTTAGATGGTAAAATCACACCTAAAGCCATTTCGTTTCCATGACTGGTTTGATCCATAATGATGAAACTAAAGTGTTTCAATTTTGCGTGTCTTTCTTCAGTGGAAAGAGGATTGATAGAGCTGAGGAAACTGGGAATAGAGCAACAGTTATGGGAAGCTTCCAGAAGAGAAATTGAACAGCTTTCATCTCCTACTTCTTCTCCTTCCAATCACGATCTCGATGCTGATCCATAGTTCCTCTCTTTCGTATATGAAATTTTCGGTTTGTATATTTATTCCTCTTCATGCAAGTTTCACGAAGAATCTGTGTTCTTTATCTTCGCTTTTTCTCACACTTAGACTGTGTAAGCTTTGGTACTCTTGTATTCGCAATTCAAGTTCAGCAAGCTTTGGTTAAAGAAAATAACACTGCAATTAAACTCAGATTCAGCTCTAACCATGTTATTCATTTATTTTTTGTGTTGAGGGGAAGCTCTCCATGGTTCACGAGCAATCAATATCCAGAAACAATTTAAAAGTACAAAAACTAATCAAATGAGACGGTTCAACAACACTTCAAAGACAACATAGAAGAAAAATCAAATCTCTCTCTAGAACTCTCCTCTTCCCTTCTACAAGACAGGAATTGGATCCTCCATGGCTTCTTCAGCAACAAAACCGTCACCACTTCCATTCTTACCATTCAACACAACCACACTTCCTTCAGCATCAACATCAACAATCACAGAATCTCCATCTTTAATCTCCCTCGAAAGCATCTTCTCCGCCATGCTATCTTCCAAAAGCCTCATTATCGCTCTTCTCAGCGGCCTCGCACCGTAACTCGGGTCAAACCCTTCATCCACCACTCTCTCCTTAAACCTCTCGGTCACCTGAAGCTCAATCTCCTTGTCCTTAAGCCTCACCACCACTTCTTTAAGCATTATATCAGCAATCTCCTTCACTTCAAGCTTCGTCAACTGTCTGAAAACAATCATCTCATCTAACCTGTTCAAGAACTCAGGTCTGAAATACTGTTTCAGTTCCTCAGTCACCAAGCTCTTGATCCTGTTGTAGCTGCTGTCTTTCTCGTCGTAGTCAAGATCAAACCCGATTCTTCTACCACCCTTTTCAATCACGCTGCTTCCTACGTTCGATGTCATGATAAGTAGCGTGTTCTTGAAATCAACGGTTCTCCCTTTGCTGTCAGTTAGTCTCCCGTCTTCTAGGATCTGAAGCATCATGTTGAAAACATCAGGGTGAGCTTTCTCGATTTCGTCGAAGAGGACAAGCGTGTAAGGCCTGCGTCGAACCGCCTCGGTTAGCTGACCACCTTCCGTGTATCCTACGTAACCAGGAGGCGAACCGATGAGTTTCGAAACAGTGTGACGTTCCATGAACTCACTCATGTCGAGACGGATCATCGCTTCCTCTGAACCGAAGTAGTAAGCAGCCAAGGCTTTGGCAAGCTCTGATTTCCCCACACCGGTTGGACCAGAGAAGATGAAACTCGCTATGGGGCGGTTCGGGTTCTTGAGTCCAACACGTGCACGTCTGATGGCCCTGCTGATAGCTTTGACGGCTTCGTCTTGGCCAATGACTCTTGTGTGAAGGGTCTGCTCCATCTTGAGAAGACGGCTAGACTCATCGGAGGAGACTTTCTCTACCGGGATTCCTGTCCAGGTGGAGACGATGTGCTGGATGTCGGATTCGGTGACAGTAGGTCCTCCTTCTTCGCCAGCTTCGGTCTCGGCTTTGTTCACTTCTTTGCCTTTGGCTAAAACAGCAGCTATCTCGGCTCTAAGCTCTATTTCTCGGTCACGGTGAGAACCAGCCTGTCGTGAGAAGAAACACTCAGTGACTTGTAAAAAACACTAATCTTGGATTTGATCTACATTAAGAAAAACTCTAGGACGATACCTTCTCAAAGTCTTGGCCTCTTACAGCTTCATTCTTCTCCTTAGTGATCTGTCTGAGTTGCCTTTCAAGCTCTCTAGCTTCCTCAGGGACCTAAAACAAAACAAAAATTTCCATTCTCAATCAGTCAGCTCCAACAGATATAAGTGACAGTTACTCTGATAATGCAAGAAACATTAAAACACTAACCTGAGCGTGACGTAGCCTAACCCGAGATCCAGCTTCATCAATCAAGTCAATGGCTTTGTCGGGAAGAAACCGATCACTGTCCTCCATTCAAGAGAAGAGATTGGGTTGAGAAATGGGTCTAAGATACTGACAAAAAAATGTTTTTGTGTGTTGGTGAAAGACAAAGTTACCTGATGTACTGATGTGACAACTGCGCAGCAGCAACCAAAGCTTCATCAGTGTATCGGAGCTTGTGGTGGATCTCATATCGCTCACGAAGACCGTGCAAGATCTGAATAGCTTCGTCTACAGTTGGTTCAGGTACTTTGACAGGCTGGAAACGTCTCTCCAACGCAGGATCTTTCTCAATGTGCTTCCTGTACTCATCCAATGTTGTTGCACCAATACACTATAATAAAAAAATAAACCTTGAGTTTCTGGTTCGGTTAAATTTACATTTTAATGAACCAGAAGTGAGAGAACTTACCTGCAATTCACCTCTTGCAAGAGCTGGCTTTAAGATGTTAGCAGCATCAATGGCGCCCTCAGCGGCTCCTGCACCGATCAGTGTGTGCACTTCATCAATAAACAGAATAATGTCATCACTTTGTCTGATCTCCTCCATAAGCTTCTTCAATCTCTCTTCAAACTCTCCACGGTACTTCGTTCCAGCCACTAGAAGACCCATGTCAAGGGTTATAACCTGGACCAAACAAAATGTAAGAGAGAGGTCTCCACTACTTGCACTTTTCTCATTATCCAATACTTACAGTCTTTCCCTCAATTGTTTCAGGAACATCTCCACTGGCAATCCTCTGTGCAAGTCCTTCAGCTATTGCTGTCTTACCAACTCCAGGTTCTCCAATAAGACATGGATTGTTCTTGGTTCTTCGAGCCAAGATCTGGACCACTCTTTCAATCTGTGGCTGCCTTCCAACAACCGGATCAAGTTTACCCTGAGAAAGAAAAAAACTCAGTCCTGCAATCTTATTAACATGACACCTTCTTCAAGATGGGTAAAAGCTAATTTTTATTACCTCTTCAGCTAGTTTAGTTAAGTTGGTCCCATACTCTTCTAGTGTTGGCATTTTGCTGTTTCCGCTAGATCCTCCACCCACACTTGCCGTCACTTCATTGTTTTCTCCCACCATACGTATAACCTGAAAAGAAATAAATATATATATCAAGAAACTGTTTCGTAAGAGACATAAACATGATTATGAGGATTCAGAATCAATTAACCTGTGTCCGGATGTTGCTAGAATCTACACCCAAATTCTCAAGGACACGAGCTGCAACACCTTCCCCTTCACGGAGAAGTCCAAGCAGAAGATGCTCTGACCCAATATAGTTATGCCCTAAACGTCAAAGAACAACAAGATGTCAAGCTAATGTATTAATGCACAACGTATATGAAGCAAAATGAGATCCTTTACCAAGTTGTCGAGCTTCCTCTAGTGACAGCTCCAAGACACGCTTTGCACGAGGAGTAAACGGGATCTCCACAGCCACAAACCCACTCCCTCTCCCAATGATCTTCTCCACCTCCACACGAGAATCTTTAAGATTGATCCCCATGGACTTAAGAACCTTTGCAGCGATGCCGGTCCCTTCCCCAATCAGCCCCAACAGTATCTGCTCGGTGCCAACAAAGTTATGGCCAAGTCTCCGAGCTTCCTCTTGAGACAGCATTATGACCTTGATCGCCTTCTCGGTAAACCGCTCAAACATGGCTTTCGTCACACCTCGGCTACCCCTCCCTTTCCGTGACGAGATTTGGAGGTTAGCCTTGCCGAAAAAGTCTTGGCTCGGCCTTGCCACGCGGTCCAGTGCGTTGGAAGACCTTAAACCGGAGAAGGACTGGATACTCAAAACGGATGTTTGAGAAGTGTGCATCATCATCTTCACGCATCTTCTTGGTTTTCTGTGGTCTTCCGAGTGGAAGTCTCGTCCGGGAGCAAGCAAAGAACGGGATGTAGGATTAGCCAAGAGCCTAGCCATAGTGAAAGAGTTGGAGGCTGCATTTGGGTAATAATGGTAATAAAGTCGTTAGTTCTAGGTCTATATAATAATAGGGTAAGGCCAGAAGAAAAGATAACAACACATGAAAAACAAGTAAGCTACAAGGTAATCAAAAGGCTTTGTGTTCACTTAATACTAAACCTAAATGGAAGACGAGAAAAGATGCCAAATCCAACAAAGTGTGTTAATATGTTCTTTGAATCATCTATGGGTTATTGTCGAGTACATGAGCAGCAAGTCAAAGGGTTATCATTTTGGATAAAGCCACTCATCATCTTGAACAACGTTTATAGAAATGAACTCAGGTAACATAAAATAGCAGAAGAGTCTCACAAAGCTTGAACCTTTTGGGTTTCTTATCTCCAAAGCCAACCAAAACAGCAAAGTCTCTTCCACTACCAAAGTATTCAGATTTATTTTTTGAACAAATCGATTCAAACAACCCTAATCTCTAAAGTCAGCATTTTTTTTTCTCAAATCAATACAAGCAAGCAAATGAGGAGTAGCCAGATTCCTAGAGCTCAAAATGAAACCACTAACAAATAGAAAACTCCACCTTAAAGGTTCACATAGAAGAAGAAAGACGGAAGCTTTTTCAGTTAAAAACACAAAACCCACATCAGAAAAAAGGAAAGGAAGAGTGAGAGTGTAGCAAGGGAAAGGGTTTAGGTTAAACCTGTCGACTACGCCTTTGGATTTTGGATGGAGAAAGCGAGAGAGAAAGCGAGAGAGACTCTTTTAATGGTCGGCCCGTGTGGGGGAAAGAGATAGGAAGCGAAGAAGAAAGACGAAACAAAAAGTGATTTCTTTCTTTCCTTTTTATCAATCTCTCTCGTAGTCTGCACGCATCGCCGCCGTTGATATCATCATCGTCCACCTATCGAAGTTACATATCCACCGTTAGATTTCTCTTTTAAGTGTTTTCCACCGTCAGATTCATTTGCTCTTTGTATGTCAACCAACCCCCAATAATGATAATCTCTCGGTCTGAAGGATAAGGGTTTTGTGTTGAGCGAGACCGGTTTTTTCCGGTTCACAATCAAAATCCAATTACATAACTAAACCAAATAAAACCGATCATTGTTTTCATATCTACTTTCTTTGGGTAGAGAGAGAGATTGAGTAACGGTGTCGTCCGAGTTGAACCTTCTTAGATGCTAAAAAAGAGTATCCATTTTCTTTTTAGGTGTCCAGTGTTGAAACGACTCGTCTTACCAGCTTGGAACAGAATAAAGAAGACTGGGATATGTAAAGCCATAAGGATATGGAAAGATCTCGAGTCACTAACAATGCCTAGCATCGCAAACCCTCCTTACCTCTTAGCAGAGATCGCCAAGAACTGCAAGAACTTCAAGGAGTTAAAGATCATGGGTGGGTCCGTTCGAGATCTTCTTTGCATACACCCTCATCACTTGCCTCCCTAACCTCAAAACGCTCAGCCTTAGATGCTCTGCGATAAAGAGGGAAGCACTGATCATAATCCTTGACGGGAACATATCGCACTCTGGAGTACAGTGTGTGGCAGCCGCAGCAGAGAGTGATCGTTAGATAGCTCGATGAGGTGATACTTGAGAAAGCTTCGAGGTTGAAGAGGTTCTTGATTTGTATGGAGCATGAGACTTGTGTGATGTGTCAGAGGACTGAGAATGATGAAGGGATTGTGACGTGGTATATATGTTTGAAGAAGATGAGTGGAAGGTTGATGAAGTGAGCTCTCTTTATCTTTAATGTTTTTCTTTTCTTACAGTCTTACCTGTCAAGACTTCACTACATCTCTCAATGTTTTGTGTGTTTCTTTTTTTTTTGAACTTAGCTTATGTTTTGTGTGTTTCTTTTGTGTCTTGTTTTTGATTTGAACAATTATTGTGATAATTCAAGAACTGATGCATTCAGTAACCTGCTTCCGGATGTGAGTGAGAAATCAAGAAAAGACTAGGCAAATATATTTTTTCTGTTTAGTTTTGTTTTTTTAGTTTATGCATATATTACGTAAAACTATTAAATAATCTTATACGGAGTATTATAGTTTTCAAGTTATTTAAGTATGAAATAAAAATATTCAAGATTAAAATGATCATTTCATAAATAAATGAAAAAAAATTAACTCCAAAACCGAATAATTGGTAGGATTGTACTCTATAAATAAAATAACGCTAACTATTATTTTATTTTAGGATTGAATATGAAATGAAATTAAAAAAAAAAATTTACACCAAAATAAAGTAGAATAAAATATAGAGTGAAATTAGAGATGTCGTAACTTACCATACACCGAAAATGGTCTCACAAGATTAGATTTACTTTGAAGAATTTTTTTTTTTGTAAAATATTAAATTGATTATACCAAGATTTTTTATTTGCGACAGAGATTACATTTTCGGTAAAATGCTAAATTGATTATAAGAAATTGTTCTCTTACAACTTATGGCACAATGCTGAGAGCATCAGCCAATCAGAGAGTTACGATGTTTTGATACATTTACAGAGACGTGTTAAGCTAATGATCTTAAGAACATTCTTTCTATGGAGACAATAATAAAACTATGATCCATCTCTAAACAAATCGGTATACTGAAAACTAGATTTTAAAATTAATAAATTTCATATTGAGTATATATTTTTATAATCTCATATATATACTAAACAAATTCCTATTGTTATTGGTTAGAAAATAAGCCAAGTAAGTTTGGTTGAAACACATGTTTTAAATTTAATAAAACAAAGAGAAAGATAATAGTCACATTTTGTTTTGTTATCAACTACTTCTCACCTACTACTTTACTACCACTCTCGTAACTCTTCTCAAGGCCGGCAAGAACGGCACCGCTTTTTAAGATCAAGCCACCATTTGTTAGGTGTAACAATGTTGTTAAAAACGTTTAGGAATCTATAAGATCACGTACAATAAGTTTTAGATTATTAAACGAAGAAAAAAAAACATTTTCCAGCTGTCTTCGTTGAAAATCAACGGTCATTTATGACAGCTCTGTTTTTAATATTTGTTGCGTCATTGACCATCTATGTTATTTAACACTTACACTACTAAATTATGTTTAATTCTCGATTTATATTTTATAGAGAATAATTATAGATTAAGAGGAAACTATTATTATTTTTCCTTCTAATAAAAAGACAAAAGCGTTACGGACTGGTTGGCTCTCTAAGCAGTGACCACCGATTATCTCTCTCTCTATCTCTCTACTCTCTCTCCTTTAATCATGGTGGTTGAACTATGGGAGACGGTCAAGGAAACAATCACAGCTTACACCGGACTCTCTCCGGCTGCCTTTTTCACCGTCTTGGCTCTCGCTTTCGCCGTCTACCAAGTCGTCTCCGGTTTCTTCGTCTCCCCCGAGGAACACCGTCCTCGTTCAACGGAGGATTACCCTCAGCCTGAGCCCCTTCCGCCTCCGGTTCAGCTCGGAGAAATCACGGAGGAGGAGCTCAAGCAGTACGACGGCTCCGATCCCAAAAACCCCCTTCTCATGGCCATCAAAGGCCAGATCTACGATGTTTCCCAGAGCAGGTTTACTCTCTTTCTTTTTGATGAGTTAATCATGTGGTTGTTCTTTTTTTTCATAAAGCTGATGACTTTTGGTAGTTTTTGTTGGTCCTTGACTTGGTGTGAGCTTAGCTTAGTATGTATGTGAATATTCACTCCTTTGTTTCAGAGTGCTTTGCAGTTTGTTTGTTTTTTCTCATTGCTTTTCTTTCTTGTATTCGAGTTTAGCTTAAAGATCCCTACTTTTTACCTGTACTGGGAGAATCTATATTATGAAAAAAAAAAAAAGAACATACAAAAGGTTTGGCTTTTATTTATCCACATTAGCCTAGTTCCATGACTTTTTTTTATGATAAAGTTTGAGTTTTGAGATAGCCCGGCTCATAGTTCATCATCTGGACTAACTACATATCTTATATCAAACATATTCACATGCCCTAAAGTGTAGGGTCACTCTTCTTCTCTTTACTGAGATGACGTCTGTTAAATTTTTCTGCAGGATGTTCTATGGACCAGGTGGACCATACGCTCTGTTTGCGGGGAAAGATGCGAGCCGAGCTCTTGCTAAGATGTCCTTTGAGGAATCCGATTTGACCGGAGACATCTCGGGACTAGGTCCATTTGAGCTAGATGCGTTACAAGACTGGGAGTACAAGTTCATGAGCAAGTATGTCAAAGTCGGGACCATTCAGAAGAGTGATGGAGAAGGCAAAGAAAGTACCACAGACTCGGAACCTGCTACAAACACCGGGGAAGAAGCTCCCGCGGTTACCCACGGTGAGACTTCTGCAAGCATAGAAGAGAAAACGGAAGAAACCACGGAGAAGAAGGATGTTGCAAATGGTGATGCTGCAAAGGAGGACTAAAGGCAATGAAGCAGCGCTTTCTCGGTGAAGATTTTTTTCAGGGTTTTATGAGAGTCGTACTCGTATATATAGCTTTAAGTTGGAAGAACCAAACTCAATCAAATAAAAAAAAATGTGTAAGACTTTTTATCTTTGTGGATCTTATGACATCTAAATCTCTTTATGAAAAAGCTTCAACTACATTATTCTGCGGTGATGTATCGATTATTTATTTTCTCTATCAAAAGATGAAAAATAATTATAACTTCGTATCTGGATTTTGGTTCTTTAGCTCCTTGCCTCGAGTTCTCTTGTTTGGTTGGGATATCGTCTTCCCCCTTGGCGTGAAAAGGTCGTGGCATTTCTGACGAAACACAGCAGGGCATCCAGGAATAATATGTACTCTTGTCTTGCCTGGTTATGATGTCCTGGAGTTGAAGGTAGTATGTGCATCGTGAAATGCGAACTTAGACAAGTGGATCGAAGAAGTTAGCGTGGTTAATAGTCACAACCTCCCAATATTTGGTGTGCTGAATGCTAAAGGATAGGATACAAGGACTACGATAGTTGAGTTGCATTGTGATCACCTTGATGGCACACTAACTAACAACTAATGTTTACTATTCAGAGCAAAGATAGTAAGCGTCTACGAGCAAAAATAGATTAAACAAAATGTTAAGTTTTTACAGTCTAAGCCAGTTCCAATTGGTAACTATCAAAAAAAAAAAGTTTCTACAGTCTATAAATCAAAGAAAAAAAATACTAACAATGTACACAGTTGTAACTAATTTAATATAGCGTTCAGTGTATGTAATAGGCAGCTAACTAAAAAAAAAAATTCGAACAGTGAAATAGCTTCATCCAATTGAAAAATGGTTATTATACAGAAACCAGGAACTGAACCAAAACCGGTTTAGAGATAAATCTTGAACTATATGATGTTGGGCCCACTCGAAAGCAGGACCCTCCAAAAATAGGCGTATGCCACTTGGGCGTGGAGAGCACACGGTATTCTTTAGTAAAAGGCGAAAGAATAGTTCGCTTTGTGCTCACCACATGGCTGCGTGAATCGAAAAGTTAGCAAGAGATGTTTATTTCTAGTGCGAGCTTCTGCTGCACAGTTCTCCCACTTTACCGATGTGGGACTCTCAAAAGAAAGACTGCATACTCTTGGTGGGCTTTAATGAACCACAAATAATTTTGGGCTTTACGTTGGATTAAAAAGCTTGTGGTCAAGCCTATGGCTGATCGGTATCAAAGATATAAATGTGACCCCTCCTCTTGCGTTTGGTCTCCATTTATTTTTCTGCTCTCATTGGTGTTTGGTGTCACCACCTGGATAATTTACCTACTCTCCATTTCTTCAGTGAAATAATCTTATTTTGTACGTTAATCTATAAATATTTTCAAAAGGATAATTTACATACTCTCCATTTCTCCAGTGACATTTTCCTGAATTAAGCAATGTTGTTTGTTTTGCAGTTTCTATTTTTAAAGAGAGGTTCAAACTATTATCAGTGATGTTTCCTTTTGTGTTAAACTGATAAGTTTAAGTAAACAAGAGAGCTCATACGAAACAATATGGAATCAAATGCCTCCCCAAGTTCCTGAAAGAAATCAAGCTTTGAAGAACATGTATACCCGTTTACCCTGGAGACTAGTGAACTTTAAAAAATGTTGAATATATATTTAGATATGGAAGAAGAACTAATATGAATTTAAATACTGTGTTTTGGCTAAGTTCATTGTCTGACAAGAAAGTTAAGACAGTGGCGGAGCCACATTATGTTGAGGGGGGGTCAGTTGACCCCTATTACTTTTTTTTTTTTTGATATCTCTGGTGTCTGGGCAGCCACTTTCCCAAATATCCCCCGAAGAGGTCCAGCGCCCCAGCAGTAAAGATGTTAAATTGCTGTGGCCGGGTTTCGAAGCTGGGTGGCGAGCACCTCAGCGACCCCTATTACTTTTATAGAAAAAAAAAATTTAGCTTAGGTACATTGTTTCTTTTTGGATCATTTGGTTAAAATAGCTTACTTTGACCCCATGTCACATGTTCTAAACTTTTCATTGACCCATTTAAAAGTTTTGACCCCTATAAGAGAGTGTGCTGGCTCCGCCACTGAGTTAAGACATCAAACACGACAAAAGGATCATTTCATAGATAAAGTTAAAGTTTGAGTTTTGAGCTAAATATCGTTTGTAGATAACCTGGTTCATAGTCATTATATTTACTACATATCTTATACTAAACATATTCACATTCCTCAATGTGTAGGTTTTCCAGTGTTCGCTCTACTTTTCTTACTGGTTCACATACTGACATGACGTCTGTTAAATTTTTCTGCAGGATGTTCTATGGACCAGGTGGACCATACGCTCTGTTTGCAGGGGAAGATGCAAGCCGAGCTCTTGCTAAGATGTCCTTCGAGGAAAACGATTTGACCGGAGACATCTCGGGTCTAGGTCCATTGGAGCTAGAGGCGTTACAAGACTGTCCTTGCCTCTAGTTCTCTTGTCTGGTCAGGACCTCGTCTTCCCCCTAGGCGTGAAAAGGTCGAGGCACTTCTGACAAAAACAGCAGAGCATCCAGGAGTAGTAGTGACTCTTGTCTTGCCGGGTTATGAAGGCCTGGAATTGAAAGTAGTATGAGCATCGTAAAACAACACTCGTGCGAACTTAGACAAGAGAGAATCTAAGTTAGCGTGGTCATACACAACCCAAACACATTGTCAGCCTAATAGAGGTAGACAATATATTTGGTTTGCTGAATGCTAAAGGATATGAATACAAGGACCGCGGCAATTGAGGTGCATTGTGATTATTTTTGATGGCACACTAACTAACAACTAATGTTTGCCACAATGTTCGATATGATAATTCATTAAAATTCCGAGCAAAGATAACAAACGTATTATACTAGCAAAAAATAGATAAAGAAGATCTTCAGTTTATACAGTCTATAATCAAAGAACAAATACTAAGAAGGTACACGATTGCGACTAATTAATATGATTGAAGCTTCCATTGGATATAGTAGCAAATTAAACATTCGTTCTCGAACAGTGAAAATTGAACATGGAACCAAATAATGTAAGGAAAGTGAAACAGATAAAAGAGTAGACTGAGCAAAGGTAGAGAGCGTAGTCAATGCTTTGCATACTATAGTGACTGCAGTAGTGAAAATGGTTAACCAAATTTCATTTCCGTAAACCACATAAATCGGAGAAATATAGCATAGACCAATTGAAACCGGTACCCAAAGCCAGCTACTTCACCGAGGCCGGTTTAGAGTTGATACAATAAAAACTGCAGTAGTGAAAATGGTTAACCAAATTGCATTTCCATAAACCACATAACTTAGAGAAATATAGCATAATACAACTGAAGCTGTTTATTTATCCCAAAGCCAGCAACTTGACCAAAGCCGGTTTAGAGTTAATACACTCGTTTGAGATGAAGCTTTAACTAAATGTTGTTGGGCCCACTCGAAAGCAGGACCCTCCAAAAATAGGCGTATGCCACTTAGTGTGGAGAGCACACGGTATTCTTTAGTAAAAGGCGAAAGAATAGTTCGCTTTGTGCTCACCACATGGCTGCGTGGTTTGTTAGCTGGGAAGGAGAGCTTTATTTATATGCTAGCTTCCGTTGCTCAGTTCTCCCACTTTACCGATGCGGGACTCTTTGACGAAATACTGATACTGATTTCATTTTAATATATTCTTGGTGGGCTTTGAATGACCAGAAATTAATCTGGGCTTTACATAAAATTATATGCGTATCATAAAATATTTTAAAAGTCGAGTTTTTATCAAAAGCTTGTGGTCAAGCCTAGGACTGCACAAAAAATCCAAATCAAAAGAACTGAACTGAACCGGTTCGAAAAGATAGCACCGACCAAAGCCGAACCAAAATTAATTAAATATCCGTACGAGTTCAAATTTTTGGTATTTAAAAAACCGAAACAGAACCCGATCCCAACCGAAATATTTTTGGTACCCGAATGTATCCAAAATAAATGTATATAACTAAATATATTAATTAATTTCAGATATAATGTATAGTAAAAACATCCAAAATTTATAAGATATTTTAAAGTTTTCCAAAATACTTGAAAATATGTATAAAATAGCTAAAGTATACTTAAAACACCAAAATACTTAAATATCTATTGATTTTCTATACAAATATTCAAAGAAAATCAATTATATGTTAATTTTAGGTATTTTGACATATATTTTTTGTATTTATATGTAATATATAATTTTTTAAAGATTAAAAAGTTTTAAAGTATATAATGAATTTTAAAATTTTAAAAAATAATTTAAATGGGTTATCCGAACCTAAACCGAACTCGCAAAGATCTGAACCAAATCTAAACCAAAATTTAGAAATACCCAAATGGGGTTGAAATTTTTAATCCTAAAAGCTCGAAACCCAAATATATCCGAACCGAACTCGAATGGATACCTGAACATCCACCTCTAATCAAGCCAAAGGCTATCAACTAATGTGACGACCCTTCTTTTTTTGTCTCCATGTATGTATCTTCTGTTCTCATTGGTGATTGGTAACACCACTGGTACACGCCCAACATGTCTGTACCCTTTCAATCAGGCGAACTTCGCCGAATATTCATTATTAGCTTCATGAATCTCATTCCCATATCCTAACGCACTTATATTTTGATAGTTCACCAAAAAGATAATAACTAATTAAAAATATAGGAAAAGGAATAGTATGCTAGAATTTTAGGGGTGGACAAAATATCCGTGAAATTTGATTTGTTTCGTTATTCGTTATAATTCGATCCGAAAAAATTTAAATATCCGTGTAATTGTACGAATCAAATCCAATACTAAAATTCAATATTTATTTAATAACCGTCAAACAAATAGTAAATCACAAACACTCATTTTAAAAAAATGGATATCTGATCTGATCCGTAATATACATATACATATATATGTATATATAAAATTATATATAATTTATATCTCGATTTTTAGTTATTTTATCCAATATCTCTTTTTTATTAGTTGAATGATAACTAATACTACTAGTTTACTGTAGACATACGTGACTATGGTAGTGAAACTGTAAACGATTGAATGAACATGTACATGTGTTACCATTCAGCTAAAAAATCATAGTAGAGAAAACGATATGGAATCTTGAACTAAAACAATAAAACTATGTAATTATTTTAAAATAATATACATCAAATAATTAATCCGCAGATAACGTCATTCAAGTGTCGGTTGCTTAGGTGTTTGCAGTGGAGGCATCAATTTTTTTATCAGTATTAATATATAGAGGCATTCTTTTTTTTCTTTTTTTTTTTAACACATATAGGGGCATTCTAAAAACAATTTTATGTTTTCTGTAGTTGAAGAATGAAGATACTACAAAAAGTGATAGTAATGACATGTTTATATCACCTTTCTAACATTTCATAAACTTATGTAGTAAATGCATTTTTACCATAATATGTATATAGAATTATCACATATAATTGCCACGATATTACATCATTTTCAGTTTTTTTGTTGAACTTGTATATAGCATTACACCAGAGAAGAATTGTATATAGCAAGGTGATAGCTAAATATTTTCTTTTCGATCATCAACATAAACAAATTCAATCAAGACTTTGCAATCAAATTGGAGACATATATGTGGCAATGTGAACAAAATAAGATCTAAATATGTAATATATGTTACCAAAATGACCATATTATATATGTCATCTTGCTAGCCTAATCACACCCCATTGTTACAGAAAAATATCAAGTCGCTTAAGTTAATGTTAAACTAATAAATTATTTCCGGTCAATAAGATGCGCGGATTCTATTGAATTTGAGTTTGTATGGTGGCACAAGAACAAAACTAAAATAAATTTTTATTATACTAAATGTCACTGTCAAACAATATTTTATTAATTTAATAAATTTGTAATTCAAACAAGTATCTATATTATAATTGAAATATAAAGAACAAAAACAAAGCCAGTTCACCAATAGTTTCTGTTTGTTTTTTCATATCTTACAAGAGTTTTTATAGAGGAAGGCAAGTATGTGTTAGTTAAAGATTGCAAAGTCTTCTTCAACTCTATCCTTAAGAAAATAATACATCAAACAGTTGAATTCGAATATTTCTGTGCATAACCAATAAGAATAGTTCAAAGTTCTTTTTAAATTGAATTGAATGTTAAAATTATCCAAATCAAAGCTTTTGGTTTACATCAAATGCAAAATATAAAAGAATGCTAAACTAAAGAATGTATATCAACTGCATTAGCTGGTTGGTCTTGTACCAACTCAGAACTCAAGTCCTCACCATAATCGTAATTTTCTAATCTTTCTGATTGGAAGAAGCCTATTTCTAACTCTGTTATCATTGTGTTTGATCAATCTTATTGTCGTAGATGGATTTTCTCCATGTCTGTGCTGGTTCATTTCCCTCCAGATGGTATACATACGTTATAGTCTTATAGAGTATAGACTGGAACAGTTATCGTAAAATAAAAACATATATCTTAGAACGTGTTGAGTCTTCTTCCGATATGAGATAAATATAAGAATGTGCTGCCAGTTTGTCGTGAAATGCTCATTAAATATCTCTTTTGTCAGATTTTACCAGACTTGAGTAGAGAAACTGCATTTTTGATAAAAAAAAAAGGTTTTTCCTTTCTAATTGATCTCTGCATGGCGTCGGTGAATTACTGAAAATGTCAACTAATACATGTTAAGAAAACTGATCGACTAGTTTGCTACTCGTTTTGTAAACCGTCTCAATTTTATGAAAATCAATTGAACTAATCAGTAGACCACTGAATCATCGGATCCGTCGGCTAATTATCTTGTAGATATTATTTTGATTTAGTAGAATAACATTAGCTATCGTTCGTTAATCGTTAATCCATTACGTACATCTAATGATAACTTTTATAATATCGGGTACTTTTGATAACATCTAATGATACTTTCTGTAACAATCAATCTAGTTATGTTACTACACAGTTTGGTCGTTTCAATAGCATTTGTTATGGTATCATTCAAATTAGACTGCCCATGTCGTCTCATGATTAACAATAAGATAAACAGAAAGAAAATTCAGAGGCTAATCAATTTTCTAATCAATTGCAAGCATTTATTTTTCGCAGATGAAAAATTAATTAGAAGTAACTAAATTACCCCACCAGCTACCCTAACGTAATTTGAAAAGGCAGGCAAAAGAATGACTAATTTATGAAGTTTATGTCTGATTTGGTAGAAACAATTATTTTGTATACTCAAATATTATTTAATTTAATTCAATACATTGTCGTATTGAAAATTATGACACTGAAATTCAAAAGGGTTTGGCTCCACCTAATAAAGATTTAGGTGCGGTGTTTCAAATGCTAGATATCATCTAATATAAAATATTTTCCGTCAATTGGATTCGAATCCCGGTCACTGGAGAATTAATATTTTGGTATAGCTAGAGATAGAGAAGAGAACCGACACGTGACAACACGTAATTAGTCTGAACCATTTCTGTGGAGCCAAGATACCTCTGTATAATTCAAAAACTCATTCAAAAAAATAATATAAAATATTGTTTTCAGAAAATATATATTTCTTTTCGTGTTGAACAAGCCCTCTTTCATATGAATAGTTCTACATAATTATGAATTAGATAACTCATTATTTATTGCTAATCTTTTTACTGTATTAAAAGAAAAACGTATCCTAAAAGCTGCCTATATATTTCCCCCACTTCGAACCACGTACAGTTTCAAAGATTGTCATCACCAATCTACATATATTTTATATACACTTCCTTTCAGTATTATACGTATATATTATATCTATAATATAAATTCAAGTAAATTACTTAAAAAAATGGTGTGTAAATCAGAAACATCAAACAGGAAATTAAACAAGGAGAGGCAAAGGAAGGGATTATGGTCACCGGAAGAAGATGAGAAGCTTAGGAGCCATGTGCTCAAATATGGCCATGTGTGCTGGAGCACTATTCCTATTCAAGCTGGTAAGTCTTAACTAATACTGTATCACATTATTTTCGGAGATAAGTAAAGAGTTATTAGGATAGGTTGTCTCGATATATTGCAACAAATATAAATAAATATTTTCCTTATAAGTAATTTTGGAATTTGATAAAGGACATGATCTAAACAAAATATTTAATTGGGTTTACGTAACTTAGGATTGCAGCGGAATGGGAAGAGTTGTAGACTAAGGTGGGTTAATTATTTAAGACCTGGACTTAAGAAGGGTGCGTTCACTAAAGAAGAAGAAGCCACACTTCTCTCACTCCATTCCATATTGGGTAACAAGTAAGTTCATTCAACTTTTGAAGTAATTGTTGGGATTGTGATAGCATATATTCAACTCTATATATTCAACTCGTACTAATAGAGTTAGATTTTTCTTTATATATTACACACTTTTTGTCTAATTATCCTATGTGGAACTTAATTTTATATTTCACATTCTCCCCTCCTCCCAAACTAGGGATCACATTCATCTTGTGTCTTACAACTGACTTTCCAAATCTTCTGATTTGATCTCTGTCACATACACTTCTCATTCCTAACTCATAGGATATACCATCCATCTCTCGAATGGTATTTACGTTTTTTTCCAGATTTTTGTCAATGCTCTGATACCAATTATTGGCATTATGAAAGCCTATATCCAACTCTATATTATCTGATTAGTACGATATTGTCCACTTTGGACCTTAAAAACTAGCTCGCATGAATTTACTTTTGGTTTCCATCCCAAAAAAACTTTGTAATAAACTTCTTTTTATATATTAGACATTTCTTGTTTAATTATCCGATATATTACTTAGTTTGATATTTCATTCTTGTTTAATTATCTGATATATTACTTAGTTTGATATTTCACTGTAATCACTGTACTTCAAAGTCAATTTGAAGTTACTTCTATACAAAAGAACAAAGAAAACTAAGTGAAGAAATAGGTTGAAACAATAGAAAATAATACTACTTTTGCCATCAAGAATTTTAAGAGTTAGGGTTTATGATTTATAGGGTTATTTCTTACTTGGGGCTTAAATTCTAAAATTTGATGTTTATATTTATGTTTGGTTAAATTTTTCAGAATAATATTGTATTTTTGTAATTTTGATATGAAACTGTATACTATTTTCCTGATTGTCTATATCTATGTTTGTTTTGCAAGATGGGCTCAGATATCAAAATATTTACCTGGAAGAACCGACAACGAGATCAAAAACTATTGGCATTCTTATCTAAAGAAGAGTGTACCATCCACAAAACATGAAACCACAAGAACCCCTCAAACACATTCCCCTCAAACACATTCAGTCACAAACTCAGTCAAGACCTTGGAAAGTACAACCGGGGGTTCTTCTTCCTTTATCAATGTGGGTGAATCATTTAGTACTAAAGTATTAAACTTTTCGCCTAGTGTCGTGTTCTCCGAATGGTTAGATCACAGTTTGGTTATGGATCAATCACATCAAAAATGTACTTATGTTCAAGAGCATACTGTACCGGAACAGAGGGAATTCGTTGGAACATTTGGCCAACGTTTTTACGAAAACAACAACTCGTTGGATGATTTCATACCAAACTCGGATTTTTTATTGGAGGACGAAATTGAGTTTTGTACTTCATTTTCAGACAGCTTTTTGGTCGACGCTCTTGCAAGTGAACAACGGTCAATGTGAATAAGAAGAGAGTCTATAGATGACGTTGGAGCAGTTAAGTGTTTAAATTACGTGCGTAGTAGCGAATAAAAGATTACATAGTTTTAAGTTAACTACTAAGCTGTATTTATTGTACATTATTGACATTCTAATTTGACATATAATAGAATCAATAAAGATCTTTTCTACTGAAATTCTTTAGCCACTAGGGTCAAACCGGGCAGGAAACTAAGAGAAGGCAATCGGAACGAAATCTCAAAATTGGGACGAAAATACTATAGAAGAGTAAACAAAATCAGTGCATTAAAATCTGAAACTTCAAGATAAAAGGGTAACAACAGAGTTTAGGTCTATCAAGAAACATAAACTAGCATAACAAAAAACACTCTTAAGCGCCAGTGAAAGCCTTCTTTGCGAAAGCAGAAGCACCAGCTGGGATCACCTTCAACACATTGAACCTCACAGTCTTGGACAAAGGCCTGAAGTTTAGCAACAACAATAGGAAAAGAAAAAATATTAAATGAACCGCTCAAAAACCAAGAATTTACAGAGACATTTACGATGATCCAAAACAGAAGCATTACCTGCATTGTCCAATGATGACATGGTCTCCTTCCTTGACACGGAAGCACGGTGAGACATGAGCAGGGATGTTCGAATGCCTCTTTTCATACCTAACAAAAGAAAAAGTGCAATCCTTTGTTTAAAAAAACATCAATGTATAAAGTAATACCGACAAAGATCAAATTTATGTAAGAACCAAACCTCTGATACTTCTTGACAAAGTGAAGGTAGTTCCTTCGGACGATAATGGTCCTCTGCATTTTGGCAGAGTGGCAAGTACCCGCTAAGATACGACCTCTAATCGAAACAGTTCCAGTGAAGGGACATTTACTGTCGATGTAGGTTCCTGTTCCGTAGGAAAACAAAACACAAACACAATCGCTAAAGAACCTAACTTTAAGGATATAATAATTTGATCCCATATCAAAATCAGTGCCTATAAATCTATAGAAAGCAGACTGACTGATCTAATAATTAAAACAAACCTTGAATGGCATCACGAGGAGTCTTGAAGCCCAAGCCAATGTTCTTCACGAATCTGTTTCCACCCTTTCCAGGTCTCTTTCCCTTTCCAGATATCTTCGAGCTGATTAAACAAACCAATCATATAATATTTGAAAAATATTTAGATATCATAATGTATTGAGTGAAATCGATTGGTAAATTCACCTGAGGAAGACCTTTGGTTGCTTTAGGAAAGCTTTCTCAGTCTGGAAATGGAACACAAAGTAAAACCTAGTGAGAATCACCAAGCGTATAAGAGAGTAAGAGTGAAAGAAGATGGAATAACCTGTTCCGCCATGGCTGCTCTTCTGCTCCCGTGAAAGCTTTGAGGCAAGGATGTAGGCAGCGACGGCTAGAGAGCTTCACGAAAGAAAATAAACCCTAAAGTCGAGAAGAGTGTTTATATATTACCTGTGACAGTAGCACATCCATCACAACTTTATTGGGCCCTTATATTTGAGCTTTAATATTTTTCGGCCTGCTTGATGATTACGTTTTTAATAACAGGTTCTCTTTTACGTCTTTCAATAAGCCCATGTAACTATTGTGTCTATTGCGTTTTGAAATCTGATCGGATCTTGAACCGGTATACCCAATGATCTAAAATAAATTTGGTTTAGATTTTATTAAAATCTAATATTTTTTAAAATCTAATAAAATCCAGAAAAATCCACTAATACCGGTTGAATCAATATATAATTTTTATTTATTATTTTTATAGTTTTTACCTAAAGAAAATGAAATGAACGATGGTAGAGACTAGAGAGTACCAAAATTAGTTTTCTGATTGAGTGTTAGTTTATTTGTGTTACCAACAATTTATTAATGATGTTTTACTTTTAATTTGTTTTGGATTTGAAATTTAATTTTATTATTTATATTAGACAATTAAATATTTGTGATTTTTAAGTCTTGATATTTTTTGTTAGATGTCATAACTCTTAACTTGTTACAGAAAAAAAATCTAAACTATTTTTTGATGTTTTATATGTCAAATGAAAATAAAATATAAGAATTAATGTTAAGTATTTTCTTAATATCAGAATTATTATTTTATATTTTTAAAATATTTAGAAAATATTTAACTTTAGTTTCTGTATATTTATTTTCATAGCTAATATATTATTGTATAATAAAAATAATTTATTTATTGATCTACGGTTCACCGTTGGTCGTCCTAAGATCCAGTGATCCCGAAAATCATCTGGTTCAGTGTCTAGATCACTTGACCACCAGGCAATCACTTGTTTTAAAACATTGCCATTAGGAAAAATATACATGAGTCATATCACCCAAATCAAAATATTTAACCGGGCCATTGTATGTGGTATTTAAAGTGTAACTTTTTTTTATCAAAGAAAGTGTAACTAGATTATAATCAAGTATGAAAGTTAAAAATTTGTAACCATTAACCGTAAAATAAAATAGTTATAATTTAAAAAAACCTCATAACTGTAAAAATAAATCTTCCCATGCATTCTTTATTTTTATGTTCGATTATTCACTTTTTAAATTCGTTATGTACTGAGTAAAAATAAATCTTATGTATCCGTATTAACATCTTAACCACAATAATGGTAATCACGCTATGCACATTGCACCGGTTCGGACTAGAAACTAGTGCACAGCTTGGGCGGCCGATGTGGTTAATAATTAGAAGGGTCAAGTTCATCAAATAAAACGATAGCAGGTCGCCATGTTATGTTCATTTCTCCAGTAACAGTTCTCTCTCCCATCGGGTTAATGGTGATTGAAAATGAGTTTTTCTCCAAGGTCCAAAATTTAATCTGATGAAGGCATTGATCAATGTCTCTCGATGTTTTCCATCTCTTATTCTTTTCTCTTGTTGTGAAAAAAATTATTTGTGGCAGATTGAAAAGAGTTTTGTCTTCTTTTCAATTTGTTATTGCAATCTCTAGTGTGGAATCTGTAACCATGGCTGATAACGAGAAATCTGATCTAATTATGTTGAAGCAAGGATCAAAAGGTAAGGAATTTATCTTTAACGGTTTTGCTTTGGAAAAAATTACCATGGAAGCTACTATGGTGCGTAATTTTTATGGAAATAGAAATTCAACATGTTCATTGGTGGAGTTTCAATAGAGATACAATTTTTTATTGTATGGTGATGTTTTTAAAATCGTTGAAAAATTGGCAGATTCAGTTACTAGTTCTTTCAGAAAATTATTAAATTAGATTATTTTCAATAATTATCTATAGATCTTATTTGGAATTTGACCAATGTTATATAACAGAAAATACTGCAAAGAAGAATTTGAAATTTCATAAAAAAAATGATATCGAGACAGATATGGTGTTACATGAAGAGAAGCAAGATGGTTTCTTCGTATTTTAGTATTTGTATTGTAATTTTCTAGAATCTTTGTGATTGGTACAACACAATTTATTTGTAAAGCACTAAATTCACAGTAATCAAGCTTTAGTGACTTTTTAAAAATCACAGCTCCGGAAATAATCTACAGCTGTGTAAGTGCTTTCTGGAACCAAATATTCAAATCATTTTTTTAGCTTTCCATAAAATCTACAGCAATAAAATCTAAAGCCAAAGCAAAAAGTCTACAACTTTTTTTTACATCAAAAATTTTAAACTTACTGCCATTACCAATCGAACCCTTAACTTTTCATTTGGTTGTGTTTTATCATTTTTTATATTTCTATTCGAATTGTATGGGTCTAATCTTTGTCAATGTTTTCAGATAACTTTTTTTCTTTTAATAATCAGTGCGCCAAACACTTTTGTATGCTTCAAATGTTTAGCCATGCATATTTATGCCTATTATCCATGGTAGTAGAAAAAAAACAGAAATTAATAATTGGGAATTTTTATTACAATTCATTTAAGAAGCCTTTCAAGGAAAAAAAGAAAGAAAAGGTGTAGAAATTACAAATGAGCGTACTCTACCCAAAATATAGCGAGACGTTACTTTAAGAGCGTACTAGATTTTGATCCGCGTTTCGAAAGCGCGGATATTATTTTTCACTTTATGAAATATATTATTTGTTTGTAATTATTGAGTTTATTTATTTTAATAAAATTTTCTTTATAATAAATTCAACATATAGAGTGTCTCTGGTAAACTATGTATTTCTTTAGTTTTATTTTATTCGCTTTTCAATCAACATATTTATTTGGTTTGTTGTTTAAATAAATTATTATAGACTTTGATCTTTGCACCTCCTCGGATGTATATTTTTAAAAATATGATGATATTTGTTTTTCATGTAATTATTAGGGTTTGGCAAAATGAATCCGAGAAATAGAACTGATACCAATTCGTAAATATAGTACCAAACCTGAACATAAATTGATTAAATATTCGAATTATTCAAAATTTTGTTAGTTAGAGAACCGAATCGGATCCGAACCAAAGTATTCATGTACCTGAATTTATCTAAAAATAGATTTATATACTTATATATTAATTATTTTTATATTTAACGTATATAGAACATTAAGAATGATACTTTTAAATTGGTTTAAAATACTTGAAAATATATATAGATAGTAAAAAACAAATATCTGAAATAGTTAAAGTATACTCAAATCACCAAAAATACTTAAAATAATTATTGATTTCGTATCCAAAATTTTAAATGAAACCAATTGATATGTTAAGCTTAGGTATTCTGACATATGTTATTTAAATTTATAGGTAATATATTACTTTATTTATAGATTTTGAGAAATTTAAAATATATAGTGATTTAAAACTTTAAAAACAATTTAAATAGGTTATCCAAACTCAAACCAAACCCGCAAAGATCCGAATCAAACTCAAACAAAAATTTAGAAACATCCTAATAGGACTGAAATCTTTGATCTCGAAAACCCGAAACGCAAACCGATCAGAACCAAACCCGTATGGATGTCTGAAAACCCATCCTTAGTCATTATTATATATCGTATAATTTCATCATATAATTAATCGTATTTTATATGTACCATCATATAAGTAATCATATAATTATATAATTAATAGTATTTAATATGTATCATCATATAAATAATTACATATATTATATTTTAAAAACTTAATATGAAATATAAAAATCATAATTTGAGTTGGTATTTCAAATTGGGCTTTGTATTGTATTTTTCTTATATATATTGACAACATTCTTTTATAAGGGACTTAATAATTTAAGCCCATTATTTTTTCTGTTTAATACTATTATTTTTGTTTCCAAATAAATTATTTTTTTTAAAAAGCTTACAATCCATGTTTCCAAACACACCAAATTTTTTAATGCTCTTATCCAAGTATCCAAACACACCGAAATTGTACTTCAGCTTTAATAAGATAGATATAACTTACCATCTTGCCAAATTAAACCAGCACCAACCACATAAACCACAAAGAAATTTTTTCTTTCATTTCAAGTTAATGACAAGTGACAACCATTAAAGCAACATCAAAATCCACATAACTCAAAAGCATCCAAATAACTTTGTTGGGGCAGTTCCCGTGGCTCGGTACTTTGCAGCCATTTCCTCGGCCTTGAGAATCTCTTCCCCACGTTTAGCTTCGGTCATGGCTCTCTTCTCTTCAGCTTCTTTGTGAATTTGAGCTATTTTGTTCTTCATTTGCTCTGCGTACTCGGCCTTCTTCTTAATGAGTTGTTCCTGTTATCATTCCGATTTCAAGGGACTAAATTAGAAGAAATCTAACAAGTGTTATCATTTTATGTAATAAAATAAAAGAACAAAATATTACAGGTATAACGACTAATAATCCTGTTTACCTCGATCTTTTTTAGCTCAGCTTCCACAGATGCTTTCTTGCTGTTTTCCCAAGCTCCAACTGAAGAAAGCTCCTTCTGAGCTCTACGTCATATATATAAAGTTATCATGTTAGATTATATACATACGTAGAAAGAGAAATATTCGAGCTATTGCTTTCGGCTCTTTTGAATGTCAAAGAGAGGATCTATCCGTGGACTGTACCTCCAGCTGGGGTTAGGTCTGTGTCTTTAATAGACCCGGATTAAACATTTTTTCTCAAAAAAAAAGAGAAACAAAACAAAAGTTTCATAAATTTATTAAAGACCTTAGACTTCATTTGCTCTCTCTTCTTTTTTGCTCACAAAAAGAAGAACTCAATTATTTTTTTTGTTTGTAAAAAGGCATTCAAATTAAATTAAAATATTACATAGTAACCAGCCCAGTCACACAGTAAATTCATGGGCCTCGCCCAATATCTAATACAATAAAGTTGGGAAATCTGACTCCTTAGACTATCCACGACATCTTGGTGAGAGAGGCAAACGACTACACCTGTCGACACCACACTGGATTGTGTGTCTCACGCGTTCAGCCCACTCTCGGCATCTGCGTCCGTTGCGTCAACTACACGCGATTTGTGCTTTTGGAGACCGCTGAGGCCCACGAGGACTTCATCTTTTGTGGTCCACGTGTTATCTGGGTTCTTCGTTCTTCGTTCTTATTTGCCGTCCTCTTCACATACGAAACAGAAACGTCTCACAACCCCTTCAATCCGCCATTAATTCTGGGTTTTTCCCTTGAGTAATCAACCTCTTTCATTAAGATTTTGCTATCTGCTTCTTCGATTCCACTGAAACCGCCTGAATCTCCAACTATAAATATCAAACCTTCTAGCATGCGCAGTCGACCTCACACTGTATTTGAATCATTCTTCTCGGCGTCTCTTTCTCTCTCGCAAATCAAAAACCTCAACTGTCAAGTCCTCTTTTTCGATTCCCATAAACATTCTTCACGTTTCCTCAAGAGAAATTCTCTGCTATTTCGAGTTCTGTTACATGTTTAGATATATAACTTTATTATATCCTTTTAAATACATTTTATTCAACTCCACGTTCTGACGTCCGTTTGCTTCACATCTGTCTTTGTTATGGCTTCTATCTTCTAGCAAATGCCTCACAAATCTATGAGGAACTTTCCTGGGATTACTTTACAAGGTAAGAAACAAACAAAACTTTTCACAACTATTTTCAATGGAGTTTCCACAATTGTTGTCTTTCTCTGCAGGTTGTGGTCTCTGTATTATAAACGCATCTAATCATATACCTCAGAAACGTTGAGAAGCTTTTGAGTCAGAAAGATTCTACAAGTTGTTCCCAATTCTATTTAACAAGATCTCTGGTCCTGTCTTGATTCTTGTCTGAAGGGTAAAAGTACCTGAAGATGATTTCCAAGAAGTAGGTGATGGCGCTCTCTTTCCTTACAACTTCGAGATCAGACCACATTAGGATAAATCTCAGCTCTTGACCTGGAAGAATCGCTAAGAAGATGACATGAAGATGGTTCAGTTTAAAAACAACAAGAACGCAAAGTATCCCTCATGAGCCTCAACATCATTGCTGCTTACAGGGATGTAAGCGTGTGTGTTACGCCTTAGCTCTTGAATGCCATAATAAATACGAAGCTATAGGTCTGAGCCAAAAATTGTGATAGCCACCAGCATAAATCTGACACTATTCATCGCATCAAGTAATGTGTTGAGGGGAAAGAAGGCATCCCTCCCCTTAAACAAAGGTAACAAATTACTTCTTTACTTAAAAAAAAGGAACTGCTAGGGAAGTCTCTTGAACTTTTCAAGCTCCTATGTTCTTCTTATCTCAGGTCGTTGGAGTTGTTTCTGGTTTAGTCTTCTTGACATAGAAAATTGCATCTCCTTTCTAATGTGTTTTCTTATGTTCTTCCCGTTACTTGATTAAATACTTGGTTTGCAAGCTGATAGTCTAAGCAGTTATACATAACACTGATTAAGTTTTTTTTCTTTGCAGGCCCATCTACGCCGGAAAACAACTCGCTGATGACAAGACAGCAAAAGCCTACAACATTGAGGAAGCTCTGTTCTGCATCTTCTCCTCTGAGTAGTAACTCTTATTTCTGGGTTTAGTGTATACTGAGGCATTCAGCGAAGCCCCACTTTTGGCTCTACTTATGTTCGAATAAAGCAAACGAATATTACGTTTGACCAAAAAAAAAAAGCAAACGAATATTACAATGTACATTAAACTGTAAAGCATATGGCTGTTTCTGCAAACCCAGCTCAGAGGTTGTTCTTTTTCTCTTTCTTTCTTCAGTCATCAAGGATGTTATTAAAATTACAGACACAATCAAAACTCCCCTTACTGAGGATTGAGCTTGACTTTTTCAAGATAATGAAGTTATCGATCCATTTTTGTCTACTAATAAAGATTTTCTTTGAGAATAGCCAAGATAAAAGACTGTAAAAGTATAAGCATAATTTTGTGAAAGAAGTTTTTTGTTTGTTTCGATCATCTATATACTGTAAAAAGTCTATAAATTAATAGTATTGGAACCGTTGTATTTTATTAATTTATAGAATTATTAAACTATAAAAAAAACTTTTTACTTTTTCAGTTTTAAATATACATTTTTCTAAAATAAAAAAGATATTAGATTTTTGTATATACTTTTTTTAATATATTATTTAGTTATATAAATATGCCTCTCCTTGGCGTCAGTGAGTATCGTTAACAAAAACAGAGCAAGACAAATACAAGCATTTTGATGAGTTTGTTTCTTATAACTCCCCTTACTGAGGATTGAGCTTGACTTTTTCAAGATAATGAAGTTATTGATCCATTTTTGTCTACTAATAAAGATTTTCTTTGAGAATAGCCAAGATAAAAGACTGTAAAAGTATGTATTCGCATTGTTATCTAAGCATAATTTTGTGAAAGAAGTTTTTTTGTTTGTTTCGATCATCTATATACTGTAAAAAGTCTATAAATTTAATAGTATTGGGACAGTTGTATTTTATTAATTTATAGAATTATTAAACTATAAAAAAATCTTTTTAGTTTTCAGTTTTAAATATACATTTTTCTAAAATGAAAAAGATATTAGATTTTTGTATATACTGTTTTTAATATATTATTTAGTTATATAAATATGCCTCATAGAGTATAAATGTGGTTTTATAAATATTTTTACTACATCTCATCAAAATATATTAATTTTTAAAAAATATAAAGATAATTTTATTGTGAATATAAAAAAAATAATATAATTGTTTATTTTACATGTATAAAATGTATTGTACATATAAATTTTTAATTTTTGATTCTAATGGAACCATATGTTTTTATAAGTTTTTTTAGAAAATTAGTAT
The DNA here is from genome assembly GCF_000801105.2 of Raphanus sativus. Taxonomy (NCBI): domain Eukaryota; kingdom Viridiplantae; phylum Streptophyta; class Magnoliopsida; order Brassicales; family Brassicaceae; genus Raphanus; species Raphanus sativus. The sequence continues at coordinate 40,280,912 of NC_079516.1, read as the reverse complement.
TTTATTATTTTATAGATTTATGTTATATTTGAACCTGTCTAACATGGTACCAGAAAATTTATAGTGTATTAATTTATCGAATATTAATTATAGAGTTCGTATTATATGTTATTGATTAAGTTTGCAAGTCTCACGATTCTTTTTGTGAATTACCTTTTGGTCGATTGTATAATACATTCAGAAGCATAGTACAATACTACTGTAATCACACCATTGTTAGATACAACAAAAACATTTCATAAAAAAATACAATATCAGCAAATTAAAATATATATTTGAATAGCATAAATAGCAAACAATCCGCGCGAAGCGCGGACATACCATTAGTGTTCAATAAAATAAACCAATCTAATTTTTTAGAGAAACTCAGATAATTGAATCTAAAGAAACCCTTCAAGGTTAAAAGAGAAATTGATCGTCGCATGCAGAGAGCAGACGAAGGGTAGAGAGATTGGCGATGATTTTAGTGAGAGACCTATCTTCCATCTCCTCAGTAATCCGATCAAAAATTGCAACTCAATTCTTTGTTAAAGAAAAAAAAATACTCACTTGTTCTCCACTTTGGATTTCTCAGCCTCTTCCCAAGCTTTGATGAGAGACATCCTCTTTTCTGTCTCGAGTTTAGCCAAAACATCATCTTCACACCATTTATTTTACACACATACATCCACAAATAGTCAGAACTTTTTCTTCAATAGTAATAGTAATAATAATAATAATAATAATAATAATAATAATATTTTTTTTTTGTGCAGCTGAAAAGAATAATGCGGAAATTTACTGAAAAAGATAAATTCACCGAGTATGCTCTATTACCCTATAAAAAGAATGTTTTTTTTTATAATTTCTTGATTATGTAATAAATAAATACGATCTTCTACTAATTACCTCGGTTAACTGAACCTTCTTTCTTCTCTTCCAAAGGTTCTTCTGCAACGATAATTAAAAAGATTAAAATTCTTGCCTCCAAAATTCAGAGAAAAAATAATATTTGCCGAAAACTATTTGGGCTGATAAGTGATAACAGGAATTTAACAACAATTTAAAAACTAGTAGAAACTACATAGCTTTCTAAATTATTGTGAACAAAAAAGGAGAAAATAAATAATAATCAGGTATAAATTTTCGTTAGCTAGAAAGAGTTGACATGTGGTGCACATAAAAAAGGGTTGAGATATAAACAAATAATAATGGTTTAAGTATGTCTTTTTCTTTGAAATATAAATGATTATATCTTACTTGCAACGATGAGAACAAGAGCTTTGGAATCGTCAGTCTTCTCCTCCGAGGACGGTGGTGAAGGGTTTGAAACGGCGGTTTTTGGCTCTGTTACTTTTTTCTTCTGCTCCTCCTGAGTCATGTCGTATTGTGGTAGATTGGTAGCTACTGGTTATAATATTACGACCGAAGAATAATCTTAGAACTCTTTTTGATTAATGTGAGGATGAAATAGGGATTCGACTATTTAATAGAGATTGTGAGATTAACTGTTAGATACGAAAACTGAGCTGGATTAAGCAATGTCCTGTCTCTCGTTGGCGTATAATGACTTTCTAATCCTTTTCTTTTTTAATACAATCATTCGTGACAGAAAATGAAACATGTTATCATTTTATTGTAATGCACGACCATTACTTTTTTTTTCTTTTTAATGCACGACCATTACTGTTTAGTAGTTTACACAAGTTTCTAAAATGCACCCAACTAATAATGATATCTAAAAACTCAGCCATTTCTTTGTAGTATAATGATATATCTCTTTTAATTCCTCAGCTGTTTTCTTTTGAAAAATTTAGAGTTATTCTTGAGTTTCCCTATGGTAAATTTGTAAGTTTAGCAACCAATAATATTTTGTTATATTATATTCTATATATTTTTTTAATTTGTCAAATTATATTATATTTTTAAAATAAAAAAGTAGAAATGAATAAAAAATAGTAGCAGCTGCAATTTTTCTTTTAAAAAAATATTTTAACGCTGTCAGCAAAACACTAGACCATAAATCATATACCCTAAACCTTTTGGTAAATCCTAATCCATTGGATAAATTCGAAAACCCTAAATAAAAAGACTAAACACTAAATATTTAAGAGATTTTACCCTTGATTTTAACTTTGATTATAACCCTTAAACCCTTGAATAAAAATAAATAAAAACATTAAATCTTAAACACTAAACTCTAAACCTTTGAATAGACCATAAACTCTAGGACTTATGAATTTTTAAAGGGTTTAGAGGTTATGCTTAAACATTTACTGTTTAGTGTTTTTGATTTAGGATTTAAGATTTATCCAATAATTTAGGATTTACCAAATGTGTAGAATTTAGGATTTAATGTTAGTGTTTTGCGGATGGCACTAAAAGTATAAAAAAGATTTTTTTTTACAAATATTATTATTTTTTATTTGTTTTTACATTTTTATTTAAAAACATAATATAACTTGATAATATTTTTTTAAAAAATATTGAATATGAAATAACAAAATAGTATTGGTTGGTGAAAAAATTGTACTATTCTATCCATGCTGAGTCCTACGAATTATTCTTGGGTTCACCTCCTATGTAAACATATAAGTTTATCAGCAAATAATATTTTGTTGTTTCGTATTCAATATCTATAAAGAGATAATAAAAAAAGAAACAAAATATTATCAACTTATATTAATATTTTTAAAATAAAAAGATAAAATAACTAAAAATAATAGTAATTGCAGTTTTTATATTTCTAATGCCATCAGCAAAACACTAAACCTTAAATTCTAAATCTTAAATTTTTGGGTAAACTCTAAAATCCTTTGGATAAATCTTAAGCCCTAAATCATAAATATTAAACAATAAATCTTAAAAACACTAAACCCTTGATTCTAATCCCTAAATATTTTGATAAATCCTAAATCCAAGGGTTTATGGTTTTTCCAGGGGTTTAATGTTTAAGATTTAGTGTTTAATATTTAGAGTTTAGTGTTTTGCTGGCAGTATTAAAAAGTTTTTTTTAAAAAAAAACTTTAGCAACTAGTAATATTTTTATTTATTTTTAACCTAGGGTTTAGGAGTTAAGATTAAGAGTTTAGTGTTTTTAAGATTTAGTTTTTAGTGTTTTTGATTTAGAATTTATCTAAGGTATAGAATTAGAGTTTACCCAAAAATTTAAATTTTATGATTTAGGGTTTGATGTTTTGCTAACTGCGTTAAAATATTTTTTTTTTGCAACTACTACTATTTTTATTTATTTTTATCTTTTAAAACATAAAATAACTTGATAATCTTTTTTTCTTTTTATAAAAAACAAATATGAAATAACAAAATAATATTGGTTGGACCCACTGATCGGTGAATCCAAGAATAACTCAAATTTTTTATGCAAGTTTTAGTTTTATTTGATGATTAGTATCATTAGTGTTCTATTGTCTATTGTCTATCGTGTTATTGATTTTCTAAGATGCTTTTCTTTTGATTTCTCAGACTCTCCTATATACGCCTCCAAATTAACTGAGTTCATATGCTCATAAGAACCATACTCCATACATCAGTGTTTTTCGAATATCTTCTATATGTTTTATTTTGTTCATGTTCGAATTCGTTTGCTCCTCAGTGACTCAGTGTAATCAAGTTTTGCAGGCTGTATGAACTGGTTATTAAATAGAATCCAATAAAATGTATTTTGAATTTTGAGTAGGATATTGAATTCGTTTACAAAATTTTGGTCCCCTATAATTTAAAGACTCTATTTTTCAGAAATTTATAATACATATTATATTAACAATTATGACTAGAGTTTTAAAATGTTATTGTAAGTGAGGTCTTTGAGTACATTCAGATTACAGTTCTAAATTGACATGATTTATACCAATCTGGCTGTGGGAAAAGAATAGTTGAACTTTGGTTGGGAAGTACTTGAAGTTTAGTTAGTTGTGTGTGTGTCCAATGTTTTCAAATGTGGACCGAACTGACGGTTAGACTAAGCTAAATCGAGAATAAATCCGAGTTGGAAAACTCAAATAAAACTTAACTTGTAAAAACCGTTGCAACCCACAAAGAGTACTAATTAACAAGTGTTCTCGCGCGCTGATAGAGATGCATTAACAAACTAGTTACTTTTCCAACAAGTTGACTCTTTTAAATCGTGATTTGTAGTTTATAGATTATAGGAATAAAGTTAAATTAAAAAAGGATTGTTAAAATGTTTCAGTTGTATTCGAAGAAACTACTAAACGTGTAAGACGAAAGAAATCTTCTAAATTGGTTCTTCATATCAATGTCTAGTTGGCCAACAGCTTAATTTAGCAAAGTTTTAACGACTAGAAATGAAGTTCATCTCTTCTTGCTTTTAGTTAGATGTGAATGTTACATTTAAAGATGGACAGTCTTAATTAAGAGTAACTAGATTTTGAGCGCTCGGTGGAGCGGTTGTCAATTTTTTTATTTTATTTCTTTGTTTATACTAAATATTATATATGGTTTACAATGTGTGTACTAATATAACATATTTAAAAATAACAATATGCTTAATTACATCGAATAATTTTTCTGCGTTCTTATGATCAGTATTTATTGGACATTATATAAACAAATCAAATATTTGTATATTTAGCTCATATAAACAAATCAAACATTTGTATAATTAGATTTATGTATAAAATATCTAGAAAATAAAATTTCTGAACATGAACTGATATATCCGTACAAATGTATTTTAATCTTTTATGGATCAAAATTTATGATAATGTATAATAAAATTATTGTATATATAATTCAAAATATATGATGCTATATATTTTATACTTTCAACGTTTATCATACTGAACTTACATTGTGGTATTATTTATATGAAAAATATATGTGACATAGTATATTTATATATAAATGATTATTTTTAATGTGACTTTTATTTTTGGTTATTACTAATAAATAATAAAAATATTATTACATATTTAAAAATAATATTGTTCATTAAATATTTAAAGCTATGTTTATTAATTATTTCCAAACACACACATATATAAGAAAATAGGAAAAATGAATAATATAAGTTATGTTTATTAATTAGTGTTGCCAAGCTTTTTTATTTTGAATTCGATTTTGGAAATGTATTAATTAAAAAAAAATGACAAAAATTCATAAAAGATAACACATATTAAATAGAATTTGATTTTGAAAATGTATTAACTAAACAGAAAAGACAAAGCATTTTTAAGAAAAGCACATTAAATAACTGAAAAAGATAAATATTAATATAAGAATATTAATTAAATGATCAATGGCATACCAATGTAAATAACACTAAAAACTAAAGGGTATTTTTAAAGTGTACTTCTATTTTAATAATAGAAATACAAATTTGAATAATTTTAATAATATATACTTAAGTATTTGATGTTTTTCATAATTTAAATAATAGATTTTAATCGAATCTTAACAAAAGTAGATTTCATAATATATTTCTTATTATCATATTAATATTTTCAATATTTATTAATAATAAAAACAAAAAACACATCAAAAGAAATCTATATAACATATAAATAAAATATAAAATAATTTATTCATAAGTTATTAGTATAAGCTTTCATAATATAAGTCTAGTTAGTTATAAATATTAGATTTTTTATATGCTATATTGTGATATAATAGACGACTTTTAAATTCACAAATATAATTATTCAAATTAATAAATAAAAATTTTGTTTTAAAATGTTATATTAACAGTTTGTAATAAATATTAATTTACATATATATATTTGTACTAATGATAATATATATATATATATATGTGTGTGTAAATTAATATTTATTACATAACTGTTAATATAACATTTGAAAACAAAATTTTATTTATTAATTTGAATAATTATATTTTGTGATTTTAGTCGTCTATTATATCACAATATAGCATATAAAATCTAATATTTATAACTAACTGGACTTATATTATGAAAGTGTTATACTAATAATTTAGGAATAAATTATTTATATTTTATTTATATGTTATATAAATTTATTTTGATGTGTTTTTTATTTTGTTTTTTCTTATTAATAAATATTGAAATATTAATATGTTAATACAAAATATATTAAGAAATCTATTTTTTTGTTAAGATTCGATTAAGAAAATCTATTATTTAAATTATTAAAAACATCAAATACTTAAATTTGTTATTTAAATAAAGAAAAAAACAAAAAAAAATATTCTTAAATATACAATAGCTGACCTAGGCGATGGCGACGGCGACAAAACAGGCGACCCTCTGCTCACTGTGACGGCGGATCAAGGGGAGGTGTCTCCGCGAGGGGGAAAAGCTGGCCTTCCGGGACCGGGTTCTCCGTGGCAGAAATCTCCGGAGATGGCGTTGCTCCCTCCTTCCGAAGCTGTTGATGGCGTAGTCTCGATTCAGATCCCTGACGAGATTCTTGCAGATCCTAACCCTCTATGGAGGTGTTTTGTGGTTGGGTACTTCATCGGTGATGCTCCCCATGTTGGCTCCATCCACGCTACAGTGAACAGACTCTGGTCTTCTCCAAAGATGGGAAGCAGAATCGATGTGCAGTTCCTTGACAAGACGACAGTCCTTTTCCGGATTGAGAACCCACAGATGCGAGCAAGAGTGATCCAGAGGCGCTATTGGCACATTGCTGATATCCCATTGGTGGTTAACGAGTGGTCTCCCGACACGGCTCAGCACCCCCCTGACCTCTCTGCCATGCCGCTATGGATTGATTTTAAAGGTGTGTCGAGTCTCTTGTTCTCACATAAGGCTTTGAAGTGCTTGAGTCGAGCAGCAGGAAATTTTGTCAAGCTTCATCCGCATACGGAAAAGTGTACAAGGTTGGATGTTGCACGAGTTCTCGTGGAGGTGAATCTTACCAAACCTCTGGTGGAGAAAATCAGTTGTTTGGATAGAGATGGAAAGACGGTGATGATTGATGTCTTGTATCCGTGGCTGCCACCAAAGTGTATCATATGCAATGGTTGGGGTCACTTAGGAGCTCACTGCAAATCTAAAAAGATCTCAGTGATGCAAAAGGGTAAGGAGGTTGCGACTGACTCAGGAAGTGGCTCGGATGTGGTGATAAGTGGTGAAGGATCAGTGAGTTTTGACTTGCAGAAATCAAAAAGCTCAATGTGGTCCAGGAGCTTTTACACGAACTAGAGGGTCTACCTCTTACTTTTGGAAGTAATGGTGTCAGCGATACACAGGGGAAAGAGGTTGAGGATGGGGATCCTTCAGGTTCAGGGAGTTATGGAAAAAGGCAGGAAGATTGGGCTTTGGTGGGACGTTCTGATACAGATGACAAGAGGAGTTCCGTTGATGAGGGTCAGGGTAATGATGTGTTGATCTCTCCGTCTCGCTTCAGTGTTCTTGCTGATGATGGGGAAGAGGAGGATGATATTGTGGTAGCGGAGGAGGATGTTGGTACAGAGAAGGGGGAGGATACAAATGCTGACTCGGATATTGAAGAGGGCGAATTGGTTGTAAAAGAAGATAATACGAAGGCTAAAGACTCAACTAAGACTGCCCGGCTTCGCACTGGTGCTAGTTTTAAACTGAGTAAACAGATTCCAGCACGTGGTAAGGATCCAAGGGGTAAGAATCAGTCCACCACAAGGAAGACTTCCTCACGGAAGTTATAATGTCGTTTTTCATCTGGAATATGCGGGGGTTCAACTCGCCGCGCAAACATAGAGAGCTTCGTAGATGGGTTCAGCAGGAGAAGTTTTTGTTTGGTTGTTTATTGGAGACAAGAGTTCAATTTGATAAGGGTGCTGCTTGTTTGGAAGCAGCTTTACCTGGTTGGACAGCTATGTCAAATTATGAATATAACCCTTTAGGCCGCGTCTGGTTCTGCTGGTCGGACAAGGTGGTGGTTACTAAGCTTCATAGCAGTGCACAGGTCATCACTTGTGCAGTACAAATCCCTGAGACACATGAGCAGTTCGTTTGTTCAGCGGTTTACGCATCAAACTGTGAAGTGGAAACAAGAGGGCTTTGGTTGGAGCTGAGAGGAACTCAAGCAGCTTACAGCCACTTAAACTTGCCTTGGATAGTTGCTGGCGATTTCAATACGACTCTCTCTTCCGGTGAGCACTCTAGAGGATGCTTATCCAGCTCTAGCCAGACAGGGATGACGCAGTTTCAAGAGGCTGTTGGAGACGGCAATCTAACTGATCTTGTGCACTCTGGAGTGATATTTACATGGTGGAATAATCAGGAAGCAGACCCTATAGGCAAGAAACTGGATCGAGCTCTCATCAATGGCTCTTGGCTCCAGACGTATCCACAATCTTCTTGTAGATTTGAGGCGGGGGGGGGGATATCAGATCACGCAAGATGTGTGGTACGGCTTTCAGGTGCAGTAAATGAGACGAGGAAGCCATTCAGGTTCTTTAACTATCTAGCTGAACACCAAGACTTTCTGCCCACGGTCAAGAGAGTATGGGACGCAACCCAACCTATACATCACTCACGTGTAGCATTGAGCAGAATTCATGCTAAATTAAAGCTCTTAAAGTATGATCTGAGGCTGCTCAACAAGACGCATTATGAGGATCTTCCTGCTAGAACAAAACAAGCTTTTGAGGAGATGTGTCACTGCCAAAACTTAGTTATGCAAGACCCAACTCCGGAAAGTGTTGCAGCAGCGTCTGTAGCTTCTGATCGATGGAATAAACTGGCACTTATCGAGGAGAAGTTTTTTCGACAGAAATCCTGTGTTAGGTGGCTAGGAGCAGGTGATCATAACACAGTTTTTTTTCATCGGGCGGTTCAGACTAGATCCTCGAGGAATACAATCTCTTCGCTTGTCACAGAGGATGGAACAGTTCTTACAAATCCTGCAGACATCAAAAAAGAGGCAGTGCTGCATTTCCAGAGATTTCTCCAAACACAGGAGCAGGGAACTGATGACGATCCAGGACCCCTACTGCAGGAATTGCTATCTTACCGATGCTCAGAGGACTCTGCTGCTTTACTGGTTGCTCCGGTGACTGATAAAGAGATCCTCTCTGCGCTTCATGCTTTACCTAATGACAAGGTCTCCGGGCCCGATGGCTTCACTAAGGAGTTTTTTATTGCTGCATGGTCGATTGTTGGCAAGGAGTTTATCATTGCGGTACAATCATTCTTCCTCTTTGGCTTCCTACCTACCGGTATCAACGCAACAGTCCTAACCCTCATTCCTAAATCGGTTGAAGCGAAGACCATGAAAGACTATCGACCGATAGCCTGCTGTAACTTGTTATATAAGGTCATCTCAAAGGTCCTTGCGCGTCGGCTCAAGACTATCCTTCCAGATGCCATTGAGGTTAATCAGACGGCGTTTATAAAGGGGCGACTACTGCTTGAAAATGTCCTTCTTGCCTCAGAATTGGTTAATGGTTATCACAGGACCTCCAACTCCAACAGATCAACAATGAAGTTTGACATCTCAAAAGCCTTTGATACTGTAAAATGGTCTTATATCACGGCAGTGTTGCAAGCTATGGGCCTCCCCTTGCAATTTATTCTCTGGATCAGAGTCTGTATTTCAACGGCTGCTTTCTCTATTTCAGTAAATGGAAGTCTGGAAGGTTTTTTCACAAGTGCAAGAGGGATTCGACAGGGTTGTTCATTGTCTCCATATCTCTATGTCATCTTGAATAATGTCCTCGCCAAGATGTTAAATAAAGCAGCGGAAGAGCAGAAATTTGGTTATCATCCTCAGTGCAGTGAAGTGAGACTCACCCACCTGTGCTTCGCTGATGACATTTTAGTTTTCACCGATGGATCTGTGGGTTCTCTGCGTGGAGTTATGCGGGTAATGGAGCAGTTTGCAATGGTCTCTGGGCTTCATATCAACGCCTCTAAGTCCTCCCTATTTGCTACTGGAACGGCAATAGCCCCCCTGCTAAGTGAAGCTGAGCGTGTGGGGATCAAACTTGGTACTCTGCCGGTCAAGTACTTAGGTATGCCGCTCACCACCAAAGCTTTAACTAAGCAAGACTATGAGCCACTGATAGACAAGGTCAGAAGTAGAATGTTGTCGTGGCGGAATAAATATCTATCATATGCTGGGCGGCTACAGCTGATCAAGTCCGTCATTACAAGTATTGTAAACTTCTGGAGTCAAGCTTTTATCTTACCCAAAGCTTGTCTGGATACAATAGAAAGCATGTGTAGTGCATTCTTATGGTCCGGTTCGCCTACACAGACACATAAAACTAAGGTGGCTTGGGAGGATCTTTGCTGCCCTAAGGAAGAGGGAGGGCTCGGTATACGGAAGCTGAGAGATTCATCAAAGGTCTTTGCACTTAGCTTAATCTGGAGGATTTTTTCGAACTCAAGCTCACTTTGGGTCTCTTGGATCCAGAGATATCTCTTACACCAGAACTCGTTTTGGGAAGTAAGGGAGGATGGAAAAGGGTCTTGGATATGGAGGAAACTCCTAAAGCTCAGAGCGTTGGCATATCAATTCATCCGGTTTGAGGTTCATGATGGACATACTGCCTACTTTTGGTATGATGATTGGCTGCAGATGGGAAGACTCTTGGATATCACCGGTGAAGTGGGCACCTACTACCTTGGAGTCGCAAGGAACGCTCGAGTAAGTGAAGCAGTTCGGGATCAGAGTTGGAACATAAGGGGGCAGCGAAGTAGACACTTCCACGCTCTTCATGATCGTATCCAAAATGAATGTGTGCCAATGGATGGTAATGGAAGCGATGTGGTGCTCTGGAAGCATGCGGAGAACACTTACAAATCACACTTTTCATCAAGTAAGACTTGGGATCAAATCAGAGTGAAGAAGGATAAGGTAGATTGGAGCAAGAGTGTATGGTTTTCTCAGGGAGTCCCTAGATATGCATTTATTGTATGGCTGGCTATAAAGGATCGTCTATCGACTGGAGTGCGTATGAGGGCTTGGGGTATCCAACAAGGCTGTGTGTTGTGTGGGGAAAGGGATGAGACGAGAGATCATATCTTTTTTGCCTGTCCCTTTACTTTCACTGTTTGGAGCAGACTTGCAGGACGATTGTGTGGATCTCAGATCAACCCTGATTGGGGACTCACTCTACACTTTATCACAACAAACGACCTCAGCAGTATGGACAAGATTCTTCTCAAAATGGTGTTTCAGACATGCATTTACTACATGTGGAAGGAGAGGAATGACCGGAGGCATCAAAGAACTTATCACACAGTTGAGCGAGCTATTAGGATTATTGACAAGGCCATCCGAAATCGTATTACATCTCTGAGATACAGGCCGGACCATAATCTAGCAGGTCTGATGCAAAGATGGTTTGAAGTTTTTGACTACACATAGGTCTTTTGCGCTTACCTGTATATAGCTACTAGCTTATAGTTTAGTTACTTTCCCATCTTGTAAATGATTATTCTTTTACCATGATCAATAAATTTCATATTTCATCAAAAAAAAAAAACAAATAAGGTAAAAAGTTCAAGGATAATTCAATTTTGTACTTCTATTTTAATAATATAGATGTTTTCGACCAAAAATATATTTAGAATACATCTAAAATGTTAATAAATTAAACTGAAAATATAATTTGGATATTTTCGATTTTGTCAAAGGTATAAAATGATTAAAATCTAAAATTTAATAACATATATCTTCAAATCTAATGGTCAAAACGTAAATGTGGTAAGAATTTGGATACTTTTCCAATTTTGTCGAATGTATAAAATGATTAAAATCTAACATTTAATAACATATATCTTCAAATCTGGTGGTCAAATGAAAAGGTGGTAAGAATCAGGCTATAATGAGAGTAGTTATCCCAATATTGTAGATGTGGTCAACTTTAGAATTGTATTATGGATATAAATGTACTAAATTTAAGAAATGTATAGGGCTTTTTGATTCTTACTTCCTTTTTTAGTCATTTCAGTTATTTTATAAGCAAGCTAGTCAATTTAAAATATTATAATTTATTAAGAAATTATCTACGTGCTTAATTTGGAAAAAGAATACTAAATAATCCTTATTTGGCATTCTTATCTTTTTAAAATCTGTTGTCCAAAAAAAAAAATCTTTTAAAAATCTATAAATATTACTCTGCCGAGTTACTTTTCCACAAACAATCAAACCAGAAGGAAGACATTCTTCTGTTTTTTCTTTGCTACTTCAAATACCTCAAGGTAAAGAAAAGTTCTTGTTAGAGAAACACTGTTATATATTTTCTGTCTAAATTCGTAGAGTTATATACCCGCTAATATGTATTTTAAACCGCTCTGTGGATGATGAATGTTGCGTAGCTTCTATAATTTTTGATAATAACAAAATCATCTAATACAATAAAATATCGAATATCCTTATGAAAGTATTAGTTTGATTAATTTCATATCCAACATCTTCTTAGATATTAATCTTTCTTCTTGCATGTTTCTGTTATCTTGTGTAGATGATTAGGCTATTGTTTGGTATATTAGTCCTTTTGGCTATATTCCGTTTCCCGGCGATTGAATCACGTAGCCAACATCCTTTGGGGAGTTCCGGGATTGAGTTTTCTGCATTAAATTGCCGGAAACACAAGGCAGTGATAACCGATTTTGGAGGAGTTGGAGATGGGAAAACTTCTAATACGAAAGCTTTCAGAACGGCCATAAGCAAGCTCAGCCACCTGGCAAGCGACGGTGGAGTTCAACTCGTAGTTCCTCCTGGAAAATGGCTCACCGGAAGTTTTAACCTAACAAGCCATTTCACATTGTTCATTCAAAAAGGCGCCACCATCCTTGCATCTCAGGTAACTCACTATGTTCTATACGGTTTTAGACCCAAAAAACTATGTTCTATATGGTTTGTTCAATTTTATTATTATAAAGAATAGTAATAGTAACCATAGTAATCTATAAATCTAGAAAATATGTTACATTAATGTTATAGTATCGTAAATAAATTTTCAATCAAAGCAAAATTGGTAGAAGATCTGGCTTATTAGTTTCTGGTTTGGCTTTTATTAGATCCGGTTCTGTTCGATTCATGAAGATTTACTGTAAATTAAGTTACTGATTCCGGTTTTGACAAACATCAGGATGAATCTGAATGGCCAGTGGTCGCTCCACTGCCGTCGTACGGAAAAGGAAGAGATGGAACTGGAACCGGGAGATTCAACGGTCTCATCTCCGGTACAAACCTAACAGACGTGGTCATCACTGGTAATTTTCCAAATACATTCACTACAAATTTCCGGTTCGCACCATAAACCGGAAGGTACTAATATATCGAACTTGGACTCTAATTCCGATGATAATAGGTAACAACGGGACGATCAACGGACAGGGACAGTATTGGTGGGATAAATTCAAAAAGAAGCAGTTTAAGGTGACTAGACCGTATATGATCGAACTCTTGTTCTCCAAAAATATTCAGATCTCCAACATCACTTTGGTCGATTCTCCGTCGTGGCATGTTCATCCTGTCTACTGTGAGAACGTCATGATCAAATCAATCACCATTATCGCTCCCGTTACTGTCCCCAACACGGATGGAATCAATCCAGGTACTATCCTATGTGACAATGTTAATTCATATGTGCAGACCGGTCTAGCTAATGAAACATATATGTCATCAACCCGAAATTTAAAACAATATATGATCATAGATTCCCAGATTGTAATAAAATATTAATTTTTTGCTAAATTAATTGTGTTATAGCCTCCATGCTTAAGTTGCATTTTTTAAATACACTATATGGTTTTGCAAATTATCTCACGTGGCATTGTTTCTTGTTTGGTCTTTTTCAGATTCATGCACCAACACACTGATCGAAGACTGTTACATAGTCTCCGGAGACGACTGCATCGCCGTCAAAAGTGGTTGGGACCAATACGGAATAAAGTTCGGAATGCCCACACAACAACTCTCGATCCGACGGCTCACATGCATCTCCCCGAAAAGCGCAGGAATAGCCTTAGGAAGCGAGATGTCTGGAGGAATCAAAGACGTCAGAATCGAAGACGTGACACTAATCAACACCGAATCGTCCGTCCGAGTCAAAACCGCTGCGGGACGTGGCGCATACGTCAAGGACATTTACGCAAGGAGATTCACGATGAAGACGATGAAATACGTTTTCTGGATGAGTGGAAACTACAACCAGCATCCTGACGATGGGTACGATCCCAAGGCGTTGCCCGAAATTACTAACATCAATTTCAGTGATATGACGGCTGAGAACGTTACCATGTCGGCTAGCCTCGATGGGATTGATAAAGATCCGTATACGGGTATTTGCATTTCGAATGTGAACATAACTTTGTCGGCTAAGCCTAAGGAGGTGCAGTGGAACTGTACTAATGTGGCTGGAGTTACGAGCAGAGTTAAGCCTGAGCCGTGTAGTTTGTTGCCGCAAAAGAATGTGGACTGTAAGTTTCCATCTGATTTGATTCCGATTGAGAGTGTTGTCTTGAAGAAGTGCTATCTTTGATATCTAATCCTTATATATTAATTGAAAAACATTACAAACTTGTTTTATAACTACGTGTCAGCATAATAATAAAATTCCAGTTTTTTAGAAAATATGTTGATCCATCTTAATTTATATTATATTTTTATTAAATTAACTATCAAATTGATAGTACACAAAAAATTATTCTCTCAATTTCCTTAAATAAAAACTACAGAATAATGATTAACGTATATATGACAATTAATGATTATGAATAATAAATATTTCATAATATTTTTCGTATCTTAGTTCTTTTTTGTTTGATTTTATATAATAAAAGATATTAAACAATCACATTTAATCATATAATAATAAAAATTAGATTTTTTCTTAGATGTTATATTTTAAATTTTTTAAACGGCTAAAAATTATTAGAAATTTTAAAATACCACTTTGAAAATTTTGATCAATATCTTGATTTGTTTTTGTTATAATAAGACAAAATATTAAAATAAATTTTTATTCAACAAATATTCAAATTAAATAATACTCTCTCTCTTTTAAAAATATACATATTTTAGACTTTTCACATATATTAAGAAAACTCGTTAAATTTTGCTTGTAGATGCATTATTTTTTGTGATAACAATTTTCCATAATTAGCCGATAGAAATTCAATAACCACCATTAATTTTTTTTAAACTTACAATTTTTTATTAAATCATACATTGAAAAAGTATAAAATGTATATTTCTGAAACATTTTTTTCCAGAACATACATCATTTTAGGATCGGAGGGAGTATATATATTCCCTTATATATTAACTGAGAAACAAATTCAACAATACAACATTGTTTTGTAGTTAGTGTCACCATGAGAATGAAAAAAATCTTAGAAAAATAGGTTGATCCATCTTAATTTATATTATAGTTTTTATTAAACTAACTATCAAATTGATATATAGTGTACAAAAAAAAGTTTCTTGCACTTTCCTTAAATAAAAGCTACATAGTTATCTAATATGATTAACGTATATATGACAATTAATTATTATGCATAATAAATATTTGATAACGTTTTTTGTATCTTAGCTCTTTTTTTGTTTGATTTATATTATTAAAAATATTAAAAAATCACACTAAGCATATAATAAAAAAATTAGATTTTTCTTATATGGTATATTTTGAATTTTTTTAAACGACTATAAATTATTAGAAATTTTAAAATACACTTAGAAATTTTGCGATCAATGTCTTAATTTGTCTTATTATAACAAGATACAAATGATCATAAAATTGTATTAATATAGATTTTTATTTAATAAATGTTCAAACTAAATATATATATATATATATATGTTCAATTAACGACTTAAAGCGAAAAAATGTGCTGCATCAATTCAGTCGTCTAGTTAAAACCTTCAAAACTATGTGGAAGATTAAAGTCAAAATAATTTGATTTTGGAAACATGGTGATAAAATCATTAAAATGGTTATTAGTGATGTTAAAGAAAAATATTTTTTTAAAAAAATTATAGAACCTGTTTTGTAATGAAAATTCACTTGATGACCAAATTACAGTTTTTATAGGTATAAAAGGGTGATAAAATTTCAAGTTCAAATCGATCAGGCTCATCATAAGTTCAAAATAAATTTTGGTCCACAATTACAATTATAAATGCTTAGTTCAATATATAAATGACTATATAAAGAAATCATAATTATATGCATATTAACAAAATCACACATAAACATATTTAATTTGTCAATGCTATATATTTATAATGTTTATTATATAAGTTCATCCTGCGCAAAACGTTATCCTAGTAACGGTAGTAACACATGAAACTGAATTATAAAAGTTTCTTATAATTTTATATAAAATTAATTTACAGCCCTTTCGATTAATTTTAAAATTTAGAATTCGTTTGGTATGTGGATTATAATGATGAAATATCATAGTTTCATTTTGAAGAACTCTATATAAAACAAGAAGTATTAGATTTACTTTCTCAATACAGAATGAAAAAAAAATCCCACAAAAAAAACAGAATCAAATGTGGACAAAGATGAACAAGTATTCGTGGTTGGCCACGGTAGATGTCTTAAATAGCACATGTACCAGATATTACTTAGCTCCCGTTGTGGTTTGGGGTTTGGAGTCACTCGGTTTTAAAAAAAAGGTGCAAAGAAAACATATTTATGTATATGTTGAAAAATAGATTACATAATGGTACAAGCGTGTGGATTATCATCACTAAACATCGAAGCCGCGATCTCATCGCCGGCTACGGCAACGGAGTAAACGGCTGGAGTGTGGAAGAAAGTGTGAACACCACCAGTGGGATCGGTACGGTGGGCATCGGAGTAATAGTGGTTGGTCACATAAGATGGATATTTATAGAAAGACGCAAAGTGGCTATTACCTAAGCGGTATGGCCACGGTTCAGCTGCCTTACCGGCCCGCCGTATTGCTTTCAATACCTTCTTCTCCTCTAACCTGTATCCTCGAGCTGTCACTTTTTGGCTTTCCATCTCTACTTCCACTTCTTCCACTCCTGCATGTTAACCAATTTTGAAATAACCAGAGAAATAGATTTTCAGTTTAGATCGGTTCTATGGTTAACTTTTCAAATCCGGATACGCGAACCAACCCAGTTCTTAATTTGGCCGAAAAGAATTTGTTTAGCCAAGTTAAAGAACCACAAAATACATTGGTTAAACTTACACAACATTGAAAATATAGTTGCATGCATAACGCATTCATATAAAATTTAGTTTTATTTTGTTTATTAAGATTCTTAAAAAAAACTGAAATTAATCAAAACCAACAAGAAGAAAGATTAGAATGAGTAAGCACTCATACTTTGAAATGAACTAAGCAGTATCAGATTGATTAAAACTCAAAAAGCTTTCAATACCTTTGAGCTTGAGTAGAGTCTTCTTAAGCTTAGAAGCACATCCTTCACAATCCAAGTTTGGAACTCTTATCTCCACTGTCATCTACAACACATATAACTCAGTTATATAAAATTCATATATTTTTATTTGTAGCGATGTATGTCTCTATATATTATATATACATGTAAATATTTGTGCAACTGTAAGAAAGAATATTGGAGTGGAGTAGAGACTCACCGACATGCTTACAAACTCTATTCAAGCTCAATTTCTTAGGAAAAGAAACTCCCTCCAAGTGTACTCGGTTATAGAGAAGGAAGCAGAATACAAAGGCTCCATATTGTGTATGCATATATATAGGTATATTATGTTATGTGTGGAAACTTAAATAATTTAAATTATTATGTCGATGACATTTTACTATAGTATTTGTTATTATAGAAATGGTTCTTGGGTTGTGAAATGGGGAGACAAGGGAAGAACACAGCACGCGTGAAATAGTAAGATAAAAGGCGTGAGCTTTTTTTTTTTTTTTTTTTTTTTTGCTAAAAAAGGCGTGAGCTTTTTGCCTTTAGGATTTCTTCTCTGCCATCCAAATCATATCCCTCTCACTCTCCTCAAGTCACTTATTAACCTGTATTTTTCTTTGTCACTCAATATTGGTTAGAGTTCTAGAAGTTAGAATGAAGAACCCGAAGTATAATAACCAGTCCGAGTCAAAACAATCATTAGATAAATGACTAAATAGACTCACGATTTTACAGTTTAAGTACTTAGCCAGCCATATCCATAACCATTGGGTACCATCATTTCATTTAAATGTATCCAGTTTATATGGATGTATCAAGGTTGATTATTGCTAAAGTAGTATAATGTTCGTGAGTAATATACATGCCCTACATGAATAATATGGCACCGCCAGATTTATAAACGCTAAATGGTTAGTTGAACTTGAAGTTGATAATAGAAGCAGTCCCTACTATAAAGAAAATATTATTTGTGAACCCTTCACTTTCTTATTTCAAAACTTATCATGTATATTATATATATAGACTTTAAAAAAGTAATAATGACCTTGAAATAATTGAGAAATCTCATTTCGGAAAATAACAAAAATCTAGAAACATATAAACTATATTATCTTTTGGTTTATTAAGTCCCTTAAGTCTATTAAATAAACTATGGATTTCTTGGAGTTGGAGGCATTATGAATCATTATATTACTGTTCCATAAAGATAATGACCTTTTTTTTGTTTTTAACAACTGATAGTGAACATCAAAGAGCGTTTCTGAGTACAATACAAAAAACGGATAGCAAACTCATTTCAAATATAGATACTCGACTTTCATCAATATCCTACTGAATATAGTTCTTTGTGAATAATATTGTGAAAATGAAATACTGTATGGTAGGTACATGCCAAAGGTGAGAGCGTAGGCTGTTTTTTTTTATGTGGTTTTTGTGATTAAGATAGGGACATAATATATTGATTAAGCATGATCTTTAATTCAAAATGTTCAAAGAGGGCACTCCTAGAAAGACTTTGTCATTCATGATTCATTTATTTGCCTTTCTCCATCATTATGTTCAGGCTGATTATGTTTCCATTTAATCAAAGGGGGAGCCAAGTTTATGGTATATGTAACCGTTTGTATTGACAATCCGCAATTGACGACAACATATCCCAAAAGTTATTGACACCCAATTATCCATTAACTTTGAAAAAGAACTAGTTCAAAAGATCTCATCTTAACACTTTTGTATATTAAAAGTGATATATAGGCTTCTGTTAAACCCTTTATTGAACAGTAAACTCCGACCAGGACAGCTCTATATATATGCAAGTGTCATGTCGTAACCAGATCGTCGACCAAAGCACTTGGAAAATAAACAAAAGGGTCCGTCCAGTTTCTCGAATCACATGTGTCTCTAGTGTACTTTTATTGTGGTCCAAAATCAGTGCTCGGATTTGTTAGTTGTTGCCACTTTTTTTATAGATAAACCAAACCGGAAAAGATAGACAATGTCATTTGATTGGTTTTGATAACCCATCTTTAAAACAACACAAAGGTTTTGGTATTTATTTTGGGCATGGGCCTAGTTCTGGAACTTGACCTTGATCTAGGTAGGCCTTATCATCGGTTTTCAATTTCAGTTTTAAACAAATAACAAGCATTGTGCATTGTGAAACAAAGGAAATCATAAAATGCTCAAAAAAAAGAAACAAAGGAAATCATCTAATCTATTAATTTAGGGATTATTTACTATTTGAAGTTCTCATTTAAATTTTGGACTCTTTCATAATTGTTGCTAGAATATATCATGCCTCCTATACAATGCAACCTACCAACTTAAATTAAACCAAATCTTAACCAACATAGATTAGTTAAACCTAACCAGTAACACTTTTATAATATTTTTGGTTAATCTCTTAATATAATTAGATCATATAAAACTGAACCACTCTTAAATCAACGAGTTCCATATCATTCCAGATATAAGAGAAAAAATATCCGACTCATTTACAACGTAAGCATACAAAGATCGTGTATGCTTATGCTCATTGATCTTCTAAAAACCAAATAATTGTGGCATAGACCAACATAGGCTCATGTTCGTATCACTAACTTTACTTCCATATATTTACTCTTCACCTACATCATATCACAACATATACACAGTTATACAAGAACATGATTTTTTTTGTTCAAACAACCAAATAATGGTGGCATATGGTCAGTAGATTTTTTAAATATGTTTTTTATATATTACATTTTACGAGACTATGTGTATAAGTTTTTTTTTTTAAAAAAGACATAACTATGTGTATAAGTTAAAAGGTAAAAGGTGTGACAAGGCAAATTATTATACTAAAAATGAAAGAAGATTAAATAAAAACTAATAACAAATACAATACAAATTATAACACTATTAAATTCTATATATATTTAATAAAATATTATATATATGTCTAATATGTATATATATATAAATGTTACATAAAATATATATAATATTATATACACATATTATATATACCATATATTATTAATTGAAATTTGACAAATCAATTTCCGCCCTTTAGGGCGGGTCCTAATCTAGTAAAACAATAAAGTAAGGACTTTTTGAGGTGCACACCCTTCAACGTCTTGCAAACATTAAAAAAGTAATTAATCAGTTTAACCAACCCTTTCATGTTTTGGTTCACATTATTTTGCTACTCTGTCCTTTCGTTTTCCTCACAAAAAGCTCTCTCTCTCTCTCTCTCTCTCTCTCTCTCTCTCTCTCTCATCTCTGACCTCTCTCATTTCACCTGTCGATCTCAAATTGTCTGGCATGCAACAGCAAGGAGGGACGATGAGGAACTCTCCGTCGTATGGGTCATCGGGAGGGCACTCTCGTCATTTCGACACCATCTGGTCTCCCCTCGTCAAAACCGGCGCCGTAGCTTCTAACAGATCCTACGCTTTCTTCTCCTTCTTCCTCTTCCTCCTCCTCGGCGTGTTTGTCACCACGCGCCTCCTACTCGATCCCTCCGTATGCACATTTTTATTACATTCTTTGTCTACTCTTCTTGTTCTGTTTCTTTCTAATTCTTCAAAACGACACTCCCTTTTGTCGTTCTCTCCTGGAAATTATTTTTCTCGTTGAACAATTTTGCCACGTGGAGTTTGATATTTTGGCGCCAGATTTGTCGTCTCACCATAACTTTTTTTTCTTGTCAAACGAAGTTACGGAGAGTTTAACACGTGTCTACGTAGGAACCTAATCACGTGATTAGTTCTAGTTAAATAACCGTCCACCGCTATTTACTAAAACGACTCAGTTATTTTTAACCTTTCTTCTGCGTAGGTGTTAATAGCTAAAGAAACGGCGATAGTGACGGAGACCCTAAAAACAACCGAATCCCCAAAATACCCTCAGTCGACTAAGCAAATAACGGAAAAGCCAAAAGAGTTCAAACTAAACTGCCCCGCTTTCTCGGACAACAACGCCACTTTAACTACTTGCCCAAGAGACAACTACCCGACGACGAGCTCCCTTCCGGAAGATGCATCCGGAAGATCTCCACCCGCCACGTGTCCAGACTACTTCCGCTGGATCCACGAGGACCTACGGCCGTGGGAGAAGACCGGGATCACGAGGGAGGCTCTGGAGCGCGCCAACGCGACGGCGAATTTCCGCCTGGCGATCATCGGCGGGAGGATATACGTGGAGAAGCTCCGAGAGGCCTTTCAGACGAGAGACGTGTTCACGATATGGGGATTCGTGCAGCTCCTGAGGAGGTATCCGGGAAAGATTCCGGATCTCGAGTTGATGTTTGACTGCGTTGACTGGCCGGTGGTGAAGGCGGCGGAGTTCGCCGGAGTTGGACAGTTGACGCCGCCGCCTCTGTTCCGTTACTGTGGGAACAACGAGACGCTCGACATCGTGTTTCCTGATTGGTCCTATTGGGGATGGTAAAAACACGCTTCTTCTTTCTTTCTTTCTTTTTTCTCTGTATCTTTTAAAATTTCACCACAGTAGTTTTGGATTTGACAAATGAAACCCTATAATTACTTCAGTGAGAGTTGCATTGGTTTTATATAGGGCTGAGGTGAATATAAAGCCGTGGGAGAGTCTGTTGAAAGAACTCAGGGAAGGTAACCAGAGGAGCAAATGGGTAGACAGAGAGCCTTATGCTTACTGGAAAGGGAATCCTACAGTCGCTG
Source organism: Raphanus sativus (assembly GCF_000801105.2). NCBI lineage: Eukaryota > Viridiplantae > Streptophyta > Magnoliopsida > Brassicales > Brassicaceae > Raphanus > Raphanus sativus. The sequence goes on along the minus strand of NC_079516.1, from coordinate 40,258,911 downwards.
ATACAAGGCTGGATCTCATGAAATGTAATCTCTCCGAGGGAGGGTATGACTGGAAAGCTCGTTTGTACCAACAGGTGATTGAATCCATGCCACCAATTTTCACAAATGTTCTTGTTCTATGATTCAACTACTTGACATCCCCTGCATTGCATGAAATGTTAAGCGGAATCTAGTGGCGTGTTAGCAACTTTAGTATGACCTTGTTGGCATTTAAAGGGGCTCTTCTCTTCGGACATTAATTGCTTTTAGTGGAGTAACATTAGCAGTTATGTCTGTATTTGATTAACAGAGGTTGATCCAGTATTGAAATTGTTGGAGATTAAGATAGTGCTGTATCTTGGTGTAGGACTGGGTCCGGGAATCAAAGGAAGGTTACAAGCAATCAGACTTGGCAAGTCAATGCCATCACAGGTAATAATAGCACGTCAACTTTTTTTACTTTTAGAGAGAAACCTTTTGCATTACTTTTGGGGTTTGTAAGAAATGGCTTAGCAATAAACTTGTTATGCAGATACAAGATTTACATAGAAGGGTCAGCTTGGTCGGTGAGCGAGAAGTACATTTTGGCTTGTGACTCGGTGACATTGCTGGTGAACCCTCATTACTACGATTTCTTCACACGAGGTATGTTACCTGGTCAACACTATTGGCCCGTCAAGGAAGACGACAAATGCCGCTCCATTAAATTCGCCGTCGATTGGGGCAACCAGCACAAGCTAAAGGTAATAAGACATTACTTAAAGCGAGTTCTTGTATGCAAAGTAGACTGAAACACACACATGTCTTCAACCTACACACCTTCGTTAATGTTTGATTAAATATCGGTTCTAAGTATTATCTTGGACTGTTTTATTTTCTATACCAGGCACAGGACATAGGAAAGAAGGCGAGTGAATTTGTGCAGCAAGAACTTAAGATGGACTATGTGTATGATTACATGTACCATCTCTTAACCCAATACTCTAAACTCCTCCGTTTTAAACCCGAGATTCCTAAGAACTCCACGGAGCTCTGCTCAGAGACAATGGCCTGCCCCAGGGATGGAAATGAGAGGAAGTTTATGATGGAATCACTTGTGACCCACCCTGCAGAAACTGGTCCTTGCACCATGCCGCCTCCTTATGATCCGGCGTCCTTTTTCTCGGTTCTGAAAAGGAGACAGAGCACGAGTAGAAGAATCGAACAGTGGGAGAGTAAGTACTGGAGGAAGCATAACCAGACTGGTTCGTAAAATTAGTTAGATTCGCCTTAAAAAAAAAGTTTTTGTTGTGTAGAGAAAAGGCGCTTGGATATATAAACCATCGATGTTTTTATTCTGCCATGAAAATGTTAAACAATCGGACGAATTATTTCTCAGAACTGTTATCGTTGATGAAGTAATAGTAGTAAATAATAGTCCTATAATCTTATGTGGATCAAATGTTAGAAGTATCAAACAAAAACTAGCTATCTAAGATGGTAGCATAAATTATATTTTCTTCAGCATGACAGAAAAGAAAATAGTGAAAGCCACCATTCCATTATTGTTCTATAGGTACGTGTCATTTTCATGTCGATATAAATATAAAGCGTATTGGTCTTTTCCTTGGACTTGTCCGTTTTGGCAGTACGCTTTTAGTTATCAAATTGGCCACTGCGCACTAGCTCAAGAGCATCTTACATTCTTAGCAAACAACGCACCGAGAAAAAGAAAAAAATAAACTCTCTTCAAATACGACCAACTATTATCAACTTTATTTCCAATTTTATTATTACATGTTCACTTTTAATCATGATAACACATGAAACTTCGTAACATACAAACCCCGAAAGGGAAAAAAAACAAAGAGAGAGAGAGCAAAACCACTTGAGTAACAAGCTACGACTCAACACCGACGGATTCCAGTAAGATGGTGTAGAGTGTTTTATTTAGGGTTTTTCGAGGAAATGCTGGGCGACGATACGGCGCTGAATCTTACCGGAGGCAGTTTTGGGGAGGTTATCAGTGATGAACACTCTCTTTGGCACCTTGAAAGCTGCCAAATTCTTCTTACAGAACGTTTTTATGTCCTCTTCGGTCACTGTTGTTCCTTCTCTTGGAATAACCGCACAGTTAATCTGATTAACGACCAAAACAGGAACAAAAAAGCACTCAGTTATCAACCGATCTAAACACCTATCAACACATTAATGATGCAAATTCGCAAGATGCTCATGATTAAGTAGAGGACAATCTATCTGTATAGTCTTAAGTTGATAATAGAGGAGCTAAAGCACAGGTTTTGCTTACCTCTTCTCCATATTTCTCATCAGGAACCCCGAACGCAACTCCTTGAGAAACATCAGGATGAGTTAAGAGCACTGAGTCCACTTCAATTGGGGATATTTTCTCACCTGAAAACGGAAACTGAAATTCTAAGTAATAGACAAAATACTGCACATGATAGCCACTTTCTTTGACTAGTTTCTACTAGTACATCTTTTCTAAGTTCTTATTTGTTGGGCGTTTCTCTTTGACACGTCTAACCACGCCACCGAGACTATGCAAAATACAAAGCTTAGTTCATCTAAACTGCTTAACATAGACTAGTAGTTTTGTGGAACAATAAAGACGTCACACAGAGAGTAAAAAAAAAAAGACTCACCTCCACGGTTAATAAGCTCTTTGATCCGACCCACCAGATGCAAATACCCATCAGAATCAAAGTAACCAATATCACCTGTGTGGAACCACCCAAACTCGAAACCCGCCTTGTTGGCCTCCGGGTTGTTCTTGTAACCCTTTGTCACATTTGGGCCTCTAATACAAACCTCTCCCTTGCTATTCGGCTCTTGTATCTCCCCTTGCTCATTGAGGATCGCCATTTCTTGACCCACCGGTTTCCCAACAGACCCAGGCTTGTGTGGACCTTCCTCCGGCAAAGGATTAGAACTCATCAGGTGAGTTGCTTCCGTCATAGCATAAGCCTCTAGAACCGGTGCTCCAAAAGCTTCCTCAAGCCTGGACAATATCACCTGGACAAACAAAACCATTACTTTGCCGAACAATCTGTCCTGTATGAATATGTACAAATGCGTCAAAAAATTAGCCTTACCGGAGCCAAAGAAGCACTGCAACTCCTGATGAACCGAAGTTTAGGGTACTCCGGCTCAGGCTGGCTCGCATGACGGTCCAATATGATCTGATGAATGGTGGGAACAGCAGTATACCACGTGGCGTTATACTTCTTCATGTCTGCCCAAAACGTCGTCGCAGAGAATCTACCAGCAGCTGGTAGAGTCACAGCCGCGCCAGCTCCAAGCGAGCTGAGCAACCCAGCTAACAGTCCATGAACGTGGAACAGAGGGAGAACAATCACAGTCGAATCAGACTCGGTGAGCTTGTAAACCGATTTAATGTTCTTGACGGATGAAACAAGATTCAGCTGCGTGAGGGGTACGCCCTTGGGACGGCTCGTGGTGCCGGAAGTGTGGAGGAAGAGAGCCGGATCGTCGGGGCTGTTAACGAGCTCGGAAGCCGAGTCGGCGACCGAGTCGGAATCGGCGACGGAGAGAGAAAGATCCGAGTCGGCGTCGAGGAGCGTGGCGGTGGCGTGAGAGATGCTGAGCTTCGAAGCTGCTTCTTGAGCCGGAGCGTTGCCTTCTTTGGAGGTTAGTAACAGCTTCGAATCCGAATCCGAGAGGTAAAACTCGAACTCCTCCGCCGTGTACGCCGCGTTCAACGGCGCCGCCGTGGCTCGAGCTCTTATCACCGCCAGAAACATAATCACAAACTAAGAAACAAAAAAAAAATCAAAATCAAACTCGAATCATCCGAAGTAGGAAACTAGGCGTAACGCGGCGGCGCGTTGGTTTACCTCGACGGTGTTGGGGAAAGTGAGAGCCACGACATCGCCTGGTTTGATTCCGGCGGCGGAGACGAGGCGTGAAGCGGCGCGTTCGATTAGATCGTTGAGACGCGCGTGAGTTAGGTCGAATTTTCCGGAAACTGAGAGCGCTCGCCGATCGGGGAATTTCTCGGCGACGTTCTTCAATAAGCCGGTGAGTGTATCGCTATCCATGGTTTGAGACAGAGACGAGAAAATGTGATGGTAGATGAGAGAGAGGAACTGCGATATTTATAAATTTATATCCTAGTTATTTATATGTAGGAGCTTGAAAATGAGGCTACGTGGCATCATCGTAACGGCTTTGCTCATGATCGTGTGGTTCGATTATCTCTGTCTACCTAAATTATCTTGTCTGGGGCAGTCGCTGGCTGTTTTGTCTCTACTATTAGACCGACGTTACGGTTTTTGAAGAGGTTTTTATTGGCTTTTCTGATTTCCGGTATAGACCCTGAACCGAACAGCTAAACCCGACTTTAGCTTCTTTTTTTTTTTTGTCGATCAGAACCTGTCGAGATAACATCACAATATGTTTCAGGGGAAACCCGACTTTAACTTACTGTGTGCTTTTTGCCTAATCGATTAACGATCGATTAGTTATTTCATAAGATTACAAAATACTTTGATTTTTTTTATTTGGTATGATGAAGTTTTTGGTAAGATACTTTGATTTTTTCCTTGGTAATAATATGTTGAACCAAAACTACAACACATACATACACGTTTAAAACATCATAGAAAACATCTATAAGTCAAAAGCATTACACTACAGTATTTGACTGCGAAGATAGTTTATCGTGTTTCTGAAGAAATCAAAAATAAAAATATTTTGTTATATTATATTTTTTGACCTATTACATTTTTTCTCACTGTGTCTAGTGAACAAAAGCTTTAAACACCAAGCAAAAGGTGATACAAAAACATTCTACTACCTATTTTTCAAGTTTAGGAAGCATACATGGATTATAGGCTTATAGCTCTACTAAAAATAGATAATCTAATGAGTCCTTAATCATTGTACGGGCTTCTTGACATGTGATTGTGACTCAGATTACCTATCAAAGATGCTTCTGCGTAGCACTGATCACATTTATAATATGAATTAAAAAGAAGATAACATTAAGAAATGTTGATGGGTGGGATGATAAACCGATTGTACGCACTTTGAAGTAGATTTCTTTAGAGTTCTCGATTGTTGACAAAAAAAAGCTTCTTAAAAACTTTTGTGTTGAAGTTATCAATTTTGTGTTGTCCATACTATCCAAAATGAGATCTATATAATATAATTTCGAGCAAAATATATATACAATATAATATCATTTTGAAGTTATCAATTTTGTGTTGTCCATACCATACAAGTTATTATATTACTTTATTAAATGTTCTAGTTATAATTCATCAAATTCTCGGATATATATGTATATATCAACTCCAATTATGGCCACAAAATTTCGGCGTGTAGTTTGGATATATGTTCTTAGTTAATTTATAGTATATGAAAAAGTCGCTTTCGTTTCTTGTGACCAAACATGGTCTTCATATACTTTTTCAAAAAAAAAACATGGTCTTCATATAAGCCATCACGGCACCACCTAAGAATTTGATTTGTGTTTGTTCTCCTTACGTAACAGTGTCAGTTATGTCGATCATAATAAAACTAGCATGTACCCATGCACTATATAAAGTTTGACGTATTACATAGAAACAGTACAGTTCTGTATGTGTAATTTGTCATGATAGTGATGAAGACATAGTTTGGTGATTTGTGATCGTCATCTACTCTATTAAAATAGAATCCCAAATTTATTTACCACTGAAACTCTCATTTAAATTTTAGATTATTTTAAATTTGTTAATATGTTATTTAACTAATGGACCCTTTCAAATTAGTTAAATTATAATTATTATTATAAGCTACCAAAATTATAGGACCTGACAACTTAAATAAAACCAAAATTAAATCTATTTAAACTTAACCAATCTCATAATCCAAAATTAACAATACAAAAACAAAACCCACGGTTTTCTATAATTACATTCAATACAAGAACCATAAATAGACCTCTTTTTTTATATATATGATCATATCTACTTATCTTAGCGATCATAAATTGCAACATAAAACATTAGATCACTTAATATTTTAAGCCATCTTTCATCATGATTCTTTTTTTTTTTGCTTAAATTTGGATCATGATTCATGTTTAAAAAGATAGTTTGTTGTTAAATTTCCTAAGGAGACACGTTACAAGTAGCTTACCTTCCCGAAAAAGACTATTGGGCTCAATTTCCTTTTTTATTAAACTAATAAGTTTTCAAATAATGGACCGATTTTGTTACAACAATTATAGAGCTTTTACAACATAAATGGGTCATAACGTCTAACATTTATTTTTCATTTGGACCCTATTTATATTTTGAGATTTAACAAAAAAAAATGTCAAATTATATTATATATGTCAAAAATGTAAAACAAATGTATATTATATTCTAATGTTATATTAGAAAAATAAGTATATAACAAAAGTATAATACCCATAAAATTTAATGATTTTAAATTATATAATAAGCTCATAACTTGAAATTATATAATATACTATAAAATATATTAATCTATCTCACAATTTTGCCAAACTTATTATCTTAAAAGTAAGTCCATACAATGTTTGCTCCAAAAATGTCAGATCTTTTTACCAACAAAATTACTTATAAATACATCATATTTATTTGTTAGATAGTTTAATGAAATACTTTAAATAAAAAAAAATTAGTGAAAGGAATTCAAAAATACATTTATATATCTACTCTATTAAGTTACAAACAAAACATCTAACATTAGAAACAAACACCATACAACATTGAGTCATGACCACACAAAAACCAACATGTACAAAATATTAGTTAACAACATCACAATTCAATATTTCTATTATATAAAATTCAATTACATAAAACTATTCTATACATATATATATATCACTAAATATAATTTCGATAGAATAATATCCGCACTTGTAAAGCGCGGATCCGAATCTAGTTAGTATTTAAATTTGAGTTCTGTATAATTCGTGTTATTGACAAACTTTGGTAAATTGTTTTATTGAAATTTGATGTTAGACTTATTAGTTAATATATAATAGTGTGCACATAAAAATAAATTGTTTTCCCCATATTATAGAAAACTAGAGTTTTTATTCGCGCTACGCGCGGAAAATAAGTTTAATCAAATTATGTTTTAGGATTGAAATATTATAATAATATTAAGAATTTATTTGGTAAGTTTAATTAAGTTTTGATTGGAAGTTGACATTTTTATAAGTTTTTTCATAGTTGGAAATATAAAATTTGTGAAGAAATAGATGAAGATAGATTCGGATGCACTTATTAAGTCGAAGCATAATATATTATTTGGTGGGATAGGAAGAAAAGGAAAAGAAAGTGGTTGGAATATGTAGCTTTGATTTGTCTTCATGTTTTTGTTTCGTTGAATATGTGAAGTTGCGGTTGAGTTAATTCTTTGGTTGACATTGTATTCGTCCTTTGAAGTGCTTGATGTATTTGATTGAATTGTCAAAATAAAAAATTTGTTGCTAGTGAAGAAGCAAGTTGAAGTTTTCCAATTGTTAATTTTTTTTTCTTGATTTGTATGTGAATTCTTATTTTTTCACAATTTTTTACTTATTTTTTTATTCTAAATTTATAATAGTCGCTTTCCTTTCAATTCAAATTAGCATTTTACCATTGTTATGCTTTATTTATTGTATATATGAAGAAATTTCGTATCAAATTCGTTTATTTTGTTGTATAATAGGTTGCTATTATATAAAACCAATAATGCGTAAGATGATTAATATGATAAATATGAGGAATTGATATTGGAGTTATTTTTACACCAGTTACTAATCTAAAACTCTAATATACTACTCCTTCTGTTTAAAATAATATATTTTTACAATTTTGACACATATTAATAAAATATAAAAATATTTTTGTGATTTTATATTTCTTATATCGAGAAAACGTGTTTAATAAAACGCAGTGGACAATCAAACCATTTGATTTGATTTTAAATAAAAATATAAAATTTAACAGCATTCAATCGACTTCATCGATAAAATATATATCCACAATCTTTCATTTTTACTAAGCTTCAAACTTTCAAAAGATGCAACGTCACTAACACAAACTCTGTTAATAAAAAATATGCTGTGTGCAATTGAGATACTAAAAAATAACTAAAAAAATAAAGCACTATTAAGTTGTTCAAAAAAAAAAAAATAAAGCACTATTACTACTTGTCTTCTCATACTTGAAAATAAGACACGAATTTGATATTATATAATATTTCAGATGATTAATATTATTGTATTATTATATAAATATATAATAAATTTATTAATTGATTGATCCATTATTTAGCAACACCGAAATAAATATTTTTTACCGGTGTCCAAGTAAAGTTTAAAATATTGACACTATAGTTAAATTATGTACTACTTTTTATTTTAATAGTATTTTAATTTCTTATAATTATTAATTCTTTTCTTGTATATATATATATATATATTTCATTTAAATATAACAATCTTTTGCAAGATCTTTGTTACTTGAGTGAGGAGAACCAAACTTGAATCTGAATTTTAGTTGTTTTCTGATACGTAGTGTAACGATATATATTATATTACTTCGTCGACAAAGAACTTGGGCATTTGCAAAATGTATTTCTGTTTACATACTTCCTTCTGTGCTCCTAATATAGAAAGCCAAGTAACAGCACAACCTGGAAGAGAAGACATATGAAAGCGATCACAGTGATGAACATTAGGCAAAGATTAAGAAACTGAAAGAGAGAGAGAATTAAAGGAAAAATAGGAGCTAGGAGAGAAAGTAAAAGGGAAGAAGCGAGCAACCAACCAGTTCCATGTCCATAAGAGACGTCCAATACATTAAGTTTGGTTCTGAGCTGTTGCAGATAGACCATGAGCAATCCGAGAAAACCCTTAAGGTCCCCAATCTGTAAGAAGTAAAAGAAGACGAAATGATCCCACAAATGGTAAGTATATATATTCATAAGATCTCTCTAACCTTCATGAATTTGGCAGCTCCGAAAAACTCTTCCTGCTTGAGGCGTGATGTCTTAACATATCGAGAAACATAAGTTGCTTTCCCATCTTTGATGCGTACACCATGTATCATCCTGCAGTATTAAGGTGGGTGAGACATGAAGTAAGATTCGTGTGAGATTAACGAAAGATAGAGAATAAGCAGCAGCCCCTAAGTTTTGATGAGAAGATGAAACAATAAAGAGTTGGCGTACCCATCTCCATCAAACCTGAAAATAAGAAAGGGAAGCAATAATAAGAAAGGAAGCCACCACCACTAACATGATCATCGTGCATAAAAAAAAGAATAATTGGAAGAAGAGAGAGACGTGCCAGTGATATCCAGCGACGGAATCAAACTTGGGATTTGGACCAACCCTCACAAATTCACCATTCAAGCATTCCTGGAGACTCAAATTAAAGACGATTAGAACCTTGGTAAAAGGATGATGGAGTGTAAAGAGAGTTGACTTAACTGGAAGAAATCCATGGACGACAGGGAGATCCTTGACCGGGGGAGTTTCATCGCGGACAGGAGCGAAGTTGCCGGAGAGGTAGTGGAGAGGGAGAGAAGCATCGTGCATGAGCTTCACTATAACTCTCTCCACAAGATCGAGAAGCCTAGAGGACAAACCCTTGGAGGGTTGGGTCCAAAACGTAAGATCTAACAGAGGATCTCAATGATCAAAAGGACGAATTTGGAATCTTACTTTAGTTTATGTTGAATCTCCGTGGCTGAAACTCTAATGCTGAGGTTTTGCTTGAGCTTTGTGTTTGTGTTTGAATCCTATTATGTGTCCACCTATCCGGTTTGAACTCGAAACAACAATCTCCCAGTGTCGATCTCATCCTCCCAACCATCAAAGACGATCCCAACCAACTTGTCGCCCTTCACGCCCCGCTTGAATCACTCCGGCACCGAATGATACAGCCTCCGTGCAGCCGATAAAGCCTCTTTAGGAAGACAAAGAGAGCCCAAAGAAGTGAGAGCTTGCGATTGTAAAATCAATCTTTCAGGTTTGAATTCCAAGCAATAACCTCCCCGAGTCGACCTCATCCTCCCCACAGATTAAATTAAAAACATCAAAAACAACATGGTTAAAGAAAACGACTACCACGAACGTTGCAATAGATTCACAGATTTTGAAACCAACTGGATATGATTAACGACTTTGTGGAATAGGTGGAGAAAAAAGGAAGGTGGAACGAAATCGTGTGATCTAAAGAAAAGAATAGAGGTGAGCGTTGAATGTTTGAGAGTGGGGTTGTGATAAATACAGAGAAGAAACGGTGATTTGTATGGATCTGAAACAAAGACACGAAGTGGAAGAGACGGCAACCATAGTTGGGTTTATAAAAAAAAAGATTTACGACGCCATTTAAGTTGGTGATATGTGGGCCTGTAGAATTTGTATGAGCTCATACGTTTGACCCAATTTAATTTGTGAAGAGTGAATAATTAATTGACGTGGAAGTTTGGTGGATGGTGATAGGCTGATTTAATTTGCACATGTGGATAGGCGAAAAGGAGCTCATATTCTCTTTTTAGTAGTATAATAGATGCTGAAAATAATTTGGAGAAAGAAAAGGGGCCTTATTTCCATAACATTGCGCTTTAGGTCAAACTCAGCGGAGAAACAAAGATGAGAACTTGACGATCAAGCCACGCTCCTCAACTGGCGAAAGCAGTCTCCGTTTGGAAAACTGTCCTTTCTATTGAGTTTGTGTGTGTTGCAAGCAGGTAGAATACAACAACACGAATCATGACTGCGACCGAGTATGGCATCGTCTACGCCGTCCACATCATCACTGTCGAGTTCGGTCCCATCGTATCGGTAAAACTGAAACCCTTTTCTTAAAAAAAAACTTTTGTAGAGGATTTGATCGCATGACTTCCGAATGAAGAGTTTAAGTTAAGTGTTTGGTTCTTTACAGAAAGTCTGTGAACGTCTTCTTCGTAAAGGACCTCTTTCCTTGCGAGAGATCGCGAAGTCAGACATCAATCATAACAAAGTCAAGGATATTCTCTCCCTTCTGATTCATCACAACTGCGTCCAAGCTTTTTCTCTTGAGCCGCCTGGTTAGTCTTTTGTTTCGCCAAAGATTAGGCATATAGATTCTCATGTATTCTTTTTTTTTCTTCTAAGTAGCTCAAACACATGACACTAATTATTGTAAATTTTAATTATGACATGTAGATGGTTCTGATAGCAAAGCTATTGTACAGTACATTGTGATGTTTAACAACATTATTCATCGTGTGAGGTTTGACAAGTTTTCCAAGGTTGTAAACGAAGAGCTTGGCCCTCAGGTTTGCTTCTCCTGCATGCATCTTCATCATTCTGTTCAATGTCTCGTTTCAAGACGTATTAATCTTAACTATACCGTAACTCTATATATGTGCAGTGCGGCTCAGTTTTTGATGCTTTACTTACTAGCGGGAGGCTTACTTTGGGACAGCTGATCCAAAAAGACAGCTGTAAGTCCATCTCTTGTACTCTCTCATTGCAGGCATTGGGTTTCTGGTCTTTTTGTGTATCTCATTACTGATATCTTAATCTGTGTTTTTTATAACATGATCAGGTACAAAAAAACCAAAAGGTTCGAAAGAGATGAGAGATTCTCTTCGGAAACTGGTTGCTGCACGTTTTGTTGAGCGAGTTCCTTCTCCCGAACCTGTTCTTGGCAACAAAGAAGGCCCGGCCCAAAAGAAAAGAGGCGCCAAGGTACAATTCATACTTAGACCTACCTACCTACGTACCTGTTCATGAATGCAAGCCACATGACTCTCTCTTTGGAACTGTGCAGATTTTAAAAGAACCGGAGGAAACATTAGAGGAACGTGTTCTTGAAGCTTCAACTCCAGTTGAATCAATAAGGTTTCCTCTTATTTTTGAACAAGGTTCAAGTTCATCTTCGGCAGATAACGACAGCAACATCTCTGAGGGGAAGGTATCAACATTCTTACCATAATCAGTTTTTGGTTATTTTGTGCATGTAGCACTAAATATACTTTTTTTTTTTGAACCGAAATGTATTTCAGCGTAAAGAACGTGATGTAGACTCATCATCAGATGCGAACAATGAAGTAGTCTGGCGTCCTAATTTCGAGGAGCTCATCCGCCGCCTTAGACATAAGGTTAGTTACATGTGTTTCTCTTTAACGTTGTTTCATGAGCCATTAAACTCTTGTTTGATTTCAAGCATTGTACTCCTACTTCATCACCTGTTTCCCCTGTTTCTTTAAGGCGTGTGTGGAGATAGTGAAAGAGCGGAGAGATGACCAAAGATGTGCCATTGTCTTGAATGCAATGTTAGAACTAGGAAGATCTCAGGAGAAGAAAGTGAAAACCGACAAGTCGGGTAACATTATCTGTCTGAGATTTATTTGCTTGAAGTTCCCATAGTGTGTGTTTTGGTGGTGATTTGAACATATTGCACTTGTCTTCTTTTCAGTTCCAATGTCGAGGGATTCCATTTACGAAGAGGTTATAAAGACTGAAGAAGGCCGTGACATGCTAGACGACAAAGTTAAAAAATGCCTTGAACAATTGAGTGCAACGTCTTCTTATCTAATGTTACCAAAAAAAACGTCTTCTTATCTACCAGCGTTTGTGATAAGAACTGATGATTCATACATAGTTGGTATAATAGTAACTTCCTTCTAAAATATATATGGTTAATTAAATCGATACATACTTTGGATTTCAAACGTCCTCATCTATTTTGCAGATTATAAATCCATCATCAGCGTAGCACAGAAAGATGAGGTGTGTTCCATATATATATATACATGTTTTTTTTTCTATAAACATTTCTGGATATAAAATGAAATCTTTTGAGATGGTTTCAGGTGGAATCATTAGTTATGAAAAGATACGGGAAAGAAGCTTTAAGAATGTTCAGATACTTATCACAGGAAGACCGTTTTGTTGAGACCGATAGGGTTAGTTACCTTTTATCTACTAATATAAACGTATTCAAAAGTTAATAATGGTTTCTAAATCCTTACAACAAGTTTTTATCTTGTGTGAAGATTGCTAATGCCTTGCTGACTGAAAAGAAAGTCACACCACAAATCCTTATGAAGATGTGGAAAGATAGTTACTTGCACATGCAGGTATGCAGACTTCTTTTACCAACTTGAAATAAAATCTTTAAGCTTCAAAAAAAAAACTGGTAATCTAAGATTCTTTGTTGTCCTGTTTTTTGTTGTAGAAATTGGTGGTGACAGGAGTATATGTGCCCTTCCTATTGTGGAAGGTAGACAAGGCGATTGCATGGAGGAAAATGTTGGATGAGATGTACCATGCTTCCTTAAACTTGAGTCTCAGGTTGATCCATGAATCAGATTCCGAGAGAGAGGTTAGACTTGCACTTAAAATCCATTGAGATTTTCCTAGAAAAAAAGAGAGTAGATTTTGATGGGGTTTTCAATCTATATGCCTAGACAAGTGTATAATTTTTTTTTTGGTGTGTGTCTGTCTGTGTGTGTGTGGGGTAGTTGCTGCTGCTGCCTGTGGATAAACTGGAAGGAGGATTAAAGAACAGACGAAAGAAGATCGATGATAAGACTATATTGCTGTCTAACGCTAGGCTTAACCTTGATGATGCCATAATGCTTTTTCATGACTTCTAAACTCTAAATATTCTAAAAAATGGAAACCATTTGTAGTTTCATTTATTTAATTAGTTGGTTAGTTTGGTTTTGTTTTCCATTTTAATGGATTATCCACCTATCATATACATGTAACGGTTTCTTTTTGGGTATTTAATTCACCTCTAATATTTTGCTATTTGTTGCATCTAAAATAGAATAGTTAATTATATAATAGAAGTGAAATTTACTCCTGTATATTTCTCTAAATAACAATCATGTAGTCGTAAAAAAATCAGCTGTAGAAGGAAGGTTAGCTTCTAGTTCTTGTTAATCCGTTCACTGTTACCGTGTACTGACACAAACCCCCGGTGGTGTCTGCCTGGTCTCGTTAGGATTAAAAAGATTAAATCTTCCAAGGTATCTGTTCCTTGTTTATTTGATGGGAATGGACTTTTACATAGATTTGTGAAAAAAAAACGACATTTACAGAGCTTGTTTGCGGCCTCATTCATCAACGCTTGCATGGACCGGACCTGTGAGAAACTCCAATGACTCTGTGCATTTATTTTGATTGTCTAATAAACAAATATCCCCAACCAGTTTTCATTAACTTGATGGGTTTGCTCTGTGGCATGTGTTTGCATTATACAATTTCATCTTTGACTGCAAGCAAAGAGTTACCCAAACAGTGGTGCTATCTGCCAAGCTATCTTGCAGGTTACCCAAACAGTGGTGCTATCTGCCAAGCTATCTTGCAGGCCATGGATGCTCCTCTAATTTGCACCAGGTTCATTTTCTTCTTAATCCCTATTTATTTATGTGTATAGTTTGTGGTAATTGTACTTTTATATGACTGGTGAAATTAATGATAGCGAGAAACGGCCATAAGAAAATGAATGGATGACCGACTGATCCAACCCAGTTGGTGACATATGGACCAGAGGTACAAACAAATTATTCTTCTTTTTTTTTTAGAAACCACAAATTATACTAAAACAAATTATTCTAAAATTTGAAAAAATACTGATATCTCAATCTTTCAATAAAGATTGAGGAAGTAGAGACATGTGTGAAATGATCTTTTTCCATAAAATTCAAAAAAAAGTAGCAGCAAAATCTTTCAAGGATAACAAAAACAGAGTCTGATACACAAAGATTAAGATCAAAACGATGAAGGCAAGATAGAGAGGAAGGATCTCCTCACTTCTTCTCCTCTTTCTCAGCATCAGCAGCTCTCTTGGCTCTAGCACCTGCATGTCTCTTGTTAGTGCGCTCCAGACGAATCTTGTCATAAGCCTTGAACGATTTCATCTCAGCGGTAAGCTTCACAAGCTCCGTTGCAGGCTTCTCACGGACAATAGGCATGTAGTCACCCTGGACTTGAGTGGCATTGGCCAACTCCTCTGGAGTAGAATCACCAGCCTGAAACAAAATAAACTCTTGAGCTTAAGATCTAAATCCAATCTAAAGATGAGTTCATAACTGGAAGATTGTTGTTTTCGAAGAAGTTACCTTGACCTTCCTGGCACGACGCGGGAAGATGACCAACTTAGCCTTGTAGGTTTTCAGCCTCTGGACATTGGATTGAAGACCCTCGAGAGATCTGTTCTTGCGGCGATGGTCAACAGAAATACCGATGGTTGGTGCCAACTTCTTGGGGATTCCAGCAGCCTTATTCAATCCAAGACATATAAATAAATATCCAACAAGAAATGAATCATGAAAAACAAAAGAAAAAGAATAAGATTACAAACCTTGAGCTCTTCAAGAGTGAACCCTTTACCGGTTCTGACCTTCATGTTGTACTTGAGGGTCTGACCGTGCACAACAGGACGGAGAGGTCCAGAAGTGGGACGGGGGAAGATCTTCACAGCCTTCTTTTGCCTCGCTGATTAAACACAAGTCCAGATTAAATACAGAGAGAGAGAGACTATAGTAACAAATCAAAAAATGAAACATAGAAAACATCATCACTAACCAACTCTTCTTCTGGTTTTCCTGGCAGGCTGGTTGAACCAAGTCTTGACATAGTTCTGCCAGTGCTTCTTGAAGTGACCATTCGGGATGACATTGTTGTGCTTCATTTCTTCAGCTCAGCTGCAAAATAATAATTGAGATTCATAATCTTCAAAACTACACAGCAGTTCACATTATAAAACTTTACACTGCAAAACTAAGACATCTCTAAGATCAAACAAGTGAAACTGATAAAGAAACCAGTAACATGTCCAGGATCTAGACAAAACCATTCTAAAAACGAAGACTTTCTAGCGAAAAATCTCAAATCTGTAAAATTCGATAGACGAAATCACATTAACAAGTGAAGAACCTAAACAGTGAAACTGTAGTCATCATAAGCCACTCGAAAGGTCGATACTTCCATTCATAAAACACTAAGCAAATCAACAAACTGATGATATGTAGGCTTCGTAATGATATAGACAACGAAGTAATCAGAGGGAACAGAGAAGAGAGGTCTTACAAGTTGCAGAGATGCTTCCTTCCTTTCTCCTGCGGCCGAGACGAGAGAAATGTCTTCTACCTTTCTTTGATGAAAATCTTATAAATACTAAAACCCTAATAGCTGCTACCTGTTCGACGCTTTTTTGCGATTGGGCCTTTCCTGAAATGGGCTGGACTGATTAGAAGCCTTTTTTCTTTTTTTAGGAAAAGATGATGGACTCGGTTCAAATTTGAAACCAGAGAACCGATGCGTCGAGTTTGTTACTCGGTTAGAGTTTTATGCTGAGAGAGTGCTTTGAGTTGAGGTCTTTGATTTCACATAAAGCTCCGGTTCTAATAGACTTTGAGTTTGTATGTTGGAGGTAACCATGGTGCTTCGGATCTTGGGAACATGGATTATAATGCCATGTGCTTTAAATTATTACTGGAGTGGAGTTAGTTACCCCTTGGGCCTAATGTTGGATTATTCAAACGTCCGAGTGAACTGTATAGTGTGGCTGCAATTAAGTTTGTGATGAAAAAGACTAAACTAACTTTCCTAGATTATTTATAAATATTTAAAAATTACTTATAAAAATTTATAAACCAAATTTTATAACCAAATGTTAAAAGCATTTTGATTAAATATATTTTTGAAAAGTGGTATCTAAATTATAGTATCAAACAATCTATGTTCTAATAATTATAATATTTTATCCGGCTTTTAATAGAAGATATTATATTTTTTTTTGAAATTACATGACATTTTCAATTTTAATATAAAATTATTAATTTTTATAATATATAAATTTATTTATTTAAAATTTTATCTTTTAAAATTGTGTCTTGTTAACTAGTTAATGATGTTTTTATTTTTTAAATTTACAAAATTCAATGTTTTTAGTCTATATGCACAATTCCAAAACGTGAAATAATCAAAATGGAAAGAATATCGTATAAATTGCATTGGTCTTAGCTGTATTGGTTTTGTGATCTTTCTGTGGACTTGGAATGGAATAAACCGAAAAATGTACCATTGTTTGTTGTTTTATCCTGAAACATTTGTCAGGGTTGAGTACGAATGTGAACAAGAAGATGAGAAAGAAGTGGCCAACTCAGTTACAAAAAGAAAAACGTGGCCACCTACGTATTATGTGATGCTCGACGAATTGACTAGCGTGGTCAGTGTTCAGACTCATGTGAGCTTGTGTTCGAAAGCATGATACAATGTCTTGGGTAATTGGTAAAAGCGGGGAAATGTTGTGCCTGAAACTTGTGAAGGGAGGGGTGGGGGTAGTATTAGTTAATCGAATATTGCATAATAAATTATTGTAAAAATAGAAGAGACAAAAAGCTAAATGATTGATTGCATGATTCGGTGTACTAGTTGAAATTTAAGCTTTGTAATAACAGAAGTTTGTTGGTCCGCATGAAGGCAAATATTTGACCGTTTGGTGATTACTGGTTAGTATATATAGTTACAGACCGTAGCTAACAGCCTAACGACCTAGCTTGATTAGTTGTAGTTAAAACTATGATGAATTTTTAGATTTTTATTTATGAAACCACCGTATATAAAAAGCCCAGACTCATTTTCAGTACCCCACAATTGTGAAATATGTACCTAATCAGTTTAAATTTTTGCGACCGACGAAAATGACCAAATACCTATTCGACTACCACAAGTCCACAACTATATAAAACCAACAAATTAATCATCTCTTAATTTCGTAATTCAAAATTTCTACTCACTAAGTCCAAGTCCAAATAATTTCTAATATTATCATCTTTTCCTGAAAAGAAAATAAACCAAAAAAAATAATTAACAGCAAGTTAAGTGATTTAACTTTCACAAAAATTGTCAAAAAACAGTAAATATTTTAGTTATCTAAATCCAAGCTCTGCAAATGTCCCAAATTCACTGCCGTAATCCCCCACAAGAAAGAGAGAAAAGCGAGCACGAGTCCGGCGAGTTTTGCCTTCTTCTACAACAGTGGCGTGAATTCCATTTCACCTTCCTTCCTCCTCCTCGCACTATTCTCCGCTTTCCACGGGACAAAACTTCCCTACCTCTCTCCTTCCTTTTATGAGCTTCAGAAGAAACGTGTCTTGTGCTGCTGAGATCTAATCCTCTTCTTGATATCCTCTCAAGAGTAGCAACTACAACTTCAAATCTTCAACTTCATCCTCACCAAAGTTTGACTTTTTCCCCCTTCCCATTTCTCCTATTGATTCTTCAGTTCTTACATTATCCTTTCACAACTGCTCCTTCTGTCCAAGATTCTTCAGTTGGGTCTCCTAAAAGTTTTCAACTTTCTTTTATTTCAACACTAAAAGTTTCCGCTTTATGCTGATGATGATGATGATGGCGTTATAACTGATTCAAACCTGTTTCATGTCGATTCTATGCGGCTGTTGCCCTCTTCTAGAATGCGTTTACTGTCTCGGCTGTGCACGCTGGGCTTACAAACGCTGTCTCCACACGGCCGGCCACGACAGCAAAGACTGGGGACTCGCCACGCCCCACGAATTCGAACCCGTTCCTCGGTTCTGTCGCTACATCTTATCCGTCTACGAGGACGATATCAGAAACCCTCTGTGGGAGCCTCCGGAAGGGTACGGTATAAACCCTGACTGGCTGCTTCTCAAGAAGACTTACGAAGACACTCAGGGCCGTGCTCCTGCTTACGTGCTGTATCTCGATCATGATCATAGAGACGTGGTTGTTGCCATCCGGGGTTTGAACCTGGCGAAGGAGAGTGATTACGCTGTGCTGTTGGATAACAGGCTCGGGGAGAGGAAGTTTGACGGTGGGTATGTGCACAACGGGCTGTTGAAGGCTGCTGGTTGGGTGTTGGATGAGGAGTGTGAGGTTTTGAGAGGGTTGGTGGTGAAGTATCCGGGTTATACTCTGACGTTTGCTGGGCACTCGTTAGGGTCTGGTGTGGCTACGATGCTGGCTTTGTTGGTGGTTCGAAGGCCGGATAGGTTGGGGGATATTGAGAGGAAGAGAGTGAGGTGTTTCGCTATTGCGCCTGCGAGGTGTATGTCGTTGAACTTGGCTGTTAGATATGCGGATGTGATCAACTCTGTTGTGCTTCAGGTGTGTGTGTGTGTGTAAATTGCATCAAATGGGTCTAACTTCATTCTAAAAAGATTTGTTTCTTATTGTTTTTTACTTTAGGATGACTTCCTGCCTAGGACAGCTACGCCTTTAGAAGACATATTCAAGTCGCTTTTCTGGTAAAGCTAAACTTAGTTATAAGACCATTCTAATATGCAGAGAGGGTTTATGAAAGTATGTTTTTTTTTTTAGAAACTTTTAAAGATGGCTCACAATTTAGTTTTTTTTTATCTTCATGATCTTTTGGTGCAATTTTGATTCATCTCTTTCACTTGCAAAGAGCTTTTGTTAGTACCATTTGTTTTGTTCCATTACTCTGCTTACTTGTAATGGGTTTAAGTTTTGTTTTTTGTGTGGACAGTTTACCATGTTTGTTGTGTATAAGATGCATGAAGGATACATGTATTCCAGAAGAAAAGATGCTCAAAGATCCAAGGCGGCTTTACGCTCCTGGTCGCATGTATCACATCGTCGAGAGAAAGCCTTGCAGGTAACATAACACACACAAATCATCTATAGATATTACTCACACTTCACTTAGTTGTAATCATTTTGATTTTGTTTTTTTTTGGTAAAATGGTTGCAGATTAGGAAGATTCCCTCCGGTTGTGAAAACAGCAGTGCCAGTAGACGGAAGGTTCGAACACATTGTACTTTCTTGTAACGCAACATCAGACCACGCCATCATCTGGATCGAACGAGAAGCTCAGAGAGCTCTCAACGTAAGTCTCCAACCACACCAACCCTCCTTCAAATCAAATCTTTCACCGGTTACTGATTCTAGCTTTTGCATTCTGTAGCTAATGGTGGAGAAGGAGAAGAGAATGGAGATACCAGAGAAGCAGAGGATGGAGAGACAAGAATCATTAGCAAGAGAACACAACTTGGAGTACAAAGCAGCTTTAAGACGAGCAGTAACCTTAGCTGTTCCTCACGCTGACTCCATCTCCTCTGAGTACGGGACATTTGACAAAGCTGAAACAGAAGAAGACGAAGAAACAGAGGAGGAAGAAGAAGAAGAAACAGAGTCGAGTGCATCAATGGTGGGAGAACCATCCTCGTCCTCTGTTCGTCAATCGTACAAGAGAAGAAGGAACCGTGGTGTTAGTTGGGACGAGCTGATCGAAAGTCTCTTTGAGAGAGACGAGTCTGGTAATTTAACATTCGAGAAATCAGATTCGCGACGTTGATCGAATCGAAAGTGTTTTTTTTATTGTATGTGTAGAAAAAAAGACAGATGTTTATTACAATCATTATCGTACAGACCAAATTGGTCTGAGTTTATTACAGAAGAAGATCTCTTTCTCTTTCTCTCCTAGTGTCGGAATTTGAAAATTAGGGTTTTTTGCTGGGTTGAGGAAGAGCGCAAGAGGATCTGAAAGCTTCTACCTGAGACTGACACTTGGAGTGATCTCCTTTGTTTTCTTCCAAGCATTTCTTCAGAGCTTCTACGTCGCACGATGAAGCGATCTTCTTCACCGTTACATTTTCTTGTTTCTTCGCTTCTTCCATGGTCGCCGTCGTGGTCTTTGTCCGAGGACTTGTTGTATTTTGGCTGCTGAAGAACGAGCGAAGACTACCTCTATACTATTCACTACCGAACGGCAACGTTGGCGTGTTGCAGGGCTTCTTATACTGTGGGCGGCCCATTAAACGAATAGCTTTCTTATTCGTGTGAAACGACGGGCTTTTGCTTTTGTTTGTAGAGCGGCACCGTATGGGCACATTGCATACTTGATTAACATCCCTAATCCATGGTTTTACCAATGTTGATTAAGAATTTTATTAGTTTTTGGAAAAAAATCATCTAAATCATCGACTTTTAAAATATTGTTGAAATAAAATCCTATTTTTTTTCTGTAAACTAAAACATTTAATTTTTGTCAACAAATCATTGTTTTAGTCAGATCGTTAGCCAACAATTACAGTTGACTAGTCGTATACTTAAAATGTCTCTTAAAATTGATGTTTTTTTGACAAAACATAAATCAATATAAAGAGTGGATATTAACTTTTAGAATAAGTTATTTAATAACTATAATATTTTAAAAATATGAATATTGAATAAATAACAATAAATTATTGTTCATTATTAATATATTTTTGATTCTTAGAAGAACAAAATTAATGGTATATTGATTGTTCATGATTCTAATGATGTATCAATATTTTTGATCTTAATAATCTTTGGGGAAACTTATTTTTCATTAAAATGTAGAATTTTGAAACATATTTATAGAAATTATGTAAATTGATAAAGAATCCATCAACCGGTAACTCTTTTCGTTTGAAAATCAAAAGTTGAATTAACATTTCACTAAGAAATTTTCCAACAGTAAAATGATAAACCTAAATGCAAAATAATATTATATAAATATTTATGAAAACTAATCGTTAATAATTATAAAAATTCGTCATAATCATTTTATAACTAAATATTCAATTAATGATATGTTAACTGATTATTTTATAATATAAATGAAAATTATAGATTTTTTTTTACTTTGAGAAAATGAAAAATTTATATTTTTTGGTTTGAATTGTTTTTATTTATAATTTTATTTTAGTATTACAACTATTAGAAATATTTTTTTCAATATTAAAATCTAATATTTTGGAAAAATGTTGATTTATATCTGTGCGAAAAAGTTATCAACTTTAGAAACTATTTTAGGTGTATTATTAATCAATAATTATACTTGACTAACAATATGAATAAAAATGATATGATCGACAAAATTTATGATTAAAATAACTTATTAATAAAAGTTGAGTGTTTTTTTATTTACTAAAAAATTCAGTGTTTAAAAATTCTGAATTTTCTGAATATCCGGAACAATCCCGCCCCTAGCTATAATGTTAGTTTGTTCCATTTTATTAATGTTATCATTTGCAAATTCTTGTAGAATAGAGAAGTTATGTTCAAAGTTCACTAAAACTAGTAATTTGTTTTCGTGTTGTTTAATATTCTACTATTACTAGAAGCAGTCATAGATATCGATTGAGTCAACAAAATTTACTTTATAGAATACTATTCTATTTGATAACTTCGTTAATATAAACTATAATATGTCTTTCTTATATTAAATAATTATCAACTCTATAGTCATACCATATTTGCTATACACAGATACAAATCACTACTACTAGATCAAGCACCATATCGTAACAGTGCTCTATTGCTTATGCATGAAAAAACTTTCAGTACCGGTCACAGCAGAAGCAGAAGCAGCAGGAAAAGGCCACAACGGCCAACACCAGAGATACCTAACTTTTCTGCGTCTGCGTTCTGAAGACTCTGCTTCTTCCAGTTGGCGGTATTGATGTTCAATGCGGTTGAGAAGTTCAGCTATTCTTCTCTCAGACAATCGCAGCGATCTCTCAGCTGCTTCTTCTGCGGTCATTGCGGCTTTAGCCAATTCTTCTTTCAGTTTTAGTTTCCCTTCTGATATTGACAATGCTGATCTCATCTTCTCAACCTCTGCCTTCAGAACCTCTATCTGAATTGTAAGAAATTTGCTGTTGTTTAGTTATGCTCGTCTGTTTTTGACAAGCCTTCTAAGTATGGAATAGTGAATGAAACTTACGAGTTCATTGCGTTCTTCGACCTCGCGCTGTCCTGCTTCAACTTCTAGCTCGCAAGCTTCTCTCCATCTACTTGCTTCTGATTCAGCTTCTCTTATTACCACCAATAGCTCTTCTACCTTTGGTTTAATTAGAAAAAATAAAAACAAAACTCTCAAGTAAGCGATTTAATTTTACTACACAACTGAGAAAACAGGAAGTAGAAGTAATACATTACGTTTTGAGATAGAAGTCTCTCTTGGTTTTGCAGCTTGTCGATATTCATCTTGTTCTCTTCTATTGTCTGAGCTTGTTCCTCTGTAACTTTCTTCAACCGTGCTTCTTCTAACCTGACATATCATGAAGATGACATTTTATCTTCTTACCATAATCCATCATCATTTATCTCTTGATCTCAAGAATAAGAATAATAAAAGATAACAACCGTGATTCTTCCAATGAGAGCTTGAGCTGAGAGATCTCTTTCCGTAGATTCTTCATTGTTTTCTCTATTGCTACAACCTGTTCATATCACCAGTAGATTTCATTATAATCTAAACCTTTGTTTGATTGATTCTTGTTGCCAAAGAAAAGGACATACCATACTATTCTCTTCTTCACCTTCTTCTTGTTCATCCATGATGAGATGTCCGGTTTCTGAGCTTTCATGTACTGATTCCTTAAACCCAAAACCAAACCCTATGCTCTGCAACCCTCTTCCTGCGATTTTCAGCAACGCTGATCTCTTCTGCTCATTCGTCGCTTTCAACTGCTTCTCTACAGCTTGTTTCTCAGACAAAGCAGCCCTTAATAAAACCTTCAAGTCTCTGTTTTCATCTTGCAAGAATTCCACACTTGTTTTTAACTCCATCGATTCCATGAGCCTCTCCACACTCATTTCAACCTTGTTGATTATCTTCAAGATTCTCTATTAGTGAGGACGCAAAGTATGCATGTCTGATAGATTTTAATTTTGCCAAATACCTAACAGTCAATCGAGTCATTTATCTTCAACGTTTTATATTAGAATGTGAATATACGTAACTATAAAATTGTTAGGTAGCACATTTTGAAGACTTTAAGATAAGCACCAAGAGAGAATGACCGGTAAGAAACATGTTTAAACCAGTAGACACTAAGTAACCTTTCATATTTCGAATTATAAACTGGCGATATATATATATATGTGGGCTTTATATATTTAAGCATACTTTACAAAGCGACAAATCTAAAAAAGAATTGCGAGCTTGATGCAAAAGTAAATGTAATCACCATTGGTTATGCCAATCTTGGATAGCATGATGAAGAGCGTGATTAGGTATGAGATTGCAATCTTCCATCTTCAGATTTGTCATCGGTGACGTATCATGCCCATTCGCTAACCATTCCCTTATTGCTTCCGCTTCGTACGTAAACCCATCTGCTGCTATCAAAGGATCTTTCATCACTTCCTGTCGTACAGACAAACAAACAACGATGCTATTAAGTTTTTGTCTTAATCCTCTGATCATCAAAACTCTGTTTAGACCACTAAAACTCTCAGAGACAGTTACCTGAAAAATGGGGCATAAGTAATGAGAAGGAGGCTTGCGTGGAGGGTTTTGGTTGGAATTGTTGTATGACGATGTTTCTGATAAAGGAGCTTTCATGCGATTTATATTCCTTAGAACAACGGCCAAGTCTGGTCGATTCGACGGGTTTCTCTTACAGCAACGTATGGCTATAATAGCTAGCTTTTTCCCTCGTGCGGCTGGCCAGTCTCCTCCTGAATTATCCAGCACCGCGCTGATGTTATCATTCTCCACAGCGCATTTGACATCTCTCAGTACCCCAGAGAGAGGTCTTCTGGTGAGAAGCTGAAGCAGAATCATCCCAAACGAGTACACGTCTGATCCCGGCGTCATTTCGCCGGAGACAAAGTAATGTGGATCTACGTGAGGATCGGATTTGTCGATTGGGATCAGCTGAGAGATCCCGTAGTCGCTGATCTTGGTGACGAGGTTGGAGTTGAGGAGAATCTTGGAGGGTTTTAAGTTTCCATGAATGATGCAAGGAAGGTTTGAATGAAGAAAGAGGAGTGCAGAGCATATCTCAGAGGCGATCCTGATCCTAGTTTCCCATGGAAGAGCAGGAACGTTGTTTGCAGACGAGGAGAAGCAGTCTTGGAGGCTTCCGTTGGGAATGTATTGATAAATAAGAGACCGAGACTCTGGACAAGTACCCATTATTGTTACTAGGTTTGGATGCCTTACTCTCCTTAAAATCTCCACCTTACGCTCGAACTCAAAGTGATTCTGGGAGCCATATGATGGCAACATCTTCACAGCAACTTGAAGATGTTGTTGAAGATTCCCTTTGTACACACTTCCGTGTTTGCCTTCTCCAAGCTTCGAGGACGGATCAAACTCGTCAGTAGCTTCATTGATTTCCACGAAAGAATAGTCGAGCATTTCTGAGCCTGAAGAGTACTCTACAGACTTTCCTTTTATCAATCTCTTCAATGCGTTTACTTCCTTTATCGCATTCTCGTGATCGATCCTGATCTCGTCCCTTTTCTGCCTGAAGCTTTTCAAGAGCTCCATGGCAGTATCGAATTTCTCACCGTGTTCTTTTTCCAAGTCTTGTAGTCTCGTTACCTGTCTCTCCAACCTATGATTATCACCCTGAACTATCTCAAGCTTTCTCATGAATCGATTCTTCTGCTCTGTTGCCGTCTTTACTTCATCCTTTTCTTTCTCTAGCAATTCCTCTAGTTTATTTCTTCGATTCAACTCCTTAGTGCATAAGCCGTCCAAGGCTTTGGCCTGTGAGATGGCAAGGCAGAACCAAAAAAAAATATATAGACCGTGAGAACTAGCAGATACGGATAGATACTACCACTTTTGAAAACCATCATCTTCATTTTTTTTTGTGTTACTGAGAAATAAATTGGAGTTCTACTAACCTTGCATAAAGCCTCCATGGTACTGTCATCCTCTTTAGATTCGTTCCGAGCTTCCTCCCCATACACAGTTCTCTCTGATTGGCTGATACCATGCATGGCTTTATCATACCTATGAACTTCGCGCGCTACATTCCCTTCACGTTTCTTCTCCTGAAATTCCCACAGGATCATGTTAAACTTCAAGCAGAGCTTTCAATATGTTGCAACACACAAAACTACTAACATAAATCGTTTCTATAAAATCACATTTTAAAACAGCTCTCTCTATATCAACAACTTGAAGACAGACCGGCCCTTGTAACTGTTTGCCAACTTATTGTCTTCTTACGCAAAGGAACCACTAAAGAGAATTATAGTTACTGCATTCATCAATATTAAAGATGAACCGAGCTATTCGTACCTCGACATATGAAGTAGTTAAGGTATCTGAGCCAACTAATTCTGGACCAACCGGCTCTCCAAAGGAAGAACCAGAACCTGAAGAAGGAGCCGGTCGTGGTTCCACCTTATCTTTCTCCAGTTGACTTGTGTCTTTCTCACCATCTGCACAATTCTATAACAAATTTACCATACAGAGACAAATACAACTGATAGCAAAGGATAGGGGTCTTGCAACCAGTACCTTGTTCAAGGAGGCTACGCCAATATCTTAACCTTCTCCTCATGTAAGAGGATTCCAGTCTTTCTGATCTTCTTGTCTCAGTATCTGAATCCAACTGTACTAGGGGAGGCATTGTTTGTGTGTTACTACTATCGTCATTCGTTGTCCTGTTTTTTTAAGAATGTTTCTTTTAGTTAATATGAATAGAGAGGTATAAAAAAAAACCGGTGGCAAAAGCAGTTAAGTGAAGGTGCTAAACTAGCATATCCGTCATTCACTCTTTCTAAAAGGCAAAAACGTTGTTACCTTGTAAAGATGAGGTAACCTTTACACAGAAACCAAATATGGCAGGAATCAGGAGCATTTTTGCATACGAATATGGATTTCTTGGACTTCAAATCCGTCATTCTCCTAAGCATTACAAATTTTAAATGGATAATGTGAATGTCAGGGTTGAGATGAAAAACATACAAGGAGATGAAAGATAGAATCATATCATAATACCAAGAGTAATGCTTATCTGATGCAGCTCCCATTACGAACCATTTAATATTGTGTCGAGCAATTAAGTCGACAATACCTTCCTCGATATTTTGTCCCGCAATGCAAAGTTTATCTGTTTGAACCTAAAAATTACTAATGTCAATTCATTAGTTTATTATATGAAAGGGTCCTGACTAGGAATGCCAAATGAGATAAAATAGGCCCTACAACACACAATACAAAAAAAAAGAGAGAATTAGTACCTCAGTATTCGAGAAAAGGCGTAGATAAGAATCCATAAGCTCCTCCACCTTTTGTTTATCAACACGCTCAATCACCTTGACTGCATGTTTCTTAAAGGTACCCCCAGCAAGTTTCTTGTGTGCTATTATAGGTAAAACAAAAAACAAATCTCAGACTGGTAAAAGGAAAAAAGCCATCAAAGCTCCAATTTCCACAAAGAGAAATAGATTTTTTACATTAAAAGACAAAGCAAACCAACAGAGTCTTCAAGCTTTTGTACAATGCACCAAAATAACAATAGTTAATCTTACTACTCTGTAACCAAACTAGAGTTATCATTATCCCTATAGTAAAAACATTAATAAATCTGAAGTTAGTGTCCAGTAATGATTTCAAAATTATCAGATTCCATCTAAGGTTTCATAATTCTTGAACAGATCTATACATTTTGATAATATAATTCAAGTAAACTTTTAAGCAGAAGAGATCTATCTCACTCCAGGAGGCGGGAGGAGCAGGGCGATGGACGTAAAGCAAGCAAATCTTCTTGCCGGAGAAGTTTCGAGCCGCCCACAACAGCGTCGTTTTGCTCCTCTCCACATCTTCCGCAACCGCCACGAAGATCGTCTCCTCCACATCTAAAGCTACTTCGTCTCCACCCATCTTTCGATTTAGCTATTATTCTACAAGCATTTTTTGTTCAGTTCCATAATGGAATGGAGAAGTTGCTTTTATATAAATGAAAAGTGGAGGAGATTCCTCGAATTGGAATCGTTTTATGAGTCGCTGACTCGGTTATGAGTCAACCGATTTTTACCTAATTGGAATTTTGAAGATAAGAAAAAAATAAAGAAAGAAAAGTGAACTTTTTCTGGATGAATAGTCTCTCCTACCACCACTGGAACCCAACCAAGGTAGTCCTATTTTATCAACCTGTAATTCTTTTTTTTATTATACAAAACTTAACATACACATGTACAAGATTTGGAGAATCTTTTGACAGATGCTGAACTTTTAGATCATCTCCAAGGCTTCATTCTATTTTTTACTTTAAAATAGAGTGACTCTATAATCAAGATGGAGTTTGTTCCAATGATACTCTATTTTAGAGTAAAAAATAGAGTGATAAACAAAAAAAAACAATTTACTCTATATTTGGAGTAAACCTATTTTTCACTCTATAATAGAGTGAGAAATAGAGTACCATTGGAGCATTTTTACTCTAAACTCTATTTTAGAGTGAAAAATAAAGTGGGGTTGAAGATGCTCTTAGTCGTTTTTTAAAACATTTCTTATAAAAATCAGGGAATACGACCTATTTCCCCACCATAACTATGATATAATAATAAATGTACACACAGTTTCGACCTCATCCTAATTGCACACCACCAAAGTATAACAACCTATTTCCACATACGAAGAAAATTCGAAACTCGTTTCCCCCTAAACTTTAAAAATCGAACTAATACCAACAAATAGTGGTTTAAAGTTGGTTAGTAGTGTTCCCTAAATCTAAACTTAACCAATGACTAACCTACTTAAATCAAAAACTACCCGATTATAACCCGTTTAAAGAATAAAACCCCGATTAAATTAACATCAACCAACCCATGACCCGAGTTAAACAAATTACAAACCCTAAATCATCAATTCTGTAAGGATTTGCCTTCGAATTTGACATCAAGTGGATAACTAATTCTCCACACCAACATCTCCTCGGAACACCAACAACACGACCTCTTGCTCGAGCGCTAGAGATTCCACTCGAATTTTCAGATTCATGACTCATACTTTCGAAGCCTGGGAAACGAAATCTCTCTCTGAATTTTTTTAGATTTTAGGATTCTAAGGGCATGAACTCGATTTGGGGGATTTTAAAGGGGGTTCGGGTCGGGTTTAAATTGATCCATAGTCGGATCTTTATCTGGTTCGAGATGTACCAATATAACTGGTTTACTATCGATTCATGTAATAAACCATTAAAACCAAGCCAAATCTTGGTATGTGGGGAAACGAGTTTCGAATTTTCCGCTTATGTGGAAATATGTTATTATACTTTGGTGGTATACAACTAGGACGAAGTCGAAACTTTGTGTACATTTATTACTATGTCATAGTTATGGTGGGAAAATAGGTTGTCTTTCCTAAAAATCATGATGTACTTTTTTGTATTAATTTTAAATATTTGATAATTGCATATATATTTATAATATTAACAGTTTTATTGATACTCAAACCAATTTACACAATCATTTTACAGCATTTTTTATTAATCTGGGAATATCGCGAACCTATGAAAAGATCCAGACTAATTTTTAGAGGAATACGTATGCTACGGATATACCATTTTTCTTGATATTCAGTCGTAAAACATAGATCCATATATATGTAGGTGTCCATGAACAATGTGAGTTAGTTTCACTCAGTAGATAAATTAAATCTAAAATATATTAGCATCCCATCTCCGTCTTCTTACGACCCGACCACACTGTCCTAGACATTATTTTACAACTTTAGAAAACATTACCATATCTGAAAAAGCATATCTGATATATTCCAAAGACAAATATATTTATAATTTAAACAAACAAATTATTAGTGTATATTTATATATTTAGGTAATTTATTTTTATTTTTAGATATTTTATAATTATAAAAAAAAAATCTTTTAAAAAAGGTTATCAATTTTTTTATAATTAAATGTACATCTTATATTAATTAATTTGAATATATCTATAGAAGATTGAAGTTTTGGGTAAGAATTTGTTTAACTAATTTTTTTATTAAGAAACAGTTTGACTAAATTTATTATAAGCATTTAGTAGCATTTTATAATTTATACATGCCTTTTTCCCGCAATATAAAGGAGATTTTACGTTTTAAAAATGGCAATCAACATGAAAGTACGTATATAAAGATTAGTACAGTGTTATTTGGATTTGGGAGCGAATGCACAATCAGGTGGATCATCCGAATGCATAATCTCTCTAGCAACAAGATTCCTTGCTCGATTAATAGTCATGAAACACAAGTATATATGTTCTTCAAGTTCATCAAGCTCTTCACCGAAGCTCTCTTCACATCTTTTCAACTCCCGAGCCACTTCTTCCCCGCCTCGAACCCGACCGGATCCTCTCCCAGCCCAAAACTCAGCCATGGCTCGTACGTGCTCCACTTCATCATTAATCCGAGTCACCAACCGGCTTATCGTGTCCAAATCACGGCTTAATATGTAAGTACCTTTGGCAGCCACGTCGAGACGAGCCGCAGCTTTCGATAGCTTATTCCTTAAACCAACCGGTTTGAACCGACCGGTTAAAAGGGTCGGACCGGCTATGAACAAAGCAAAGGCGTGGGAGGCTATGGTTACAATCAACGTAGTGGTTAGAGCCAAAACGAGAAGCCCTGAGCTATGAGTTAGTCCGTTGACGAGCTTGAGCTTGGCTCGTGTCTTGTCTCGGCTCGACTCTAACCGTTTTAACAGGTTTAAACAGCCGGTTCTGGTTAATTGAATCCGAGAACCCGACGAGATAAACGGGTCGAACCATCTTGATAGCTCCGTGAATTGGTCTAGAAAAGCCAACGAGTTATGCGTCTCGGGTTGAAATTTTGGTTTCAGAGATTCGTACTTAGAACGGAGACGATGGATGTTTTTAAGTAATAGCGTGCAAAGCAAGAAAGCGTTTGCTGTTTCCAGGAAGTAGTCAGAGAGAAGAGTTCGGGTGGGTCGTCCGACCCGGGATAAATCCAGGATCCTGTTGACGGTGTTCGGATCCGGTTCTAGCAGGTTATGTGCGAAGAGGCGGTATGACATGAGACGAGCCGACGTGGATGATGATTCGATCGGTGAAGACGAAGAAGACAACGTAGACTTTTTGCGGTTTAAGCAAATGACACGTGTCCAAAACTGATTGTATGATTCCGTACGGAATGCGTTTGCATATTCTTCTCTGACGTCCACGTCATCACCATCTTTGGGACTTGAATTTCCCGAAGCTGTATCAAAATATAGAACGTTGTAATAAAAACATCAGTGGTGGTAATAAAAAATAAAGCATAAGTTAGAAAACCTGTGGATGCAAGAATCCTTTTGATCTTTGATGAAACTTTTATGCCCATTTTATTACTTGAGATCTTGGATGAAGCAAAATAAATTTTCTCTTTCAGTATAGAGAGCTTTTGGTTTATGATGTTGGGTGAAGAAACTGAGAACGAGAAGATGAAGATTGTTTGCTTTTATTATATAGTTCGTGGTATGATTTATTGTCATAAATGAAAGATAAATAATAGAAATATTTGTTTTGGTTGCTAGAAATAGGGATATCCAAGAATTTGGATGGGAAACTATTAGTTTTATTAGTACTTGTAGTGGGAGTGAAGAAATATAAGAGACGTCGATGCTTGAATTGCACGTAATGTAAAATAGGGCATCCAAGTGAAAACAACAAGTTATCAACAGCGTTTCCTATCCATTCATTGCACTTTTATGGAAAGTCTTTACGCAAACGCATAGGTCGATGTTTGCCAAATCTGGAAGGTGTGGTAGAGAGTATCCAATTTCGTTTTCATTTAGATCTCTTAAGTTCTCGAAATTAGAAATATATAAACCAAATCAAATCAGTTCTTGTTTGATTATGATAATTGGACAACCCTACCATGATTCTATCAAGAACAAAGATTTAGCGAATAATTTAATTCATATAATAAGTTGATCGTTATGCTTGAACGTCAGTACACCTTTTGAAGAATCAGGAACAAAACATGCGAACTATGTGTCCTCCTGACTCACAAACCAAACGTAACTCAAGTTTCCAGAGAAGATAATTAACGGTTGACACATTGGAAACTTTTACTTGCCTTGACTTTTCGAGGCATCATCTTCCTTTCCATAACTCTGTCTCTTGTCAGAAAACCAGCTAATACATATTGAAGATGAAAAGAAGATGGTCGATCTTTAAAAACAATTAATCTAACCGGACATAGTGGTTATCAAATGGAAACATCAATCAGACATCATGCCTGTCTCTCTGTTGAAGAGCATTTATACACAGATCGTATAATGCGTTCAGTATCTTGCTTACCAGCTCGAAGAGCTGTCCTCATTATCTGGTTCCCAGTTTTGCACTGCCCTACTGAATACCTAGGCTACCCACGGTTTTTGTTTCAGCAAGTGGGCGGAGAAGAGCAGCAACGGTGATCAAGCATAGTGAAATAGACATTTTCACCAACTAATTTCATTACATCCTCATAATGCATCATCCTCACCTCTGTCTTAATGGTTGCACCTGACTTCATAGGTTTTTTTGCAACCGGCTTTTTCAGGAAGAGTCATCTGCAGATGTTAGAAAATAAAAAAAAACTATGCCGTAAACATAATCAAACCAGTTAAAGACATCTACTCAGCGCAGTACTTGCTGATAAATTTGGGCTTGAAACAACTGAAATCTTAAGATGTGAGGTCTAGATCCCCAATTCATATTTTCAGGAAGAGTCATCTGCAGATGTTAATCGAGGAAAGAAAATAAAAAAACTCTGCCGTAAACATAATCAAACCAGTTAAAAGACATCTACTCGGAGCAGTACTTGCTGCTAATTTGAGCCTGAAACAACTGAAATCTTCAAAATATAATAAGGAAGGATTGCTGAAAATGCAAAAGACAGAAGCTCGAATCAGCATCAGCAAATGACCCCAATTTCTTAATGAATGGACAGATGGGTTAAGCGACAATCAATAAAATCATTCTCTACATCAAAAATATAGCAAAAGGGTCATATGATCTAGAAAGAAGACAATTTAGTGAGCACCTACTCATATACACAACAGGAAGGAAGGCCATAATTGCTGAGTCCTAAACCAAAACATCCAAATAAATACTCACCAAGCTCACATCAAACCGACCAAACTAACTTTCACAAAATTGGCTTTTGAAAAATAATCAAAAGGCAGAGAGAGAGAGAGAGAAACATACCAAATCAGAGTGCATATGTGTGTTGGTCAACTTGCAAACAAACAAACAAACAAAGTGCTCTCTCTCTCTGTCTCCCTCTCAGAGCTTTGGATTCAGGATTAAGGGTCTGTATGGTATGGGTGGAGGCGGCAAAATCCCCAATTCACAAATTTTCAAAAGCCGCAGCCAGATCAGAAAATCCAGCTACCTTTACTTTTGATAATGATGTGATTGTGCCTACTCAGCCCATACATACAGACACTTAATCCCTGAAACCATCCCAAACACTAGAAAGTATATTTTCTCCCCAGATTCGATCCCCATCCCGCATCGCTTCAACTCTCGATCTACTTTTTTTTTTTGACTCAGAAATACGAGTCGGTGACTGCTATCTCTTGGACCAGACAGGAAGGCCCATTAGTAATATCTGGCCCAAAGACCCAAACACATACAACTTAATAATAATAATAATAAATACACGATACGTCGTCGTCTAACACGTATTGTACGCGGTTCGGATAACCCTAATCGAAAAAAGGAAAATAGATAAAAGCATAATAACAAACGGTGACTTGAGTCCCACCCAACTCACTCCCAGCTTTCGTTTTATTAGTTTTCATCCCATTCCCATTCTCCACAATCACCATTCACCAACTTTGCTCAGACGATGGCTATTATTAGGGTTCGAAAGTCCAACTTGATGATGAAGAAGAAGAAGAGTATCTCTCTCAAAGAGATATCCAAAGCTTCTTTCGACACCGCTCTTTCCTCCCACAACGTAACCCTAGAAGACGACAACGGATGTGGAATACATTCATCCTCCTCGTGGGTAAAATCTCTGCTACTCGGCAGAGGAGCCTACGGTTCGGTTTATCTTGGCAGGAGCAAGACACACCATACATGCGAACGAGCCATCAAAACCGCTGAGATTTCTCACGCTTCGAGCCTTATCCACGAAGCCAGGATTCTCATCCGTTTACAGTCTCCTTTCATCGTCCGTTGCTACGGCGAAGAGATCGCTCGCGAGGACTGTTCTACTCAGTACAATTTGATTCTCGAATATTGCTCTGGCAAAACCATCGCCGACTTGATCGAGGATAATAATGGCGAGTTATTTGAGTCCGATGCAAAAGTCTTTGCCAGGGATGTTCTGTCTGGTCTTACTTACCTACACGACAGAAACATTGTTCACTGCGATATCAAACCGGATAATCTATTACTCTCCCCTACCGATCAGCGCTTTAGGTCTACGGGCTACTTGACCAAGATCGGTGATTTCGGATTATCTATGGAGAAAGGGTCGCTCGAGTACGGTAACGGATACGGCCACAAGAGAGGCACCACGAGGTATGTGGCTCCGGAGCTTATGGGGAATGGCTTTGTGGACTTTGGAGCGGATGTGTGGGCCTTTGGATGCACTGTCTTGGAGATGTTATCCGGAGTATCAGTTTGGGGAGAATACGGTGATCTTGCTTTTGATGATTGGGTCAATCTCATTGGCCACAGCGATCGCATGCCTCATGTACCGGCTTGGTTGTCTACAGAAGCACTAGATTTCTTGAGCAGATGCTTGGAGAGAGACATTAACAAGAGGTGGTCTACGCATGAACTCAAGAACCATCCCTTTGTTCTGCTGTGAGGAAGGCGAAGAATAGAAACTTAATCTTCTTTCAACTGTTTGGAACAGTTTAGTATTCTTCTCGTATATATGATATAATTTTGTCGTTTGGTAAAGACTTATAATTGCTATTTGTATCACTTTGACTTCTGTTTGTAACTGTTGGTATATATTTTTCATATGATATTTTTGTAGATTGGTGAAGTCTTCTAATTGCTATTTGTATCACTTTGAGTTTTGTCTTTTCATTATAGGTATACTGTTCCATAACAAATTTGCTATAATGAATGATTGTTATAATAGAGATCCAATTCTGTGTCTGAAGAAACCATTACACGAGGCAAACTAACATGAGAAACCATATTTAGACATTAAAAGCTCTCAGATTTGTCTAGCCAGACACACACAATAGATGCAGGAGAAACAGTGTTTATGTAATTAATTAGTCCACAAAGTTCCACTTTTCCTTCCATTTGTTTTAGAAACAAAACAAATCAATAACACTCAGGAGATTCAAAGCCATAGATTGTGTCAACTATCACTAGAAACGCTTCTAGTCTTTTCTAATCATAATGTCAAAGTGAAAACATCATATACGTTGATCATTATCAGTTTCATATATGTTGATCATTATCAATGCACCTTTTGAAGAAACAGGAACAAAAACATACAAACTATGTGTCCTGACTCACAAACCAAACGTAACTCAAGTTTCCAAGACTCAAGAGTCGTAGTAGAGTAATGTGTTGGTGCAAGAAAGACTAAGAAACCGGACCAAAAGAACAAGTTATCTTCCGGTGATTCTTCCAAACCCGGTATAAGTAAAGTAAGATGAACCAATGAAAATGAAGACATAGAGAAAGAGAAAGATATCGAATGGATTTAACGCTTGACCCATTGGAAACTCTTTCTTGCCTTGGCTTTTCCAGGTTTCTTCCTTTCCACAACTCTCGAGTCTCTTGTCAAAAAACCAGCTGAAAAAACATATCCAAGATTAAATATAAAATAGCCATCATCAAGAACAATCAATCTAACAAAGGGCTTTCTATCAAATGGAAACATCAATCTGACATCAAGCATGTCTCTCTGCTGAAGAACATTCTACACAGATTCTATAAAGCGTTTAGTATCTTGCTTACCAGCTCGAAGAGCTGTCCGCATATCTGGTTCCCAGTTTTGCAATGCCCTGCTGATACCCAATTGAATAGCTCCAACTTGACCTTTATTTAACCAAACATTTTGAGTACACGGTTACTTATACTTAGCTAGACAAACTTGAGCAACGAGTGACTATAACCCTAAGGGTGATCGTTGAAAGGGGTTTTACCTGTAGTTCCACCGCCATTAACAGTGCAGTTAATATCCCAACTACCTAAGGTTTTGGTTTCAGCAAGTGGGCGGAGAAGAGCGGCACGGTGATCAAGCATAGGGAAATAGACATCGAACTCTTTGTCGTTAACAAGGAACTTTCCTTTGCCAGGGACAATCCAAACACGGGCAATGCTGCATTTTCTTCTCCCCGTTCCATACGCTCTCCCGGTTTCATCCACTTGTCGGACCCTCGATTTGGCAATCTCCTCTTGCATCTGGAGTTCAATCTCAGCTCTTGACGACTTCTTAGAACTCTTCTCACGTCGCAGGTTCTCAATCTCGGTCAGAGGAGGTAACCCTTGGACCCCTTGGAAATCCTTCAAGGCTATCAGACTATCTAGCATCTCATCTGTTATACCAGACTTTGCTATCAAGTCTCCAAATGCTCGATCAGGGCCTGCAAGTTCCAAAATCAGTAAAACTAACAACTCTTCAATTCACTGAACTGAGCATTGTTAAGAGCATTAAGCAGCATTAAACTATCCACTTTCTCTAACAAATGCTCACTATATTAGCTACTCATTTAATTCCAAAAGTCTACACACTTTTATTAACAAAGTTGAAGACTTTTTGACCTTTGATAACCTCAGTGAGCTCTTTCTCTTCTTTTTCAAACACTTCCTTCTTAGCACGCTCTTCTTCCTCATTCACCAAGCTGCTGTTATCAAACCCAACAGGCATCATCTCTCCACTCGTATCAAACACGACCTTATCCTCATCCTTCAAATCCCATGGCTTAGAGGACACATCCCATCCACTTGATTTAACATCTCCAAAACCACCATTAGCCACCTCTCCGCCTTCGCTACCACCGAACACGCCTTTCTCATCTCCTCCTTCCTCCTTCATATTCCATCGCTTAGGCTCCTCCTTGGCAGCCCATTTCCCGTCCCCACAACCCCAAGAATCGTTCGAAGAGAAAGGATCTGACTTTCCGTCATTCACTCCTGAGAAACTCCACGGAGTGTCGTTCCCGCTGCCATTTCCTCCTCCTCCTCCTCCGCCGCCGCCGCCGCTACTGTTGGTGGAAAGCGGACGGATGAAGGAGGAGATGATCTGAGAGTTGGATTTGGATGAAACTAGGGTTGCGAGACGGAGATTCGAAGATCTCTGGATTAAACGAGAGAGCATCATGAACTCTGAGAGAGAGATTTGGGATTTGCAGATTGTTGCTCGAAGAAGAACGGTTAGGGTTTTACTTAAAAATTTCTCAACACTAACTAACCAGTCCGGTTTAATCAGGTTTGTTCCGGTTTGCTTATCAGTCAAATTATTTTATATATACAATATACAAATTCCTTTATTTTTATTTTTCTCCACACACAAATTGAATCGCTGCCCTAAGTCCGTTGCAACTGAATCTCGATGGTTTACATAGTTTCCTGGGACGAGTTCGTTGATCGATCTGTTCAGCTTTTCCGAGCTGATCCCGATTCCGTACGTTTTTTTTTCCTCCTCTCTATTTTGTTCGTCACTGTTACCCTTGTGCTTGTTTTGTTCTTGTTTAGATTTACAATCCGTGTAGATTTTTTATCGTGTTTGGTTTTCGACAGCTTGATTTTTTAGTTCCCGCTTGTATTGATAGAGGCAATCTAGATGTTTTTGTTTTTTTGATGAATTGGATTCAATGCAGACTCGGTATGTGGTCAAGTACAGACACTGCGATGGCAAACTGGTTCTCAAGGTTACTGATAACAAAGAGGTATGTACACCCTGTCTGCTTCTCTATGTTTTTGATCTGATGATCTCAATGATAGTTTTTTTTTTTTGTGGTATGATACTGATTTAGGGGGTTTCCGTAATTATTCATGGACTTTTGTCTTTGCTTTGGTTTTATCTTGGTGGATGTTGAAACATGTTTATGTTTGTTAGTCAAAGTGTCTATGCTTTAGACCTCCTTGTTTGCATCAACTTCTCTGTGGTTAATTAGCTCCTCCCTTTTGTGCAAGTATATGATAGATTGTTTTTATACTCTCTTTTTTTTTCTCCTTTAAATTAGTGTCTCAAGTTCAAGACAGACCAAGCACAAGAAGCGAAGAAGATGGAGAAACTGAATAACATATTTTTCACACTCATGGCCAGAGGACCTGATGGTATGAAGAATTGAAGTTCATGGCTTAATGTCACATTTTCCATTTGTGTGTTTGTAGCTTGCTTTGTTAGTTTATTTATCTGTTGTATAATGCAGTTGATCTCTCTGAAGTCACCGGGAAAGAACCTATGGAGACGCAGCCTGCCAAGAAAGGAAGAGGAAGGAAGCAATAAGTCTCTGTGAATCTGTTTTTTCTTTTCTTTTCCTCATATTTGGTGTCAAGATTTTTCATCCATTTTTTTGTTAAATATTTTGAGATGTTTTTTTTAATAGTTACTTTTGCGTTTGAAAACCTTGCTAGAATTTGCTAAATTAGACTTCAATCTCGTGAAAATGTTACTTACTCTGCAATGAGATTTGCCAAATCTCGAGGTACCACTCGGAGATTTTTTTTTTTTTTTGAAACTATATCATCAATTTTTGGTCTGATCCGTTACCAAGGGGGGGGTGTATAGATGCGTTGGAAAAAATCTGTAATGCTTTCTTGTGGAAATGGAGTTCTTACTTCTGCTCGAGGAGCTTGCATAATTTTGGATTCTATTTTGCATCATGTGTTTTGATGAAACCTCGTCACTTAGCTCGTTCCCGGTTAGCTATATCGTCTCTGGTCGACGAGCTTCCTTCTGATTTGATGACTGGACCTCTCTTGGATCCCTTCTTGAACTGGCGGGTCCATCAGCTCCACAGGCCACTGGCATTCCGCTAAACGCCTCTGTTTTTTTTTTTTTTTTTTTTTTTTTTTTTTTGCTAAACGCCTCTGTTTATCTGGTTTGTTATCGATGGTGGCTTATTTCAGGAAGGAGACATCTTATTTTTCAATCCCTGCGCTCTTGTCTTCCGGAGAGTCATCTCTGGATTCAGATTTTTTTTTTTGTGGCTGAATACTCTTAGGATATCTCCGATCCCACTTTATTTTTCACTCTAAAATAGAATTTAGGGTAAAAATGCTCCAATGGTATTTTATTTCCCAGTCTATAATAGAGTGAAAAATAGGTTTATTCCAAATATAGAGTAAGTTGTTTTTCTTTTCTCATGCACACTAGCATCAGAAGTGTGGGGTGTATCTTTACATTACTTAGACATGGCTGGGTATATCTATACACAATAAGCTACTCAAAGTGATCATCAAATTAATATTTCAAGCTTGTGTATACTCGATTTGGTGTGAAAGGAATTGGCTATAGATCATCTATACTATAGCAGCTTCTTTAATTATTTTATATGTTCTACAATTATAATATTATTTTCATATGATTTGAACATCAGGAATGGAACGGACCCGAAGGTGGAAAATTTAGGGTATCTGCATCTAGATCCATCTAGATCCATCAAATCCATAGATTTATTATAAGGATTTGGATTCATGGTTTTCAGATCTATGGCTTTCAGATCTATAAAAAAAAATAAAAGATGAATCATTTTTAAAAATATTAAAATTCTTAAAAATAATACATTAATTGAATATTTATACAAGATTTATAATTATGCATGTATATTATATTATAAAAGTTAAAATATAATATTGTTAGATGTAATTTTATGTATAATATTAATATATCAAATATAATTATTAATAAAATTAAAAAAATTAATATCTGGATCTAAAAATTTACTATCCAGATCTAGATACGAACACTTATATATCTTACTTTTGAAGTGGATCTGGAGCAAATCTTCTACCATAAGTTTCTAAACAAAACCATGAAAAATAAATAGAAGAAAAAAAAAAGAAAAAAATGATATGGAGAGTTAAAAGTGAAAAGAAGGTATTGGAAAAAATCCAACCAATGTACAGTGTCTTATGATTGATTAAGGCAATGGTTGAAAATAAGTACATTTAGTCGTTTTAGTAGCAATTGAAAGAATACATTAAAATTTACACATTATACAGTTATTAAATATTAGAAATCACATTATTATTATAAAATATAAAATAGTTAATATTTAATTAAGTTTAGGCAAAGCATCTAGATTCGAATAACCGAATCTAACCCAAAAAGTTGTACCAAACTCAAACCTAAACTGGTAAGATATTTGAACAAGTCCAAAATTTTGGTACCTGAAAAACTGGATCCTATCCTGACTAAAACCAAAATATTTCAGATACCCGTACATAAGAACATCGTAATTATATATTTAAATATACTAATTATTTTATATATAATATCATATAAATATCCAAAACACTCTGAATTCTATAAAATATTTTAAAATAGCTAAAACTAAATATCCAAAATATTCAAGATGCCGGAAATACCCTAAATATCTATTGGTTCTTAATCCAAATTTCTAAAACAAACTAATTTTCATGATAATTTTAGATATTTAGCCCACAACATTTAAATATATATTTGTATATTATTTTATTTTTGGATTTTAAGGTCTGAGATTTTTAAATTTATTTACAAAATTTAAATGTATATATGAACCCGAACTAAATCCGAAAAGATCCAAACTAAACCCCGATCTAAAGTTTATAAATACCCAAATGAAGATTCAATCTCTATCCCCAAAAATTCTAATACATTTAAATTTTACTTACAATTAAACGGATATTTGGAGTAAACCTATTTTTCACTCTATGCTTATTAGTGGTGATTATGAGGTTTTATTTAATTTTTAATTCACAATTAAACTGATATTAAAGGCCGAAACAATGGTACAGAACAACGGAATCTAATAACTACTCAATAAATGTGATTATAAACGCTCAACAGAAGTTATAGAACTTATAACTTCACTCTATAGGCCTAACGTTTTTCATTGTTCACCAATATTATTGTATTGATATATATATATACACACACACAAAAATATGATTCATTCTATCCTATTCACAGATCCTGTCATTTCTCAATAGTTTTCATATCATCTTTATTGAAATGGGTTCCCAATTATTGTTGGTTTTCTTCACATTTTACATTTGTGTCGTAAGCTCGACCAGAACGTTGGCGCCATCTCCAGACCAAAACCACTTCTCTTCGTTCATCTCCGAACCAATGCGGCAGATTGGGGTACAATTATATGTACTGTATTTTTTCTATAGTTTTAATTTCTCTAATACTAATCCTTAAAGCTCATAGTCGTTTTTTTGTCGAATATGATACACAGTTTTATTTGGTCAGTGTTGATTATTCGTTGTATCACAATGACTGCAAGAAATACGAACATCTTCTCGGAAAAGTGATTCACGGAAGGTATTATTGGTTTCTATAGAGTAGATTAATAAACAATACAAAACGAATTCATTTGTAGATATCTAAGCAAAACCGTAAACCAAAATAATCGCGAAAATTACCAAAGATTTTATGATATTGATGGTTGAGCTGGTGTAAAGAACTCAAAAACTTTTGATTTGTTATCCTTCAAAATGTTTGGTTTCGTTTCTTTTCTTTTTATCAGATCTCCAAAACATGCTCTAGTGTATTGCTACAAACACGTCATGTATGGATTCGCAGCAACACTCACCGAAAAAGAGGCTGAGAAAATGAAAGGTACATTTGTTCAACAAAGATAAATAATGTTGTTGTTTAGTGGTTGAAGGGTTCACCATATTAGTTAGAGACCGTAGTTATATCTATAGATAAATGTGCTTACCAAATACTATATCAAATTGAAAAATTGTAAAATCGAACAAACATAATTAATATTTTTAAGTTAAATATTCTCTATTAAAATAGAAATACAATTTTTATCTACTACTAAATAGTTATATTAGGTCCACATATTCAATTACATTTTTTGATTATTTACATTAGTTTATTTAATGTATAACATTTCCAAATAATTATAAGGATATTAATAAAAATATATTTTAGTGTAGTTTTAGTAA
The DNA here is from genome assembly GCF_000801105.2 of Raphanus sativus. Taxonomy (NCBI): domain Eukaryota; kingdom Viridiplantae; phylum Streptophyta; class Magnoliopsida; order Brassicales; family Brassicaceae; genus Raphanus; species Raphanus sativus. Next base: position 40,217,081 of record NC_079516.1, on the reverse strand, counting down.
TAACAAAATATTTTGAGAAAAAATCTAACAAAATCTTTTCAAAAAAAAAATAAATATTTTTAATTAATGTACGGATTAATTTGTTATTTGTAGTATAATATTATTATGAATTACTTTTAACTAACATTTGATTATAAACAAAATAATAAAATCATATGCTACTTTTATAAATTTTATAAGTATAGACTATATTATATTAAAATAGAAGTAATAAATTAATTACACATTAAAATTATATTAAATTGTTAAACCAATATATTTTGAAAAACATACTTTCATTTAGAAAAATAAATAAAATATCATTTACAGTTTAAAGTGACTAAAATCTGATTCACCTATTAAAATTTGTAAATTATGTATAATTTTACAATAAAATATTTTTTTTTAACGTATGTTAATTTTTTATATTTAACACTATATATTATCTATTTATTTATTTTTTAAATGACACCAATTTATTATCTAAAATAGTTATATTCAAAATGATCTAAAAGTTTTATATTTATAAATAAGGTTATCTGCACGGATGTGCGGATCAAAATTTAGTGTTTCTTATAAAATTTTCTTGAACCTATTATACAGGTGAGGAAGGAGTTCTGAGTGTAACTAAGGACATCATTATACACAGAGACGCACCCTATGACCATGATGCAGATAACGAAGATAGTAATTACTAGTCATTATAACGTTTTTGTGTAAATTATTCTTGTAACTTGGAAGAAACTAAAACAAAAAGATATTTATTATCATCCCTACGATAATATAAAAAAAATTTGGTTCTTCAAACTCAAACCATACCATATTTTCTTATAATATCATAATCAACCAGAATTTACAGAATTCAATCAGTCTGATTTTATTAGGGGCTAAAGTCTGTCCGACTAAACAGTTCTAATACTTTTTATGTGAAGAAAATAGCTATAAGCCAAGCTCAAAGTGGTTTAAGATCTGTTCAAGTCTAAACCTTGGAATTTTTTATTTTATAAAAACTGATGTGAAGAAAACAGCCATAGGCCAAGCCCAAAGTAGTTTAAGTAGATCTCACAGTGTCTGACCTAATAACAGATGATCTCCAATGGAAAAGAGCGAGAATAGATGACATTTTACCTGAATGGAGCTCTCAAATCCAATGCATGCAACCCATTTAAAAGGAGTAGAAGACTCATTTATTTAGCAGCCTGTGGCGTCTGGTGTTTACTCAACAAAGTCTGGCTACCGATCTGTAGCAATGGCAAAACACATATCATTATCAGTGGCTTCATCTTCCAACTTTGACTGGATAAAAGATATATGGTCGGAAATTTTCTCACCTAAGATGAAGGTTTTCCTCTTGTCGATCATTCAGAAGGCTCTCCCCATTGAAGAGAGCCTGCAAAAGAAGGGAATAACATCAGCAAATCTATGTCCGAGGTGTCAGGAACCAGAAACATATTTTCATATCTTCTTTACTTGTCCTTTTGCAATCAAGGTATGAGAGAAGGTACCACTCCCCCCAGGCAGTTCACATATCTGCCAACACCACTTTCCAAAAAGCCGTAGTCCTCTTCAGGAAAATCACCAGTCTCCCTTTATTGTGTATTCCGCATAACATCCTCCCTTGAATTTGTTGGGCCCTTTGGACTGCAAAGAAAACCCTAATCTTTGGAGATCGCCAAATATCTCCAAAAGATACTATAATTAAGAGAATAAATTTTGCTAAGGAATAAAGTAAACTAAGAAAGGAATCAATCATCAGCACCAACGTATCGTCTCTTCACATAGATTTGAGGAGCTCGATGCCTTTAGAAGCCACAGACAGTAGATCAGTCACATGTATGACAGATGCTGCATGGAACAAAGATCTGAAAGTAGCGGGTCTCGCTAGGACTTTCTCAGGGTTTTTGGCCTTCTCCTAGAACCAAGGAGCTATGCCCCAAGCTTTTGTAGGCTCCCCACTCGTAGCGGAGGCGAATTTGATGCTATCAGTTCTCTCACATGCAGTGACACTTCCCGGTGCTCTGGGTTCTCTCAGACAAGTAAACGGTCATCCAAGCTTTAACCCACAAAAGCCAGTACATATAAATCATCGGAATTGTCGACGAAATATGGTTGATCTCCTCTAGCTTCGATTCTATCTCTTTCTCTCATGTCAAGCAATAGTTGAACACACGTTCCGATCTTTTAGCTAAAAGGATCGTTCAATTGGATTGGGTTTTTGGACTTCAGTTCCTCTTTAGTTTTAATGAATTATCCGGTGAACGAAATAAAATATCCTGAAAAGAACATTTCTCATTTCAAATTTTTAATTTTTGGCCTTTTTTTACTGGATTTTTATGTGGCTTTCGGGTTTAACTAAATACAAAATATAGTTTTGGGACTGAAGCCCCAATTAAGATCTGAAACCCAAAGTTATATTGGGTTCAACTTGGTTTTGAAAATATAATTAAACCCGAACCGAACCTGACTAAACCCAAACTTAATCTGAACCAAATTTTTATAATATCTGAACAGGGGTATAGTTCATAAAACTGAAAATTCAAAATCTGATTGGACCTGAACTGAACCGATAGATCCCGGAATGTCCAATCCTACTACTGTGCACAACAGGTTATCGGGTTTTATCTATGTAATGAGTAAAATAAGTGGATTTATTCCGTCACATTTATCAAATTTGTATCGGCCTTTTTATTTGTTTTCCCCAAACAAGTGTCTTCGTAGCTAAGGTTGGTAAATGACTGTCTTTGACTCTTTGGTCACGTGATCACGTATATTTTGTGTTATTCAAATCATAGACTAGTGGACCATGTAATCCATGTTGTATCAAAATTTGTTGTGTATAAATGGCTGTCTTTGGTCACAAGATCACATATATTTTGTGTAATGCCAATCCTAGATGAGTGGATCCACCCATTTAATTCATGTTTTTTTTCCAAATCTATTGTGTAATTATTACGTTTTATCAGTAAGTAAATGTTTCAACTGATGAGAAAAAACTTAAATTCTTATGGTATTTGAAACTTTCATGATAAAAATGGAAAATGTCATAATACACTTACGCGTTGGATACCAATATCAAGGTCCGATTTGTTGGAGCCGTGGGTCGTCTTTAAAGGATGCTGTCGCGATCTCTATAAGTTAAGGATCTTTTTCGATAATTGTGGAATTTCAAAAAAAAATTTAGACCCAATTACTAATCTTACAAGATTAAGAAAAATCGAACCCAAAAACGAAAATTTTAGCTGGAACACCTTTACTACTAGACCACAATTTCGTTAAGGATATTTGTTCTCAAGTCTTATTATACTCTTCACTTACGACAACACACCTGACCTTATTCATATTTATCTTTCCTGTTTTCACAAAATAATCGGAGACCTTACATATTTGCGCACTGGACCCATATAGTGACAATTTCATGTGGTCTGGAACGTATATTTAAATAGATAAGACAGCTTATGTTTTTGATATTCTAAGTCACTATTTTGTAATCTAGATTAATATGCACTAGGTATATCCGTGTTTTGCATGGAGTTATAGATGGATTTTAAAATATTAACATTTTGTAATAATTTGCGCCTTAAGTAGAGTGAAATATTTTATAAAATATTTGTTAAATAAAAAATACTAGAAATTTTTTCAAATAATAAAAAGATATGTAAAATATATTTTAATACTAAAACTATAGAAATATTTAATTTTAATCAAATTAAATATGATATGATACATGTTTCTAAGATTTTGAAATTAAACTACTCTTATATATCTTTATATGGCAAAAAATTAAACCTAAACGATATTAAAAATAAATATATAATTTTAAAATTTCCTGTTTATATTTCAAAATCATTTAACATATATATATATATATATATATATATTAGTGACATTAGGTAAAGTCAAGAAAAAAAGTTGTTAACTGGATTCGAAGTTGCATTAACAAATTTAATCAGTAATATTTTGAAAACTCAAGAAAAGAATATTCATAAAATAATAATTTGCAATAACTAATTGATTTTGCTACCGCGGAACCCTTTAACAATGTAATTATTTATTTTTGACAATATTTTTTTTAATTTGACACATCTTAAAGATATAACAATAATGTTAATAGTTCTAATAATATAATACATAATAGTTTAGTGATATATTCAGTTAAATTATATAGTTTATATGGTTTTGGATAGAGTACATGTCCCTATATGTATAACAATGAAGTGATATATGGTTCGTGTAGCTTACAATCAATGTTCTATTATTAAACTAATATTTTGAAAAACATATCCTTAGATCTACTATTATTAAAATATTTATAAATTTGAATTTATATCAAATTTAATAAAGGTTAGGTAACTTAAATAGAATTAATCATCCTATAATTTATAATATTAGTGATTTTACGTTCAAACTTTTATGTTAAAAGTTAAACAGCTAAATATTGTCATTACCCTTAATGAATTTGTATATAGAATTAAAAACAAATTTTATATTAATAATATTAGATTTCTATGGTATTTTATATAATTGATTATAAATTAATATAGTAAAATTTTCAAAAAAAAATATCATATTATTAACAAAAATAAAATAATTCTTAAAATATTGTTGTTATCTGGAAATAATATTTTCTATTATAAAATATATAAATAAATATAAAATTTTGTAATTATATATATTAAACAAGAAAAAATTGTATAAAGATATTTTCTAAAATATTTCTAATATGTGAGTGTTTTTTAATTTTTAACACAATAATAATCATATATTTTTTGAAGAAAAAAATTCATGTATAAAATTTTGATATTTGGTGTATATTCTTAAAACACAAATAATAAATTATTATCCTGGTTTTTGAATTAATAAAACACAAAATTAATATAAATTGTAAGAAAATTATTTCCGCAAATGCAGTCAAAACACATAGTTTTATATAATTTAAAAACCCATAACAAAATCCTTTAAGTTTGAGTATATTAATTTAAAATAATTCAAATGATCTAAAACCTTTTTTAAACTAAAGCATCCATACTATTTATAGGATTTGATATCGATTAGGTATCCCACATGACCAAAAAAACAACGGTGGATCACATGATTCAGACCTGACTAGTATAACTGTAGCTGTCGCGGTGCAGTTCTGGGACTTTGCGAATGAGGATGGTTGCGGTTTTAATCATTTTCTAGATATTTGTAGAACTAATACATCGATTAGAATTGATGCATTTGGAGAGTCTTATGACCGGTTCATTACCAAATACAACAGGTGTTAAATAATAAATAATAAATATTTATGTTTGATAAAACTATAAAAGTTTAAAATTCATAAAATTATAAACAAATATAAAAATTATAATTATAAAATTATACTATCAAAGTTTTAAAAATTATAGAAATTGTTTTTGTTAAAAGTTTCATAATATAAATTAAAATATAATAGGTATACATTTAAAATTCTATTTTTCAATTTAAAAATATTTAGTAGACTTTATAAGAAGTCTACTAAAATATGATTTGAATTTTTATCTAATATAATAATTATTTTGATGCATAATCTATAAACATTGTATTCATTTTTAGTTGTGTTTCATTTGTATGATATTTATTAATTTTTGTTAGCAGTCAATTAACACACATGTGAAAAGAAGAAAATCTATACAAACTTCCCAAGAAGTTTTAATAGTAAAACTAATTACAAAATTTTACAATATGTCTCAAATGTATATTTCAAACAGTAAAAATACAGAAATATACTTCTAAGTAAGTCTACACTTATTACACTAATGTAGTAGGCTTTTGTATTAGACTTGTGGTTATAACAAACTTATGTATTTTGCTTGTCAGTAGACTTAAGTATTTTTTTTCTTTTAGAAGACTTCTACGGAAATCTTCTGCTAGACTATTAGGCATCCTTTGTATCAAATATTTTCAGTATTAGTTTTATTTGGAGATTTAAGATAACATCCAAAGAAACAATACAAATCATAAATTCAACACTGACTAAAGACGTACAAATACAACATAAGCTCCCGTAATAACTGTAATTTACAGCATCGCCAGCATCAAAAGCAATATCAACAATTGCTTGAGCATCAGCAGTTGCTTGAGCATCATCCGCAACATTCCAATCTTCATTCGACCATTCGTCAGTATCTTCATCAGCAAAAATACTAGCACCACTATCAGACACATCAGCATCGTCGTCATTACCTTTCACCATCCATTCTATGTATACAAAAAGTAACTGAATCATTATCTGAAAAATAATACATTTTACAAAATTAGCGAACAAAAATTTCATGTTTGATAAAATTATAAATGTAGACTTACAAAGACGTCTACAATTATTATCTAACTATATACTCAAACCAAAAAGTTGATAGTTTCATAATTATAAAGATTATCTTTCCAAAATAGTTTAGGACCATTAGGATTAACTAACACACACTTTCAAACAATTAAATCTTGAAAACACGTTATGAATAATAAAAAATTTCACTTTTTATAGATTTTCGAAGTAGACTTCTTCTTCCTTCAAAAAAAAAATAGACTTTCTTATCAGTTTATGCTGGTAAACTGTCATGTTGGTCTACTGTTTGGGTTAGTTTTTACAATTGCAAAATTTACGTGTTATTATCTATATTTTTAAAAATAGTGATTTTATAAGCGTAGGCTTTCTTTTCAGTCTACATTTTGAAAAAGTTTGTCTTTTTCAATTGACCAGAGTATTCACCCCTGATTTGACTTTCAGAAGTAGACTTCATATACAATTTACATTTTTTATTTATTTTTGGAAACATTTTAGTTTTTGCAATTAACCAAGCTTGACTTTCTACAAATAGACTGAGAAGAAAATCTACAAATGTGTAGACGTCATGTTAAGTCTAGCACAAATCATATGGATTAGTTTTGCATTTGACCAAAATAAAATAGTAGACTTCATATGCAGTCTACTTTTTCTGAGATTAGTAGACTGAATAGGAAATCTACATTTTGTTTTCTTTTCGGTCAACTTTTTAACATTTTCGTATGCAATCTCGCTTCCACGTTTCCATACACTTCCGCTTCTGATTCCATTCCACATAGGTAATAACTATAACTTGTTATCATGGTTATCATCTAAATTACACAAAATTGATAGTGGGATAACACATAAACTCTCCCTTTTAAATTACATAACTATAGTGTTAATAAATTATTTACAATGAAAATAACATTTTATGGTCAAACAAACTTGAAAGAATGAACAAACCATTAGATAATGAATCCTTTTTAATAGATTATAGACAAAGTGGATATACTATTACAACATTAAATAAAAATGATAAAAAGAGCCTCTCTCTCTCTCTCTACATGTTTTTACTGTACATCCAATAACTAAAAGTGAAACATGATCCGGAACACCGCCGTTCAAAATATCCAATCATCTCTTATAAAAGAATTTTTTGAGAAGTTTTTTCGTGCATTATAGCTTAGCAGACTTTTCAATGAAGTCTCATAAACTTTAAGCGAGAACTAAAAAATTTTCTCAGTGAAATTTAACATAAATTAGAAGGGTTTTAGAATATTAGTTTAGTAGACTTCTTTGGTGAAGTATGATTGAGAATTCTGAAAATAAATTTTGATTTATAGTCATCAGATCTGCAAAACCTACAATTCTAAAAATGTTTAAAATAGTTTCAAAACAGAGAATCTTTTTAAATAGAACTTTTAAACTTAAACAAAAATAAAATAACTAAAATGAGTTTAACATATATTTTTATTCGAATCTAACACAAAAACATATTTTATATTGTTTGAAACTAGATTTTCTAAAACTAAAATATTAATAAAAAAACATATATAATCACAGTGAATTTGAATTTACCTTTTATTTGGTTTTAAACTAAAATATTTAAAACAACCACATTAAATGGAATCTATAACTTTAATTGGAGAAAAATAAAATTTTAGTAGTTTTTCTCTAGAAGTCTGCTACTCATTGCAGTTTAGTAAACTTGTAGAGAAGTTGGCTAATGAAGTCTGAAATCTGATATGTTCCTTAGATCTGAAAAATCTGCATTTATGTAAATAGTAAAATTGTTTCAAAACAGAAAAAAACTTCAAAACTAAAATGTTTATACTTAAATAAAAAAATATTAACACTAGATTGAATCTATAGTCTTATTTGATATCTAACACACAAAAACACGAAAAATATATATCTGAAATTCATAAATTTACATTTCTCGGAGAGGAAGATAAAAACTATAGAATGAAAAACCTGTAAAAACAAAATAAAGTTGTGAGAAAGAGATGACACAAATAGATGAAAAATTGATATAAAGTTTAGTGTTTTCAAATTCAAAAAGATAAAAGAGAAGTTAGAGAGTTTTAGAGGGAGGGAGAGAAAGAGAGACATTATATTTTTGTTGCAGTCATTTGAGAGAAAACGAGAGAAATTGTAAATTTTCTTTATATAATGAGAAATAAAATTAATTAATTGAAATCTTCAGTGTAGAAAATTTATTATAAAAAAAATTATAACTAGTACTATAACCAAATATTTTTTAATGAAAAATAAAAAAGTTGTTTAGATTATTAAACATTGTATGTTAAATTCAGAACAATTTTCTAGTTTTTATTTTATTAAGAAATCGTCTCTCTAGATATTTGTCTATATATATTCGTTATTATAATTATCTTGGGGCTGATTGGAAGAAAACTTTAGCTTTACTTTTTTGGGAAAATTTGGATAAATGCACTTCAATAAGATTATAATTTGAAAAATACACCCTTGTTTATGCTTTTGGAAAAATACTTATTTATATATAAATTTACCAAATTGCACAATCTTAATATTTTTTTAATTCTTATTATATTTTAAAAATTTGTTTTAAAATCATTAGAGAATCTATATAATATCTTTTTAATATACTAACATTATTTCCCATATCTTTTTAATATATCTTAATTTTTTGGTATTTTGAAAAAATAAAAGAACACAAGTCGTCTTCTCATCTCCTTCTCCTATCTCTCCATTTCATACTTTTTTTTCTCTTTCTCTCTCGTTTAACAGATTATTCCTCTTATCTTAATCTTTCGATAGTACTTTAATACAAGTAACATCATTTGTTTTCTATGACTTTAAACTGTTATTACGTGCTTGGTCTTTCTCTGTTTTTTTTTCATAATTTTCTTTTTGAATCTTGTACTCCATCTCTATATATAAACAACATAAATAAAACAAATTTGTAAACTGGTGTTGCAAATAAAATCTTTTAAGTTCGATCGATCAGATAAAACATTTATTCCGATCTGAATTAATGGTTTTCCTTTAGTGACAAGAATCAACAGTTCCCATTTAAATGGACCAAGATTCTCATAACTGAAGATTACATGCAAATTACTTCGATCTGAGTTAATGGTTTTCGTGTGACGTTAAAAAGAAGAATATAACAAGCCAAAGCGATGGATGATAATAAGTGTTCTTCTTTTTCATATTCAGAGTAAAACAAAATAAACACATATGTGAATAACTTACTTAGATGATGACTTGTTTCGGTAGATGATGATTTCAAAGAAGAATGAAAATTCTATAAAATTAACAAAATAAATTAAAATCTATATAAACTTCATGATAAAGTCAACATAAATCATAAAACACATATTTATCTTAAACATAAATAATTATAATACTCTTATTAATTTCAAATTTATATATTAATTATTGAAATATTAAATTTGGGGTAAAAAGTAATTCACATTAAAGAAAGCGTAGTTTTCAAAAAAGAAATAAAAGCAGTATATTTTTCAAATTTAAAATTCTAAATAGAGTATTTTACAAATTATCCCTACTTTTTTTGTTATAGAATTGTTATTGTAAATTGTTTTGTTGTAATTATTGCTGTAGAATTTTTCTTGCAAAAGTTTAGCTGTTGTTGTTTTTTTTTTAAATTATGATTGGTATAAATTATCTGTATAATGATTTCTTATTTTATTTTATAAATAATTTTTTTTAAAAAAAATTTAATAAAAATAAATTTGACATAATAAAGAAATACGTGACCATAAGAATACAAATACAATATTAATTTTCAAAACAAATTTAAAAGCAAAAAAAGACAGATGAATGATATGGCGTTATGTATGTATACATTTGGAAATATGATTTTATTGTTTATAAACTAATATGAGAATAAAACCAATGTAAAAATACTTTTAAGCCTTGAAATCCCATAAATCTAGACTGCAGATATATCATATACTCCTTCCGTTCCTAAAAGATAATTGTTCTAAAAAAAATTGTTTTTTAAAAGATGGTTATTTTATGTTTTCTATGAAAAATTGTAAATTTTAAGAAAATTAATTGGTATTATTGGATTATTATTGGCAAAAGTTGTTGAAAATTGAAAACTACAGAAAACAATAAGTTTATTATAGTGATTTAATGCGTTTTCTTAATATATGTGAAAACACTAAAAAAGTCTATCTTTTAAAAACAAATTGACAGTTGTACAGCTGTAAGTTTAAATCAAACCTGTAGAACCAAAAAAATAATAAAGTCTCGATGCTGTCAAATTAGCGATGTAGGTATAATGATGTTGTGTGCAGCTTTTACAACAACCAGCACCACCTTTGTTTTTGGTTTGGGAATTTGGGGATGTAAATGAGACTAGTTAAATAGTGGAAAGTGAAAAAAGATAGAAACGTCAATGAGGAACAAAAGAGAAAAAAGGAAATAAAACAAAAAATTGGAGTAAAGTTAAAGATTATTATTCACTGAAAAAGCAAATGGAAAGGCTGAATAATAACCTCAATTACCCCAATGCAGACCAATTTTTACCAAGCTTGAGGATTTGGACCCGTTTGGAACAAAATCTGACCAAACCGAATCTTCGTACAAATAAATATCAAGATCTTTTCACCTTTATATCTTTATGTTTTCCTTTTATTATGTTTAGTAGTTAAACTTTAGTTAGATCATATGATTTTTTTAGGAAAAGTTAAATCATGATATTGATCGTCATAGTAATTCTTGCTCAGAATTTCGAGAAAAAAATTAACTTTATATATGTGTTGATCAGTATAAAGTATAAGCTTTAGTTTCTGAGCAAAAATCATGATACATTTTTAGGAGTAATTCTTGGGTTCACTCCCTAGGATGAACCTCTAGATTCACCCACCAATAAGAATTTACCATTTAATATTTATTATCTTTTAAAAAAAAAAAATATTGTCAAGTTATATTATATTTTTTAAAAAAATTAAAAAATAAAAGCTCAAAAATTAAAACAAAAAATAATAGTAGTTGAAAAAAATATTTTTAAAAAATATTTTAATACCATCAGCAAAATGCTAAACCCTAAACCCTAAATCGTAAATCCTAAACCATTGGGTAAACCCTAAACCCTTGGACAACTTCTAAATTCTTGATTTTTTTTAAGTAATTTTAGTACCGTCAGCAAAACACTAAACTTTAAACCCTAAATACTATACCCTAAACCCCTGGATAAATCTTAAACCTTTGGACAAATTTTAAACTCGTGAATAAATCATTTATCCAAGGGTTTAAGATTTACCCAAGAGTTTAGGATATAGCATTTAGGGTTTAGGGTTTAGTATTTAGGTGTTTTGTTGATGGCATTAAAATTATTTTTTTTTAATTTTTTTTTTTGTTTCCAACTAATATTATTTTTTATTTATTCTTATCTTTTAATTTTAAAAATACGACAATATTTTGTTTCATTTTTTAAAAGATATTAAATACAAAATAGTGAATTCTTATTGGTGGGTGAACCCAAGAATTACTCCATTTTTAGCATGTGAGAGTGAACCAGCCTGCCACGGTTTTTTTTTGGCCAACTGGAATATTAGGGCGAAGACGAAGGCAAAAGTTCAACATTTTATTTAACGTTTATGAAAAGAAAATTGCATTTACTGTTTTGATTTTTGATATTGCAAGATGCTTGGAATATTTTTTTAACGATTATTAGCCAATAATTACAATAATAATCATTTTTAATCAAGTTAGACTAGTTTTTATCATATTAAATGAATTCGAGCTTTCTGCACTTTTATTTTCATTTTCTACTTTTAAATATCTAATCTATTAATTTAAGGTCCTATTTTTTATCTACTGTTTTAAGTTATCACTAGATCATGACCCGCGCGCATGCGCGGATTTATCTTTTGATTCACATATTTTATATACATGTTGTATATTATTTAAGATTTATAATATAAAAAAGTTAGAATGATCTGGAACCAAAAAAAATCGACCCGGACAAAAAAAATCAAATACCTACTTAGATCCAAATGTTGAGAACTCGAAAAACTCATACCTGAAATGAACAGATTTATACCTGACCCGTTGAGCTAAATTTCAACATAATATCTTTTGTTATATTTTTAATTCATTTTTTTGGTTTGGTGAGATTTACTATTTATTTGAAAATTTTTGGCTAACTTAATGGTATATATTCGTAGGTTTCTTTTTTTCTGAACAGGAAAAAAAAAAGATTTGGATCTTGATTAAATTTATCTTATATAACAAATTGCTACTATAAGTAATTTTTATAAAAACTAATTTTGTAACAGTAATATCATTTTTGTTATAAATTAGTATATCATGGTTTATAGGTTCAAAGTATAGAATTTGCCGTCTTCATAGTATTGCTAATATTGATAGATGCAAGTTAATGAATACATATAATATATTGTATTATTATTAATCTGTCATATAGTATTATATATTAGTAGATGTATTATTAATAATATATCTTATAGTATAATATGCTAGTGAATGTATTTAGCTTATAGTAAAATATATGCAATATAAAAAAACATGCGTAGTGGATATAATAATAAGGTAAAAAGTGAAAAACTATGGTAATGATTGATATTAATTATTTATAAAAGACATGTCTAATAATAAGTAAATTAATATAGCATTAATTACATAAGGTCCAATTTTAAAATCCACCTAGAATAAGTTGTAATGTTTCTGTTTTAATAAGATAGATTTAAATTTTAGACTCTTTCAAAAATGTTACAGTCTAATTAAATGTTACTTATATAAATATCATAAACTTACTTAAACTAAACCGTGTGGTGTCATAACACTAAACCAGCGCTTCATCTACTAAACCAAAGCCATTAAATTGCAACTGGACCTTATCAATGCACGACTAATTATAGTATACAATGATTCTAGATGGACGGGTGTATATTAAACCATATACGTAATATTTTTGTATAAATATAAAATTCTTAGCATATGTTTAACTGTATATCTACAACTATATATTATTTTTTTATTTATTTCAAAACTCACGAGAATATATTATTTATAATGATTATATACAAACTATAGTAGTATATAAAATCTTTAACTCATGTTATTTATAAAATATACTATTAGAAATTTAATAATTCCTTAAATATATTAATAAAAATAAGTTTTAACTATAGAATTTTAATTTCTTAGTTATGAAAAATATGTTGAGAAAAATTTAAAAAATCTTACCAAAATCCAAAATATATAATTTAGTAAAAAAAATCCAAAATCATATAATTTTTCAAATTCAAAAATAGTTGTATTATTTCCCAAATTTCTCCCGACCAAATATACAAATTTCAAAATAAAGATTGCAAACTCAAAATGATAATAGTCCAAATTTTGCAAAAGATAAAGTTATATGTGCTAAAATATATTTTTTATAATGAAACAAAAAAAATATGTGGTAACATTTAATAACTTTTAATATATGAATTTATTCTATCGTATTCAAAATAATATTAATATGTAGTAGTAATTAATAACAAGGTAAAATGTATGAACAAATTACTATATATTAATAATATAGAGTAAAAATATAAATAATAAGATTATAAAATTATATAATATGTAACACCAAATTGTAAATCATATATTTTAAAAATTTACGATAATATCTAAAATTATATATTTTTGATATATTCTATCGGCTGATTCAATCAGTCTTGAAGAACGCACTTAATGTTACAAAGTAGATTGACTACCACACACTTGGCTAACCCAAATTTGGAATGTCTTCCAACTAATACAAAAGAATGGATCAATTGTCCGTTACAGCCCACCATGTTAACTACTTGGGTCGAATTTCAAATCTAAACGGATCATATAGTGATAATTTGATTCCTAGGAGAATTCGAACCCAAAACTGATGTGGATATACACCAAACTCCAAAAATTACCATTAAACTGTCAATTTTAATATCTAAAATATATATATCCGCACGGACGTGCGGGTTACAATCTAGTAAACCATTAAAGTAAACTAAATCGTTTATATACTCATTGTGCATCTTGAACTTTTTTGTATGGCGAATGAAATTCTTCTTTTGTAATCATTCATTAATACATAATAAATTATAGCATTGTTTCATTTCTCTCTCTCACTATTTGTTCACACTTAAATATTTTACTAAGTTAAGATTCGCATCTTACGCGGAATGAATATTATATATAAATTACTTTATATATTATATGTTTTTTATATATTATGAAATAATAGATATATATTGAATAATTAAAAATTAATAAATGCTACATATATAATTAAATTAGTGCAAACATATAAATGCATTTCATTAATCCAAAAAAATCATTTTTCTATTTTTGATCATTTGAACTTTTTATAACAAAAATTTAAAATCACTGATAACAAAATAATTTTGTGGGATATTTAATAGTTTTATTAATTTATAATTTTAAAAGCATTCAATGAAAAATTTTAAATAAATATTATAAGTTGTCCATATTTGTTCAATTCTTTTCTCAAAATAAATTAAAGCAAATTTAGAAATTAAAATAATTAAGTATTTTTATATGGTATATAATTTATTTAAACAATATATATATATATTAATAATTATTAAATAAGACTTTGCACTTATATAATTTTGTAATCATTTGTATCTTATTATAATATAAATTTTAAACCACATATCACAAAAATTTCAATGTGAGATTTTTAACAACTTTAATTATTTATAGTCATTTTTAAAATTCAAAATATAACATATACAGAAAAATCTAATTTTTATTATATAGATTATATGGTTCTTTAATTTGTTTTAATAAGTTATAGTTTTTATTATATGTTTTTTACATATTATGAAATAATAGATATATATTGAATAATTAAAAATTTAATAAATGCTACATATATAATTAAATTAGTGCAAACATATAAATGCATTTCATTAATCCAAAAAACCATTTTTCTATTTTTGATCATTTGAACTTTTTATAACAAAAATTTAAAATCACTGATAACAAAATAATCTTGTGGGATATTTTATAGTTTTATTAATTTATAATTTTAAAAGCATTCATTGAAAAATTTTAAATAAATATTATAAGTTGTCGATATTTGTTCAATTCTTTTCTCAAAATAAATTAAAGCAAATTTAGAAATTAAAATAATTAAGTATTTTTATATGGTATATAATTTATTTAAACAAATATATATATATATATATATATATTAATAATTATTAAATAAGACTTTCCACTTATATAATTTTGTAATCATTTGTATCTTATTATAATATAAATTTTAAACCACATATCACAAAAATTTCAATGTGAGATTTTTAACAACTTTAATTATTTATAGTCGTTTTTAAAATTCAAAATATAACATATACAGAAAAATCTAATTTTTGTTATATAGATTATGTGGTTCTTTAATTTGTTTTAATAAGTTATAGTTTTTATTATATGTTTTTTACATATTATGAAATAATAGATATATATTGAATAATTAAAAATTTAATAAATGCTACATATATAATTAAATTAGTGCAAACATATAAATGCATTTCATTAATCCAAAAAAACCATTTTTCTATTTTTGATCATTTGAACTTTTTATAACAAAAATTTAAAATCACTGATAACAAAATAATTTTGTGGGATATTTAATAGTTTTATTAATTTATAAAATTAAAAGCATTCAATGAAAAATTTTAAATAAATATTATAAGTTGTCGATATTTGTTCAATTCTTTTCTCAAAATAAATTAAAGCAAATTTAGAAATTAAAATAATTAAGTATTTTTATATGGTATATAATTTATTTAAACAATATTATATATATATATATATATTAATAATTATTAAATAAGACTTTCCACTTATATAATTTTGTAATCATTTGTATCTTATTATAATATAAATTTTAAACCACATATCACAAAATTTCAATGTGAGATTTTTAACAACTTTAATTATTTATAGTCGTTTTTAAAATTCAAAATATAACATATACAGAAAATCTAATTTTTGTTATATAGATTATGTGGTTCTTTAATTTGTTTTAATAAGTTATAGTTTTTATTATATGTTTTTACATATTATGAAATAATAGATATATATTGAATAATTAAAAATTTAATAAATGCTACATATATAATTAAATTAGTGCAAACATATAAATGCATTTCATTAATCCAAAAAAACCATTTTTCTATTTTTGATCATTTGAACTTTTTATAACAAAAATTTAAAATCACTGATAACAAAATAATTTTGTGGGATATTTAATAGTTTTATTAATTTATAAAATTAAAAGCATTCAATGAAAAATTTTAAATAAATATTATAAGTTGTCGATATTTGTTCAATTCTTTTCTCAAAATAAATTAAAGCAAATTTAGAAATTAAAATAATTAAGTATTTTATATGGTATATAATTTATTTAAACAATATATATATATATATTAATAATTATTAAATAAGACTTTCCACTTATATAATTTTGTAATCATTTGTATCTTATTATAATATAAATTTTAAACCACATATCACAAAAATTTCAATGTGAGATTTTTAACAACTTTAATTATTTATAGTCGTTTTTAAAATTCAAAATATAACATATACAGAAAAATCTAATTTTTATTATATAGATTATGTGGTTCTTTAATTTGTTTTAATAAGTTAAAGTTTTGAAAATGATAGAGAATAGACTAATTTTTATCAGATATTTATTATTCACAATCATTGATTATCATATATACTTAAACCACATTAGACAATTCCATGATTTTTATATAATGAAACAATAAAGAACATTAATAATTAATTTATAGTTAATTTAATAAAAA
The DNA here is from genome assembly GCF_000801105.2 of Raphanus sativus. Taxonomy (NCBI): domain Eukaryota; kingdom Viridiplantae; phylum Streptophyta; class Magnoliopsida; order Brassicales; family Brassicaceae; genus Raphanus; species Raphanus sativus. Next base: position 40,199,972 of record NC_079516.1, on the reverse strand, counting down.
GCTTATTATATATTTAGATGAACCAACATTTTTTAAAGAATCTAAGAAAGATTTTAGTGATGATAAGTGGGTAAAAAAATTATATAATGATTTTTTAATATATAAGAGATATGAAATAAAAAGATCTAAAGCCATGCAATATTGATCAATAAAATATCTGTTTCAACCCAAATATGATCTCAATCAAGGAAACTTTTTCTTTAGGTTCATGTATATATGTTGAAACATCAATGTCAACGATCAATTATTTTAGATAATAATAAAGGAACCCTAATAATAACTAGAGAGATTCAGACAAAAAAAATAATAAAAGAGGATCATATCTATTTTTCTGAAACAAATGATCTAATGATAATTAGGAGACGTTGGTTCAAGTGATAAAAAGGTTCCGGCTAGAACTATCGCCACATGGATTTGATTCGTACTGATTACCTAACTGCGATTTAAATGGAATTAATCATTTCACACGTGTCCGGATGTAAGATTTACGGTGGTTAATCCTTAAATCTAGCAAGCCTCTGAAATCACATTAAAATTATCAACAAAAAAAAAAGAAATTATCAGATGACTGCTCAAAAATTTACTTGAATCCAGTGACTTAAATGAAATGAATGGATTTTTTTGAGCGATTGAAAGAAAAATGATTATGAATGAATAGTACTTTTTCTTGGACAAACATAAAATGAGAAATGTTATATATTGAAAATGCTTTACAAAGTAAGAATATATAACTAGCGTAAATTTTACCCAAAAAGTTATAACTAGCGTATTTTTGAGAATGTGTTCTTTTTTTTTCGTGTTCATCTTCTTTTTATATATTTGAGTCTTTTCAACAACAACTTTTGTTTTTAGTGAACGAGTATTTTCAACATCTTCATTAACTTTTATCAGTTGTTATTGATTATGTTTATTCTTATTGAGTCAGTTGCTTTCATTCATCGAATTAAAATGCTAATTTGAACGACTTTTATGTTTATCTTAAAGTTGTTTGAATTTGATTTTTAGTGCTTAATTTCCGCCCACTCGAAGTTGGTTTGAGATTCTTGATGTACATTTTTCTCCTTACACTTCCCTAATAATACAATATCTTTTAGCTTTTAACGAATTTACTAGATTTTGATTCACGTTTATTGTATTTTGATTGTGTATCTACATTTAAATATTACAAATGAAGTTTTATATTTTGCGTCTTAAAATCCGACATGGACCGCAGTTAAAACGACAAATCCGGTGATCCGATATATAATCTGATTTGGTTTTTAAGAAAAAATCATTATTTAAAAATCTTCTACAATCCGTAGAAACCTCTAAATCCTCAGACCTAACTACTGGTTAAACTGACGGGTGATCCGATATATAATCCAATCTCTCGACTGCTATATTTAAAATATTATAATATATTCATTAATGTTTAAATGACTGGTGGATATATTTTGAAAATGATGCTTTAATTTTACAAAAATTAGCTACACAAATATTTAGTTAAACTAATTTTTCATCTTGTTGTAATGAATAATATTTGAAAGAAAAATAGATTCGAACATCAACATTCATATACATTTATTACATTAGTGGTTTATGTTTGCAAGAATTATAATCGTTTATTTAAATTACCATTATCTTCGTCTGACTCAAACTTCGTTTGTTTTTTCATCCGACTCAAACTTCTTTTTTTCATCTGATTCAATCTTACCTTATTAGAATTCCTCTTTTATGTAGAAATCAGAAGAATTTGAGAAATCCATCGCAGATGTAAAGTTTTCTGAACAATAAAAGGAATAATAGTTGACAGAGAAAAGTCTTCATTTTTTGGATGAAGTCTTTGTTTTGTTTTTGTATGAAGTCTTCAATTTATTGCTAGAAATAAAATCCTTCAATTGAGAAATTAAGCCTCCAAGTTAGACCCGTGTTGCCTATAAAAGCAATCCTCAAGATAATAGACTTTCCTCATCTTCTCTTGTAAACCCAATCATATAATTTTCTGTTCTTTAGAAAATGCATTCCTCTTATTCTTTTTCTACTTCGTCCACGTTGACAATCTTAATCACATTAGCATGTCTTGTGCTTAGTGCGCATCTGTCCGATGCTCAACTTACTCCTACCTTCTACGACACTTCATGTCCTAACGTCACTAACATCGTACGAGAGACCATTATCAACGAGCTAAGATCGGACCCTCGTATCGCCGCGAGCATTCTTCGTCTTCACTTCCATGATTGCTTTGTCAATGTAAGATATTATTTTCCATCTTTCTATTGCCTTGCTAATATTTTTTGTGTTCCATCTTTTATATATGCTAACAAATCAGTGTAAAACCTTATATAAAAGTGTACATTCAAAAGAAAAAAAACTTATATAAAAGTGATAACATAGATACACTCTATGTTCCAAAGTATATATCATTTTTGGTCTGTTTTATGTTAAAACTAAGTATTATTTTCTCAGTTCAAAAAAAAAACTAAGTATTATTTTGGATTTTCAATGATAATTTAGTTTAGGTACAAACTAGCTAATACTTCCTCTATTTCATAAATATTGTCATTTTAACATTTTCTGTTATATAAAAAGTGATATTTTGAAATTTCTATGCAATTTATACTTATTTTAAATTTCATATTAATTACAAAATGATTTGACTTTATATATAATTTCATTTATTTCAAATACTATTGATTAATTTTTTATAATTAATAAAACATAATATGTTTCAATTATTTTTTTAATTTGTGTAAAATATCAAAATAGTAAGTGAGTTTTTTTTTTGTACAACAGAGTATTCATTTTCATAAAAAGCGCCTTGTGTCAGCTAGGTTGAAATGGTTCTCTTTTTTTTTTTGAATAAATGGCATTCGGGGTGAAACGGTATTGTAAATTAAAGTCGCTCGGTTTACATGTTTGTTCTAGACATTATTGGATATCGTACGTTTGTTTTTTTCTTCACCATAGTTTATTTCATTAATAATTTATTAAGTTGACAAAAGAAGATGAATGTACTTAACTTTTTCGACAATGATGATAGGTTACTGGTTAGCTATAGTATGACTGATAATGCCAAAACAAATACAAGTAAGATCTTGGATTCGTCGAAAATGAATTATTCTTGTTAAATTGTTAGTTATTTATTTAGAAAGAGCATGGTGCCGTAGCGAACACGGTATGAATTAAAGATACATCTATCAGGTGCAGAATTTTTTTTTTTTGAAATGATTCAAAAATCCTACCACGCATCCTGAACTCGAAAAGCATTAAATAAATAATAGTAACATTTTGATACTATTTAGTCGAAATTTATAATAAATGAATCTCTTATTTTCTTTAAATAAATTAATATATTGTTGAAAAACATGTTTACATGTCACTGAGTAAAACATGGTTTAGAAAAGTTTATCTCTCATCACTTATGTATGTAACACACTGACTAATGAATTGTCAAATAATAATGGAAATATGAAAGGGCTGTGATGCATCGATCTTGTTAGACAACACAACATCGTTCCAAACAGAGAAAGATGCAGTCGGAAACGCAAACTCGGCTAGAGGATTCCCTGTGATTGATACAATGAAAGCCGCAGTGGAGAGAGCTTGCCCGAGAACCGTTTCTTGCGCAGATATGCTCACCATCGCTGCTCAACAATCTGTCACATTGGTATGTTCCTTTGATCCGTTTTCTTTGATTTATTATAAATACTGTTTTCAGTCTTAATACGTATCAGTCATTACAGACTATATATAATTAGTAATTTAGTATGGACTTTTCAACTATATGACATGTATTCAAAACTAATCGACAAATATTCAAAACACGTGGTCCCGTGAAGAAACTGGACATATTTAATATAAGACATTGACAAATTTAAATCTCATCACGAGAATATACTTGGTTGGATAAGACTGCTTTTTAGCCAAGTATAGTAATAATATATATTTTTCAAAAGCTGGAGTTTAGAAAACTACACGTTGGCAGTTTGGCTGTATAATCAAGTATTTAATTACATGTTTTTCTTTTTTTATATTTACACATCAAAACTTTGGAATAATAATAAAAATAAAAAAAACTAAAAACAATAGTTATTCTTAATATATTTATAGGCAGGAGGTCCTTCTTGGAGGGTTCCTTTGGGGAGAAGAGACAGCTTACAAGCATTTTTCAACCTATCTACTGCTAATCTTCCTTCTCCATTCTTCACACTTCCAGAACTTAAAGCCAGCTTTAGAAACGTTGGCCTCGACCGTCCTTCTGATCTCGTTGCTCTCTCTGGTAATTGATAAAATCTTATTAAATATATATTGTTTGCTATTTCTGTACGTACCGCGCGAGTTTATTAATGATCATACGCTCTTTTTTTTTGGTTAGGCGGTCACACATTTGGTAAAAATCAATGCCGGTTCATTATGCGCAGACTATACAATTTCAGCAACACCGGTTTACCTGATCCTACCCTCAACACTACTTACCTCCAAACTCTTCGTGGACTATGTCCCCTTAATGGTAACCAAAGTGCCTTGGTGGATTTTGATCTGCGTACCCCTACGGTTTTCGACAACAAATACTATGTGAATCTCAAAGAACAGAAAGGTCTTATCCAGACTGACCAAGAGTTGTTCTCTAGCCCCAATGCCACTGACACAATCCCCTTGGTGAGAGAATATGCTGATGGCACACAAAAATTCTTCAATGCATTTGTGGAGGCGATGAATAGGATGGGCAACATTACACCTCTTACGGGCACTCAAGGAGAGATCAGATTGAATTGTAGCGTGGTGAACTCCAACTCTCTACTCCAAGATGTGGTTGAAATCGTTGATTTTGTTAGCTCTATATGAGAATAGTATCTTAGTATGTGGCTACCAAAATATATGTTACCATAAATAAAGCGCTCTCAAGATGTTACTTGAGAATAATTTATTTTAGATCACTAGCTGTTGTCTGGCTTGTACTCGAAAACTATATAATAAATAAGTTTTTTTCTAAGTAATCCATTTTCTTCTAATTGTGTGCTTTATATTTTTTCATTCTTTTCAAAGAAAAATTTGGTAGATAATCTCAAAAGATTTTCCGAACATATTAAGGATCTAATCTATTAATTTAGGGATTATCTACTATTTGAAGTTATCATTTAAATTTTGGACTCTTTCATAATTGTTGCTAGAATATATCATGTCTCCTATACAATGCAACCTACCAACTTAAATTAAACCAAATCTTAACCAACATAGATTAGTTAAACCTAACCAGTAACACTTTTATAATATTTTTGGTTAATCTCTTAATATAATTAGATCATATAAAACTGAACCACTTTTAAATCAACGAGTTCCATATCATTCCAGACATAAGAAAAAAAATATCCGACTCATTTGCAACGTAAGTATACAAAGACCGTGTATGCTTATGCTCATTGATCTTCCAAAAACCAAATAATTGTGGCATAGACCAACATAGGCTCATGTTCGTATCACTAACTTTACTTCCATATATTTACTCTTCACCTACATCATATCACAACATACACAGTTCTGCAAGAACATGATTTTTTTTTGTTCAAACAACCAAATAATGGTGGCATATGGTCAGTAGATTTTTTAAATATGTTTTTTATATATTACATTTTACGAGACTATGTGTATAAGTTTTTTTTTTTGAAAAAGGCATAACTATGTGTATAAGTTAAAAAGTAAAAAGTGTGACAAGGCAAATTATTATACTAAAAATGAAAGAAGATTAAATACAAACTAATAACAAGTACAACACAAATTATAACACTATTAAATTCTATATATATTTAATAAAATATTATATATATGTCTAATATGTATATATATATAAATGTTACACAAAATATATATAATATTATATACACATATTATATATACCATATATTATTAATTAAAATTTGACAAATCAATTTCCGCCCTTTAGGGCGGGTCCTAATCTAGTTTATCTTTATATCAAGATATATTTTAATTTATAAGCTTTATGATCAACTGAAAAGATATTGGTAATCTGCAGAACATGAGAAGCAAAATCAGTCTAAAATCAAATTGGAGTTAAGGATACTAAAACATTGGTATGTCATCTATATGCATCGAAAATATGCAAGTTTCGTCATGTTCTTATATTTATCTATCTTTCGAGAAAAGATTTTCTTTTTATATATGTGTGTTAATGGTTTTCTATCTCTTACTTATTTTCACGTCTAGATCAAAAGGTAGATCTTGTGATGAGAAGGATACCACCAATGTTAAAAGAATATACTCTTTCGGTTTCTGTCGCTTTGATAATTTTTTAAGCATATTTAAAAAATAAATGAAATATAATTAAGTTTCTATTAATTACATATGTTTGACCAATAATATTTAAGATAAATAGAATTATTTATAAGATCAATGCATTTTGCAGTTAAATTTAAGCTGGAAATAATTAAAATTTGTATTAAAATTATAAAGTGACACTTTTTATTAAACAAAAAAATGTTACGATGATACTTAATATGAAACAGAGAGTGAGTGAGTGTTAAACTAGTAATAATGATGTAGTTAACATAAAATAATTATTATTGCAGTAGTTAAATTAGTACTAATAGTTATACCTGCAAAAGAAAAAAAAACATAGCACAACTCATTTGCAAAAAGCATACAGCAAGTCTAAAAAAACCTCAAGTCTGAAACACAAAATAATAATCACGCTGAGTATAACATAAGTAGATGAAAGAGAATAGAATAAACAAGGATTTAGATGAAAGAAAAGAGAACAGAAAAAAGATTTAGGGATTTAGGTTTAGACAAAGGTTGGGTCGGGCTTTAGGTTAGATGTGTATGAATACAAGTTATTGTGATTGAATTTGTAAGTAAAAATAAGTTGATGGATTAAAATAGTGTTGTTTTACAAAGATATTAAAATAGTGTTTTAAATAAAATCATAACATAAGAAATTCAAAACATAATTTTTTGCGTCTTTGAACTCCATATGAAGAAGATTTGATCTCTATTGGGTGATGATATCCTTATGCTTCGGACTTTTTTGGTAAGTTTTTAGGAGCCTATCAATCCCCAACATGGAGGGAGACAGAATCCAAGGCAATTGACCACAACTTTAGTTCCTTTCTGCTGGATAATCCATCACAGATATTATATTGTCCCAGTAAATTTTTTTTTAGAAAAAACAAGATATCATTCTGTCTCTGCGTTGGAGAAACTAACAGGGCCACGTATCTGTTGGGGGTTGTGTTCATGTCCTTAATATATACTCAAAAGAGGCTGAACAAGAAAAGAGATTAGAGATTTGTCCAGTCACTGTCCACTCTCACAGTTTTAAGATGGATTTATTTTGAGCTATGTCAATCTTGATGCAATAGCTTTGCTAACGAATGAGTTGAAACTAGAGTGCTCAATTTGTGCAAAGTAAACCCAAAAAAAAACTTGAAACAGCAATTACAGCTTCGAAATCAATTGAATGCTTCAACCCACCCTTGTTCATGTTTGCCCCACAGACAATGCATTTGCAGTTTGGATTACTGTTTCCTCCTAGCAGCTTTCATTAAATGATCACTAGAGAGCACTAAGAAGCCTCCTTCTGACTTGTTCCCAGTGGCGGCTTCGACGGGTCTCTTGTCGGGAATAATAGTTCTTTTATTTGTTCCTCTGCGTCATCTTCTGATGTTGCCTGCGCAAGAAATTTTACCATTGGCTTGAAAATGTTATAAACTTATATAATAACATCAAGAAGAAGAGAACTGTTTTATTTACCCGTGTCGAGAATGCAAACCGCAATGACTCAATCTTTGCTCCTGCGCAAAGCCTGAGGTCAAAACCAAGGGAATCTAACCCTATCAGCTTCACTTCCTACAAAAACAAAAAAATATTCTCATGAAAATATACTATTTATTTACTCAAAACCTACAGAGAAACTAGGGCCTCTAAAGTCAAAAGGTACCTCAGCTTGAATACCGTAGTATCTCCAACACAAAGATCTAAGTGCTTCAGCTAGTTTATCACCAGCTTCTTGTAAACGGTTTATGATTCCAGCTGATCCATGAGCAATAACATCAGGTTGTGCTTTTCTCACATCTTCCACTTCAACTTCAGTCTGTTCCAAATGAGTAAAACACATATGATTCAGCATTAACCTTGCAAGAGAAGGCGCAAGCGAAGATGTACAAAAGATTAAATGCAAAACCTGATCCCCTTGCGCTGTAATAAGTTGAACTCTTATCATCTCCAGCTTGTAAAACGCCACCACTTTTCTCGTCTTCTCAGATTCATCATCACCATCTGCCTTCTCAGTCTCTTCAAGCTCATTCTTGTCTCCCCTGGTACTTGTAGATTTTATGTCAGCAAGTTTCTGTTGGATATCTGAATAATCTTCCACTAAGATATGACTCAACAGTCCCTGGATGGCAAGCCCAGCAGACGGCTGATCCATCCAATCTACAGGATCATTTGAAGCCACCTAGAATTGGCAAAATACATTTAAGATTGTAAAATAACATCACCAACACTTTTTTTTCAGAAGATGAGACTGAGAAGTTAAACCTCAGACATTCTCTTTGCAAAAAACATGGGATGACAGCTCCTCATTGTTTCCAGTTTTGCCCAGTCACCAAGCGATTCGTCGTCATCTTCATCATCATCATCATCATCATAGTCATCCTCATCATCATCATCTTCGTCTTCATCTTCATCCTCTAGAACAGCAACCCATTCCTGAAGTCAACAACACAGTTGCTAGTGAAGCATCATACTAAGGAATAGCAAACAGGTTCCTCTTATAGACTTAAATCTAAAAGATAGTTAAACCTCCTCATCGTCTTCTCCTTCATCCCCATCTTCCTCACTATCATCTTCTCCTCCACTTTCATCATCTTCAGTTTCGAAATCACTATCAGATAGACCCATCAGCTCCATTTCCTTGATCATCTCCATCGTATCAAAACCTACTATTACTTGCTGCAATGCCATCCATAAGTTCTTTAAAATTGAATTACAGAAGAAAACGCAAGCAGCATAGGTGGTTTAAGGCAGCAACATACCACATAGTTATTTTCAGAGGTAACAGACTGCATGACATCCTCATCCTCCTTAACTTGAAAGTATAAATCTACAGAGCATTAGTGTAAAATTTCGATTCAATTTTTTTGAGGGTGTTAGGTCGATGTACATAATTAGAGAGGGAACTAAAAGCAGTCCTCTTACTTCCATTCTGATCAGTTATATAAGGTATGTCTGGCCAGAGAATATTCTCAAGAACTCCATCACCAGTTGAACCAGTAAGCATCAAGGTTCCTTTATTGTTCACCTGAACATGACGACACACTACGGGAAATGTTAGATGAACAAAACTAATCTTTGGACAAAAAGATAAAAATACAAGAAAAAACAGGAAATGGAAGAACATATAAACGTAGCTAAATAGCAGATGGAGAGAGGCAATATAACACCTCAATGATGGTTCTAGTAGTTTCAGCAGGGGAAAGCCTGGAACCTCCAGCATTTTGTGGAAGAGAGGCTCTAATATCTTCTGAAGGATGATATCTTGACTTGCCAGTTTGCTTTTCTGGATCTGAAGCTGAATCTACGTACTCGGCCGTGGCTTGAGTTCGATTCTTCCTCGGGTGTTTCTTTGTTAAATAGTCATTGTTGTGCTTCAGATATCCACTCCTATAAAATTGTTATATATCAGTCAATTCATTTGTTTTGCACAAATACGTGAAAAAACAAAAAAGAGATAACTAGTCACCAACATGTGAAAGTATCTCAGACATGAAGGAAGACACTTTCATGTATACTCACAAAACTCAAGAAACGACAAGAAATTCACTCTCAATCATAAGCCTTGCGAACAGTAAACAAACACCTTTTAACATGAGCGAACAACCCCAGACCAAACTCATCCTTCTTACAAGCTAGTATCAGCCATACCCGAACAATAACTCTAAAAGAAATGAACTTTAACTGGTTCCAAGGTCTAATATGACAAAGTGTATAACTAATTAACTCCATATACTAAAGAAACATCCACTATGCACTGAAGTCAAACATTCCCATTGATAAGAAACATATTATTGCATGGTAGTATACTAACACACTAATAGATAAGCTATACAAAACTATAATCTAACATCCTCTGGACAAGAAAGCTCTGGATTCAAGAGTCCAACAAAAGCCACTTCTTTCGGCAAAAAAAAAAAACTTAAAATTCAGACAAGACCCGGCAGTATTCTTGAGACGTTGAGGCTGGAAAACGCGGCGGGCAGCGTAACGGAAGCAGCTTACTCCCTCCTCCGGGCTTAGTGCAGGACGACACTCTGCAAATTACGAAGACGAATGAATAAGAGAGCATTCTCAAGAATTGAAAAAAAAAAGGAAGAGACTTGAAAGAACAGAGGTTACGGAGTAACGTCGCCGGAGAGAATAATCCGGTGGAGGTACGGACGGCCATGACCGACTCTATCATCGGTGAAATATATTTTCTCTCTTATTGAGCTCAGAAGCTAGGGAGAAAGAGAGAGGGGGATTGCAGATTAGGCTATCTAGTTTGGGGAGCTTTCCTTACACTCGATGACGTGTTCTTTTCTCATTGGTTATTACCTAAGAAGATATTATAAAAAGGTGTACTTTCATACTCGTCAAAACGCTGCGTTTTCTTTGTCATGTCTTTTTTTTTTTTTGGTCAAACTTTATCATTTGATTCATTTCTTTAACAAATAGTTTCATCAATAGTAGTCACCCAAACCGGAACACATGAAATCTATTGGTGTCTCTGATGAATGAATCCATAAGAGCATCTTTATCCCATGTATTTAGTAGGGTATTTAGAATAATTAAGCATTTAAAATAAATCAAAAAGAATAATAAAGCGTGGAGACGTCACTTATTTTTGGTTTATAAGAGCATATGCATCGGTACGTCCCACACTCCGTCCTTATGTCATTCGGGCGTGGGTCCCATGTTAAAAGTCCTACACTTTCTTCATTTGTCCTGGAATAAGAAACGTCCCACACTTTCTCTCTCTCTCCCTCTCTCTTTCTCTCTCTCTCGCTTAACAGAAAACAAAAGAAAAAGTAAAAAAATAAAAATTTAAGGACTTTTAAAAGTCCTGTCGATGCAGATGCCCTAAGAGACCGTATTTGGGGACACGTGTAGACAAAAGAGAGGAGAAGGAAGCTGAAGAACACGTTGTCGATTTACCCTTCGCCGTCGGTACGGATTCGAGCGGTGAGCTGTTTAACGAAGCGAACTGGGCTTCAGATGTGAGTTAGGCGCGGAGATCGCGGCAAGTGCGGCGGGATTCCGGCAGAGAGAAGGAGGTAATGTTGAGTTTGATTATGGTGACTCTGGGTACGAGATTCTCGGTTGGATCAATGACCGTCTTCATCTCAATCCCTCTCGCATCGAAGAGGTATGTGTTAAAAGCTTGATTATTTCTCTGTTTCTGCATGTGGGGTTTCAATGGAAGATTGATCAAAAAAGGACGTGTCTTTGGCTTTGTTTTGATGTTATGAAGATTTTTTTTTTTTGAGAAAATGTGCAAGTCTTGATCTTGGTGAAATTTACTTGTTAAGATTCAGTTACATTTGGCTCTCTGAATGCTCTTTTGTATACATTGATCAACAGTCACTTGTTTTTGTGGTAGCTTCATGCGTATGATTTTTCTTGTAAATTCATTCTCTTTAGTTGCATTTTTTTTTGTATAATGCTTAGTCGTTTTTGTTAGCTGTTGCAGTGTTTTTTCTAATCTCCTTGCGAAGCTTTGGTATGATAGTGATAACAAATAAATCTTTCGCTGGTTGGCGTGTGTTCTGTTGTAGAGGGACTCTTCATTCAGTTGATCAGTACCTCAATATCAAGCTCGAGAACACTCGTGTTATTGATCAGAACAAGTTCCCTCACACGGTAAAATATAAGTTCCATGACTATGTCTTTAGTTGTTTGTCCAGCAGCTAAATTTTTTATTTGTTTTCTGACTCTGTTTTTAGTTGTTTGTCCAACAGCTAAGTATTTTATTTTGTTTTCTGTTTACAGAGAGCAGAGCACCTGAGATATGTGGCTTCATCACTGTGCTGACCGAACAATTATACTGCATGGGACGAGGGAAGAGGAACAAGCTTTGTCTGGAACGTTGAGATGGCATAAATCAGGGAAGAGCTTTAACCAAGAACATCTAGTAAACTTGTACAGTCCTGAGTATTAGCAAGCAAAGGTAAAACAGATAACTTAATCCATCATCATCATCATCATCTTTATCTATCTCTAGTGGGGGAACAATCTAGTTGGTGTTGTGATTGATTGCTTTTGTTGCCAAGGCCAAGCCCTTAATCAAACTACTCGACTTGTAAAGATTTGTCACTGACTTTAAGAATCAAACTGCTTGTGTCTATATAAAGTTGTATGTATCAATTTTTTATTCAAAAGACCAAATTTTTTTTAAGAACCTTTAAGTAAGAGACTTGCAATGGACCACGAAAATATACTCATCTCTTAACTAAGTCTCTTTAATCCATTTTTCCAACTAAAAATTATTAAAAAAGATTAAGAATCCCTAAATGAGTATATGGGATAACGATGCTCTAAGCTTCTTTCACTTTCCTGGTCTCGGCAAGCAAAATGCTCTAGCCTTGGAGTTTATTAATATACATATAAATACACTATTATAGTTTACATATAACCAGTATAATAAATTATAGTTGGTATAACTACCAATCATTTTTCCTATTAGTTATACGATTAATGAATCTAGAAAATAATGCAAACAAAGACACATTTTCTAAGCAGTACATTTGTTCAACACAACACTCTCAATAGGGATCTTATCCGTCGGGAAATGACAGTCCATCGTAGGTCCCTTACTCGGCAACAAACTGCACGGCTCCGGCTTAACCCTGCTCGTAACTCCAGCGACATCAGTACAGTTCCACTGCAGCTTCTTCGTCGTGGGAGACAAAACCATAGTCACATTCGACATGCATATCCCCGTAAAAGGATCCTTTTTGATCCCTTCTAACTTAGCCGATATCGTAACGTTTTCGGCCGTCATGTCACGGTAGTTAATATTTCTAATCTCCGGCAACGCGTTAGGATCAAAGCCTATGGGATGAAGCTTATACGAGCCGGTCATCCAGAACACGTACTTCATATTCTTCATGGTGAACCTCCTAGCGAAAATGTCTTTGACGTAACCTCCACGTCCTATGGCGGTCTTGATTCTGATCGCCGATTGCGTGTTGAGTAGCGTCACGTCTTCGATTCTAATGTCTTTTATTCCTCCAGACATTTCGCTTCCGATGGCTATGCCTGCGCTGTCGGGTGAAACGCAAGTGAGACGTCGGATTGAGAGTTGTTGTGTTGGGATTGCGGTTGCGATTCCGTATTGGTCGATACCGCTTTTCACCGCGATGCAGTCGTCACCGGAAGTAACGGAACAGTCTTCTATTAATGTGTTGGTGCAAGAATCTACGTAAAGTCAAATCAAGAACGTGAGTTAGTGTTTAAGACCAAATCAAGAATAAGGGCTTGTGTTTAAAACCAATTCAAGAACATGAGCCAGTGTTTAAAACCAAATCAAGAACATGAATGTTTAAACCAAGTGCTTCTTTATTCTCAGCTAGAACGTTTTAATTAGAAAATCAAAGACATTTATCATTATACTATTTACAAAGTAATGTATAAAGACGTACCTGGATTGATTCCATCGGTGTTAGGAGAATCAATAGGAGCATCAATCTTAATATTTTTTATGATGACGTTCTTGCAATACACGGGATGAATGTTCCACATGGGAGAATCAATTAAATTGATATCTGAGATTTGTATGTTTTCAGAGAAGAGGATTTCGATCAACAAAGGTCTCGATATCAAATTGAAACCACCGCTTCGATACTTCACCCACCATGACTTCCCTTGGCCATTGATCCTTCCTTTGTTACCTATTAAAACAACATTCAAATCGTATAAACTAATACACATTTTGATTCAATTAATCTCTCATAACGATGTTATAGACCATTTGATGGACTAATGATTCTTCATGTTGTGCTCACCGGTGATAACAACATCTGTTAGGTTAGTTCCGTAGATTAAACTAGCAAACCTTGCATCTCCATATGACGGCAAACGCGGAATCATTGGATATTCAGATTCAACCTGTTTGTTTTAAACAATATTATGATTGTTCTAAATTATTTATCTCAAATCGAACTGTTTTTGAGCACATTCTTCCTTTTATTTTTTGTCAAAGCACATTCTTCCTATATAGGCTATAAATAACACTAGCTAACATTTTAAATGTAGATATATTACCTGAGAAGCAAGAATAGTTGCACCTTGTTGGATAAACAAAGTAAAATGGCTTGTGAGGTTAAAACTTCCGGTGAGCCAGTTCCCCGGCGGAACAATGAGTTGTACACCACCGTCAGCCGCCTGCGGAGTAAGCTTGGCGATGGCGTCTCTAAACGCTTTTGTGTTGGAGGTTTTCCCATCACCAACAGCTCCAAAATCCGTCAAAACTGCTTTGTGTTTCCGGCACTGCATCGCCATGTACTTTATACCTTTCGTGCTTTCAACGCGGGATTCCATCATCGGAAAACCGGATATTGTTAATACCACTAGTATGCACAAACTTGTCTGGATCATCTTCATCTGTAAGAAAATGAATACAATTCTCTCTTATTCTTTGTTTAGAAATGAGACAAACAAACGAAAAGTAAATTTTTTAAAAAAAAAGTCTACCTTAGAATTCGAGAGATCAAGGAAGATTTATCAGATGAAAAACATATATTTGAAAATAATTTGTAGAATATGACTATCAAAAAAGGGAGAAAAGAACAAAAACAGAGAATAAGTGAATCAAGAAAAGTCACCTTAGAATTCGAGAGATCAAAGACGATTTATTAGATGAAGAACATATATTTGAAAATAATTTATAGAAGATGATAGTCAATATCAAAAAAAAAGGAGGAAAAAAAGAGAGAATAAGATTGTAAATCTGATCTTCATAAACAGACAATCCTATGTATTCTTGATTTACCAAAGCAAATGGTGTTGACTTTCCTAAAATTAACTTATTTTCTTTAATTAAAACTATTCAGTTTTAGATATTCTATAACCTTCTTTGCTTCAAATACAAAGATAAATCAATTCATTGGTAAAGGATCCACAAGCTTTCAATCTTTTGTGATAAGTCCATTGCAACTCTGGATTTGATTCTTTACAAGATAGCCTCATGTCTAAATCTCAAAAGTCACCACTCACCAATAGTCATTACAAGAACATTTTCCATCTTTAAAATGATGAAAACGATTCAAATCTCTCAACACAATCTCTCTACCAGAGACCACTGTTATATACTTCATTGCGTTATGGCAATCCCCGCATACCCGTAAGTTCTTGAACACTCTAACCGGTCTCGACTTACTCGTGCTTATAAGCCCAAACACAACCGCAATTTTCTCGCTGTGCTGATACAATAACCTCTCCTTCTCTGCTTTAGCATCTTCTTCCTCTAGCTTGTGAAGAACAAGATCCGTATCAGGAACATATCCACACCGTTTAATCTCTCTGATCAATCGGTCCAGTTCCTCATATATACGATGAGTATTCGGATGAGATGTATCCCCTACGTAGAATTTATGAACCTTATCTCCCACCTCTATCCAACTACAACCTCCTTCTTTAACCAAGTTTCTCTCTTTCATCTTCTTCCTCATCTCTGCAGATTCTTCCCATTTCCCTACATCAAAAGTCAAATCATTCAACATAGTTTATCTTCGCACAAGTTTTTTCATCGACTGCTTAGTTTAGATACCTGTACTAGCGTATATGTTTGAGAGCTGAATATAAGCGGCAGGCTCATTCGGGTCAAGTTCTAAGATCTTTCTCGCAGCCATCTCTCCAAACTCTGTGTTACTGTGAACTCTGCAAGCTCCAAGAAACGTACGCCACACTAGAACATCGGCCTGGAAGGGCATTGTGTTAATAAACTCAAATGCGTCTGTGAGAAGCCCGGATCGACATAGAAGATCAACCATACAAGCATAATGATCTATTTTAGGTTTGATCTTGTGGTCTCCATACATTGATTTGAAATGTCTCCATCCTTCGGAGACCAAACCAACGTGGCTGCACGCGGATAAGATTGCCACGTAAGTGACCTCATTAGGCTTCACCCCTGCCTCCATCATTTGGTTGAATGTTTCCAGTACCCTTTTAGCGAATCCATGTTTAGCAAAACCTGTGATCATTGAAGTCCACGAGATGACGTTACGATCTTCCATTAGACTGAAGACTCGTGAAGCTGTGTCAATGCTCCCACATTTGGAATACATAGAGATCAAAGCGTTGCAGACAGGTTGGTTGCACGAGAGCCCGAGTTTAACAACCTGAGAATGAATCTGCTCGCCTTTTCTTATCGAACCGATACTCGCAACTCCACTCAACAAGCTAGCAAAAGTGAAAGCGCTAACACCTAACTCTCTCTCAGTGATCTCATGGAAAAGCCCAAAAGCTTCCTCAAAATCCAAACTCCTGCAGGCTCCGTCAAGAAAGGTGTTATAAGAGACCAAGTTCTTCTCAGAAAGCGATTCAAAAGCTCTCCGAGCGTCATCCATCATATCAGATTTAACAAACATGCTGATAACAGAGTTCGCAACAGAGCTATTCGAAGCAAGACCTCTTTTAAACGCGTGACCAAGAACCTCTTTACCTACCCTCGAATCCAAAAGATTCCCACACGCCTTAAACGCGCTAGAGAAAGTGAAATGATTTGGCTGAACACAACCTCGAGTTATCATTTCACAAAAGAGCTTAACAGCCTCTGCATCAAGATCGCCGCTTTGCATATAGCCAGTGATCAACGCCGTCCACGACATCACACTATGATCCTCCATCCTATCAAACACCTTCCTGCAATCCTCCACAGAACCATCCGCAGAACATTTCGCATACATATCAACCAAACTACACCCAACATCCTCCACCACCCCCGACCTAATCGCCCAAGAATGCAACTGCTTCCCCAAGGACAAATCCTCCAACTCAACACACGCGGAGAAAACAGAGCTCAGCGTGAACTTATCACCTTCAAATCCACTCAAAACCATCTCCAAAAAAAACCTAACCGCTTCCTTAGGAAACCCCATCTGCACACACCTAGTAATCATCAACGTCCACGTAACAACATTTAGCTCAGACATTTGATCGAACACCTTATACGCATTCTCAAGACTACTCTCTCCTTTCACAAACATATCAATCAAAGAGCAACCCACGCACACATCCGATTCAAAGTACCCAGTCTTCACCAAAAACCCTAGAACCACTCTCCCGACGGCGACGTTCTCCGGATTCGAGCACGCTCGTATCACCGCCGTGTAGCAATAATCGTTCGGCACCAAACCAAGCTCCAGAAACCCGACGAAAAGCTTAACCGCGTCCACCCCCTTCCCGTTGTTACCGTAACAAGCCATCATCGCGCTCCACGAAACGACGTCGCGCTTCCCTGATCTCCCCATCGTCTCGAACACGTCCTCGGCACGCGCCAGGTCTCCGGATTTCGAGTACAGGCTGATGAGCGAGTTGTAGAGGACCGAGTCGGGCTCGAGATCGGACTCGGCTAAGCGGGAGTGGACGAGTCTCCCGAGACGGAAGTCGCGCGCTCGGATGCAGGATTTGAGGAGGGAGGAGAATGTGGCGGAGTCCGCGGGGCGGATACCGTCGCGGGACATGAGGTCGAGAGATGAGATCGCTCCACGGAGATCTCCGGCATTGAGGTGGCGGAGGATCAAACGGTCGGCGACGTTGATACGATTTGGAACGGACGGTGGAGATTTGATTGGGAGTTTGGCGGGAGATGGGAGTGAGAAGCTTATCTTCGACATATCGTTTCTCTATCTAAAACCTTTCCGTTACCGTATCTGAATAAAATGTTAATTTATCTAAATTTTCATTTTAACCCCTTAGTTTTGATAAAACTCCTAATACTCCACAAAACTATTATTTCGTTCAATTGAACCCATATTTTAGAGTTTTATAAAACCCAAAACACTTTCCCTCTCTTTCTCCAAAGAAACAGAGAAAACTTCTTGATTCCTATGGAGATAACTGTTATAGCTTCGTCGTCAATGGACGGAGGAATCGGAAGATGGGATCTGAAAACCGGGAACGAGCAGCTTCGGTTCAAGCAGTGCGCCTCTCCCGCCCACGGCCTCACCGCCGTCGGAGAGAAATTCATCGCCGCCTCTCAGCTCCATAGCGCATCCGGTTCATCTGGCTCCATTTTCTTCTGGTCCTGGAACAAGGTTCTTCCGACATAAACCACTTTTGTTTCATCTGAAGCCTTTATGTTTTCAGGGAATTAAAAGAATGTTTTTTTTTAAATTGAGTGTAGCCTCAAGTGGAAGTTAAGAGCTTCCCCGTGGAGTCAATAACGGCTCTTGTAGCAAACAGTGAAGGCACTTATATAGTTGGGGGTGGAGCCTCTGGTGATATCTTTCTTTGGGAGGTTGCGACTGGGAAGCTGCTAAAGAAGTGGCATGCTCATTACACTTCAGTAACGTGCTTGGTGTTCTCTGGAGACGGTTCTTTTTTGGTTTCAGGGTCTCAAGATGGGTCCCTTAGAGTCTGGTCTCTTATAAGGTTAATCCTTTTTTGAGTTATTTTTTGTTTTGGTTTTTGTAAAGGTGTTGCCTTTGTTATTATAACCTTTTACTCTTGTTGGTTAGTTAAGGCTATTTGATGATCAACAAAGGCATCAACAGCAAGAGAGAACTCTCTATGAACACAAATTTGATGAGCATACGATGACTGTTACCGATATTGTTATAGACTATGGTGCCTGCAATGCTTTGTTAGTTTCTGCTTCCAGAGATAATACATGCAAGGTACTTGTTTCGACTAGTACTAATCTATATGCCTTCGTAAATGCACTGATATAGCTTTTTTTTTTCATGTCCTGATATAGGTTTGGAGCCTGTCACAGGGGAAATTGTTGAGGAGTATAATCTTTCCTTCAGAAATCAATGCGCTTGCATTGGACCCTGGCGGCTCTGTGTTCTATGCTGGTGCCGAAGATAGCAATATCTATATCGGTGCCTTAAATTCCTCAAGTGACTATTATGCGACAGAAGCTCTTGGTTCAGTATCCGACACAAGGTATTCCCCGTTCCTTGTTATTAGATACTCTTCTTCTTCTCTTTTTGTTAGCATCTTGTAAAACGTATTATCTATATACAGTTAACTTACAATAGTTATTTGACTCCTAATCATGTTTGTTGGAACACAGGAAACCCATTACTTGCTTAGCTTATTGCACAGACGGAAACCTTTTGATTTCTGGATCAGAAGATGGTGTTATTTGTGTTTGGGATACCAGATCAAATAAACCTGTTCGTACTTTCACTTTCGGCCATGGAAAAGGTTTCTTTTTACTTCTGTTTGTAGTTCTACTTATGCAATATGATTTTTTGTTATAACACCCCCTTTTTTTTTCTTACAGGACCTGTGAACAATATTCAAGTTGTCAGAAAAACGATTGTTGGTAATTCCAACAAATCACAATCTTCCTGGAGAAGAAATGTTGTTTCTTCGTTACCTCCTCCTCCTCTGGAAAAATACGAAAGAAAAGGAGATGATGCCATGGATGGTATAGTCATCGTTGATCCGCCTCCGTTTGCTAATGATGTTCCTGTTTACTCTTC
The DNA here is from genome assembly GCF_000801105.2 of Raphanus sativus. Taxonomy (NCBI): domain Eukaryota; kingdom Viridiplantae; phylum Streptophyta; class Magnoliopsida; order Brassicales; family Brassicaceae; genus Raphanus; species Raphanus sativus. The sequence goes on along the minus strand of NC_079516.1, from coordinate 40,180,284 downwards.
TTACCACAGTGCTGGCCTTATTCAAGAGCAAGTTAGAGAGATTCAGGTTTGTGTTTTCCTCTGTTTCTATATAAAAAGGACACTTTTGTGTTTTCTTGTATTTTAACAATTATCTATTTGTTTTTTGCCTTGTGTCAGCAACAAGGCTCCGCAGCAACGGAGATCGAAATGGAAAGTTTGAAACTTGAGTACAAAAAATCTATACAGATGAATGATCAATGGCAGAAGAACTATGAGGATTTGCTCCAGGTGGTTATGGAAGTAGAGCTAAACGGTGGTTCCAATTGAAAGCTTTTATTTATTGTTATTTTTCCTGCATACTTTTGAAATTGTATTTAGAGTATATTTTAGTCAGATGGAATTTGAAATTGCAGCTAAAGATGTTTTATTAATTTCAAGTTTAGCATCATATTAATATAAGGCCAAATCTAATAGGATCTGATAATGTATCGTGAGCGCCTAAAATTAAATTCAAGTGTCATTCTATCTTTTAAAATTTGTTTTATTATAAGTATCATTTTATATTTTTAATGTATAAATTAAACAATTTTCCAATTTTTATCCTTAGTTTCAGTTTATTAATTAATAAAATGATTTATTAAATAGGAGTAAAATAAAAAAATTGATAATCTTTTAATTTGTGTGTAAAAACTTTAAACGGACGCTTATTATAAAATAAAAGAAGTAATAGATATGACACAAATACTAAGGTTTGTCATGGAATCATTTCTTAGTTTTTCAATGATGATTATTGGATAGAGCAACTAGTATATCTATCAAATAACAACCAGAAACTTCGATCCAGTGTTGAGCAGAATAAAGAATTAGCTCAATCTACTGATAAGTGGATCCTCTTTCTTGGACAGCAGTTTTGATGGTTCTTAGAGATTCCTCCCAGTCGTCAAGTAGCTGATGAGGATTACTTATGACCTTGGGATCTACCGTCAACGAAACTGTCATCTTGTTCATGTAACTTTGGAAATGCATCGTCAAAGCCTAATCAAAAGACCAATGAGATCGTAAAATCTTATTAACCAAATTTAAAAAGAAAAAGAAAAACATAAAACATAACGGTTTAGCTAGAATCTTACATGGGGGTGGCCATAAACACTGGGGGCCAGGTAAGTGATAGGATGTCCAAAGAAACTAATTTCTTCGATAGGACCAATCAAGTTTGAAAAGGACATCGTTGTGTTTGACAATACTTTATTTAATAGATTAGCTGTCACCTACATTCATTTCAGTTCATAAGATTAGATCAACGACCAACTAACGATAATAAATGGTGATTTAATTTAATCATGATCATTGTTATTCAAACTAACCTTCACACCAAACGCTTTAATCATGAATTTACCAACGATGAATGTTAGTACCGCTTCCAACGAGTTTTTCTTCCGGTCGATGATCCTTTTGGCTGTTCCAAGATGTTCTAAGGGATCCTTTCGTAAGCCGATAGAAAACGGAAAGACAATGTAACCGATCATATTACCCCATCTACACTTAGATCCTTTATTCATCATATCAGCTAGATCCTGTTTTCACCAAAAAAAAGAGGTTTATTATATGATCATAGTTAAACTAAAAACGAAATGATAGTTAATTGAGCTTATAAGAACTTGCCTGGATTCCAGTGGTGGGTCTTAAGTTTATAAGTAGAGCTGATCTTAGCCTTATTCTTTTAGGCATATCATTTGAATTACTTTTAGATTCTTGATCGTCGCCTACTATCTTCTTCTTCTCTCCTGTTAATTTATCATAAGCTAATTAATATAACATGTGTACGGCAAAGGGTTTAATAAATGAATATTTTTTTCGAACAAAACTAATTTCACTTCAGTTTTAAATCATTAATTAAAAATCAAAATCAATACCAGCCAAATTAAATAAATGAACAATTTTGTTGTCAGTCGTAAAATTGATATTTCACTCTGAAAACACATATCAAATTCTAGTAAGATTATTAAATTTACGCCGTAAATAATTCTATAACATGTATATGTGCATGTATATATGGCAAATAGTTTGTACCATATCTTTTCCCTAAGTATAGCGAGAGACCAGCCTGAGTTACTCCAAGTACAACATCGTTGACAGTCTAGTAAACCAAAAAACAAATTAATACTAATAAATATCTAAACTTAAATCAACACAAATGTAAATACTATATTAAGGGAATCTTACCATCTTCATGGTAGTCTTGATTAGCTTTATGTCGTCTAAGCTTACGGTATGATGGACCAAAGACATCCGTTTAGGCTTACTTAACCGGTAATCACCTTTGATCGGTGTTTTAGTGTCCTTAAGGAACATTGCAGTAGCAATAAACCTCAAGGCATCACAAATCGTATTTAAAACCAACATAACAGAGGACCATAGAACCATAAATAACCACAAGAACCGGAAACCACTCCTTGAAGATCGTGAAGATCGGTTTTGGTACGGTAGGGTCGGGAGCTCGTCAGCGTTCGATGTTTTACGCATGCAAGCGAGAACAAGGGCCATCAGAGACATACCATCTCCTAAAGAGTGATGAAACTTCAAAACGGCAACGTTTTCGGCATCGGAGGTTTTTAAATCGAGTAGGTGAAGCTCCCATAATGGCTTCGAGGTGTCTAAGGGGACCAAGGTGAGGTCGGAGACATAACTCTCAAGAAACTTGTCTGCGTTTGCGTTCTCTATGTTCTGCGTTTGTGTGTCTGGTACGATGACATGATCATTGACGACCACGTTTGTCCGAACCCATCTTTGTGTTTGTATATTTTTGATTTTTTTGTTGACCTACAAGTAATTAATCATTTAAATGTTAAAATTAGCGTAGGTATCTCAAACTAAGAATACCTCCAGCAATGATACGAGAAAGAGATTCTCAAAAAGTGATTATTTGCTAACTAAAGTAAAAGTGATTTATAGGGTTCTAATACCCATCCAAATTCAAATAAAGTTTCAAAAAAAAAAAAAAAAAAAAAATAAAAAAAAAAAAAAAATAAAGTTTCAAAAGTTTTTTATAGAACTCCTACCTCATACTATCGTTGATAGAGGTGCTCTCGTTCAGGGAAGGGAAAGAAAAAATGGTCAAGTTCAATAAAAAATTGTAAGAGCATTTCTATTGCTGAACCCCAAAATTGGGGTTCTTCAAACTTTTTTTTTTTTTAAATATTTTTATCCGATTTAAAAAAAAATAACTAATCGCGGATCACCACATGTACGTAGGATCCGCGCACAGTACAAGAGTTGCTTCTTACACAATAGATTTAAAAGGTGAGAGAGTGTGAGTTTTTTTAAAAAATTGGGTTCCACCAGGCTCCCATCCCTTAAGAACTTTAACAAGAGTTAGGGATGGAGGTGGTCTAAGGACTGAAGGAGAAACATTTATATATATTAATTTTATAAGGGTGACAAAAAATACTTAAGTTTTTGGATGAAAATATTATTTTAAAACATTTGTTTATTCAGTATATTTTCCTAATAAACTTATCATTTGAGTGGAATAAAATGGTACAGTTAAAATGCATTCCTACTAAATTTATTTCTGTAACCAAAATGGAACAATGTTCTCCTATATTTCGGAATGAAATTTCAGAATTCATATTTCCTTCACCTACAACTTTTAATTTTTTTGTAACGAAAATGGAACAGAATTCTCTCATTTTAGAATTTTATATTTTCTTTACCTAAAATTTTTAATTTCCTTTTCCTATTCTAAATATTTATATTGCCTTGTTTAGTTTTATCTACCTTTCTAAGCCAGATTTCACTATATCTTTGAAGCTTTTAATTTTAATAGCTTAATAAAAAGTAACGGTTTTTACAAGGAAGTTTTAAATTTAATAATGTAGAAAATAAATCTACATGAAAAACGTTTATATTATTATTAACTCTTGTATATAAGAAAGAAAGAAAGGAATATACAGTCGTTTTGGCTCAACTAAGAGAAAGTTTCAGAATGTTGGGAAAAAAACTTTTTGTATGAGACTTTCTCCAATAGTTTGCTCTAATTTTTATTCTAGAAAGTGATTCTATATTTTATTCTAATAATATTTTATTTTAGAGTAAAAAATAGAGTAATGAACAAAAAAACAACAACTGATTCTATATTTAGAGGACATCTCGAATTCCATTTTATTTTCCACTCTAAAATGGAGTTTATAGTAAAAGTGCTATAATGATACTCTATTTCTCACTATATAATAGAGTAAAAATAGGTTTACTCTAATTATAGAGTAAATTGTTTTTTCTTTGTTCATCACTCTATTTTATATACTAAAATATAGTACTATTGGAGCAAATTCCAATTCTATTATAAAGACACTCTATTTTACAATAAAAAATAGAACAAACCATCAATGATCTAACAAACAAAAAATCGCCCCACAAAAGATTACCGGTCGAGATACACTATCCAGACTCGACGATCACGCAAAACGAGGTTGAAAAAAAATCAACCAAACTTGTTGGATCAAAAAGGTCTATCCATCAAAAAGAGTTGAAATGATTTTTTCCTGCCACAGGGAAAGCTTATACATGCATATAATTTTATATATACCATATATAAAACTATAAGTTACGATTATTCTAAACTTATGCATGTGTATGCAAAAGTGTTTGGACTGACCATTTTACTGGAGAATCGAGGGTGTCTGATCAAACTTTGCTTTAATCCTTCGATAACCACATCTGGCTCGATCTTCTTCTTAACACCAATCACCGTTATTACATAACAGTTGAATTTCGGTGCGTGGAACACACGCGCCGCCGGACTAAGCGGTTGCTCCTCCTCTTCTTTCGTTTTCACCACGGTTGCCTCTGGTATGTCTCGATGTATCTTAATCTCCATAGCTTCCTGTTCGACCTTAATCTCCATAGTTTTAGGTTCGACCTTAATCTCCACAGCATTAGGTTCGACCTTAATCTCCACAGCATTTGGTTCGACCTTAGTCTCCATAGTTTATCTCTCTATCAATATAAAGCCTCACCTACCTCCTTATATGATGTTTTGGAAATCCTTAATATATTTATTGAGAATCGTTATAATATATAGGTTATGCTATATGTCAGTGACAAAAAGAAAAGGTTATGCTATATGTTATCACTAAAATAATTTTTAAAATTCTTAAAAAAATATTTTGGTACATCTAAACATATACCATATTTCTCATTTAAATTAACTATAAAATTAATTAGTAATATACAAATGTATATTTTTATTTTAAATAAAAATTACAGAAATATATAATATGATTAAAAATATATAACAATTAATATTTTTTAATAATACATATTTGATAATAATTTGTGTATTTCCAATCATTTTAAATTTATATTATTGAAATATATTAAAAAATCACATGAACTATATAATAAATATTTAGATATTTTCCATATGTTATATTTGAATTTGTGAAAATGATTATAAATCACTTAAACTGTAAAATATCTCACATTAAAAATTGTAATCAATAATTTGAATTCTTTTACATTTGTATAAAAATATATGACTTGGAAGTCACATTAAATAAATATTCAGATTAAAATATAATATAATATATATATATATCAATTTTAATATCATTAAATTAAACTGTATGCTATATTAAATAGAAAAATATTTAATTTTGAAAATTAAAATACATATCATATTTGAATGGATAAAATTTAATTAAATCATGAAAATATATTTTACATATTTTCATTATTATTTAAAAATGATTAAAATTTTATTTACTTTATAAAAATTCTTTCTGTGCATAGCGTGGTTTATTAACTAGTCTTTATTAATTTTTAATTAAAAGAATTAATAATTTGAATGGTTCACCTGCTGACTTTAATATAATTTGTGGCGTTTATAAAGTTAACTGTTTTCTACGTAAAATAAAATAATTTAGATTTTATGCCAAATTAGTTAACTGAAAATATTATACTAATTAAGTAATTATATAATATTCATCCTCTTCATAAATGTCTATTATAATGTGTAGTCTCTTCATACGTTAGTTAAATAATAAATCTTGGGTTTAGAAACCCCGAAATAAACTAATGGATATTAATGTTTTGGAGTTAATGTACATATTATATTTTTTTTTATCAACGGTATAGAATTTCATTAGCTAGTAGCCTTGCTGTTTATGGTGGACAAGGTGGAAAAGAGAGTTTATAGATAACAAAGTTAAGAGGGAGCTCTACTGCATATATTTTAAACATCTTTTAAGTCGTTTGTTGATATCTATATATTCCTTTTGTTTCAGTATAAAAATGGTTTTGGATGACCATTTTGTTTTACTCTATAAGTTGTTTTCAAATCCAATGCAAAAAGTTTAACTAGTTAAATAAAATTTAACTAAAAGTTTAAAGTTTTGAAATATGATTCATTTGTCGCTCTTTCTTTATTTAAAGGTTAAACACAAACCAATGTTTTTTTGACTAACTTTTAACACAAACACAAACCAATGTGCATTTTAAAATTTGTGTGTTTTAGGTAAAACAATTTATAATGTAAAAGAATGGCATATAAAAAATCTTATTGCAAACATTACAAAGGATACACAGCTGGTTGTTGTCCAAAACAGCAACAGAGTTTAAAGCCGGCTATCGTTTACAACGACACCACAGTCTGCAGCTGGTGGCTTAATGGATATCTTAGACAATATCTTAAAATAATGGATCATGGATGGTTCATAACTACCTAATAATAAAGTTGATTGATCTCTCCTTTCAAAATATAGTGTTCAGAAGCTCAAAAGACCGGTGACCAGGCTGTTCCCTGTCTTCTTTACCGTTTGTGATTACCTCATTTCTATCTGTAGCCACCAATATATGATCTCCTGAAGTTGTTGTTTGGTACTCGACGCTAAGTTTTGCGGTTACTTTCATACATACATTGTTTTTTTTATTAATCTAGGGTACCTCAAACTTATAGAAGAATTTTGAATAATCCCTAAATTGAGGTGCAGTGCACAGAGACTTTATCCGAATATTTAAATAGTCTCTAAACAATGGATTCTACGTACGTAATGAACTCATGTCCATGTAACTACATGATAGAATATACTTGGTGGAGTGCTTTTGAAGCCAAATTGCTTATTAGCAACCGAAAACACCTATCACTAGACCACTATCACATATTCTTTTTTCCATACATTCTTACAATTATTATAGAACATTTCAGGGTAGTACATTTTGTTGTAAAACAGTTTTATGTTTTTTTTTTTTGTAACTTGACTTTCAAAAAACAGTTTTATGTTGCAATAACATATTTAACAAAATAATTGAAGGAGAGACTTGAAAAATATCTTTGACGATATCAGATTTAGGAGATAAAAGAAGTGAAGAAATTCAATCACTCAAAGTTTAATAGTTCTTTTTTTTGCTAAATAAGTTTCTCTCTTAATTAACCAAAAAAAAAGTCTAGTCGTTATTTTGTAGTAGCGGTTAGTAAGTTGAAGTAAGAACGATAAATATTGCATTATGTTCTTATGGAGAGTGATTCTAGACATTTTTATTAAAATATTCGGAAAAAACTGTTTTACACTTTGTGTTGGATTGGTGCATAATTTTTTTATATTGCTAAAACTGTAAAGCTATGACTATCTTGTGGCAAACCAAATTCCTAATCCTCTCGCATAAGCTTGGAGAATAACCTATTATGATCATTGCTGTCTACCATTCTGATCAGCTAGACCGGTGTCAATGGTTGTTTTCCATGCTTTCTTTGATTGTGTTCCCGTCAAATTGCATACAATATTGTTTGGAAGACATATCGAACTATGAAAATGCATCAATCATGTTTCAGTTTATATCAAGGAGAAGTTGTAGAATTGATTTTGCTGGATCGGGTAGCCAGTGGATAACAATCTTGTGTCAACCATTTCCGGACTGTCTTCCAGTACTGACATGTGAAGAAGAGGTGATTCCTCGTTTCCAGAGGATCATAACAGATTATCTTAGAGCATTTCAGCCTCGTCTCCGAGTGATTGTAGGCTGATTCTATTAATGTCATGTACATTAAGGTGTTGAAAAACTCAAGTTATCGTTGCGGGCTGTAAATTCCGGTCCATTAAATTGGATTTAATAAATTATAATCTGGAGGTCTAAAAATTAAGTACCTGTAAAATCAAAGGAATGGAGTGAAGTTGCCATGAACTGGATTCACAAAAAGTGAATAACACGATCAAACCTGCAGTTATACCAGCTGTTATTCTTGAAGTCGCCGTGTTCAAAATAACAACAAAATGATTTGACTCACAACGACCAAATTCACCAAAGTAAATGACAGTAAATGTCAATTAGATTCATTTGTATTTTCATTTTTTAACTTTTGTATCCATCCAGAAGTCATCAATACTCAAATCTTTTATTCCATATTTTCTCGTGACTTTTGGTCTGTCTTGTTTACTTATTACTCAGTGGCGGATGCATCATAAAGTTTTTGAGGGGACAAATCACTATATAAATATAAAAACTAGAGTGAATTGGTTTAAAATTCTAAAAGAACGATGAAATTAAAAAAATGCATATGATGTATGTGTCTATGAAAAAGGTGTCATGCTGTGGAATTTGAGGTATTAGTTTAATTATGGTAAAAGTTGAATGTATGAGCTGCAATTTCTCTAAAAACTAAGGAGGTGCGATCATACCAGCACTAATGCATCGGATCCCATCAGAATTCTGCGGTTAAATGTATTTGGGCGAGAGTAGTATTAGAATGAATGATCTCCCGGAAAATCTTCGTGTTGCACCCCAATTAAGAAAATCCGTGACAAAAAAAGAAGAAGAAAAACTAAGCTTAAAATGTAACTTTTAGTAGAATAAAACATCTAAAATTTGGACATGTTACAAAGGATTTCAAAAATTTATGGGGGCAAGTGCCACCAACTTAGTGCACTTAGATCGCCCATGTTATCACTTACTCTCTTTATTTTTTAATAAATATCACTTTGATATTTTTACATAGATTAAAAAAGTGAGGAAAATATATGTCGGTTACTTTTTTTTTTGCTAAATATATGTTGGTTGTTATTAATTATATTTTTCTAATCAATAATATTTAAGATAAATAAATTTATTTATTAAATCACTGCAATTTGCAATTAATTTACAACTAAATAAGTATAATTTTCATTAAAATTGTAAAATAACATTTTTGTATCACAAAAAATGATAAAATAACACTTATCATGAAACATAGAGATTATTAGTTAGCTTGGATCAAACATATAAATATTTATTCAAAAACTATTATATTTTTATCTATGTTAATAAGAAAAGCAGTTTTTAACAACAACCAGCCATACCTTGATTTTTTTATTGATCGGCTAAGTTTGTATTCCCGTAATTACAACCCTCTATATTTTTTAACTAAACAAAAACTTTTGAAGTTGACATCTAATTGCTAATATCGAAGTACTATGAAAAAGACATATCATTTAAAGAGTAATAAGGTTTACAGGTTCGTTGACAAAAAAAAAACGTTTACAGGTTAGAGTAACGAACGGAAGGTATAAATTACATAACAACTTACAAATACATTGATTGGCCTCTTTGGCGATACAAAATTTAGGCATGAAAAGAAGTCAAAAAAATCACTCAAAACTTATAGTTTTTCTCTTTTCTCTTTCTTTTTCTTTTTTAATTTTGAAAACCGCTTATAATTTTGAGAAAATTTGCAACCTAACCAAATTTTTATCAGAAATAAAAAAATATAGCATTGATTTTGACATAATTTAGTTTATAACAATTTTTCACCAATATTGTCCAGTATTACTCTTTGTTTTTCTAAGTTATCGGTGAAAGAGAGAAGAGAAGTGATGTCATCCATGATTTATAACTTATGGACAAAATAAAAGTTGCAAAGTTGAACATCAAATCAAACGAATGACATAACTACATTCAATTAATCACAACATACATAAATTCAATTTATGAAACAAAAGATGGAAGAACTGCGGTGAAAAAAAAAAGAACTAGCGGTGAAACAGCGATGCAATAAGTGAAAACATTTTTCCATAGATAAGGGGTTCTTTAAAAATATTCAATTAATTACAAAATCAAATCAAACGTATGACATAACTACATTCAATTAATTACAAAATAGATGGTCCATTCCATTTACTAGTAAATTAATAAACTTGAACATCATATAAAATAATATAGAATTTATAGTTAACTGATAAAAAAATTGTATGAAACACTTACAATAAGATATAATTAGATTTTGACCCGCGCTTCGAAAGAGTGGGTATTATTTTTCACTTTTATAAAATATATTATTTGTTTGTAGTTATTAAATATATTTATTTTAGTGAAACTTTCTTTATAATAAATTCGACACATATAATGTTTTTGGTAAACTATGTGCTTCTCTCGCTTTGTTTTATTCTCTCTCCAATCAACATATTTATTTGACTTTTTGTTAAAATAAATGATTTTAGAACGCAACTGTACAATACTTTTATATTGATATTTTGTTTAAACAGTGTGACATATTTATATATTAATTAAATATTTACATTGTAATTTAAACTAAATTTTGTATATTTCAAAAATATATTACTATGTATTTTTATGTCAATATCAAAGCTGGATAAAAAATTCTAATCTGAAGAACCGAACCGATCACGATCCGAAAGAGTAATACCAAACCCGAACCAAAATTGATTAAATATCTAAATTATTCAAAATTTTGATATTTAGACAGCCGAAACCATAACCAATTCGAACCAAAGTTTTTTGGATATCAAAATGTATCCGAAAAGATATATATACTTATATATATTATTATTTTTAGTTTTAGTGTATATAAAAACACCCATAATATATATGATACTTTTAGGTTGGTTTAAATATTTGAAATATATAAAATAATTAAATATAAATATCTAACATAGTGGAAGTACATTCAAAAGACCAAAACTATTTAAAATAATTATTGATTTTTGATCCAAAATTTAAACCAAACCAATTTTATGTTAAGTTTAGATATTCTAACATATGTTATTCAGATTTATATACAATATATTATTTTATTTATAGATTTTAAGAAATTAAAAATATATAATGAATTTAAAAAAAAAATTTAAATGGGTTATCGAACCCGAAGTGAACCCACAAAGATCCGAATATAATTCGAACTGAAATTTAGAAATATCTGAATGGGGCTGAAATCTTTGACCTCAGAAACACAAAACTCAAGCAGATCTGAAACGAACCCGAATAGATACTTGAACGCTTGGCCCTAGTCATAATTCGAACTGAAATTTAGAAATATTTGAATGAGGCTGAAATCTTTGACCATGAAAACCCGAAATTCAAACAAATCCGAAACGAACCGGAATGGATACATGAATGCTCAGCCCTAGTCACTATTATGTATCATATATATGTCATCATATAATTAATCGTATTGGTCCATCATATAAATAATATAATAGCATTTCGTCGTCAAAAAAAAAGGTCCATCATATAAATAATCATATAAGTAATAGTATTTTATATGTATCATCTTATAAATAATCATATATATTATATTCTTAAAGTTTAATGTGAATATAAAAAACATGGTTTATGGTATATAAAATTAATCTTTTTGTTGTATTTTTTTATATATATTGAAAACATTTTTTAATAATGGTTATTGAAAAATATTTTAGTAAAAATAAATTTTTGAATATATGCATATTTTAAATCAATTTTTGAAATAAATCAACTTTAAATTATTATTTTGATTTGAAATATGTATATAAAATTTAAATTTTATTTTATGATTATTTTAGACAAAACAATGTTTTTAGGTAATTAGATTAGTCTATTTTGTATATTTTAAAACTGATATAATGGATTTCTAATTTTTATTAATAACATAAACCATTTTTTTTCTTCTTGACATACTTTTATCTATGTTTCAAAGTTTTAATTTTTTGCATTAGTTCTCTATGAATTATTATTAATTTTATGATAATTTTTTTTTTGAAAATTAAACTCTTGAAATTTTTATATTTGACTTAAAATAAGGTAATAATATTGTTTTTAAAAATTGTTTTATATAATATTTATATTTCAGTTTGTGTTTTTATTTTCACTATAAAGAATTGTAAATATAGTGACAGAATTGTAAATAAAAAGAAATATAGAAAGAATGTTGTTTAATTTATTATAAAAATAATGGTTAAATGTTTAAATAAAAAGAAGTATTAAATATGTTATTAATGTTTGTAAGCAATTCTCATTTGTTATTAATTCATTAAAAATACAATGGTTAAATGTGTAAATAAAAGAATCTCTACTATCCATATTGCCAAACATATCTCATTTATTATACTATCCTTATTTCCAAACATCTCCAATTTGTACTTCAACTTTAATAATATAGATGGAACATATCATATCATGGTATAGTACATATTAGCTCAAATAGAATGATATATTAGAAATAGAGTTTGTTTATCTGTGACCATCTAAGATTACTTCTAATAATCATTTGTATTCAATAGAATATTAGACAGCATGAAACAAAATTATAATTTAGGCATGTGAGCATACTCTTTCATCATACAAGATTATGCAAATAAAAACATAAAATGGGACTATACTATTTATATATTGATTAAATTATCAAATGGTCAAAGAGCATTTCCATTAGTGAAACTGAGCTCGATTTCCAACACAAAAATTAATTGATTTAATTTTTTTCCGTTTGATTTTTTTTGAAAAAAAAAAATATATATATATATATATAACCGAACCAATCGCGGACCGCCACGTGGTGTGGAATCCGCAAAACAGTTAAGAAACATGTTCACAAAAAAAATATTTGCGATACAGGTTTATGATTTTGCGTGGAATCCACAATTATTTTAATTTTCTTTTTTTTATAGAAAAGTTAAGAGATTGGGGTTTAAACCCCTGATAGGAATGCTCTAAGAATACTACACTGTGTATGCCTTAAATTAGAAAATAGAATAAAACTGGAGTGTACAGTCACTATATAAAGATACAATGGTGGTTTATCAAAGATCAGGATAGATATGAAAGATGTAGTGTTAGTGTTACAGATTTGGCCACCTTGATGGTGGCCGTAGTGGCTATGATGATGGTAGACACATGATGGATGTAGACACGAAAGAGTTGATGGTGATTATAAGCCGTGATGGTTGTTACGGGAGATGAGGTGGTGTTTGAAACGATGGTAGAGTGCGGTAGTGGTTACAACAGTGACAGCGATTACCAGAATGGTAATGGTGATTACGAAACAATAGATGGTCGTGATTTCGGATGAAATCGTGTCATAGATATAGAAAGGCACTATGATAATGGTCATAGTGATGGTACGATGGTAAAAATGATCTGATAGCTATGAGTTTTTAAAATCAATAATAGTTAGGAGAAACATTTACCAGAAAAAAATAAAACAAAAAACAAATAGTAAAGATAATATAGTATACTAGTTTCCTACTTGTAAAAATGTTAGAGGCTTTTATTCTTTTATTAGTTTCCTAGTTATAATTTGTTTGGAGCAATTTCTCTGTAGTTTTTCTCTTAGTAACAAAATTACAGTGCTGTTTTTGTAGTAATGGTTCGTAAGTTGAGTTTGGCCCACTACAGACTCCAGAGTCTTGTGGACAGTGATTGTAAGCCCATTTCAATTAGAATAGAGACGTGGTTAAATACTTAAATCCTATATCAGTCTTTGGGATCCAGAATAATCCTGAGTTTTTTTTGCTAAAGTGTAAATCTATACTAATAAAGTTGAGTTTTTATCTCCTTAGGGGAAAAATGCCATGTGGCATTCTTCTTTTAATAATTAAAATATTTTCTCAATTTTATTTAATGTGTTTTGGTGTTAATTGTGATTAAGTGTTAATTTATTTTTGTTATTAACAATTTATTATAATGATGTTTTACTTTTGGATTGGAAGTTTAATTTATTATGAATTTTATGTCTTAATTTTTTTTATATTTCATAACTCTTATGTTACATATTTTTTTTAAATACTTTAAACTATTTTTTAATATTTTATATGTCAAATAAAAATACAAAAATGGAAACTAAAGTTAAGTATTTTCAAAATTTTTAAAACATAAAATAGATACATATGGAAACTATTACTTTATGTTTGAAAACATTTAAAATATTAACTTTAGTTTTTATATATTTATTTTCATAGCTAATATATTATTATATAATAAAATTAATTTAGTTACTAAACCGCGGTTCATCCACGGTTGACCTAATAATTCAGAGACCCGGTAAATTGTCCGGTTCAATGTCCGGGTCGGGTGTCAAAACACTGGTTTATAGGGTTTCTTTGTATATGATGTTGACGATGGAGAATGAAGCCTCTACGATTCTCTTTCTTTAACGCAATCGATGTAACCGTCATATAATCAATCCAGAAATTCCACTCATCCCACTCTAATAATGTTTAGTAATTGATGGTGTTTCAAGTCCAAAAGAGTAACATTTGGTCTATTGGTATTGACACATAAACTCTATGGTATCTTTCCATGTTACACTGTGCAAGGAAACCAATAACTTCCCTGATGCATGCTATCCGTGTTTACATTTTAAAAACCGTGAACATGATTAATATACTCTTAAAATTTAACTAAAAAAAAGAATCATTACTTCCAATCTGAGAGAAATTTAAAAAATGTTGCCTGGTTGCTAAAGTTATTTAAAATTGATGTAAACCACACACCACTTTCACCATTAATCCTTTGCACCACACTAACCATTTATTGTCAAAACCATTACTAAATGCAACAAGTCAGCAAGCCCGAATGTCACAGATAGTTAGAAATCGTCTTTCTCATGATCGTTATAGATGCTAACATCCCATTTACTATTTAACAAATTGATTTTTTACTAGGAAGATTTGGTAAAATTGTTCCATTCCGGTTAAAATAGAAGTCGTCCATTAAATAGAGGAGCTTAGAAACCATTTATAGTTTTTAGATGAAATACATATTTAGATTCATATTAAGATTCATTGATATTCTAAATAAGGGTGGATAAACAAAAAATTTGTTATGAACACACACAAAATCTTCCATTATAACAAAACTAATATAGAAAATAATTTTATGTTTCTTATTTTAAAATACATATTTTGAGAGACTTTGAAACCAAAGTAACACGTACAACTCGCACCTCTATATTTTAAAAGTCAACATGGTTATTTTAAAAATATATATTAGATACTCACCAATTATTTTACAAAAAATTGACACTTCACCCTTATTTTTTTATAAAATTTATAAAATTTAAAACATATTCCATCTTTCTATTATTTGAACTAAATATATTAGTAAAAGTTTTATAGTTCATGTATAGTTATTTTAATAATTAATAATATAAGTATGTTCTCTATATAAAACATAAACTTTGTTTTATGTTGAAATTCCAACTAAATTAGTTTTGTTATGACCATCAGCTTTTTATTCTATTTTTATTAAATCGATTAGTAACAACCACTTATGCTATTACACTTTGAACTAAACAACTTCAAACAAAGTAATGCACTACGGTCACTAACCACTATAAAAAATATTAGAAAATATCATTTTTAATATATTTTTATTTTTATATTTAACATATTTTATTTGTTAAAACCATATAATAATTTATAAATTTATGTAAAAGTATAACATACGAACCCGGCGCGTAGCGCCGGAAAATCACTAGTATCATATAAACTAGAGTTTAACCCGCACATTTGTGTGGGTGTTTATCATTTTATAAAATTTGAAATTATCATAAATTTTTTGATATATGATTTACATTTTAATGTTATGTATTGTATAAATATTAAATTCTATTGTTTAAGATTCTTATTTTTATTAATATATAGTGATTTATTTTATGTATTTTACCTTTTTAGTATATGTTATTACATTTTTTAGTTTGGTACATATAATGTGAAATAATAAAATCAAGAATATTCTTCAACATATGATTTTTAAAAACATATAGCTGTAGAAAAAAAATTTAACATATCTTAATAACTTTATTTTGGTATAAAATATTACGTAGTTAAGAAAATTTAACCCGTTTAATGGTAAATGATAATTTCTTTAAATGAAATAATTTTAAAAAATTAAATAGTTTAATTTACTAATTTAGTTTACTTTCATATTTTTATATAATACTTTTATTTTAACATAATACAGATTATAATTATAAATTTATAAGCAATTAGCATTGAACTTTTTTGTTTATAATAAAATTTAATTAATATTTTATTATTAATTACGAAATTAATTAATTTAGAATTTAATATAAATATTTTCAAAAGTTTAGTAGGATTTTGTTAGATTTCTCAACAGATTTTGTTATAACTAAAAATAAAATTTATATTTATAGGTAAAATATTAATTTATTATTAATATTCTTATTAATTATTATATGATATTATGTAACTAGTGAAATAAACCTATTATGACTTCTAAATAGTAGATAAAAATGGTACTTCTCTTTTAATAGAGAAGATGAAAGGAGATTTGCCTAAGCAACATCTTGGTTTTGATACATCATGACAAAAAGAAAGAAAAAACATGATGGATCAACAAAATAAACAGAGTACACTTCAATCACTTAATCTTGTGGTTGTTTGAAAGAACTTAATAGGACTTTTGTTATAGTTTTCTACTTTTATTCGAAGAGTCTTTGTTGTATCTCTGACACATGTTACGAGTTACCACTGTTTGTGGATTCTGTTTCAAAATACAAAGGATATCAATTTGATACTTTCGGTAAAAGAATCAAAATTACAGTGTGTGGACTTTTTTTTGGACAGTGATTGTAAGCCCATTTCAATTAGAATAGAGACGTGTGGTTAAATACTTAAATCCTATATCAGTCTTTGATTGATCCAAAATAATCCTGAGTTTGTCTTATACTTTAATCTCGTGGTTGTTTGAAAGAACTTAATAGGACTTTTGTCATAGTTTTTTTTTTTTAAACAGACTTTTGTCATAGTTTTCTACTTTTATTCGTAGAGTCTTTGTTGTATCTCTGACACATGTTACGAGTTACCACTGTTTGTGGATTCTGTTTCAAAATACAAAGGATATCAATTTGATACTTTCGGTAAAATAATCAAAATTACAGTGTGTGGACCTTTTTTTTTTGCATCTTATCTTTGTGTCTTAAACTTACAAGTTGTAATGTAGATTGTTATGTATTGATATCCGCACAACCAAATCACATGGCATGTATTTCCATCATCATTATTATCATTATTTTTGCTATCATTATTATCAGTTTATCACTGTTTGTTAAATGACGTATTTCCATTATACGTTTCCTTCGTTGTTGATATTATATATATAAAGGTCACATGTATGACTGTTATCGAACATGACATAATATAAGGATTATTAAGGCGGAAGCTAAATAAAATATAGCTGGATATTGTAATGTTTCTTTTTTGACAAACAGGATATTGTTATATGGTGTAGCATCATGTTTTTTTTTTTTTCTAAAGAAAGGGTTAAACCCGGGTCAATGATGACACAAGCCTAACCCCCGGGTGGAGGTACAGCCCACGGATAGACCCTCTCCTGGGCATTCAAATGAGTCGAAAGCAATGGACCCATATCCGTGTGGCCAGTGGGAATCGAACCCGGGACCGTATTGAGGCCGAAGCTCTCTCAAGTACCACTAGGCTAACCCCACTGGTTGTGTAGCATCATGTTGATATGTTTATATTATATTATATTGTGTATATCCATGCATGCATAAAGCTATGGTAAAAGACCCAAATTATATTCACCTTTTCATGAAGCTCTTTTCTTTTCATGAAACTTTGGTTTATTCGTTTACTGATAAATGTTGATTGATTCGCTATATCATATTATTCCTGATGAATAAGTTATTTTATTTCCTATACATGAATGATTTACAACTCTATTTTTAAAGCATCTACTTTATGTTTTGTAAAAGGAGATGATGACTACTTTTCGTTTGCTTAACCCCGAATCATAAAGTTAAAAGTGGTTTGAACAAAAAAGAGAAAAAAGTTAAAAGTGGTATACCAAGAAAATGAAAAACAACTACTGCATTCAGCGTTTTAGTTTACAAAAAAAAAAACCCCTACTGCATTCAGCGTTTTATCTCAAGACAAAGCTACTATATACAAATCCATTTGTGCGAAAACCATGCACTAAAAACATAATAAGAAAATCTATTATAGTATACTAGATCGAATCCTTAGTGGAAAATTTGTAGTCGATCAAAAGCAAGTTTAGATCAATAAAAGTAGATCATGATTACGTGAAAGGATTTTTAACTAATCACTATATAGTGCAATTAAATTTATTAAATGGAGTATGATAATATTAGGTCGCTACAAAGCGAGAACCCAAGAAACAAAACCTTTGGTGATAAGGTTTTGATTGATGACAAAGCTTCAACTTTCTATGTACTAAAATTCCGTGTGCAATAATTTAAATAAGCACAAAACAATATCATATATCATTAGTCCTGGTAAGTTTACACTGAAATTGTATAGCAGTCTATTAATAAATGGTTGTAAATTTATAATATCTGAAAATATTATATAGAAAATTACTAACAAAGAAGATCAAAGTAAGGAGTATGCCTGTCTATACAACAAAATCCACCTCATAGAGGATGATGGGTCATGTGATAAAACGAAAGAAGAAAAAGGTTTAAGCAACTGCCTGTTCTAGAAGACATTTAATTAGTTTTGTTGATTTATATGTAAATATAGCGAGACCATTTAGATTTGGCAGGTCTTTACTCCGCAAACACTACTAGAATAATCTTTATCTTATGGGCTATTAAGTAACTGGCTCTTTAGCATTCATGTATTACTTGCATGCTGTACCTCTTCCTACCTCTAACAAAAGTTTTTTTTTCGGTATCAATTTTATTTTTGTATCAATTCTTTAAGAAACCTATAGTCTGTAATTACAACAAAAGTATTTAGTATAGAATATATGTAAATTCTAATTTTCTAAAATTAAATATTTATAGTAGCAGGATACCATGTTCACGAATTTTGAAGATCTTAATAGAAGCAATTTTAAAATAAATTTACAGAAACTTTTTGAGAACAATTTAAAGAAATTTTGAAGGAAACAAAAAAAAATGCATGCGATCTACCAAATACATATGATGAGATAGCATAAAACTATGAAAAAGAGAAAAAAATTTGGGTTTAGGAAAGTCCTAAATAAAAATATTCATAAAGAAATGTAAGAAAAAACTATTATTTAACAGATTAAAGCAGAAACAAAATACGAAAATGTATTATAGAATCTCCTAATTAAATAAAATTGGTGTCCATTTTTATCTTCTTGTTGTATGATTGTGTTAATTAAATAAAAAACAAAGTTAATTTGTGAATAGATCATTTTCATTGTGAAACACATTTATTATTAGTTTCTCCATTTTCCAATTTTTACATCATATTAGTTTTTTTATCATAAACAATAAACTGCTAAAGTGCTGTTAAGAAATATGTTAAAAATTTAAGAAATCCATAGAGAGATGGAGAAACAAATAAGAAAGGTCTTATAAATGTTTTCAATCAAGCAAGAGCAGTCTTATCTATGTTACCTTTCTCATTTCTTTTAGATCAACTTCTTTAAAAAAAAAAAGTTAAATTTACTCAAATAATTTTTTTTTACAACAAGTGTAGCTTTGTTTTAGAGTTTATGTACTCTTAAATTGAATTTGAGAAACAATTTAAACCCTCGCCGTTAAAGCTCTGGAAAACTTTCGACCCTCGCCCACGCACAAAGAAGATATGCGATTCCTTACTCCTTTATTAATGAATTATAGCAAAGATGCTGATGACTGATGCGCCTCTCCATGTTTTAGATCAACTTTTTCTAATAGCATATATTAATAAATTTACCCAGAGAAAGTTCTCTACTACGTTTAACAAATGTGTATTTTGATGATAAAATTTAAATGAATGTTACATTATTTATAGCTTATAATATTACTTTTTGAACTAATAATACGGCTTATGAAAATCAAACTGAAGCATATAAATTTTTTGATACAGAACTGTCACACGGGATAAAAAAATAGCCGCAATAAATCAGAATGATTTTAGTTTAGTTTGGAAGTATTTGATATATATTATTTAACTTACTGCCTAAGTTAGCAACTTTAAAATATTAAAGAGAAAAGAGAACATGACTTTCCAAACATTATTGAGCATGTTCTGATTCTTCACTAACCATATTAAACAGATGGCATAGTCACTTTAATTACACAACACAGACATCTTATCTATTCATATTCTTTTTAAAAATCCTTTTAATCTTTATTCTTTCACTTGTAATTGTACACTTTGTTGATCACTAAATTTAACATTTCAACAAAAACATATTTTTAGTTAATTAACGTTCATATACATCATCTCTTGTACAAGTAGATATGCTAAATGGATATGCTAAATGCTAATTGTGTACGTTAGTCCAAGTCTCGCCGCATTGTAAACTAAGAAACAAGATTATATACATTCTTAATAGACAACAATTAGTTACTTACATAATCGAATTTGCCTAAGTTGCTAAGTCTCACAATATCATTTAATTTGTAAATTTTATGAATTAAGTCCGAGCAGTTACTTATAATAGTTTAATAAGAAATCGAATGATGCTTGCATACAGAATTGGAATCTCTAATATACGGTGTTTTTAAAACCGGATCGATTAGCAAACCAAAAATAATTTGGGTCATATATCATTGTAGTTTGAGCAGGTTCGAACTAGTTTGATCGGATTTAATTAGATTAAATCGAATTTAATAATACTTTTAAATAATTTATATTCTTTTAAAAATATATCATATCAAATACAACGTTTTAATAGCTCTAATATTTAAAACTATTTAAAAATAACAACTAAAATATAACAAAAAATAAACTAATTTAATAGTTCAAATCTAAAATTAGTACGAAAAAAATTTAAAATTTAGTCTCCAGATTTTTATCACTCTAAATCTTCATAACTTTAAAAAAAATTATACACATCAGTCAAGAAAATATATTTTGAAATAGAACAAGTGTTTTGTTCTTTTATAAGTTATACAAATTTCAAAACGTAAATGTTTCAATTATTAAAGTATTAATACAAGTGCTTATGAAATAAAATTTAAACAAAGTGAGAACTAGACTAAAACAATATCTTGACGTGAAAATTGAACTTTGTGAATCTTGTGATTATGGGTTATTGAGAAGTTAATACAAGTGATCATACAAAAAAAAACAAAGTGAGAACTAAAAAAAAATATCTTGCCTTGAAAATTAAACTTTGTGAATCTTATGATTTGTGGATTGCAGATAAGTCAAAAGAAAAAGACGAAAGACGATAATTTGTTATTTTTCATAAATCCTATTTTTAGTGTAAAAGAAGAAAAGTTAATTATTTTATTAACAAAATTTTGGTTTATATACGAATTCGGGTTTGGTCGGTTCAATGGATCATTGCTTCTCGGGTTTTCAACCGTTTGATGTGGATTTTTAATCGGTTCTGCTGTAGTTGGATTTTGACATTAATCCAACATGAATTGTTGTCCGGTTCATGGTTCGGCCCGGTGTGACTGTCGATTCGATCCGAGTTTAAAAACACTGCTAATATGGTTATATGGATAATATAATATATGAAAAATTTCCTACAATTCAATTTTAAATAATTTTTGCGACAGATTATTTTCTTTTGATAAAAATATTTTTAAAACCAAAAAAATGATATGCTTTTGCATCTTAATTAAGAATGCAACATATTAAAAAAATTCCAGCATGTTCGCGATCATGCAAAGATCTCAAACTCAAAATACAAAGAGAAACAGTTTTATACGAAGTGTTCAGATCAATAGTTTTATTTTGTTCAATGAACACGAAATCTTTAATTTGATTAGTATAATTTTGATTGATAATTAAAAAATAAAGAAATTTTACGAACATTTATTAGAGTAATTTACCTATAATTAATCTAAATCACTGGGTTCAAAATTATGTCAAAGTTTGAAAACAGAAAAAGAACAACGTGAGATGTCTATGTAATCAGAAACAATGGGGACTTTTCTAGTCGCATTCTGGCATTAGCTGAATCGTGTTTTCTGTTAGATTGATGTTGAAACGATATCTAGATTTAACTAGTGACTGTTAGCTGTTAAGAGTGTTTTATAAACTGTTTCAAAAGAGTTCTAAAATAATAAAGGAAACAATCGTGGGACTATTGTAGTTTCACTATCATCTCTCAACAAGTTTAACCTTGGTTGGTAGGTGCCAGTTCACGTTCTTTAATAGGCACACATTGCACACATCTAATGTAATCAATTTCAAGATTTATTTGTACATGTTTTGCAATGTATTACACTATTACTACACGTTTCGAGCCAAAATGATTGAGCATGGTATTTATAACCAATTATTTCTTCACCAACATTATTTTGATGTGTACGTATTTATTGGAAGATATAAGATAAATCATCTATAAAATTCTTATAAAGAGTTCTTTATTTTTTTTTTCTTTTTTTGAACATTATAAAAGAGTTCTTTCACTGAACTTTGTTGTTATTTTGTAATATTCTAAAAATGTGACAGGTTTTGTTTCAATTGAATTGATCTTTTTAACTCATGTCGACCAGTAACAAAAAGCTCACTAACAAACGAAGATTGACGCAAGTAATTAAAAACTCGAACACAATAAAAATAAATAAAGCAGTTTTATTCTTATGTTAAATGAATGAATAAATGACGCGTGTCCCACCAATAATCACCACCACTCTCTCGTTAATACACTTCTCTCACTCATTACTCATATATATACGCACTTATACGTCCTTTAGAACGTAAAATCACAATAGACTATAACGAGAAGAATATGGGGTACGAAAGGCTCGAACCGTCGAAACCAAGTGGTTCGGTCACAACCACCACAGCTCCGTCTCCGAACCTAAACCAACCCCCCACGACATCACAACCGGGTAACACTAGTCCGAGAAGAAAGAAGCTTCTTGTCTCATCAATCGTCGTAGCTTTCGCACTTATCCTCGCCGCCGCGATTTTCGCCGGAGTCCGATCACAAGTCAAGTCATCCCAACACGTTCCAGGCCTGGCTCGAAAACCAAGCCAAGCAATCTCAAAAGCTTGCGCGTTGACTCGCTTCCCCGAGCTATGCGTTGACTCACTCATGGACTTCCCGGGCTCCCTCGCCGCCTCCTCCCCTAAAGATCTGATCCACGTGACGGTGAACATGACGCTCCACCACTTCACCCAAGCGCTCTACTCGTCCACCTCTTTCTCCTTCCTCGACATGCCGCCACGCGTCCGCTCCGCCTACGAGTCCTGCGTCGAGCTGCTGGACGATTCGGTCGACGCGCTCTCACGCGCTCTCTCCTCAGTGGTCTCCGTCTCCGGCGGCCAGACGAAGCCGCAAGACGTGATGACGTGGCTGAGCTCGGCTCTGACGAACCACGACACGTGCACGGAAGGGTTCGACGGGGTCGGCGACGGCGGAGTGAAGGATCAGATGGCGGATGCGGTGAAGAATCTCTCGGAGCTCGTCAGCAACTGTTTGGCGATATTCGCGGCGAGCGGCGACGGCGACGATTTCGCCGGGGTGCCGATACAGAACAGGAGGCTTTTGGAAGTAGGAGGCAAGAAGATGAAGTTCCCGAGATGGACCAAGAGAAGAGAGCGGGAGCTACTGGAAATGCCGGTGTCTCAGATACAAGCTGATATCGTCGTCTCCAAAGACGGCAACGGCACGTGCAAAACTATATCGGAAGCTATCAAGAAAGCTCCTCAGCACAGTACTCGCCGGACTATTATCTATGTCAAAGCCGGAAGGTACATTTACGGTTTTACCCCTCACGCATCTCGTGTTTTTTTCTTCTCGATGTTTGGTTTTTTTAACTGTTACGTCCGTGAATATTAACGAAAGTAACCTCTCGTGTTAATTATTGCGTTATATCTCAGTGAATCTTTTGTGTTTTTATATTGGGAAGGTACGAAGAAAAGAACCTTAAGATCGGTAGGAAAAAAATTAATTTGATGTTCGTTGGAGATGGCAAGGGTAAAACTGTTATTTCTGGAGGGAAGAGTATTTTTGACAACATTACCACTTTCCACACGGCGTCGTTTGGTAAGATTTATTCCTTCCCCTTGCTCCTCCTTTTTACCAGACCTTTTTCACTTTTTGAACTTTTTGGAAATTATAGTACGATAATGATAGAGAGTTAAAAGTAAAAGAACACGTAAATCCAACATTATTATTACAATTAAGCAAATACCAAAAGAATAAACTGAAAGGTCTTTGTAGCGTCATAATTGAAAAATTAAAAGATCCTTTTTGTGGCAATTACAAAATAAAATCTTGAAAAAGCTCACTGGCGGTCAACATTTATGTATATAATATATCTCGTTTTCTCATTGATTTATTAGTACTGATAGAGATTAAATATTATGTAGTATAGTTTTGACCGAATGTGTTAATAAACAAGTTGAGAAGGAGAAGATATATTCTAAGGAAAGTTCTTGGAATCAGATACTGTGATGGGGGCCATAAGCTAGCTGTATGGATTTAGCATTGATAGGTCTAGAGCGTCCGACAGATTCTCTTAAAAGTCAGAATCGTTTACAAAACTAGTTGTCTTTACCGCTTGTGTTTTATTCTGCATATGGATTATGCCCCACTAAAATTTATAATTAGTAAATTTCACCGTTTTTAGCTAAATAGTAAAATTAATTGATCCGACCGAAAAAGAAAAACTTTGAAGTTTGATCTGAGCTTTTAATGCTTTGTAGTTGTATTACTGTTTTGGATTGAAATTTCAACATGATTAGGATTGAGTTCGGTTAGGTAACACCCTTACACTGAATCGAACATCCTATGTGGTGCTACCGCTTATCCAACCAAACTTACATGCATGATGTTGTGGTCTTAATGTGCATTAAGTGCACTGTGCACTCTACTATACACTACTTAAATCATAAAACATTCTTTGGTAAAAAAAAAAAAGTTTAAATGTAAAGTAATACACTCATGACTCATCTAATACTCATATGCACATCATTACATAAGGAAATGCATGTTCCACATATGCTAATATGTATGTAAATTAAAATCTTCATAGAGATATGCAGTTATATTTATGCATACACATCTAGAAGGAAAAACACGTTCACATGTACCGTATCCTAAAGTTGGAGGTAGGCCGCCCAATTACTGACCCACATATTTGTATGTATATATATACATCCATGATGCGAGACAGACAAGAGTTCAATTAATTTATGTTTATAATTGGATGTGGGTCATGGCTGATTTTGTGGTTGGACGCGTTTAGAGACCACTAGTTGCATTAACATTTCTAGGTAAAGACATTTACAAATACTTACTCCATTTAAGCTTGTCTGACTGCTTTTGTTGCATTTATATCTAGACATAAAACACTTACTCACGATGAGGTGACTTAGTTACATTGGTTTCTTATGTTTATTAAAAATTAAAGCGATAATAAACTCAATAACATTTTATTGATGATTTTTCAGCCGCAACTGGAGCTGGATTTATTGTCAGGGACATTACATTTGAAAATTGGGCTGGTCCAGAAAAGCACCAAGCAGTGGCCCTTCGCGTTGGAGCTGACCATGCGGTGATATACCGGTGCAGTATAATCGGTTACCAAGACACACTCTATGTCCATTCAAACCGTCAGTTCTTCCGCGAATGCGATATTTACGGTACAGTCGATTTCATCTTTGGTAATGCAGCTGTAGTGCTACAAAACTGTAGCATCTATGCACGCAAACCCATGGCTCTTCAGAAAAACACAATCACAGCTCAAAACAGAAAAGATCCGAACCAAAACACCGGAATATCGATACATGCCTCAAGAGTTTTGGCGACATCTGATCTTCAAGCGACCAATGGTACTACCCAGACGTATTTAGGCCGGCCATGGAAGCTATACTCTAGAACGGTTTACATGTTATCGTATATCGGCAATCATGTACACACCAGAGGTTGGCTCGAATGGAACACAACATTTGCTTTAGATACTCTATACTACGGTGAGTATTTGAACACGGGACCAGGGTCGAACATTTCACAACGTGTGAATTGGCCAGGGTATCGGGTCATCAATTCAACGGCTGAGGCAAACCGGTTTACGGTGTCGGAATTTATATATGGTTCGTCCTGGTTGCCTTCAACCGGGGTTTCGTTCTTGGCCGGATTAAACCTTTAGCTAGAGGAAAATAAAGTGATTTTCTTTCCGATGCATTGTTTCATTCTTACGTCCCTTATACTAATGGACATATATGAATAATCCTATATATATAAATTAACTTTTTTAATTGTATGGTATTTCCGATATTTGTTATTCAACAAGTGATTCGACGATAATTATATCTGCAATATTCTTTGCAATTCGGTGCGATGAAAAGTAAACGATGAGTGACCACTTTGATTTTACAAAAAATATTGAATAGAAATATACATTTTATTTTGCCATTTAAAAACAAATATAAAGTCCAGCAACGCTTTTTTCAACCGATAGTGTTTCGATAGCTGTAACGAATATTCAAATATGCATTGTTTACAAAATAACTATTTTACAAACAAAAAAAACAGAAATGTGAAGGTAACTATCCCGACGGAGACGAATCAAGGTCATGGCCCACGACCGTCACCGACTATGGGATCCACAATTTTGGGAACTTTGGTTCCAGTTAGTCCAGGTCCGATTCACTCACTAGTCAGCATTCAGCAATAATAATGTCATACATCAAAGTGTTCTCTTATGTTATACTACATGATATATAATTCAATTTAAACTGAAAAGGAATTGAAATTACAAAGATTACCTATTATCGACATAACCTACTGTTTTGGTTGCTTAACGTGAAGAAATTAATGAATTAGTCAGACCAAAAAAATGAACAAATTAGAAACTTAATAGTGAAATAAAATAAAATAAAAGTCGCCAAACTATAGTTTTTTTCCGTTTTTGTTACAACATCATCCGCCGAACTATAATCATGGGTGGAAATGAGTGTATATGATTATTTTACAACCGTCCTATTGTCTCCAGTCAATTATTATCATGTGATATGTAGGTGTTTACTATATAAAAACGTGACGCCAGCACAAGCCCAAGGGACAGATTCATTGAACAAAAATGGTAATCCGCATGCTACTGTTGGCTGTTTCTATGTAGCTGGTTTTGAATGCGATTTTCTCTAAAAAATCAAGAAATTTTGACAAAAAAATTGAATTAAAAATTTTACTGACCAATACAGTTTTATTTGACAAGGCGGTACACAATCACATCATTACAATGCTTTTGGCAAAATTACAATGCGTTTGACAAAATTTGAAAACTACTTTATTCACAATACAAGTAGGGGTGGGCATTTTATCCGTGAAATTTGATTCGATTCGTTATCCGTTACTATTCGATCCGAAAATTCCGAATATCCGTAAGCTTTCGAAGCAAAGCAAATACTAAAATTCAATATCCGTTAATATCGAAGCAAATCACAAATATTAAAATTTTGGGAAGCGAATATCCGATCCGATCCGTCAATATATAAATATATGCATATTTTATTATATTTAAAGTTTTAAATGTATAAAATTATATAATTATTATTCTAACATATGATTTGACATATTCTATTCACATTATTACTTATATAAAAGTATTACATAAAAGGAAAAGAAAACATTTATGACAATTATTATTTTTTTTTAAGTTTTGTGTTATTATAATTGTTAACTAAGTTTAAAAATTTACAAAATACGTAGATTCACTATATTTTTTTAATTTTTATCTTATATCATGTAAAAAAATATTTTACAAAACAAATTTGTATCGAATTTTTGAGATTATTTGTATTAATCAAAATAAATGAGATATCCGTAAGTATCCGCAAATATCTATTTATCTTTCGGATATCCGTTTTTCCGAATATCCGTATTTTTCCGAATCAAAGCAAATGTAAAAATTAGATATCCGTAACATTCGAAGCAAATCACAAATACCTTCAAAAACCCGGATATCCGATCCGTGCCCAGGTCTAAATACAAGTAATATGATCATTATAATAGATGGATTACTCCTTTTATAACCAATTGGTTTTAGGTTTAAAATCCATCTAACTTAACATGGTTTCAGAATCTGATCCATGTAGTTCAAACCGATCCACATTTATTTGGTCTAAAGTTAACCCATCAATCTTTATCTAAATATTCTGAGATTAACGTTGTAAGAGCCATCATCTCGAAATGACATATTAGATACAAAATGTCTCACATCGATAGTTAAAATAAATCTTTTTTGAATGAATGTTAAATTTTATTCAATCAAAAGACCCCTTTGATTACATTTACAAATGCTTCATAAGTAATAAACTCTTCTATACATTTCAAAAATTATACTCTTTTGCTTGAGACTGGTCTTGTAGAGAATCAGAATCTCAGCCCATCCTCCATTTGTGCGTCCCCCATTTTCTGAATCGAAGTAATCTGTTCCTGATATTTTTATCTATGATTCTGATCAGAGTAGCAGTGGTTAAAGGCTTCTCACCATGCCTTCTCCCGTTTCTCTTCATCCAGATACCATGAACACTCGTTTGGAATATATACCGCAGAGTAAACTTTTTGGTATTTCTTTGATCAGTAGATATCAGAGACACTATATCTCTCCAACTAGTAGTAGTTAGAATAGATCTTTAGTAGTATACAAGATAGATGAATCACTCCCTATTTTATTTTAGGTTGTAATCAAATTTAGTTTAACATGGTATCAGACCCGATCCATGCAGTCCAATCAGATCTACATCGATTTGGCCCAAAGTTAGTCTATCATCTTTGTCCGAATATTCTGAAATTAACGTTCAAACGAGCCATGATCTCGAAAGGACGTATTAGACACAAAATCATTTAGGACAAGGAAGCTCTATCCTCTTCTTTCAGTCTTTTCTTCTTTTAGCGGACTCCATTGCTAAAGAGTTTTTCATTTGTAATGCTTAATCTATTTGGTGTTTTAAAAAAAACTTGCTGGAAGTATATATGATGCACTGTTACAAAAAAAAAAAAGTATATATGATGCGATTTTGAATAAATGTTTTAATTAGTTATATACAAATCACTGAAATAAAATAAAATCGCTCTAAAAGTCGAGCTGCTGGCCTAAACAAAAGCCCAGATACGAATGGCCACAAGCCCAAACACGTTAAAATTCTTTTACCGATATTTTCTCTATTCCCACGCATCAAATAAGCAACAAGGAATTGAAATTTGTAACTCTATAACATTCTAGTGCATTTATAAGCAACAAGGAATTGAATTTTGTAAACAACTTGTGATAAGATTCGAAAGCCTGAATTAGATAGTAAAAATATCCAACATATATGTACATGGTCAAGTCAAACCGAAACAAAATTCTGACTAGACATAAGAGTGCCAAAGCTAACTGATACTAAACTAAACCAGTCTACTACGCCGCTGGATGTTTTCCCATGAAAGCAATTTTATCAAAAACCAAGGTTCTTAAAAGTCAAAAATATGGTTTTGTTTAGAAGCATTAGGCCCAACTGCTTTTACTCATAGCTCCATCCTTCTTTGCTTGCTCTCTTTTCATCTGGGAGATTTCATTTTCTGAAGCACCACAACACATCAAAAAAAATACACAGAGAAACATTAGCCATTTGGTTTGATTCATCTAACACTATGATAAGTCAGAAGAGACAGATTCACACTACCTCATTAGGGTATGAACTCTGAGTCTGAGCCAAGCATCTAACAAACTCTTCTTTCTTCTTGCCAAAGTTGTAGAGAGCATGATCATGGAGCACTTGCGCTCTCTTTATGTCCTCCAGCGTTTTCTCCTTCTTCCATCTCACCTCATTCATTTGCCTCTCCGCCTCATTATAATTCCCCGTAGTCTGTGAACCACTTGGCTTTGCAAATCTCACACTTGCCTTTGCATCACTGAAACTTGCATTTGTTACACAACAGTGAAAGAAAAAAACAATAAGAACCAAAAGAGGGAAACAAGTTTTGTGAGAATCATACCGGGTTCCAAGTGTGAAGATGCCAGAATTTCTGATGATTCCTCCATCCAGAGACACTGCACCATCAGTTACGCATGGGAGGGCAGTAATCATATCAACCCTCGTCTTGTAAACTTGAAGGTCAGAGAAGAGACTGTAGAACAAAGTCTCACGAAGACCGTATCCATATGCCGTGACGCAAACCAAGTAAGCTGGATCTATCTGTATCAAGTTCACAGCGTATCCAAGAAAACCAGGAGGACACTCGCCGTTAGGCAACTTGGGGTTGGGAAGATCAAGCCTTCTCTGTGGATCACCAGCTACGCACTTGCCAACATACGCTCTAAAAAAAGTCACCAAAGTCATTAAATAAAACAAAGTTTTGATACAGAAGAAAGAACAAAGTAGTACCTGAGATTTTCTAGAGAGATGACATGGAAATGGCCATCAATGGTTCTGCCAATGGAAGAGGCAAGACCGTGAATGGCACCGTTTCTATCAACGTAGCCGTGGTTGTCATACTTCTCCAAAGGGTTAACACTTTTGTAATCCTTGTATACAAGTCCCAACATCGACCGTGTCCCTAAGTAATCCGACAAAACCCTGCGGTTTTAAAACCAAAAGGAATCAATCATCACAATGTGAACCAAAAAGAAAAAAGGAATGAGAGTGTGAGGGAGTTTGGAAACTACTAAACTGGCTGAGGTTATCGTCATTGACTTTCCCCAGTTTGCCTACAACTCCAACCACACCGTTAGTCATATCTAACTGAGAAGCCTGCGAGTAGTGATGAGACTGAACATAACTCAAAACTCCAGCGGCTGAGTTAACGTGCTCAAGGATCTGTTCGTTTATGGTATTATCATCTTGGGTTTCAGTTCTACAAGTGCCTGACGTATGAAGCTTGCTCATATGAACTGCAAAAAAACAAAGAGACATTATTGTGACACCTCTTTATAAGCTAGGGGTGGTGAAATCTGGAACCTTGCAATTCGAGGATTGATTCATCAAGTTTGTTTTTCTGAGACTTGAGAAACTTCAAGTTGTCTTCGTGCTGTTTGATCTTGTTGCCCATGTCTTCGAGATCAGACTGAAGCCTGTCGGAATTGAACAAAGCAAACTCAGCATGAGACATCCCTCCTCCTCCATTATCTCTTGAGCTTGTTTCTTTTGGATCCAACTCCATCATCGTTTGGGCAAACATCTACAAATCCACACATGCAAAAGCTCTGATTATATATAAAAAAAATCCATCCTTTCATAAAACCCTAATCCTCAAACTCGTAAAGCTGAAACCTTTAGATAGAAACTAAGAGAAATGAACAAGAAATCGATTGCATTAACTTTAGTCAATGTAGTCGCATGCAACTGAAAGAATCAACATCGACGGAAGAAAGCTGAAAATTGATGAACTGACCTGTTGACCGGTCGGATACATTGGTTTCCTCCTAAGCTTCGATGCTATCAGCGGAGAATCTCTTTCTCGATCTCGCCTTCTTCTGTGGTCTCTCTCTCTCTCTCACAGAGAGCCTTCTTCTTCTGGAAATTAAGGAAAGACAAATATTTCTCCTTTTCTTTTGGGACGGAACACGTCAGCATTGTATTTTTTTT
The DNA here is from genome assembly GCF_000801105.2 of Raphanus sativus. Classification (NCBI taxonomy): domain Eukaryota; kingdom Viridiplantae; phylum Streptophyta; class Magnoliopsida; order Brassicales; family Brassicaceae; genus Raphanus; species Raphanus sativus. The sequence goes on along the minus strand of NC_079516.1, from coordinate 40,148,629 downwards.
TTTCCTTTTTATTATTCGATTGTATTCTTGTGTTTGTAATAAGGTCCAGGAAAGTCTTAAAGGCTTATTAAGCCTTAGCAAAATGGAAGGCCCGATAAGCTCAAGAGAAGAGATGATGAATAAGGTGCAATCTTTGAAGGGGTGGGGGGTATTCAGCATTTTCTGAGAATCCAGAGGGTTCAGTGCTCGGAGGTAGGAAAATCTCAATTCATTAGTTTGATGTAGGAAGTTAGATCGATTTTATATTATCTTTCAGTTTGAATTAGCAAAAGCAATGTCTCATTTTAACTCATATAACTCAAAAAGTGGATCCTTTTCTAATAGTCCTAAATCATCTAACTACAATTCATCTGATTTTTCAAAATTAGTAGTTTCAGAATTTTACTTAGTTTCACTCTTCAAATATATATTTTTATTATAAAAAATTCAAGTTACTCCCTTTGGGAGCTGCATCTACCTTCTCAACAATCATACCGAAAGGCATGTTTTTTTTAATCATGCATAGTCTGGCAAAGATTATCAATTTATCTTTACGTTATTCCTAAAATTCCTACAAGTGATCCACATTCCACTATTTGAAGAAGAGGACCTTGCATAACCAAGGTCAAAACGATTGAAAAAATCATTTGGATTTCCCTAGGAAATTTGCGTGTCCCCCATTCAGATCTTCCTAATTAATTATGACAAGTCCAAACGATAGCAGTAAAAGCTAGTCTATTTTTGATAAGAAGGACTCATCATGACCGCGGCCGCTGTTTGAATAAAATTGGATAGAAAAAAGCACGTGTGTGGCACATCCGTCCTGAAGATCGTTTAGAACAAACAGAAAACCAAATTTGATTTTATTTGATTTTAGTGGATGTTTAGAGTATCTCTTCTCTTTGTTGAGCTATACTCATGTCGTGACTCTATATAACTGCATTTAGCATTGGGTAAACATGATTGCCCTTCTATGATCCTTATTGTCCAACCTATAGGTGGAAAGCTAATGCATTTCACTTATTGAACTGACTATAATTAGTTGATAGCGGAAATCAATTGGAACATCAGATTTAATAAAGAAAAGAAGCAATGTACTCTTACCTAAACTCAATATAGTTTACCTTAGATTGCATGGACTAGATTAGTATCCAAAAAATGGAGGTTCCAAAGACTCCTTCTGACTCAAACTAGGGGTGGGTCTTTATAATTTCATATAAATATTTTTGGCCATAGCTTGTAAATAGACTTTTATGAGCCTTTAAACTATCGTTTAGACCATGACCAATACGTCGGTTGGGTATCAACCCGACTAATCCAAAAGATTCAATATGTAATCAAATCTAATATTAAATAAAACTGGTCCAACCCCATGCTTTTTCTAGCATGACAACAAGCATAGATTGACAGAAAGGATGAAGGTCCTTATGCAGATTACCTCGGTAATTTGAATGGTCATAACTCACTAAAATATCCTATAGGGGAATAAGGCTAAGAGGAGTCCAATCATACTTTAACAGTTGAAAGTGCTACTGGTTTATCTTTGCATTGAATCAAATTTCAGAGCTATAAAAATTTTCTTGAGATATCTCCGTACATGTAACATCTTTTTATGAAATGAATGTGTATTTTTTAGAAAAAGCCAGAAACTCCAGTCTTTCTACGTAACCCCAATCAGAAGCTCCCAACTAACATCCATCTTACTAGGGCAGGAAGCGATCTTAAAAACTAATCACGCTCCAGAAAAAAAATTATTAGGCATTTCTGCTTCATATAAGTGCAGCTTGAAGTCTGGTTATTGTTAATGAGTTGGCTGTTGGACTTACTTCTATCGGATATTTATTGGCATAACTACTTATATCTGGTGAAAATAAAAATTACCAATTTTTTTTTGTTGTAAGAACTCATCATTTTTAGATAGCGTAGTTAGGAACAATTTTTATCCAGGTTAAAACTATAAAACACTACTAATGCATTTACAAATTCAAATTTTCAACAAGGACATCACTAAAATTCTGTACAAAATTACACTAACTAAAAAAATCATAGTAGGCATCTGTCCTACCCACTCACAATACAATCTCACCATGCCTTATGAGGATCAACGCTAAACTGCATCATATGAGCTGTCTTATGAAGATACACTTCTGACCAGATTTACTTGCACCATGTTGAAGATTCTTTATTCCTTTGTAAATCTTTCTTCTGTTGTCTGCATAATTGTTTAATAAATCATTTTGTTCATGATTTGAAACATATATCTCATGTAATCTGCAAAAAACTGCAAAGTGAGATTTGAATCTCAGACCTGTGTGTAAAGGTCTTTAAACCTTAAATGTTAGACTACGGTATTTTCACGAGAAATAAAAAAATATGAGCCACTGACTGTAGTCTGTAGCATTGTTTTAGATACCTTCAAATTCTAGGATTTAAAATTATTCTCCTTATTTTGCTACCACCTTAGTTAGTTTAGACCGTTGTAGTCCCTCAAATCAGTGCCGTGCAAAATTGGAAACATTCGTCTATGTCAATTTTTTCTGTAAAAGAATTAGAGGGCATCATTTAGTTTACTCACTAAATCACAAGCATTATATTCGTCATTTATGTTATACAAATATAACTTAGACGTCAATTATGACCAATTAAATATAACTAGGTGATTTTTCCGTATTCATGCACGGATATAAATATTTATAAAGTAAACATATACTATAATAACTGACTGCTATTTACTTTTAATTTTAAAATAATTTACAATTTTATGCATAGTTTATATTAATAATATTATATTACTTTAATTAGACATATGATTTTAAATATGTTACATCTAGTCAGTTTTGCTATTCTTATATTTGATTTCGTTATCATTTGGATGTATTATATTGCATCTATTTCTACGAATTCAACTATAAAATCTTTTATTCTAAATATATTAAAATTTTTGATTAATTTCTTATTTGCATTTCAGTTGGTTATTGTCTTAGATATTTAAATATATATTAGGAAGATTATATATAACTTAAGATATATTATGCTTAGAATGAAATAAAAAATAAGCTAAAATGTTTGAATCAAAATTATGTAAATAAATATAGAGATAATATTTTGAATTCTCATGCATATATATATATATATATATATATATTTTATATATAAATTTTACAAAAAGAACTAAATTGTTATAGTTGGTTGATATTTTAATTCCATTTTGTTAATGTGTTTTGAGTCATCCTAGAATTTATATTTATAAAATAAATTATTGTTATTATAAAACTATATTTTCTTATTATAGGTAAACTATGATTGTAGATATAAGTTGGATTTGTCGTGTCATTCATGTTGTGAGTATATTAAGTTACATATATTCTTTCAAATTCAAGTTGAAGTACAATTATTTTTATTATGATTAACTCAAGTCACATTAATTTTATTTATCATTTAAATGTGCATATATTTTCATAATATATATAAAATTAAATTTTGATTTTTAAAAATATATTAGAAAACGATAATTTATAGGAAGTTACATACATAAATAACTGATAATTTTTTGTAAGCTCATGAACACATATCAATATTTACAATAACTAAATTATTTTTATAGATTCTAAATAATTTTATGACTTTTGATTCCGGTTATATTAAGTTCCACTGACATATAATTTATAGATATGTTTTGTTTTAATTGAAAGATATAATAGTCAACTAAATATAAGGAATACAAATAACATTTCAATAATACTAACTATAAACTATTTTCGAAAATTATCAGTTTATGTTACTTAATTATTTTATGTAATCATCTAAAAATAGGTAGATATATAAAAAAAGATTCTATTACTTTGAAAAATATAAACAAAGTATTTTATTAGTATATATTATGTTATTTAAAAATATTGTTAAATGGATATTACTATTTGGTGAACTTTACTTTTTAATGAAATTAAATTATTTATACATATATTTTCGTTTTAAAATTCACTTTATAACCTTTATAATATTTCCTTTTTATTATATATGTTATTTGGAAAATTTTACAAAAGAATTTAAATAAAATCAATAATAGTATTTAAATATTATATTTTTAATTCATTAAAAGTATCAATATAATCAACAACTGTGAGAGTTAACGTGAGCGCGACACATAAGAAACTGACTTCTCAAATAATATTATAGAGATATATCCTAACATTTTATTTTATTTTATTTTCGTGTTTATACATATGTTCATCTTCTTTTAATTTGCCATAATAATTCATTTTTCTTCATCGTATTTATGTTTTCTTTTATCTGGTACTATTTGACTAATTTTGTTAATGCCTATTTTACCATTTAAAATAAAAGTTATGTATATAAAGCTATTAATGCTTATTTTGAACAAAAATAAGTAAATTTATGTATATTAAACATTTAGAAATTTTAGAAATTTTATTTTGATTTAAAGTAAACTTTTATATTTATAAGTTAAACTTAAAACGATAAGAAAATAATGAAAATTGTATACTTTCTACCCAAAATTTATTTTAAAAACATTTTGATTACTTTCTAAGTTATTTCATCATAAAACAAATTTTATTAGGTAATATGTGTATTTGGTTTAGGGCATCAAATTTTCTTGTCACAGCTCTGCCTCTAATCTTCTACCTAAGCAAGTATATAAATTAGCTGTTTAACCAAAAAAGTATATAAATTAGCTTGGGGATAAAACATTTTTGTTTAACTTCCGCATTCAAACTTGAAATCCAGCAATTCTCTTCAAATGTCAATACAAACATTTTCTCTCTCTTTTTGAAACTTAATATTCTCTTTTTTACGAAGGAAAAACATTCTCTTACCTTTTGTTGTCCATGAGATTCAATGATTCATCTTTTTTACCAACACTGTTACAAAAGTCAAAATAATCTACCTGCATAAACAAAAAGGTATACATCGTACATGACATGTATATATATATCATTAAGGATTTTCATATTTAATTAAACTTGTTATTGCTTAGAGCATTTTCAACTCTAATACAAAATTCGAAATTTGGTTCTTTTGGGGTTATAGTTGATGGGTTTTTCTAAATGAGAAATTTCACTGTAAAATATAGTGGAGAATGCAGCCAATGCCCCTAGAACTTTCGTGATCTCTAACAATATTTGATACTCAGAAAATATTTTAGTTACTAGGGTGGATATATGTGGCTCAAATGCTCAAAGAGTATCAAAATAGAAAGGTGGTCCAACTTGGAGGTGGTGTAGGTCTTGGGCCCGCAAAAAGAAGTTAGGTCGCCGTTATTAAAACAACTGCACATTGTCATATTTTGTTTTTTTCCATCCTAATTTAGTTTACCTCCAGAAAATAAATCTCACAAATATATTTTTCAGATTTTTTTTATTAAGTGAATATTTTAATGTTGAGAATCCCATCTAAACACTTTTAAAATAAAACACTTTCAGTTTTAAATAAAATTTTCAATATTTAGAATACACATCTAATGGAAAATAATTTATTTTTGTTTATGAGATGTTCATCATGAAACTTCCCAATAAATATGTTTTTTTTTTGCTAAATTTCCCAATAAATATGTTCTAAATTAAAACAGCGTCATTTGATCTATTATATAGTACATTGCAATGTTAGAATTTTACTATTCCTAAAAGATTCTATAGGTTACACACGGGCCTAACTCAATTTATTTTAAATAACAATTAGGGTAGACTAATCCTCGTTTTATTTGATGACCATTGGTGACATGAGTTATTTTATACATATCATACCCGACGATTAGTCTAAGCTTCAGTTTTAAAACTTCTTCAATCAAATATGGAATTTAGGTCCACAAGACCACAAATTTGAGAAAAAAGTCAAATACATTTTTTTTTAATAATGATGAGCTCAGTTGTCTCCTTCTAGTTTTTTCAGATCATCACAAATGCAGAAGACTTTATTACAAAAGAAAACAAGGTGATTGGCGTTAAAATAAAAACGAAAAAGAAAAGACGAAAGTAGAAACCTCGTGAACTTCGTAAAAACACTTTAACGGCGTTTAACCGAACCCCACGTGACTCCGTTAATGATTTCATTATCGGTGGTGAAATGAGACACCTCCTCCTTCTTAACTCTATGTTACCTCTCTCCCTCTTATCTTTCTCATTCTCTCCACACTCTCCATCTCTCTCTCTGTCTCTAACTTCAAAAAGCGTTTCAGTGGCTGATCACATTGCACAAACATGTAAGTACCTTAATTCTTATATATGCGCATATGTCTAACATTTATGCATGTCTAGATATATGTCAACGTTATGTATAACGCAAAAGCTTGGATATCGCAATGTTTTGGTTTTGGCTACTACTGGAATTGTTGCTATTGCAGATTTTAAGCTGCTTTTAGAAACTTTTAATTATAAACATTTTCAAAATAATTGCAGTGTGTTAATAGAACTTATATGATCAAAGAGTTTTGCGGAAATGGGGAAGAAAGGGAGTGGTGGGTGGTTCTCAACGGTGAAAAAGAAGGTCTTTAGATCCTCTCCAAAAGACTCAAAGGTAACCCAAGCACACCTCTAATTATCAAATTCATACATTTGTCATTATATTACAGCATCACTACTCTTTGTACTACGAACATATTATTGACGTTTAGGACTTTGTGGGTTACTTAGAAGGTTTGGAATCTAAATGTAAAATACCAATTAACGCTATTTTACCCAAAAAGAAATAAGAACTAACATTAATCAAAGTACAAATGTGTAACGTTTAAATTAATTAAAGCAATAACAAAAGATAACTTGAAGAATAAAAAATAACTTGAAGAGTAAGCTATCCTATAAGGCCGCATAATTAAATCTTAAATTATAAGCAATTTTGGTTTAATGTCTTTTTCTTCTTGAAATTAAGCAATATTCATATTAGATATGGATGTCTTAACACACTCTTATGTACGTAATGCTCTAAACCTTTGTCACTTTTTTCTCAGTTTTATTAACCTGAAATATCAAACAAACAAATTAACTCATTTTACATGGCACTATTTAGAGAGGGACATACAACTCTGTGCTTTTTTTGTTGCAATATGACCCTTTTTCTCTTTTGTTTGCACTATTAACGAGTGTACATAAGATATATGTGAATTTTAGCTTAAAACGGGGGGTAATGATATGATCGTCCATCTTATAAATGTTTTGACAAGTGAGTTAGAAAAATTAAATGCGAAGACCGTATTTATGAATTAAAAGACGAAAAGATTGGTCCCCTTGTGAAAGAGATGGACTAATTAAGGAGGCTCTCCTTATGAGAACATTGAAATATGATTTTCGTGACACCTAAAAAAATCTTTTTTCCTTCAACCAAACTTCATGTGCATTGCTTTGTTCCCTCGCCATCACTCCACCCCATTTATATCCCCACCTATTGATTTATGTATGTTTATGTCAACTTGTATCCATAGATAGAATATATCTTCACATTACTATGGTATAGGTCCCTTTTTTACCACTATCCAAAGTTTAGCCCGATTGTCTTTGTCCTTTTCTATTTATTTTGGATCTCAACTCTAACGGTCTAACCCCTTATTGATTCACAAATTTAATTGTGATATTTTGAAGACTGATATTTGCCTCGACAGCTATAAATATTGGATATGTTCATAGAGGGATAAACAGTGCGATTATTCCCATGTCCAATTCTATGATCTTTTGTGTCCTAATAACTAAAGACTGATTTATATTTATATATATATATATATATATATATATATATATATATATATATATATATATATATATATATATATATATATATAAGATTTAAAAATCTTAAAATGAATTGAAAAATATATTTTATTATAAGTTTTTTTTAAAATATTACTCACAAAAGTTTAAAAGGAAAACCTTGAAATACAAATATTTAAGCTTCAAAATTGTCTTTTTTGTCCTAGAGTCTTTACAAATATTGAGTTCGTACTGTATATATGCGTTTAATAAAACTGGAATGTAGTTTTATATTGCTATACATTTATCAATTGTGTTTGAATCTGTCATTTATCAAATTACTATAGTGATTTATAGTATAACATAAACGTTGAAGACGTTGGACGTAAAATACAAAAAAAAACGAAATTAAAAGGACGTAATCATCATAAACCAGCAAAACTTGTAAAGATGAATATTTCAAATGATGATGATTAAACACATGCAGAGAGAAAACAACATTAGCAACAATACCGCCGTCAGGTGGCAGCAGCAACACGACATGCAAGAAGTCGTGTCTTTTGAAAATTTCCCAGCCGAAAGTTCGCCGGAAATCTCCCATGAGGTTGAGAGCACAGCTTCTACTCCGGCAACAACCGTTGGAGAGAGAAAGCACGCAATGGCTGTGGCTATAGCCACGGCAGCAGCTGCTGAAGCCGCCGTTGCTGCAGCACAAGCCGCAGCCAAAGTCGTTCGTCTTGCCGGCTACAACCGCCAGACAGAGGAAGATACTGCCGCAGTGCTCATCCAATCGCACTATAGAGGCTATTTGGTAATTTTCGGTCACTAAATTTTGTTTTCGCTATAAATAAATGATTTTCAACTCTCACGATGCGTTACTACTTTCAAAAGTCGAAGTACATTTTGCTTTGAATCGTAGTATAACTAAGTTCATTTCACTAATTAAATCGTGTTCGCTAAAAATTGTGTACATACTGGTTGATTAATATAGCTAATTTATTTATTCATTCATCGTAACTTATAGTTGCAAACTAATCCTAAACTAGCAATATTAAGAAATAAACCGGTTTGGCCAAGGTAATAATGATTTTCTTTTGGGTTTGCATCTCTCTATTGTAGGCGAGACGAGCACTTCGTGCCTTAAAAGGACTAGTTAGGCTACAAGCATTGGTACGTGGGAACCACGTACGAAAACAGGCACAAATGACCATGAAATGCATGCAAGCTCTGGTTCGTGTCCAAGGCCGAGTGAGAGCGAGAAAGCTTCAAGTTGCTCATGACCGGTTTAAGAAACAGTTTGAAGAAGAAGAGAGGCGATCAGGCATGGAAAAACCGACCAATGGTATATATATTGAATTGAATTTGTTACAGGAGAAAGTATATATATATAGACTTATGATGGTGAAAATAAAATTTGTAATTGTGTGGTTTGTAGGGTCTACTAATCTCCAAACCGAACGAGAGAAACCTAAGAAATTGCACGAAGTGAACCGAACCAGCCTGTACCAAACTCCAGGAAAGGTAATGTGGAATAATCTTATATTGATACTATGTTCCAAAATATTTTTTAGAACATATTACTATATTTGTAAATTATATTTTGAGTATTTACAGGAAAAAGAGAAGTGTGAAGGAATGATGAAAAGAGAGAGGGCTCTTGCTTATGCATACACCTACCAGGTTGGTCATCTCTCCTTTTCAATTTGATAAAGTTGAACTTTGGAAGTTATTGGCTGCAACTGGATTACCTAATTTTGGAATAGAATGCTTTGGATTTATTAATTATATTAGTTTTTGAAAAAAATTAACAGTTACTGTGAATAGAATGGAATGTTCATTCCACCGATTCGAAAAAAAATTAAACAAAATATAAAGTAAATAATTTCGTAACAATTTTGTTAAGAAATAAATAGAATGGATCTATTTAATTTTTCTACTGCATTCCATTCATCTTATTCCATTTCTCTCTATTCCATTTTTATTATTTTTATCCACAAGTTACAGCCATTGTTATACGTGAAATCAGAAATATATGTATTATTTGCATGCTTTTTTTTAACACATATTATTTGCATGCTTATGATTACGGTTTTCATATTGAAGCGGCAAATGCAACACACATATGACGACGAGACAATTGGATTTTCTGTCAACGGGCCTGATAGAACTCAATGGGGTTGGAACTGGCTTGACCATTGGATGTCTTCCCAACCATACATGGCCCGTCAAGTCGGTCCGGGTTCCAGTCCCTGTCCTGAATCTTACAATCCTCCTCCCTACCCGCCTTTCCCCACAGCCGCAGCAACCACGGCTGGTACCACAACACCTGATGATGTATCTGAGAAGACGGTGGAAATGGATGTGACCACTCCGACGAGCCTCAAGGACAAGATGATAATCGGCCTGACTGATCGAGAATATATTGACTTTGGATCATATAAACCAGCCCATAAGCAATGTAAAAGCCCAAGCCATATACCAAGCTATATGACTCCAACCGCATCAGCAAAGGCTAAAGTTCGAGACCAAGACACGACCGTCAAGATTCAAGGTACTTCTCTTATGCCGTATTGGAACTCCTCAACCAAAAACGGGTCGATTAATGGATCAGGTTGTGATTCGTCAAGTTCTGGTGGAGTAGTAGCAACTGGTTATACTGGTCCTAGGAGTCCTAACCCGAAAATGGATTTCCGTAAACCGGTTAGTCCTAGTCAAAGTCCTACTGGGTTTGGGAAGAGAGGCTGGAGACATGATCTCTAGAAGAACTATCGGATTTTTTTTTGGTTTCTTGAAATAAAAATGTACAAGTCTGTGTTGGTTAATTTTCTTGTTCCAGTATATCTTCTTTACGTAATTGTATCATATGAAATTAATAAATGAATATGTCTTCTCTTGACTTCTTTTAACTAGAGGTGGACCCAAGAATAAGAACTTAGGTATTTTTGTGTGTATTTGATACTTGGTTTAGCTTGTACGAGTTATAAAAATTTAGATTTTTAATTGATTTATCAAAACGAATCATCGCAAAACACAAGTGCGCTAAGTTAATGTTCTTGCATTTCGGGTGAAAACCAATTCTTATTTCAATTTCCATATTATCAGTCAAATGAGATAGCACATTCATGCACATAACAAAGAGATATACTGCAGCATAGCCTTCAGACAACCCTCTTTTACTCTGAAAAAGTTGCTAGCTGTTCATTCACTTGGACCGAAAAATAGACTATTATGCATAAGTTTGATCCGGTGTATGTAATTTGGCGGGAAACCTTTAGCAGAAAGAGTGTTCAAAAAAAAAAATTCCCACTGAACTAAATCAACTTCTTTTGATATGTCAATTTTCGTTGCACATATTGGTGATATATCGTCCTTGTGATAGTCTTTCATTATCTCTCTTGCAAGTAAACTATTTTCCATCAACAATCTCTCTTTGACGAAAGCATATTGATCGTGGGTAATGAACTTCAGAAGTATTTTCTTTAGTCGGATTGCAAGGATTTTTGAGATAACCTTATGCATAACATTACACAAAGAGATCGATATCTAATTTTCATTTTTTTACAAAATGACGTTGATCCATAGGATGAGGAATATAATCAGAGAGGTGATTGATCATAATGGAGTTCTACTGAAAACAGGGGACGCAGATAAAGCTGAGGCAAAGGTTCTCTCGGGAGTTTTTGACTCACGAGCCAGATGACTTTTAGGATATGATAGTGGAAGAACTGGAAAGTCTTTTGCTGTTCAGATGTTGGTCAGAGGATATTTCTTATCCTGAGCCGGAAGTGACTTAAGTGGAGATTAAAAACATTATTTGCTATGCTACATGACAAATCCTCGAGATCTGATGGATTCACAAGTGAGGTCCTTAAGGATTTATGGGCAACAGTTGGAAATGACTTCACAACGATCAAATCTTTCTTCATTAAGGTTTTTCTTTCCAAAATCATCAGATTTTCGGTTAGCTCATGAGGCTATATATAAATCATACACTTGCGCAAATGATAGATCATCGATAGAAAAAAAAACACTAGGACCACAACGTAGTTTTGATAGTTGTTTGTCTGAGACTAAAAGTACTAAGTGAAAATATGATTGTGAGAGATATCTTGAAGTGTCATGAGAGATAAACAATGTTAATATTTATTTGGATCTTCAAAGACCACCTAATACCGAGTGATTTTAAGATTGCTAACTAACATTTAATACCCTTTTGTTTAGGAGTTTGATGTGATGTATTAAAACCTTATGTCCTTCATTAAATTTCAATGCCCTGTTTTTATGAGTTTTATGAGTTCCATAGGAATATTACCCCTTCAGGTGGATTGGTTCATTCTGTAGTGAATAAACCATGGGGAGAAGCTGTAAGATAGATTGTAGGAAAGTGGGTGACTCGTCATTTATGTTCCATATACCTCATTCATCTACTAAACAGTGGGTCATCCAAAGAGGGGTTTGGCACATAGAATTTGACCTCAAATTGTAGGTCATTTTAGCAAAACCCCTATATTTAATTGCTAACTAAAAAAAGAGGTGAATTAATTTAGTACTAGATATTGACCCGTGCGACCGCACGGATATTAATTTTCAATTTTAGTTTTTATTTATTTATACTAAATGATGTATTTGTAATACTTGATCATTTTACATTGACTACGTTAGGAATGTGTATTTGGATACTCACTGTTCGGTTAAAATCTATTGGGTTTGAGATTCTCGAGTTTAAAGATTTCAACAACATTCAAATATTTATAAATTTTGGTTTCAGTTTGATTCGAGTATTTGCGGATTCGGTTCGGATACAGATAACCCGTTTGAATTCTTTTAAAATTTTCAAAATTTATATATACTTTAAATTTCTCAAAACATATAAATTTGAGTAATGTAAGCCAAAATACCTAAATTAAAAATTAAAAAACAGGTTGAACTTCAATATTTGGATGGAGAATAAATATATATTTTAAATATTTTTGGTATTTGATTATTGTTTATCTACTTTATATGTTTACTTTTGACTATTTTTTATTTTTTTAAATAGTTTAGACAACTTTAAGTTGACAAAAAGACAACTTTAAAATATCATTAATTGTTGAAGAATAAAAAATACTTTAATCTAACTAAAAAGACAAACATTAAAATAGGAAAGAAAAAAAAACATATTAATTTAACTGAAAAAGATAATCATTAAAATAGGAAAGAAAAAGAAACACATTAATCTAATTAAAAAAGACAAGTATTTAAATAGAAAACTTAATTTAATTATCAGTGGCATGGAAGTGTAATTAAATTTGAAAATTAAGAGTATTTTTATATGTGTATTTCTGTTTAATAAGATAGATGACTCACTGTTATGTATTAATTGACAAAACTAAACATGACCCAGTTAAAAGAAAATGAACCACATGTTTAATTTGTTGCACCGAAAAGATGTGTTGGTGATAGGCGTAATTGATGATATAAATTTGTACAAAATGATGATCGCTCTGCTCTCATTATAGTAACCACTCCAACAAGCTCTCGAGTCAAAGAGAAATGATAGAAAAGAAAACATTCATTGGATAGTATTGTTTTTATTAGAAATATAATAAATAATTTCATGCCTGTCCAAAGACGTGCTTTGCTTAAATCATTATATGTTCTTCGTTTTGTTTTTTCTTTTCCTCTTACTTTTTTTTTTTTGAGAATCTCTTACTTCTTACTTCTTCTTTTCTGTTAAAAAGTGTATATCCACAAACTGTTATCCATTTGAAGCACGCACGTCGCACGATATGATTATATCGTACAAAAAAATATGCAAATGAAAAAACATTATGAGATTTGAGATCAACAAGGGTTTGTTTTGTCGATGGATCTTGGAAGGGAACAAGATGTATTTACTGGATAGGGATGGTACTACCGACAGATAGATTCAGAGGACAAGATGATGGAAGCGATGAATCTCCGATATAGCTTATCTCCTTTACACGCAGAATATGAAGCGCTGATTTGGGCAATGAAATACATGAAAACCCTGCAGTTCTCAATTATGGTTTTTGCTACAGATTATTCTCAACTGGTGAAGATGGTGTCCTCACCAGAAAGAATGGCCAGCATTCACTATGCATATGGAAGAATTTCGCCAAAGTAAGATTTTCTTTTCCAATTTCAATATCCGACATATTCCAAGGACGCAAAATATAATGCCAGACAAGCTTGCTCAGGAGGCAAGGAGTTCACCTTCAGCTATGTTATATGTCGATTCGATACCTCCGGTTTGGTTTTCTAGACCAGCGGAATCATGTTAGAGTAGTTTATTGTTGTCAAATTTTTTTTTTGAGATAAGTCTGTTTTAAGTGGTTCAATTTTGTTAAAAATATTTTTTAGTTGAACAAAAATATTTTTTTAAAAAAATATCTAACTGAACCAATTTACATATTTAGAATTACGTTTTTTATTATACGGAGATATTCTGGTCTCACAGAAGTGGATCCAGCCTAGTCACATGTTCTGCAGGCTATGTTTTCAATTCACATGTCGCTTCCCTGTCTCTGGCGATACCAAAATGTTAATTCCCCAATGGTCAACAGGATTCGAATCCGGGTCTGTATTGGGACTGAAACTCCTTCAAAACCACAAAACCGTTCTCATTTGGTTAATATTTAGAATATTAATATTAATTAATAATTTTTATTTGAGCTTAAAAACGAGTTCTAAAAAAATAAAAAATAAAAAGCTTTGTCAGAAAAAAACTTTTTTTTGAGAAATTTAACAATGGTGGATTTTCTTACACTTGGTTCATTTTTTTTTTCAAAAAAAAAGGAAGAAAGTGAAACTTTATTATGTATGTAATGTGTGTCAATTTCTTTTCTAACTTTAATACTATAAAGTTTACTGTTTTGTTTTCGATAGGTAAAATCTTTTTTAAAAAAGTATTTTTGAGCGAGAGAGAGATAGAGCGTTTCTCCGCAAATGAAGGGACAAAAGTGGGTTGGGTCAGAGGTCTATCGAGTACCAGACATACATAGCTCACTTCCTTCCTTCCTTAAAATCTCCACCCAGTCACTACTAACTAGCCCACTTGGTTCCGCGTGTTCAACGGTCTTCAAAACCCTTCATTGTCTGTTTGGATCTGTCCTTAACACTACTAACCAGGAACAAGACTGAGTGAGAGAGAGGGGCTTACATTGAACAATCAATCAATCAATCACAGTTTTGCAGGTTTGATTCCACTCTCGTTACTTTTTTTTTTTGCCAAATGGGTTTCTTTGATTTCAACAAAGTTATCGATTTGCTGAGGTTTTAACCTGTGAATTTGAACTGGGTTTTGCTCTCATGGTGTAACAAAGTTGAAACCTTTTTTATTAGTGTTCTTGAGGGTTTTAGTGGTAGTTGCTCCCTTTCTTTCCCATAAACAATTGCAAATTTTCTCTTTTTATTTATTTATTTATTTATTTATTTGTGCTAAATAAAAGATTCAAAAAGAAGATCCTTTTTTGCTTCAGATCAAACTGTTTGGTTGCTTTTAGAGAGCTAAGCCATGGATTCTACTTCTTGTCTGTTTCTTGTTTTATAAAATTAGTTAAATGGATCAAAGTATTAATACTTTTGTATTGTTTCCTTGATGGCTAACATAATGTGTAATCTTTATCTCAGAAGATTGTATCCTTTTCTTGAACTTGTAAAGCCTTTGTCAAATCTGAGGTTTAAACATCACTGTCTTATATTTGCTTGGTTGGTTATCTTTCACTAGGAAGATTACTCTCTTCATACATTCCGTGTATACAAATAGATTGCTTAGATCTTCTTATACATCGTTCTAAGTAAAGCATTTTGGATAAGATTCTCCTCCTTTATGTTCATATGTTGATTCAGAGATTGCTGCTACGATGCCTGAGTCCCGAGAAGCATCGAATTATGATGAGGCATCTATGGAACAAAGCATGCTCTTCTCTGATGGTCTTAAGGTATACATTTTTATTTTTTTTGAAAATTTTATTATCTCCAATGAAACAAATGGTGAACTGATGATACATCATTGAAGTGAAAATGGTCTAAGCGCCTCTGCTTTCTTTCTCAGGACTTGAGGAATCTGCGAACGCAGTTGTATTCAGCAGCTGAGTACTTCGAACTATCTTACACAACCGACGATAAAAGACAGATGTGAGTTTGTGTATTCAAGCAGCAGCTCTTCAGCAGATTCAGTTCTTCCATGATTTGAAACTCTTGTGTTTAAAATGCAGAGTTGTAGAGACGCTGAAAGATTACGCGGTGAAGGCTCTGGTGAATACAGTTGACCATCTAGGCTCCATCACCTATAAAGTCAACGACTTCATCGATGAAAAGGTGGATGAAGTAGCAGAGACCGAACTAAGAGTATCTTGCATCGAACAGAGGCTAAGGATGTGCCAAGAGTATATGGATCACGAAGGACGTTCACAGCAATCACTTGTAATCGACACTCCAAAGTTCCATAAACGATACATCTTGCCAGCTGGTGAAACTATAAAGACTACTAATCTTGAAAAGCTTAAGTACTTTGGAAGCAGCTTAGAGGATGCAGATGACTGGAACCAGTTCCGAAACGGTAACTTTGATCTTCCCCCTTTGTTTCTGTTCTTTTACATGAGTTTGGTTCCTTGATTTTGGTTTGTTTGTCTTGCAGCTGTGCGTGCTACAATCCGGGAAACACCTCCTCCTCCTCCACCACCACCGGTTAGGTATTTAAAAACACTCCAAAACTCTTATTGCTTGAAAGCCACAAAAAAAATGTAATGACTCTCTTAACACATGTTGTTGTTGCAGAAAATCAACATCTCAGGCTTCATCTCCACGGCAACCACCTCAGAGATCAGCAACCTTTTCGTTTACGTCCACCGTTCAGAAGAAAGAACAAGGTAAGAAACCACAAGAGCTCGCTCTGTTTTTGTTTTCTTTGAATAACGATTGGTTTTAATGTATGGTTTTGTGTGTTAATTGTGATATATAATCAGATAAGAGATCAGTGTCACCGCATCGGTTTCCGCTACTAAGATCGGGTTCAATGGCTACCAGGAAGTCAGCTTCAATCAGCCGGTCAACTACACCAAGCAAGAGCAGATCTATAACTCCTATAAGGGTAATAGTGAAAGGATAACTAAGCGAAGTGTTCTGTTTTTTTGCATCAATTTGTCTATTTCTTGATTATTGTTTTGCTTTTTTTTTTTCAGTACCCATCAGAACCAAGAAGATCAGCTTCGGTTCGGGTCGGGTTCGAGAAAGAAAACCAGAAAGAAACAGAGCAGCAGCAGCAGCAACCGAGTAAGAGCAAACGACTGCTTAAGGCTTTGCTTAGTCGACGCAAAACCAAGAAAGACGACACTCTCTACACTTTCTTGGACGAATACTGAACGAGTTTTATTTGTGGAACCGGTTCTCTTAACCGGAAAATTGTCAATTTCCGTTTTTCTATTTAATTAATAAAAATATATATTATAGAAAAATATATCTATTTTTATGTTGTTGCGAAAATCGATTTATGTAAACCTCACTATTGTAATTGTTAAATGTGAATGCCGTTTCTATGATTTTTTTTTTTAAATGAGACTTATATCATACGATTAAACTTTCCCTAAACGAAATTAAACCGGAAAATAGTAGAAGCCAACCAAGAAAACTTAAACCGAACTGAACGTTCAATCCTTTGACGCTCTGATTCTAAAAATTATTAAATGATAAAACAAGAACTCCCAAATGCAATTTATTTAATTATATTTTTGGTTTTACAAAAGATGGCATGGATTTCAGTACGGTCCTTTACTTCTGTTTACATAATTTTCCATCATGTCTTCTGCATCGGTGGAGGCGGAGGAGGAGGCGGGTCATTTCGTGGGTCT
Source organism: Raphanus sativus (assembly GCF_000801105.2). Lineage (NCBI taxonomy): Eukaryota > Viridiplantae > Streptophyta > Magnoliopsida > Brassicales > Brassicaceae > Raphanus > Raphanus sativus. The sequence continues at coordinate 40,131,105 of NC_079516.1, read as the reverse complement.
GGGTGTGGTCCTGGATAATCCATCATTATATGACTATACAGCTCTTCAACCTATTATTATTGTACATTATTTTGTGTCACCAATATTTATTTTTATAGGTAAATTTACATATAAAGAGTTACAACAATTGAATATGACTGAGGAAAAAGAAGATTTTTCTCTCAGGCACGACTCCCGATGAAAGACACTCCTCCCCCAGCAAGTTGACTTCCTGCTGCAACTAATCGTCTCTCCGCCATAGGAAAAGAAATCTCCTCCACACAAAGCTCTTCCGATAACCTAAAATTCTTAAAATCCCATTTCCTTCGGTCAATCGGTAGATCCGGTGATGGAGATTCCGAAACTCTGTTCTAAAATCCAAGTCAACCTCTTCCCTTCGTTTTATCAAGATTTCAAGAAAAACGCGCCCTCTGTATGAGTAGATTTCTCACAACTTTTACCTCCTGCTTGAGGATTCTAACGATCTTCAGACTAGCTACATCAATCTTGCTATTTCCCAAACACTTAAAATCCTCCGCTACAACCTGATAATGGCGCAAAGGTACTCGAGGATGGAGAAAGGAAAATGGGCAGCAGAAGCGTCGAGAGAAGTACAGAGAGCCCCGGTCAGACTACCATCAAGCAACAACTCAGCTCTGATAGAAGAAAACAAGCTTACCCTAATTGGGCGTGTAACAAATCCAGCGGTTCAAAAGACTCAATGGGTAGTGGAGTGGCTCACCCAGTACTGGAATGTAGAAGGAGAGATTACAGGGCGTGAGCTAGGACCAAAGCTTTTCCAAATCCGATTCACGTCAGAGGAAGCATTGAAGACGGTACTCAGGAAAGGCCCCTACCATTACAAACGGTGGATGATCATACTACAACGTTGGGAACCAGTGGTATCAAATTCTTTCCCTCGAAAGATTGCCTTCTGGATAAGGATACATGGACTACCCCTACACTACTGGACAGAGGAATCTCTGTCTACAATAGGGGACGAACTAGGAAGGATACTGGATACGGAGGTGAAGCAGGGGAGAATCCGCATCCTCATTGATGGGCTGAAGAAATTGGAAATGAGTCTCCCTGTGGAAGTTGATGGAGAAGTAATCACGGTAGACTTGGAATATGAGAAGCTTGAGAAACATTGTTTCATCTGTTACTCCCTCTGTCATGAGAAAGAAACTTGCCCTCTTAATAGGGAGAGAGAAGAAGGAGAAGATAGAAAACAAGGGATAAGTCAACACAACACGCTAAGGAAACTAGAGGAGCACATGCGCAAACATGATCATAGAAGATCAGTCTCCTTCAGCTCTAGAGAGAGAGAGGAGTTGAGTCTAGAGACCAGTTCCAAAGTAGCCACCGATCGGTCTATTCTCGTCTCCAGCCTGCAGAACGAGAGAAGGCACCAATCTTAGAGAGATCGAGATAAAACTTCTCGAGAGATGAGGATAGAAGGTCCCAGGATATCATGAAGAGAGATAGAGACCGGAGTCAAAACCGAGAAATATCTTCTCACCACAGCTTTCCTCCTTCCTGAAATCATCATCCAAAAAGAAGAGAATCAAGAGACCCCTCTCCTACCCGACAGAGCAAAATGGCCAGAAGATCACACGAGGGAGGACAAAAGTCTCAGAGCTCTCGTACCCCTCCCCCTCGTCCTCCTAGGGAAGCTATGAACTTACCGGTGTATCCGGCTGCTGTAGAAGTCACTAGCCGATCCAGAGACAGAATCTCAGCTCTCAATAGGATCGAGGAACCTCACAATTCAGCGACAAGGGTCCCGGCCCTTGAGCGTCTTGAGGATCCAAACCCCCACTCAGGAGAAAGAATTTCAGCTTTGGAGAGAATTGAAATACCCCAGATGGAACCGCAAAGGACAACAGGTCTCTCAACCTCTTTGATTGCAAGACTCCAGGATGTTGAAGTCCATTATGAGGATGAAGATCATCAAAGTCCTATGATGGGAGAACGAAGTACAAGAAAAACCCCTGTAATGGTGAGTCCTCAGGAACAAGTAACCCAAAGAACTCCAGCTTCACAACGGCTCGGAACCGCTCCTTCCGCAAGAAAGAAAAACCCACCAAGAGCTGCGACAAAGAAGACTGTTCAACCGAAGCAAACAGCAAGGAGAGTTCCAGTGAGTAAAGTTACAGGAACTACCAGAGGTCGTGGAAACTCAAGCCCACTTCAAGGAGTTCGAACAACCAAACAGAGGGCAACCAGAGGAAGACCACCAGCGAAGAAGAGACTTTGTGTTGAAAATGCCTCTAAAGCGCAATCGTTACCTTCTAAAAAGGATCCTTCTGCCCCTGCAATGGGGAATGTAGCTGGTTCAAGCAGAGGAGGGGTGGATTTTCACGATCCACCAGGCCTAATTCCTTAGCTGTGTTAAGTTGAAACTATCAAGGTTTAGGAGGGCACCTGACAGTTCCAAGAGTCCGGGAGCTGAGAAGTGTTCATGCTCCGGATATTATGTTTTATATGGAAACAAAGAACCATGATGCTTTTGTGCTTTCAAATATTCAAACTTTAGAGTATAAGCATCATTTCATCGTCTCACCCTCCGGCCTCAGTGGAGGCCTTGCGTTTTTTTGGCGAAATGAAATAGACCTTACGGTCTTAAATTCATCTCCAAACTTTATAGACACCAAGGTGGTGCACAAGGCAAAAGAGTTCTATTTAACCTTCATATATGGGGTCCCTCAACAGGAGAGAAGAGCAGCGTTCTGGGAAGAAATATCGCTTTTGGGCCAAGGAAGAGACTCAACATGGGCTCTAACAGAAGACTTCAACGAGATCTTGGATAATTCAGAAAAAGAAGGAGGCCCATCAAGATGTGAAGGATCTTTCATACCTTTTAGAAGCTTCGTCTCCTCTAATGGGCTATGAGATATGAAGCATACAGGAAATGAACTCTCATGGAGAGGCAAGAGGAATACACATGATATCAAATCACGCCTCGACAGATTTCTCGCGAATCTGGCTTGGACAGAGATGTTCCCGGCAAGCTGCAGCAACTACCTCCGGTTTGAGGGCTCGGACCACCGGCCTTTAATAACTTATCTTGATAGTAAGAAGGTGAAGAAGAGGAAACCTTTCAGATATGATAGGAGGCTAAATGAGAATGAGGAAACCAGGAAAATCATAGAAGAAGCATGGAAGAAGGAGCTAGAGGAGGATATAGCAATCAAGATATCAAGATGCCGCCGAGAGATTATTAAATGGTCAAAGATACAGAAGGAAGTCTGTGCAAAGGCGGTGCTGCAACATCAACAGGAACTAGAACGGGAGCTTACGGCAGCAATCCCAAACACCACTAGAATCCTCGAGCTCTCAGAAGCACTTGGCAAGGCGTACAAGGATGAAGAGCTCTTTTGGAGACAGAAGAGCAGGATTCTATGGCTGCAAGGAGGAGATAGAAACAGCGCTTTCTTTCACGCAGTAACAAAGGGCAGAAAAGTAAGGAACTGTATCACTACCATTGAAAGTGCAGAAGGAGTACCGCTCTACGAAGAAGAAGAAATTGGCAAGGTTTTTGAGAGCTTCTATCAAAACTTATTCTCCTCCATCGGAGGAGCAGAGTACACGACAGTGGAAGAGACTATCTTGCCAGTGATCACGGGAGCGATGAACGACTCTCTGCATGATCCCGGAGCTTCAGGAAGTCAAGGAAGCTCTGTTCTCCATTAATGGAGATAAATCTCCGAGAGCAGATGGCTTCTCAGCAAGCTTTTACCACTCTTTCTGGAGTCTTTTGGGACAGGATATTTACCGAGAAATTCGGAGCTTTTTCACTGCAGGAATCATGATCCCGGGAATCAATGAGACTCATGTTTGTCTAATCCCGAAGACAGAGGCGCCAAAAACAGCAGCATAGTATCGCCTGATAGCCTTGTGCAATGTTCGATACAAGATAATAGCGAAGCTCCTCACCCATCGCATGCAACAATTCTTGCCAAGTCTAATCTCAAAGCATCAAACGGCCTTCGTCCTGGGAAGGGCCATCCAAGATAATGTGTTGATAACACATGAGACGCTGCATTACCTGAAGAATTCAGGAGCTGTGAAAAGATGCTCCATGGTTATAAAAACCGATATGAGTAAGGCGTACGACCGCATCGAATAGGGTTTTCTGGAGAAAGTACTAACCAGGATGGGATTTCGGGATATCTTCATTACTTGGATCATGGAGTGTGTCACAACGGTCACTTATTCTTTCCTGATAAATGGGGCTCCGCAGGGCAAGACACTTCCAGCAAGAGGGCTTCGGCAAGGAGACCCGCTCTCTCCGTATCTGTTCATTCTTTGCTCTGAGGTTCTATCGGGATTGTTTAAAGCTGCACAGGCGAATGGTAGTTTACTAGGGTTGCAGGTTTCTCAGAACAGCCCCTTTGTCAACCACCTTCTCTTCGCCGACGACACAATGATCTTCTGCAAAACAAATGAAAGAAACTGTCGGGCCTTGAGCGTGATCTTGAGAAGATATGAAGAAAGCTCGGGTCAGTGCATTAACAAGGATAAGTCCACGATCACTTTCTCCTCAAAAACTCCAGAGAGTATCAAAGATAGAGTGAAGGACTCTCTAGGCATATCCCAAGCGGGAGGGATGGGGAAGTACCTTGGACTCCCGGAAACTTTCGGGAGAAGAAAAAAAGATGTATTTACCGGCATGGTGGATAAGATTAGGCAGCGCTCCCAGTCTTGGACAACAAGATTTCTCTCGGGTGCAGGAAAGCATGTCATGCTGCAATCAGTACTCACAGCTCTCCCCACCTACTCCATGTCGAGCTTCAAGATCCCACTCTCCCTGTGTAAGAGAATTCAATCCATCCTTACTCGTTTTTGGTTGGACAGCTCCCCGGATGTGCACAAGATAGCTTGGGTAGCGTGGGATACTATGGCTCAGCCGAAATGCTTGGGAGGTTTAGGCTTCAAAAACATTGAAGACTACAATGATTCGCTTTTGGCAAAACTCAGCTGGAGGATTATGCAGTCTCCAGAATCACTATTAGCACAAGTGCTAAAAGGAAAATATTTTCCAGATAGTGATTTCATGGAGAGTGGCCCAAAATCAGGAGCTTCACATGGTTGGATCAGTGTTTTGGAAGGAAAAAAAGTCCTTGAAAAAGGTTTAGGCTTCCTGGTGAGAGATGGAGCAAACATCAGAATCTGGGAAGCTAAGTGGCTTTCCCCTTTCAAGCCAGAGGCACCAATAGGACCGCCAACTCAAGAAAATCAAAATCTAAGAGTGGCTGAGCTTCTGTCCCCTCAGACCAACGAGTGGGACTTAGAAAAGATTCGACTTCACCTACCTCATTATGAGGAGACTATCAGACTTATTATCCCAAGTTCTCTGAAGCCAAAGGATAAACAAGTCTGGCTCCCTGAACCTTCAGGATCATACTCAACAAAATCCGGATATAAAAAGATTTTTGAAAGCAAAGTGGTGCCTCAACCGAATCAATTTGAGTGGATGAAGTTGGTGTGGAAGCTCCATGTCCCACCAAAAATTCAACATTTTCTTTGGAGAGTCTTAAATAATGCGATCCCGGTAGGAAACCTGCTTACAATCAGAGGCATACAGTCAGCAGTTATCTGCAAAAGATGTGGAGAAGTGGAAACCATTCCACACTTGTTCACCTCCTGTCCTTTTGCAGTTCAGTTATGGTCTAAGGCCCCTCTCACTTCTCAAATGGTGACACTTTTGGAAGATTTTAGGGAATGGATATCAAGCAATGTACTCCACTCAGCACTGCCCCCGGTAGGAGTCACCTCTTCACCGCTTGTTCCTTGGCTGCTATGGAACTTATGGACAGCTAGAAATAAGATGGTGTTTGAAGGCAAAGCCTACCTGATAGAGGACATTATCACCAAGGCTTCGTCGGAAGCACGAGCATGGGAAGAAGCTATGTCTGTGAAGAAAAAGAAACTACAGGTGAAGCCTAGCTTAAGACAGGTAAGCAACAAAGCTTTCTCTTGTTGGATTGATGGGGCTTGGCAGGAAAGTTCAAAGTTTGGAGGAATGGGATGGCTGATCAAAAATGAAGAAGGGGCTATGCTTTGTAGAGGTTCCTGTAATAGGTCTCATGTTGGTACAGCTCTGATGGCAGAAGCCCTTGCAATGCGAGAAGCTCTGAGAAAGGCTAAGGATCTCCAGCTTCCAAGTCTACATATCTACTCGGACTCTCAGGTCCTCATCTTGACTCTGTGTGAAGGGCGGGACATGAACGAGATTGCAGGTCTCCTATGTGATATAAGGAACCTTGCCACTTCTTATGTCCATTATCCTACTCTTTTATCCCTCGCTTAGATAATTCTCAGGCAGACTCTTTGGCAAGAGTAAGCCTTGCTCGTTTAGCTTTGTAATTGATTTGGAAGAATTTTAGTTTTATTAATGAAGGAAAGTATGAATTGACAAAAAAAAAAGAGTTACAACAATTGATCTTACACGTTTTTAGAAAAATAAAATGACGACTGGATATTTGAGATAGGAAAAACAATGGAAATACAAACGCAACAGCATACCTTGTTCGAGGAATAGAGGTTGTTCTCAGCAACTTCGTTACCCTCCTCCAATCCTAATAATATATAAGCTCAGATACATATAGTTGATAATATATTAACCTAATTATTCGTAAGTAGAAAAAGTAGATATATCAATTCTAGATATGAAAAAGTTGGAAATATTTGCGTAGTATTTTAGAAAACCAAACTAGACAGTTTTAAACCTTACTATATCATTTCACTAATCAAATGTTTGAAGATATTTGTTGGTATAAAATTAAATTACCTGAAGAGCACAATGAAAGCATGAGCAAGAACGATATAAACACCACAAGCTTCATCTTTCAAAGCCTTATTCAGATATTTTCTTTAAATTGTTTAGAAACTAATACATGCTTCTACATATATATCAGTGTTATTTATATATATATATCAGTGTTAATGTCTGCCATTTGGCCTTGTAGGTTGAATTCAAAAGTTTGACTAGTAAACTAATTGGTTTACTTAAAACATTGTTTATTTTTACTATCATTTGTTTGTTTAGAAGTAAATTAAGCATACAAGAATATAAAAAAGATATATAGACTCTGAAAATTTAAATTAATATTCTAGAAAAATGAGGCTAGTAATACAACTAACCTTTCAATTCATTCATAACTATTATTGAAGGTTTAAACAACCAGCGTTATCTGTCCCGTTTTTAAAAGAACCATCACCGCACATAGTCCTGCAGAGTACGATTCCTATTTTCAACCAAAAAACAAAAGACATTTCGAGACCGTTACAATCAATAATAATAGTCAAAGTTACTCATGACGTAACCGTTAATATCCTCGGTAAACATTACATCTTTTTTTTCTCTAAGAGCATCGTTGACCCAAAACTCCAAATAAATGTGCTTATTCTTATTTTAATAATTTTACGTTGTAAAAGTGATTTAAGATGTAAAGCTAAGCACCCCGAATATTTCGTGCTTCAATGGAAGGCTCTTAAAATATTATGTTTTGAAAGATGCAATTTATTTATTAAAAACATAAAAAGAAATATATAAACATAGATTCTAAAATAAAAACATAGATTTTTTTTCTTTTTCATCTTTGGGTGTTATTTTGGTCATTTTTTTAAAAATGGTGCTAATTAGGTCATTTTCATATTTGGACGTTATTTTGGTCATAAAAACAGTGTTTTTAAAAAAGAAAAAAAAGAACAAAAACAAAAGATTTTTTTTTTCCATCTTCGGGTGTCATTTGGTCATATTTTTTTAAAAAATTGGTGCTAATTAAATCATTTTCATATTTGGGTGTTATTTTGGTCATAAAAACAGTGTTTGGAAAAAAAAAGAACATTTTTTCTATCTTTATGTGTCATTTTGGTCATTTTCAAAAAAAAATTGGTACTAGTTACATCATTTTCATATTTGTGTGTCATAAAAAAATGTTTGAAAAAAAATATTTGAAAAAAGTATTTAAGGATAAAAATAAATAAAAATAATAGTAGTTGCAAAAAACAAAAATATGTTTTTAATATTTTTAACGCCATCAGCAAAAAACTAAATCCTAAACCCTAAACCATTGGGCAAATTCTATACCCTTGGATAAATCACAAACTCTAAATCAAGAACACTAAAAACTATATCTTAAAAACACTAAACCCTTAATACTAACCCCTAAATCCTAAACCCTAGGGTTTGTGGTTTATTTAAGGATTTAGAATTTAATGTTTAATATTTAGGGTTTAGTGTTTTGATGATAACATTAAAAATATTTAGAAAATAGCAACTACTCCTATTTTTTATTTATTTTTATCCAAAGATTTATGAGTTATGATTAAGAGTTTAATGTTTTTAAGATTTAGTGTTTAGTTTATTTGATTTAGGGTTTAGGATTTATACGAAGATTTAGGGTTTTTCCGAAGGTTTAGAGTTTAGTGTTTTGTTGACGGTGTTAAAATATTGAATTTTTTGTAACTACTACTATATTTTATTTTCTTACCTTTTTATTTTTATATATTATATAATTTGATTTTTATATTTTGTTTTCGTTTTTAAAAAATATTAAATATGAAATAACAAAATACTAATGGTTGGTGAATCTACGGAGTAAATCTAAGAATAACTCAAATAAATATTAACCCACAAACCAATACAAGAAACCCAAAAGGGTCTGATTAAAATCATATACAATGGTTTCAACACCCTCTCCACTTAATAAAAAACAGAATCAAACGTGTCGTAGTTTGTATTTATGAAGAAAAAAAACATATCGTACATAAAAATAAGGTACATTTGTAAAATTTTAAATGTGATACTTGTAATGATTAAACAATAAGATGCATTAACAACTTTCATATTTGTTTTATTAAAATTGAGATCAAATATATTAGAACAATTTGTCAATATTAACAATAGTTTTGATTACAAGAATGATAATATTTATATTAAAATATAAAATTTTGGGGATTTTTGGGTCGGTCCTAGTTTAAACGGGTTCAGATCCAAAATATCCATAGTCCAAATAGACTTAACCCAAAAAGTTAGATTGTTTTAGGATTATAAGATCGAGTCCAAACTCGATAATAAGATCGAGTCCAAACCCGATAAATTTTAGGCTGGACGGGTTCGGCCGCGGACTTAGGCCCTAATTGACACCTAATTTTTATGGTTTTACTTTCCCCTGGGAAACTTAATCGGTTAAATAATAGAGTCAATCCAGAAACCTGAAGAGTAAAAGGTTGAATTTTGAATTCTTTTGACACTAATTATAAACATAATAAAATGATAAAATAAGAACTCACGAATGCAATTTATTTAATTATATGTTTAGTTTTACAAAGATGTAATGGATTTCAGTGCGGTCATTTATTCAGTTTACATAATTTTCCATCATGTTTTCTTGGTCGGAAGGCGGAGGCGGAGGAACTGTCGGGTCGTGTCCTGGGTTTGGGCCTGTTGGAGGATAATCCATCATTTGAAGATCTTCAACCTATTATCACATTTTTTTTTTTTTTGCGGCACCAACAATTAGTTTTAGGTAAATTTACCCAAAGAGTTCAAATTATATACGTAGTTTTCATTTTAAAATGACGACTGGTAATATTTACTTTTAAAATGATTGAGACTCTTGAGACGAGAAATACAATGAAAATACAAAGAAAGGTCCCTACAAGAAAGAACATTTCGTTTTGAGATTAATGCATACCTTTTTCGAGGAATAGAGGTAATTGTCAGCAATTTCGTGACCCTCCACAGATCCTAATGATATATATAAAAAGTTCAGATGATATATGTACGTAGGTATCAACCTAATTATTCGTCTGAAGTAGGAACAATACATATATTGATTTTAGAAATTAGAAAATTTTACTAAATATTTTCAGAAAACCAAATAAACATTTTTGACATTCTTAATATATATATATATTATGATAACTACTTTAATGTTTGAAGAGATTTTTTGTATACAAGTTTAATTACCTGAAGAGCACAATGAAACCATGAGCAAGAACGATATGAAGACCACAAGCTTCATCCTTGAAAGCTTTATTCTGATATTTTCTTTAAGTTGTTTAGAAACTAACCCATGCTTCTGTGTATATATACACATTTATCACTATTAATATTGTTACCATTTGGCTTTGTAGGTTGAATTTAAAAGTTTGACTCACCACAAATTAATTGTTTACTTTAAAAAGTTTCAAACATGTACTGATTGTTTTTGTTGGTTTTAGAAGTAAATTAAACACAAAAAGAATATAATAAAGTATTTAGTCAATGAGAATTTAACTAAAAGATTTTTTTTTGGGAATGAGATCAAAATCAAAATTCATCAGGTCAATCTCTAAGGTTTAAAATTGACATTATCGTATCAATCGGACAATAAATAATTGTATATGTCTTTAATAATTCCAACATTAAAATCCAAAGTTTTTGAATAGCAAAAATTTTGTACAGAATTATAAAATCAAAAATCAATAACACTAGATTTTGATAAAAATATGAAAATCTATAAACTAATAATACTAGATAATTATGCATTTTCATAATAATTATCAAAATTTTCAAATCTATTGTTATTGATTTATAGATTAATCTGACATTCTTATTAAAATTTAGTGTTAACTAGATTTGAAAATTCTATAAATATTTTCACACTAGACTTACAGATACTTTAAACCATTATACATTTTCATATATAAAATTTAGGGAAAATTGTTTTTTTTTGGTTACTGCCGTTACCAATCCTAAAAATTCTAATATAAAGATTGATCTTAGTTGTGTTTTGTTACTGTGTCGTAGGTTCCACGACACGTGGTGGTCCACGATTAATTTTTTTTTTAATGAGACGAAAAAAACTAATAAAATAATTTAAAAATTAAACTGAAAATCGCGCCAGTGTGGGAACACAATTGCATATGCTCTTAATAAACTAAGAAATACTGAACGGAACATGATCAGAGGACAAGAGGGTCGACTTCCGAGTTTCGCTCCTTCATGGGACTTCGCTCTTCTCCCTCTGCAAGTAAACAAACATACAAAGCTATTATGGTAAGTCATTACCATTTACCACAAAAGCTAACACAACTTGGAATCGTATTCTTTATATTTATAAGACCGTAAGAGAAGAAGTAACGCACTTGGGTTTTCGGTGATGACCATAAGCCGCCGTTGTAAAATGGAAGCTACGAAGAGGAAGATTGAGCACATACCAAACATGATTGTGATCGGAAACGCATCAACCTGCACAACCAACCACAAGATTTTTTTATAAGAAAACAGAAAAAGATTAAAGATGAAAACCGGACTTATTCTTACGTTGTACAAGACGATGCAGACAAAGAGGTTGAGCGGAACACGGAAGAAATTCATTATGGTGCTTCTTGCTTCTTCAGGGATATACTGTGATCTCATCTTCATTATCGATGCCCAAAATATCCCAATACAAGCTTCGAATACACAGAAACCAAGTAGCTGGATGGAGCAAGCTAGTGACAAGCCTTCCTCTTTCACCTTAGAAGGAGTCACCAAGACCTGAACAAACATGTTTTTATTATTATATAAAAAATGTTTGATTAAACATAAGAGATAAACCATATAGGTTCAGTCTTAAGACCCCTGAGGACATACACTTGTTGTAATGGGGAGCAGAAGAGAAGCAGCGGAGACTAGAAAGACGATTTGCATGTAGTTTTCTACTCTGAGAGATGAGCAAGCCATGAGACGAGCTGCAAGGGAGCTTCCCAACATCGAGGCCAACATGAGGGTTGCAAAGATGAAGCCGTGTGGAATGTCTTCATCGTTTGGGCTGAGAGCTGGTGTCCAGAGGAAAACAAATGTGTACATCGAGGCTTCAAACAGGGACTGAATAGCGCCCAGCAATGCAATCTTTTCATCTGAGCAAAAATAAAACAGTGTTAGAGATAATGAGCAAGCACAATTTATATTAACAGTTTTTGAACCTGCCTGAAGCAATTGTTATAGCAGCGAGTTTGAACTGAGTCATCAAATCTTTGCTGTCAGATCCGAAATTCTCAGACCATGTTGTCAATATGATGGCCATTCCAATGGCAAGAAAGCAAGCAGCGGCGTCAAAGGGAGCAACAGGACCGAAGGAAAAAGTGTCAACAAGTAGATTACCAAGCAACCCACAGAGAATAGCCACCAGACCACTCCCTAGGAAAGCAGTCTTTGAGAATGTCAGTGACAGCCACTGTTGGTCAAAGTTCCTCTGTTCATAAAGCAAAAAAAAAAGTCACATCAGCCATGGCTAAAACTAAGAGTTTCTACTTTCTTCTACATCCAACTTTGTATTAAAAAATTGCAAATGAAAACTTTGCTATGTTGTAGAACAATCTGATTTCGAGATTTTTACAGCCATCAAGAATTGAATGTGCCACTCATAGAGAAGCAGTCATTGCTTGGAGTTAGACTATGTTCTACTCATGATGATTCATAAGTAGAAAAAAATTAAAAGAAATGCTGACCTTGTTGTGCTCAGCAATGAGCCAAGATTCGAAGGCAGAAGACAAGAGAGAAGTAGCAATACCACCCAAGATACGACCCACCATCAAAACTCTGTACTGTGGAGAATGCTTGGTGATGCAGCTAAGTATGTAAACAATGCAGTATGTAACACATGCCCTCTTTCGACCCCTGAATCCAAAACACACAGATATAAAACGGAACTTGAACACAAAAAAAAAAAGAAAAGAAAAAAGAAAGATGATTCTCACTGTTTGTCAGCAAGAGAGCCAACAATGGTTCCAAAGAGCATAGAGGAGCCGAAACCAGCGATGAAAAGCTGACCAATATCTTGTTTACCAAAACCATAAGTGCTGTAAAGGTAATACACGTAAGGCCCTTGAAGCCAATCCCCAGCTGTAAAGCAACACAAACCATATATCATAATATGAATTTATCCATTTAACATCAGAACAAAAATCAAATATTAATCGCTTCATATTATTATCCAAGAAACTGGTGATACAATCTCATACAAATCTTTGTTCAAAAGCGAGTGTTGCGATGATGAAGTACGTACCCATCATGATGGAGAAGACGAGGATGTAATTGTTCTGGAAGGAATTGAAGGAAGAAGAAGTGTTTTGATCATTGTTTCTCTTGCTCATTTCCAAAGCCGCCACTACTGCAGCCATCACTCCGAACACCAAGTAGTAGAATACCTCCATCCTTGCTTCTCTCTCTCTCTCTCTCTCACTCAGAGTTCGAGAGTTAGGGACTGAGAAAGGAGATAAGGAGTGGAGAATGTATGTTGCGATTGTACCCAACCGAATATGGGAAGTAGCCTCTAAAACGCGGTTACACGTATACGTGAACGTGAGTGGCTGAGTTGGGGCCGGAGGCGGACAAATATGGAATGAAACTTTTTATGATAGTTCAGAGTTATGAGTTTTATCCGAATCAAAGAATGAATATACGAAAAACCCCAAAAAATCAAAACTCAAATAAAAATTCATACTAAACCTGAAGTCAATCCTGAATCAGTACCTAAAATACTTAACATTTCATCGATTACCCAAAATAAGTATCTACTAATATAAATAATTAACTCGAATATTTAATTTAATATATTTTGATATTTAATGTTATTTCTTCTTCTCTATTGTCAATTTTATCAGGTCTGATGTGTTTTCGCTTCAAATTTATTGGACATGATGTGTTCGTAATTTAGGGCTGGGCAAATTAACCGAACCCGAAAATCCGAACCGAATCCGATTTGATAAAAACGAATCCAAACCGATCCGAACCCGACATAAATACCGAATGGCTCTTGTTTTATGGTATTTTGGATTATGGGTATTATCCGAACCAAATCCGAATTTAAATCGATATCCGATAGAACCCGAAACATTCAAAACCCCCCAAAAAATCTTGTACTAAACATGATTTTAATTTCTGATATGTATCCAAAATACACTTAAATATATGAAACATCTAAATTATTATCTATTACATAAAAGTTGGTGGTTTTATAATATGGAAGTTTATGGTTGAAGATTGCGGTTGAAGTTTGAAGTTTTTTATATTTTGGTTTTGTGTTTATTGAACAATGCTTCTCATTTCATGAGAAATTGGTTTTTCGTTTTATGTTTTCATTTTTTTGGTTTTATTTCTATCGATAGATATGTTTATTTTATCGTTTGATTTTGAATGATCAAGGTTGATGTTTCTTTTTTATTTTTGAAGTTTTATTTATGTTTTTGGTTTTTGATTTCATTAAATAATATGTTTCTCATTCGGTTTTGGTTTTGGCTTTAGCTTTCTTTGAATTTTCTCATTTGTTTTATTTTATTTATATCAATAAAGATGTTTGGCTTTCGTTTTAAATTTTCGTCGTTTTATAATTGTTTTCTTTGGTTAGTGACAAAATTGATGCTTTTACTTACATACTTGTATTGCAAGTTACGATTTATTTAGATTTGTATTGGTTACATTTAGTATAAACGATATACTCAAGAACCGAAAGTCCGTTTGAAACCTAAACCTGATAGTATTTTGGGTTATACCAATACCAAAATAATTTACCAACCCCGATCCGAACCGAAGAGTACCCGAACCGGTCCCGAACCGAAGTTTTAAATTATCCGAATGGAACTGGTTTTCGGTAACCATGAAAACCCGAACCCGATTAAATTAAAACCGACACCCGAATAGTATCCCGGTTGCCCAGCCCTAGTTCGTACCAATGTTTTTAAATCCGCATCAGACGCTGAGCGGACAACCTTTCTGGTCACCAAGTTATTGGGTCGACCTTAGATGAACATCATGTTAATAAAGTAGTTAATTTATGATTAGAATTATATATTAGCTATTAGAAATATAAGAGATATTTCGCATTTCTTAAAAAAATATTTAAATTTGGTCTCTTTATTTTATTTTCATTTCACATTCAAAAAAAATTAAAAATAAAATTAAAATTTTTAATATTTTTGTAAGAAATTAGGAGTTATGACTTATAATAAAACATAATAAGACTTGAATATTATAAGACTTATATATTCATATCATTAAATAAATTAAATAAAAATGAAAATAAACCAACAATAAACATCAAGATTGTAATACATTTTTGATAACAAAATAAATTAATACCAAATCTCATTAACTAATTTTCGTTCTTTTTATTATTGTTAACTATATAATTTTTTCAGGTGGCATAATGAAATGTTTATCAAAATATAAATATCATGATAAAACAGTTTAGTCGATATTATATGCGATTTTACAAAATTAAATAATGTCAATGAAATTGATTTACAAGAAAGACATGTAAAATCAATAAAATAAAATAAAAGCATATGAATTACGATAAGAATAAAAAACAGTTTCTAAGACAGAGGTTGTGTTTCAAGAAAAAGACAGAATTTAGAGTCTAGAAAGCTAAAACAAATGATATTCACAAATTAACAAATTAACAAAATTTTAAAAGAAAGTTGAATGAGATATAAATTATATGTGGGCAGTAAGAATTACGATAATTTCAAGAGAAAATTAAAAGCTTAAAAAATAAAAAATAACATTTTTATTAAGAATACAATACATATTTAATAAAATAATTAAAAAATCTAACAAAAACTAATAAAATTACTCATTAGTTCATCCGTTAGTTCAACCGATAGTCAGGTTGTCAGGTTAGGAGGTTTTAGTGGATTTTAGCAGGGTTTTAATTAACAGATATATCTTAAACCCTAAATTGGACTTTGTGGATCACCGGATTTACTGGTCAGGCCGTGGGTCTAGGTCGGGCGTAAAAACACTTGTTTGTACTTTAAGTTTTGTTCTCTAATTTCATTCTCCTTATTCTCTAATTTTACTCTCTAGTTTCGCTTGTTGAAAATTATACTAAAACCAAAAAGAATCGTGATAAAAGCATTTTTTCATTTCAAGTTTTTGATATTTGGTCTTTGTTTACTGGATTTTTATTTGGTTTTCGAAATTAAATAAGTATAAAACAATATTTTAGAATCGAAGAGCCCAATTAAAATTTGAAATCCTAAATTATATTAGATTTTACTGGTTTTTAGAAATATTACTAAAGCCTAATCCGAGTAAACCCGAATCGAATCTGAACTGAACTTTCAATATCTGAATGGGACTAAATTTCATAAATCCAAAAACTCGAAATCCGACCTGAGATCGCCGAGACCTGATCGATCCCCTAAATGCCCAGCCCTAAGTATTAATTATTATCACTTTTAAATTATAATTCATGTATGTAAACGGTTCAAACCAAATAACAAATCGTTGGTTATTACATGGAAACTAAGAAATCAATTAGAGGCTCTTGACATCGTTGCCAAAGCACCTCCATAAGGTCAGGTTTTCCGTTTGCACGTATGAAACCCCTCATGTGCACAGATATACATCCCAGAATTGAGCTTTCGTCTGAGAGTTTCTCATGAAACTAGGAAAGCTTCAAACTAGTCTGGTGAAACGGACACCACCTGGATTCCCATTTTTCGCTTCTAGCATCCTGCACAAACTCCATAAGCAACACATTCTGCACACAATCCATAGACAACACACTCATTTGGCTTTAGAGAAATAAAGGTTAGAACATTGTAAGATTGATGCATAAAAATAAACCGGGTAAGAAAATATTTTATTGGAGGATCAATCTTCATTTCTTCCTCGATCTCTAATACTCTATGGAGTTTCCAGTGTCAATTTCAAAACTTAATCTCACAACATTATTAATCTTAACACAAAATAATGGTTTCAAACATTTATCTTTATTTAATGTTTTGTTTAGTGAAAAGGTGTAATGGATGTGTTAGTTGTCCATGTTCACGTAGTAGTTAGTTTGTTTCTAGTTTTGTATTTAAGCATGAATTGGGAGGAGAATGAAGAGTAATTCTTGGGTTCACTCCCTAGGGTGAACCTGTAGGTTCACCCACCAATAGGATTTCACCATTTTGTATTTAATATTTTTTAAAAAAGGAAACAAAATATTATCATATTTTTAGAACTAAAAGATAAGAATAAATAAAAAATAATATTAATTGAAAGAAAAAAGAACTTTAAAAATAATTTTAGTGTCATCGACAAAACACTAAACCCTAAATACTAAACCCTAAACCCTAAATTCTATACCCTAAATGCTATACCCTAAACCCTTGGGTAAATATTAAACATTTGGATAAATTTTAAATCATAGGGTTTATGATTTATCCAAGGGTTTAAGATTTACCCAGGGGTTTAGGGTATAGTATTTAGGGTTTAGGGTTTAGTGTTTTGCTGACGGTACTAAAATTAATTTAAAAAATCAATGATTTAGAATTTGTCCAAAAAAAAAGAATTTGTCCAAGGATTTAGGATTTACCCAATGGTTTAGGGTTTAGGATTTAGGGTTTAGGGTCTAGCATTTTGCTGATGGTATTAAAAAAAAGTATTAAAAAAAAGTTTTAATATTTTTTTGCAACTATTATTATTTTTTATTTTAATTCTTGAGCTTTTATCTTTTAATTTTAAAAGAAAAACATAATATAACTTGACAATATTTTATTTCCTTTTTAAGAGATATTGAATATAAAATGGTGAAATCCTATTGGTGGGTGAACTTCTAGGTTCACCCTAGAGAGTGAACCCAAGAATTACTCGAGAATGAATGTGAAAAGAAATTTGTTTCTAGTTTTGGAGTTATTCCTTGGGTTCACTCTCTAGGGTTCACTCCCTAAATTGTCATTTTAGATTTAGTATCTTTTAATTAAGGAAACAAATAACTTGTCAAATTATATTATCTTTTCAAAATAAAATTTAAAAACAAATAAAAATAGTATATAAAAACGAATTTAAAAAAATAATGTTGTCAACTAAACCCTAAACTCTAATACTAAACCCTAAACTCTAATCCTAAACCCTAAACCCTTGGGTAACCCCTAAACCCTTGGGTAACCCCTAAACCCTTGGAAAAACACTAAACATGTTGTCAACAAAATACTAAATCCTAAATTCTAATCCTAAACCCTAAACCCTTGGGTAAACCCTAAACCCTTGGGTAAACTCTAACCCTTGGAAAAACAATAAACATTTGGATAAATTCTAAACTATAAATCTTAAACACTAAACTCTAAATCTTATAAATAAATATTTTTTAAAAATAATATTTTTTAGAACTATTGTTATTTTTATTTATTTAATCTTTTTATTTATTTTAAAAGCATAACATAATTTGGCAAATTATTTTGTTTCCTTAATTAAAAGATACTAGATTTAAAATGACAACTTCCTATTGGTTGGTGAACCTAAATGTTGTTGTTTCCTTAATTAAAAGATACTAGTTTTTGTTTTTAAAATGCTGTCGTTTATTATTTTCAATTTTCCTCATTCTATTTTTCTTTGGAAACTAAATCTCTTTATTTTCTTGGGAAATTTTAATAGAGTTGATGACCATTGGTTGACCTACCAGTATGGTTGATCACCACACTCACATCTTGGTAACCAAAGCTGATTGTTTCCAAAAGTCTGCAACATTTATTAATTGATCCCATGTACCAAACTCATTGTTAAGTTTTAATCGTGGGACCTTTTCTATATTTAAATCCCTAATCATAACAAATTAATACGACTGAGTGTTTACGTCTACCAAAAGATTTTTGTATTTAAAAAAAAAAAGATTTTCGTATAATTTCACATAAACACTCCCACTTAAGTTAGTTCTTAAACACATTATGAAAAGTAAGATGGCAAAACAATATTAAAGAAATGCAACAAACTTACATTGGAAAGGCTTCAAACCAAAGGAACTGAGAAATGTAGTCTATAAGCATAACATCATTGCCTTCAACCAAATCACCAAACAAATTTTCATAATCATTTTTTTCTTACGTTAATCACGAAAACGCGATCATTATTGGCGTGTACCATCATAATATAAAGAAGGCTAACAACTACGTTTTGGAACATATACAATAATTCTATGGAGACAAAGACGTACGTGTAGAGATAAAGAGTATAAATGTTCATATCATATCACCAATTAGCTTATTCTTGAGCATACCATTAAACAACTTTGTAAACAATGACATTCGTTCACCTACTCGTCTCTCTTCTCATCTGCATTACCTTCACGTCTTCCCTCTCCGTCGTCCCTGACCCATCAACACAAGACCTAATCAACAGAATCTGCAAACAAACAATCGACTTCAAGTTCTGTAATAAAACCATCACATCTCAGCTAATCAGACGACGTACCTCCATCAAGACAATAGCGAAGCTGACTGCGGCAAAAGCATGGATCAACGCCATAGAAACGCTTGACAACATCGAAGGCTCTCTTCTTCTCAAAGCCAAAGATCCTCGAAGCAAAGCAGAGTTTTCTGCTTGCAGGAAAGCGTATAGATTGGTGGATGCTCATCTCGACAACGCGTTGAAGTATTTGTATCTTAAAGATTATCGGTTCATGAGAGCGTATCAAGCTCTTGCGCTTGTGAATATTTCGATGTGTAGGACGAGTTTCTTTCACCCTACGCCTATGGTATATGCGAATTGGAATATGAGGATCTTGACGGATATAGCAATTTATGCTGGCAAGATTCTTGCTCCTCCTCCTCCCCTAAGGACCAAGACCAAGAAGAAGACGCCATGAGGGTCATTGTTTCGGAGTCGAAGCTTGATTTTGTTATTTCTTATTATTGAATCCAATAGTTTTTTTCAGATTTATTCAAACAAATTTTTAGATTTTTATATACCGTAGATGTAAAAATCACTTCGATGGCATCATTTTTGTTTTTACTGTTACATTTCTTTATCTTGTTTTCGTTGGTAGACATTCATGTAATGTTGTTAATAATTCTAGCTAGCTCCATTATAATATCTGGGCAGAAAATAGCAGAATTGTATTTTTCGTAATGCTTTGGCAATAAATTTCCACACACAAAACGTGTATTAGTAATTAATTATCACTATTTCAGTGTTAAAATGAATTGTTAAAGTTTTTGATAAATTGGTTAAGATTTAAAAAAACACAAATGTAAAATTTAGAGGTAACTGAGCATCCTCCTTATAATTGATTTGGTGAATCATATCACTGTCAATAGTTTCCACAGATTATAATGTATGTGTTATGTACCGATATATATGATCGACATATTCTATTTCATCATTATCTACTTCTAGTTTGGTGTTTATCTTATAGTTAGGATAACTACATGTATCATGTATATATACGACTGTTTAGTCGATGATCAGAGTAATTTTTCCCATTCATTATTCAACACGTTATCAGCACGATACGATCTCCAAAAACCCGAGTTACCAAAAACCCTAAAAACGGTGCATCTTAAAATTGCTCTATCTCTCCAACCGTAAGGATCCAGACAACGAGCCACATATCAAATCGAAGCTCTCGACGAAACGAATCCAACGCCGTAAACCTCGTATCAATCCGATCTTGGACGCTCCCTCACGCTCTGTTTCAATACGCGCCGCCAGTAACCCTAAAAACCCTAATTTCGGCGCAACTTCAAATCGATCGATCTCTTCAACCCTGAAAAACCTGACGACGAGTAATATATCCAATTGAAGCTCTTGACGAGACGAATCCAACGCCGTCGGCCTCGCCTCTATCTGATTCCGGACGCGCCCTCACACTCTATTCTAAGACGCGCCGTCGAGTGACCTAAAACCCTGAAATTCTAAAACTCATCTGACGACTTCAAACCGTTCGTTCTCTCAAACCGTAAGGATCCAGGCGACGTGTAATATATCAAATTGAAGCTCTTGACGTGAAGAATCCATCGCCGCAAACTTCGTATCAATCCGATCTGACACGCGCCCTCAAGCTCCGTTCCAACCCGCGCCGTCAACTACTCTAAAACCCTAATCAAAAAACCTAAACTGCAGCCTCTCTCTATACTTTGTTATGTTCTGCGATTTGCTTCATCTATCTATACTAACTTGTTTTGATTCGTTTTTGATTAAGGTTTCTAAAGATACAAGAGGTTTTTGCTCAACCTAGCACACGCGACCAGCTCCTGATCCGTTCTCGGTGGTCCAAATCTACACTTCAAAGTTCTAAAGGTAAACTTTGAAACCCTAAAAGAAATCATAATCGAACATGGTTGATTGATAAAGGAATGACCATTAAAATTTTGCAAAACCCCAAATCAAACCCTAGCAAAGATTAATAGGTCCAAATCCTTCCATGAGTAAATCGAAACTCTTAAACCAAAAGTTCGATATGAGATTGTTTTACAATTAAAATCGAAACCACAATGGTTTCTAAATCTCAAAACCCCCTTGATCTGAATGATCAAATCGAATCCTTAAACCTAGAAATCGATCAATCCCCTAAAACATAAACAAGATCGGTTTTCATCCAAAAACATCTAATTTTTTTTAATGATTCCGACTTGAATATTGATCTGATTGTCTAGTTTGATTTTTTTTTAAAGTTGTTCTTGATGTTTAGAACTGCTTAGGATTGAGAATTATACAAACCCTATTTTTTTATGAAATCCGATTGCAAATAGGTGTTTTTCGATTGAAATTGTTAAATTTTAGTCTACTTGCTAGATGATTTCCCTGATCAATGTCGAAATTGACTTGAATCATTAGGGATTGATAAAAAGAAAAAAAAAATTATAGAAATTTTCTAGATTGCTAGATTGAAAGAAAAATCGGATTGCATTGCATAAATTTAAAGGTTGAAAGAAACCAAAGTTGCATTGCTATATTGACTAAAATAAATCGGATTAGATTATATAATTTAGAGGTTGAAAGAAACCAAATCACATTGCATAACTAAAAGGTTGAAAGAAACCAAAATGCATTGTTTGAATCTGATTATAAGTCAAATAATAAGACTCTATAATCTATATTTTCAGATGTCAAATTTGGATTATCCAGCCCTTAATCTCTCTGGAGATAATTATGTAAAATGGGCCATGAACACTGCAAGTGTCCTGAAGATAAGAGGACTTGACAGATGTATCATCAAAGGCGAGTATGCAACTGAAAATGAAAAATATGGGGCAGTAACAATTTTTCGCCAACATCTCACTGAGGATCTCAGAGATCAGTATCTAAATATTGAGAATCCTCTAGACCTTTGGACAGAGTTAAAATCCAGATACACAATAGTGTTATTACCAAAGGCTAGGCATGAGTGGATAAATCTCAGATTTCAGAACTTTAAGTCCGTAGATGAATATAACTCAGCTCTAATCAAAATCGTTTCTAAATTGAAACTATGTGGTGAAGAGGTAACAGAGGAAGATTTACTGGAAAAGACATTCCTCACAGCTGATCCAAGGGATCTATTGTTACAATATACATACAAAAAAAAAAAAGTTTCACCACTTATACGAATTTGATCTCGTATCTATTACAAGCTGAGAAGAATAATGAGATACTAAAGAAAACCAGTGAGATGAGACTTCCTGAAGCCAATAAGGCTAGAGAGAATAAGGATGAATCCAAAGAAGCCATGTCCAGAATAATAAAGGGAATTGTCGGCTTGATTTATGTTTTGATTTGCTTGTCATTTACAATTTTATTATAAGAGTTGTTTTATTTTTATATTATCTTATTTGATTTGCTTGATAATTTCTTGATTGATAAATGACAAAATAAAAATTTAAAAATGAGTATAGAAATTAAAATTATCCGACCAAAGGCATTGCCTAAAAGAGGCATGAATTATTCACCCAAACAAAAGTCCCATTTGAGTTATAAAATTTTGAAAAGTGAATGGTTTCCACATTGAACCAATAGGCAAAAGAAATATAAGTTCCTTAAGATTATAAAGAAAGTAAAAATTGCCCAAGGCATAAAAATGGTCGAGACTGTACTCCCAACTGATCTAAACTATGCTAAAATATCAGTATGATAAAGGCAAAAGGCCTAGGTAACCAGATAGGTTGACCACAAAATTTTATACACTTTATGGCATGACTGGACTAGCCATCCAGGTCTTTAAAATTGATGCAAAGATTGATATCAAAAAAGGCACAAAAGAGTTATCCCATAGAATCTCACGTTGTGTAACATGTACACAAGGGAAACTCAATAGGCTATAATGTTCCAAGCATCTAAAAGATTTATAGCATGTTCATGAGGGGGAGAAATGACACTCCCGTGGTCCATGAACAACACTAAAAATCCGAGTGACATGGTCTATGACCATGATAGAACTTGGCCGAATTCTTTGTGATACAAAGATCACTAGCTAATGCTTGGGAACACATGGATTTACATGTAATAAAAATATGCATCAAGCCATATAAAGTGAACATAGATATTCCCATCTAAGAATGATAAAGGATCATGATCCAGACATAGACCATCCTAAGAGATTATGTATAGACCACCACAATAATATGTGCCGTCTAGGATGGAACCTCATAAGAAGATGAGATAAGATTGGGAATATATGTTGGATATGAGAATACTTTCTCCCACGATTTTATAAGAAACCTTGAGCCAAATATGGGTGATCAGATTAAGGCCAGGTTCACGGATTGTATGATTAAATCCGACTATCCAACATCAGGGGGAGAAAGAAATAAGCTGGTACAAGTATAAAGAAATGGAATGATATTAACCATCCTTGTCTTGGCAAGATCCCCGGACCAGAGAATATGATTTAAGATGTCCAAA
The DNA here is from genome assembly GCF_000801105.2 of Raphanus sativus. Lineage (NCBI taxonomy): Eukaryota > Viridiplantae > Streptophyta > Magnoliopsida > Brassicales > Brassicaceae > Raphanus > Raphanus sativus. Next base: position 40,107,500 of record NC_079516.1, on the reverse strand, counting down.
GAAAGATCATACAAAGCTAGCTAAAAGAATGACAGACAGATTAGACCCGAAAAGAAAAGAAAAAGAATGACTAAGTCATACCAGCTTAAGCACCACGAAATTAATGTCCTAGAAGAGACATAATCAAGTTGCTATAGAGTCTAAAGATAGACCAATATGTTCCATAAGATAAGGAACCTCAGAAATGAAAAGAAAGGTGCATAGAAATGACATATCTGAGGTCATAAGAGAAACCAGACCAGACATTGAGATAAGGCTGCGCAGCTAAACATCTAAGATACCAGACCATGTAGTTTGGGACGCCAAACTGCAAGGTAAATGAAGGTTCTTAGTAAGAATGAAATCTCTAATCGATTAGTTCATGTCTGGAACACAATGGAACACTATAAAAGAAGTGTCGACACATAAAAGATAAAGATGCATAAGGAAATAGCACTTGAGTTTAAAAGATATAAGCGAGGATCAGAACCCACGAGAATACAAGAATGCATTCATAGACTAAAGGAAACCGTGGGGGTTCAAAGAAAGATTCAAAGAATCTATAAAAGAGATGGGTGTATTGGCCATATATAGAAACACCATCTGATAAGATAAAACCAGTGAAAAATAGGTCTTGTGTGGGAAAAAAAAGAAATCGTGAGACATGGACTAAGGTGTTCATATTCCTATTTAAAGCATTCAAGGAATGACTTGATTACACAAGGATACTCACAGAGACCAAGGAACAGATTATAAGGAGATGTACTCCTATGTGGTGGATGCTACTACAAATTCGAAAATGATAAAGGTCTGGATATAAGAAAAGAGAAATGTAGTAAGCAGCATGATTGATCACTGGATAAAGATGATAATAGTATCAGAAAGATGAGAAAAGAAATTCTCATAGAATAGTTTTGTTCCTAAGCTATTCATGGACTGAAATAAGGCAGCTGCAAATGATAAAGAAAGACTAAGAGAATACTTAGTACAATCAGTCCATAGATCCTTATAGAGGATATTATAATTCCTTGTGTTTATGTTTATATCAAACCAACCTAAAGAAAGGTTCAATGGTTCAATGATTTCAATGATACAAGTTATCAATTGATTTTGGACAGAATATGATGGGACTAGAAATCATAGCCGTGTATGAGTTGAGATCAGCACGCCACAATTACATGGTGTAATGTGAGATGGTTGCAGGAGAAGGCAAAGAGAACCATTAATTCTCATGCCAAAGACCATCCGGCTCCATACATCCCAATCGTCCATAAGAATAACCAAAAGTAGTGTGGTGAATTGGTTCAGATCGACCATATCGACCAGCATGCGTAATATGGCTAATGGAAAGATCGACCAGTATATGGTAGTATCATAAAACGTGTGGTCAAGTACCAAATGAAGTATATGAGACTAATGAATGTCTATACATCAGTAAAGAAAGAAAGGAACCAATCATCATAAGAGTGGTCGAGGTTTATGGTCCAACCAAGTTCCACCAAAGTATAAGGTAGACCACATCATTATATCAGGCTGCAATACCTTAGCCATATATGAGTATATTGGCGTGTGATGACAAGGTCTATGACTTAACATGTATGTTTTCGAAAACATAGCATTGTCTACGACAAAATGAAAGAAGTCATGAGACATCATCTAGAGATAGTGACCAGAAGAATGTATGAGTCAATAATAAAATGAAAGTATCCATAGTATGGCAAAGCCATGAGACTAGAGGAACCGTGGGACATGAGAGGACCTGCAAGAAAGATTTAATCGCAGGATAGAGGTACATCCAAGTACCGGTCGAGTACTATCCGAGTACTGATTGAGCATCATCCATCCGACCAGAACATGAAGACATTGTCGAGTGGTCAGCATCAAAGGAGCACGTCTTGACCATGTCCAAATGAAGTTCCAGAAGGCCGGCGAAATTACAAAGTATTACAAGGAGCTCATCGACCAGATAGGAATGCATCGTCCAAAGATCTCCAGTGATGCATTCATCAGGGGGAGTTCATGTGTTGTACTCTTTTTCCTTATCCATGGTTTTGTCCCACTGGATTTTCCTAGAAAGGTTTTAATGAGGCAACATCAAAAACATGAATGAACTCTGAACCAGATGTGTCGATCAAGGGGGAGTGTTATGTACCGATATATATGATCGACATATTCTATTTCATCATTATCTACTTCTAGTTTGGTGTTTATCTTATAGTTAGGATAACTACATGTATCATGTATATATACGACTGTTTAGTCGATGATCAGAGTAATTTTTCCCATTCATTATTCAACAGTATGCTTGTATTACTTGCCCAAAAGAAACATATATATCATATCTCCGTCAATAGTTTTCCACACATTATAATGTACGCTTGTATTAATGACCAAAATATTTTTCAAGTCGAAAGAATGAGAACGGGAGGTGTGAGGCAAGGGCCACTTAAAGATCATAGAAGCTTCGGTTTTGGAAGAAACATCTTCAAGATGACTTTTAGAAAGAACTTAAAATCAAATCCTTGTGGGTTTATCTTTTAGACCCAAAATAGATTATACATTTATACTATACTAATTGTTTGCGGAAGAGTTGGACACAAACTTGAAAAGCCTAAAGATGTAAATCATCTCTTTGAAATTGATAAAGACAGGAGTGCCACAGTTCAACCTCAAGCCGATGTTATGTGTCATCATCATTTTAATGAATCTATAGCCAGGTTTAATAACATGATAAGACTAGTCAATATATGTGGACTTAAGATCTAATAATTACCATAAAATAGTTATATATTACTACACCAACGTCATACATGACATACATGGTTCCATGAACATAAATTCCAAAATAGAAAATAGCCAACGAAAACGCCAGAATATAGTTTCATAAGATATCCGATATGGGTGTTGTCAATTACTATGAACAAACCCATGTAAATATATTTGAACAACAACATAGCAGGATTCATGCAAGTGGATAGTAAGCAAAATGGGCCAAACCGCACGTTCCTTCAGGTGCATCCACGTCTCTCTTGATTCTCATGTAACCATTTTCTCCCCAGTTTTCTCCCCATGAGTTCTTCAATAACCAGTACTTAGTCCCTTCTTCACTAATCCCATAACCAACAATTGTAACCGCATGATTCTGGTGCGTCCCACAGTACTCTCCGTCAAATATCCCCCCGGAGTATTGCATAAACGCAGCCCCTGACCCAGCTATCGCCACAGAAATAGGCTGTTGAGACACAGCCTTTAGCAATGCTTCCTCATCATTACTTGGGACCGTCTCGTATCCACTGATGGTAGCAGCAACGAAATCAGTAGATTGGGTGGCTGAAGAACATGTTCCTTGTGATTCTTGGTAAGGATAGTTATCCTCCGTGGTGATTCCTTGGTTGTTAATAATGTACTCGAAAGCTTTTGACATTATCCCTCCATTGCATCCATTGTTAAAGTCTCTACTACAATCCACCAGCTGCTGTTCCGACAGGGATACAAGCTCACCTTTTGCAATCTTTGTAATGCCTTCAACGGCCGCCACCGCCGAGAAAGCCCAGCAACATCCTGTTTCATTTCCAGAAATTTCATTTTATATTCTCTCTTGAAATGTGATAAGAAGAAATACACGAAATTTTGATGCATGTGGGCTAATGATTGCACCAACGTTCAAGAAATCGGTGGATAGCAATTAGGTGCTAAGATAAACGTATAGGCGGATTATTCACATATATGTCAGTGAATTCTTTATTTAATATATGGTTTATATTTATATTACATATATTATGTTTTTGGTGCTTAATTTCAAATTACTTTAATGAGTACATAAAAATTAGATAGCAAAAAAAAAAAACAAATTTGAAGAAAAAAGATAATCATTTATTTATAGAAATAATTGATGGTGAAGATGATAAATTAAATCAGTCGTCATCCAATTTTATGTTAATTGATTCAACTGATTTAAACTAGTTTAAATTGATTTAAATATTTAAATATTTAAATATTTAAATATTTAAATTGATTTAAATCATTTTAACCGATTTAAGCTATTTAAATAAGATTTTTAGAAAATTGTTTCTTATTACCGATTTGCCGTAAAGGCAGGACACCTAAGGTGGCACCTGAACTTTAGAAAATTCTATGTAAGTATATGATCTTATTAAAATAATATGTTATTTTATCGATTTGTGTCAAATTTTAAACTGGTTTAAATTGAGACCGAAAAAATTTATTAATTTATAGAGATTATTAATTTACAGAGTATAAATATATAGATTTTTTCTACTGTATATAGTATATAGTTATAATAACTGATTACCACATTGGCCTTGGTTCTTAACGGATGTAACGGCCCCCTCCCGTCTCCAGTCCAAGCTCTCACCGGTTTCACTGACATTTTCAAATCTAAACGACATAGTCTTGTCGGTTTCTGAAAGTTCTTTTGTACCTTCGGGGACCACAAGCCCCATGTACTTCGCCCGGAACTCCTCTTCGGTGAGATCAGAAAACTGGTTGACATCTAACTTGAACGTTATGTTCGTATTCATGTTGAAAGTCTCAACGAACTCTAAGTTCTTCTTAAAGATCTCGAATCTACTCGCTTGTTCAGAATTGTCGGAGTAAACACGATGGAATCGAGACATCCATTGGTCATGTTTCTCTATGGCAGAAGCTTCGAAGAGTCCTCCACGAGATGTGGCTCCAAAGGTTATGTAACTCAGAACAATGGACAGAATCAAGAAAACGATCGAAGCCATTCTTTTAGATAGAGAAAAGATGAGATGTTATTTTTTTTGAAAACTGGCCGAGAAAAGATGAGATGTTTTGATACAAATGCTTTGGTTTATATAACTTGGTTGCCAAGAAAGTATGGTAACATTAGAGATAAATGTTATGATCAGTGAGGTGCATATACGTAGTGCATGTTCCGAATTGATGCTTCATGGATTGATAATGGCAGCGTTAGTGGCTTAGGATGGAGTTTCAAGAACCATATGGGCTATGTATCCTTTGGACAAAGGGCATGTAGCAGGAGCCTATCAGCACTACACGCTGAGATGGAAGGTTTACTCTGAGCAGTTTCATGTATGAGGAACATGAGGATAACCACGATAAGCTTCGAGACGGACTGCACGGATCTGGTGGACATGATTACGAATCCGGGGGAGTGGCCAGCATTCGCGACAGAGATCGGGATTTTCCAGGACCTCCATGAAAATTTTGAGGATGTGAGACTGTCTCATATTCCTCGAAACATGAACGGACGGTCCGATGCTCTAGCTAAAAAAGCAAGAAAGAGAGGATATATTTTTTCCCATATAAATCAGACCCGGTCAGATGGAGGGACTCCACGGAGACTCGGCTCGTCGGACCACCACTTAATCTAACTAAGATGGACAGCTGACAAAAAAAAATACGTAGTGCATGTTTTTCCGTTTGAATATTTTACACGTTGCGAAGAAGATACTTTGATAGCTTCTTGTTGCTAATTTTCTACACGTTACGAAGTCAAGTAAATGGCCAAATACGTACGTATACATTTTTCCTGCTTCTGAGAAGAACCAGACAATTTAGGTTCGCGCAATCTACAGACGTTTGTTGGGGTCTGGCCGTAGATACCGCAAATTAAACTATTGGGTTTGTTGTGTTAAGTTTTTCAAATGATATTTGCTATCAAAAGCTATAAGATTGATATATGTATACCGTGAAATATCAAACTAAGTTTTGTATAAGTAAATGATATAACAATTCTGCAGTATATTGGGCCACATACGTGGCCCATATAGCTTGTAAATAGGTTTAACGTATTATTTTGTTCTATAAGTTGTATATAGAGGCAACGCCTCCTTCGATGAATGATAAGAAACACATTCATAACTTCTACAGTTTCTTGACATGGTATCAGAGCAATAACCTAACTACAACAAGGTTATTGTTCTCGATCTTGTGATCTCGAAATTTTCCGCTTCAAAACTCTGAATCTCTATTTTCGTTCGACATGGGTGATACTGCACAACTACAGCTACGTACCGACGGAAGACGCAGGATCTCTCCGTACGACTTAAGCTCCAGTGATAATCCTGGAACCTTGATCTCGAAGCCGCTGTTGCGTGGTCCTAACTACGACGAATGGGCCACCAATCTCAAGCTAGCGCTGAAAGCACGAAAGAAGTTTGGCTTCGCCGACGGGTCAATACCTCAACCTGCAGAGACCTCTGCTGATTATGAAGACTGGATAGCAAATAATGCTCTCGTAGTCTCTTGGATGAAATTGACGATCGATGAAAGCATATCTACATCAATGTCACATGTTGATGACGCTCATGAGTTGTGGACTCATATTCAGCGTCGTTTTGGAGTAAAGAATGGACAGCGAGTTCAGAGACTTAAAACTGAACTCGCAACATGCCGACAACGAGGGCTTCCTATCGAAGCTTACTATGGGAAACTGACCCATCTTTGGAGAAGTATGGCTGACTACCAACAAGCCAAGACTATGGAAGAAGTACGCAAGGAACGCGAGGAAGATAAACTTCATCAGTTTTTGATGGGGCTTGATGAAACAGAATATGGCGCCATAAAATCATCTCTGCTGTCTCGAGTTCCACTTCCTTCCTTGGATGAAGCTTACAATGCACTTGTTCAGGACGAAGAATCAAAACAACTCGGACGGATGAATACTGAGAGGCTTGATGGAGTCAGTTTCGCTGTTCAAACAACTAGGTCAAAAACCAGTCATGATCGCAAAGGAGGTTCTGTAACCTGCACAAACTGCGGTCGACCTGGACATGTTGCTGAAAATTGTTTCCGTTTGATCGGTTATCCGGATTGGTGGGAAGATAATCAGAAGCAAAAGTCAGGAACAATGAACTCTGGTGGCAACTCTGTTTCTGCAAATCGCAGTGTGGGAAACACAAATACTGCTTGTGGGCTGACCGCTGGTTCCGGTAGTTCGTCTCAGAGAGGCAAGACGTCAGATTCAGCTCGCGCAAACAACGTCTCTGTTTCTCCGGTTCAAGCACATTCACTTACTGCAGATGATCGCCTCGGACTCACTGGTTTAAGTGATACACAATGGCGAACTTTAGTGCATATGCTTGATGAGAGGAACTCTGCCCCTGTTAACAGGCTATCTGGTAAGCAATTTATTGAATCATGGATCATTGACTCTGGTGCTACAAATCATATGACTGGTTCTCTTGATTTTCTACTTGATATTTCTGATATGGCACCAGTAAATATTAAACTGCCTGATGGCCGTTTTACAGTATCGACTAAGATGGGAAGTGTCCGTTTGGGTTCTTCACTGACACTGCAAAGTGTCTACTATGTTGATGGACTTCTCTGTCATCTCATATCAGTCTCTCATCTCACTAGGGATAGAGGTTGTCTGTTTCAGCTCACTGATAAGGTTTGTATTATTCAGGATCGCATCACACTGATGCTGATTGGAGTGGGTGAACAGCAGCAAGGACTGTATTTTTTCAGAGGAGTGGAACCTGCGACTGCGATTCAGGGATCAGTGGACTCTACTGCTGAAGTTTGGCATCGTCGTCTCGGTCACCCTTCTTCTACGGCTATGGAGATGTTGCAGAATTCTGATTTAAGTGTTTCTGGTTTTAATTCAAAGACTTGTGATATTTGTATTCGTGCGAAGCAAACACGAGATTCTTTCCTTCAAGTATTAATAAGACGACTTTTGCGTTTCAACTTATTCACTGCGATCTTTAGGGGCCTTATCGAACAAAGTCTCTCTGTGGTTCAACCTATTTTCTTACGATACTTGATGATTACTCACGTGCGGTTTGGATTTATCTGCTTCCAAACAAACGAGAAGCACTGACACACCTTAAGAACTTCATTGCACTTGTTGATAGGCAATTTGATACAAAGATTCAGACTATACGCAGTGATAATGGATCTGAGTTCATTTGCTTGACTAATTTCTTTGCAGAACATGGAATCATTCATGAGACTTCCTGTGTTGGAACTCCCCAGCAAAATGGCCGTGTCGAGCGCAAACACCGGCACATTCTTAACACAGCTCGAGCTCTCAGATTCCAAGCACACCTACCTATCGAATTTTGGGGTTATTGTGCACTTGCTGCAGGTTACTTGATAAACCGTACTCCGACCAAACTTCTCAATGGTCGTACTCCTTTCGAACTTGTTTACAAGAGGCCTCCTCCGATGAGTCATCTCCGGGTCTTTGGTTGCTTGTGTTACGTCCATAACCAGAGACACGGCGGCAATAAGTTTGAGGAAAGAGGTACTCGTTCAGTGTTCGTTGGATGCCCGTTTAATAAGAAAGGATGGTGAGTGTATAATATAGAAACTGGAAGAGTTTCAGTCTCAAGAGATGTGGTGTTTAATGAATCAGAATACCCACTATTGGAGAGTTATAACTTGCCTGCATCACCTTCTTTGTTTCCTATGGCTGATTTCTCCTTTATGGATGATGAAGAAATCAAAGCAGCTCAGCCATTGAATAATGACTCATCAGTATCTCCTAGTTCGGTTCCGACTGCGACGAACCAGGAATCAGCGCCTTTATCTACGACTTCTTCGACACCTGCAGTTGCTCACGACACAACTACTCCAGCCGTGACACTGCAACCCATCGAACCTGTAGCAACAGTCGTTGAACCTGTCGCAGATGAGGTTCTTGGACGTGGCCAACGCGTCAAGAAAGCTCCAACGAGATTGGCCGATTATATCACTACACTGTTACACAGTCCATTGCCTGCTGCAACGCCTTATCCTCTAGATAACTATGTTTCTAGTGAACGATTTTCACCTAATTATCAAGCATATATTATGGCGATCAGCTCGGCAGTGGAGCTAAAGAGTTACAAAGAAGCTTTTCTTGATGAGCATTGGCGTGATGCTGTTACTGACGAGATAGTTGCTTGTGAGGAAAGTGGTACATGGACTGTCGTTACCTTACCAGCTGGAAAGAAGGCATTGAACTGTAAGTGGGTTTTCAAATTGAAATTTAATGCTGATGGTACACTTTCACGCTACAAAGCTCGTTTGGTGGTATGTGGAAATAACCAAACAGAGGGGGTTGACTACAACGAAACCTTTGCGCCTGTCGCAAAAATGGTAACCATACGAGCGTTTCTACAGCTAGCTCTTCTTGTGATTGGGAGGTACACCAAATGGACGTGCATAATGCTTTTCTTCATGGTGATCTCGAAGAAGAAGTGTATATGCAACTGCCTCCAGGGTTCAGGACAGATGACAAAACTCAGGTTTGCCGATTACACAAGTCGCTCTACGGATTGAAACAGGCTCCTCGCTGTTGGTTTGAAAAACTGACTTCAGCTTTAACAGACTATGGATTTGAACAGAACAAGTCTGATTATTCCTTGTTCGTTTATGCAAAGGAACACACTACTATCCATGTTCTGGTTTACGTAGACGATTTGATCATTACCGGAAACTCAGTTTCAGTCATTGCTGATTTCAAGGAATATCTCAGTTCCTGTTTTCACATGAAAGATTTAGGTATTCTTCGTTACTTCCTTGGCATCGAAGTCGCTCGAAATCCCTCTGGTATATACCTTTGTCAACGAAAATATGCACTTGACTTGATCTCTGAAACAGGACTTCTAGGAGTCAAACCGGCCTCGTTTCCTCTAGAGCAGAACCACAAATTAGCTATAGCTGATGGAGAGTTACTTTCTGACCCGACCAGTTATCGACATTTGATTGGAAAACTGATTTATCTTGGCACCACACGCCCTGAACTGTCTTATCCCATTCACATACTCTCGCAGTTCATGGGTTCTCCGAGGACTGAACACTGGAATGCTGCGCTCAGGGTCGTGAGGTATTTAAAAAATAGTCCGGGGCAAGGCATACTGCTACGCGCAAATACTGAACTGAAACTCACTGCCTGGTGTGATGCTGATTGGGGTGCTTGTCCACTAACTCGCAGATCACTTACTGGTTGGTTCATACAACTGGGAGGTTCACCTCTGTCTTGGAAGACAATGAAACAAGATCACGTCTCTCGTTCTTCGGCGGAAGCAGAATACAGGGCAATGGCAGATACAGTTTGCGAGCTGATATGGATCCGGGAACTTCTACCTGCGTTTGGAATTGACTGCTCAGGACCGATACCACTTCATTCAGACAGTTTATCAGCTATCAATCTTGCCGCTAATCCTGTCTATCATGCTCGGACCAAGCAAGTTGGTATGGACTGTCATTTTATACGGGATGAGATCATCAAAGGCCTTATTGCTACGAAACATGTCTCAACGAAATCGCAGTTAGCTGACATCATGACTAAAGCGTTGGGGCGTCGAGAATTTGAAGATTTTCTTGTCAAGTTGGGTGTTTGTAACCTCCACACTCCACCTTGAGAGGGGGTATTGGGCCACATACGAGGCCCATATAGCTTGTAAATAGGTTTAACGTATTATCTTGTTCTACAAGTTGTATATAGAGGCAACGCCTCCTTCGATGAATGATAAGAAACACATTCATAACTTCTACAGTTTCTTGACACAGTAGAAACAAATTTGTCATTTTTAAGAAAGTTTAACACTGTTTTTTTACTGATTGTATTTTCTAAAGAGATTTAATAAGCAGACTTATTATCTGATAGATTTATGTTTTTGAAAACAAGTATGTCAACGACCAATTCTTAAAGATACTTTTGTAATTTTTGTTTTTTGGTATAACTATAGATAAGAGAAATTTCGACTAAAAATATTCTAATAATTTATGTAAAATATGAGAAATTCTAGTAACAACACAATAAATTTGCTTCACTTTAGTAATTTTTTTTAATCTAGGCTTTAAAAATGTTTTGTCTTATTTCAGTGTGGCTAATGTTATTATTCCCAATGCAACAATGTTACTATAATAAAACTTCTATACATCAATAATATCATGATTACACAATTTTATGAATTTTATCACGTATTTCTCCATGAACCAATGTTATAATTTCTAAATGCACCAATGTTATTACAATAAAACATCTATAAAGTAATACTACCTGATTTTTTAAATGTGAACATTTCTAAATACCCCAATTTTTCTATTTGTTTCCACCAAAAATGTAGTGGTCACCACGTTTTTGTCTAGACGATGCCGAATCGTGTGGACGATTTTGCCAATACTTTGACTACCAAGAAACAAAAAACATCGAGCTAGAAAGCAAGAGTGTTTGGTGATTTAAATGCACTTGTCTATTTCTTTCATTTTAGATTTTAAAGTTGATACAATTAAATTTGATAGAAACCAATTCCTTTAAATCTCATGAGCTTTTTGAATCTTTATATAAAAATGCACAAAGAAAGAACAAAAATTTTACTGATAAAAATGATAAAAGCATAATCATTTACATATGGTATAGACTATAGACATATAAACTCATTTTAAAAGTGAAATAAAAACTCTTCTAGCAAAATAATAAAAAGCCAATAACTTTTATATCATAAGACTATATCATAATATAAAAAAATTTGTTCCTCTAATATAATATGAATTACAATAAATGATATATTTTTGTCATTTTGTCAAATGTAATATAAATTGATAATGAATATTACATTTCCAAATCTATCTTAACAATAAGTTTAACATACATTATCTAATAAATAAATGCTATAAACAATTCTCTTCAAATCCTAACTTAAACCTTAAGAATTGGTTTTTTACTTTTTATAATTGATTTTTTCATTAATTTATTTTCAAATACAATTACCATGAAATCCACCAAAAATTGAATAATATGAATATTTAATAGAATTAGTATCTAAAGTATTTTAGAAAATGATTTCAAATGCATAATCCAATAACATAAAAATTTAAAAGAATTGATGAAATACATAACTGAATAACGGAAGAATCTAATAGAGACTTCAATTCTCTCAAAGTCAGCTGAACTTCTAAAATGAATACTCACATCTTAAGCAATCTCAGATTGACCGCATTCCACTCGGTAAGTCAAAAATATTTCGATTTTGGGTTTGATAATCAGTGTTAGTTTTTTTTTAAAATACTTAACCAAAAATAAATCAAAATAAACGAATCAAACTAACCAAATTTAATAAAATTACCAATAATATTTTAGTTTTTAAAAATCTTTAAATCAAAATATCAGTTCTGCTAGGTAAAAAAATTGAAAACTTAAATAACTGAAAACCGAGTTATACCAAAAAAAAATGTCTAAGTTGGTGAGATTTTGGATAAACTAACTAATCAGAAATGAATGATCTGAGTCAATTTGACCAAATAAACCGAAATCATAGGCATAATAATATATGTGGGTGAAAGAATCTCCAATATCTATACATAACTCTATGGCACTTGAAAGATCAGCTACCAAATTTCTAATCACATATCACTAACGACCGATCGTGGCCAAACGAACAGTAATCAAATGGGGTCGCTAGCGACTGCCAACAAAACCGACAAGGCCCCAAAATCAAAAGTACAGTCTGGAGTTACCGAATCAGAAGTGCACGCGTATACATGATACCATGTCTTAATACAACATTTCAATGTGTATATCATAAAAGTTTTATATCTAAACAGTTGATTTTTTTTTGAACATAAAACAGTTGATTTATCTTTAGTTGTTTTGTAATGTCTTTTAGCTTCGTTAGACCGTCGAGCATGGCTCCGGAATCTTTTGCTTCAGTTGTAACCGATGATGCTCCTTGAACCTTTTATAATATAAGCTGTGTTACAAAAAAAAAAGAGGAAACAAAACCAGAGCCAAACAACCACCACCCATTTTATAAACTCTTTTCTCTACAAACCGGAAATTAAAATTTTACAAAAGAGAATACAAAAAGAAAAAAACACTTTCCATGTTTGTTTGTTTTTGGTTTTGGAACGGCTCCTCTGAAAGCAAAATGCTCAATACAAAGAGGTGCCTTTTCTTCTCCAAACAGTATTATTAGGGTGTGATTTGCAAAGTTAGAAGTCACCTAGTAGGTCTTGAGCTCGAGCTTCGAACTGTCACACCGTGCAAGAACTTTTTATACCCCAAGAAACTCAGCTTCCCATCCAAACTTCGGATCCAATCATTGAGCAAAGGATGCGCATTTGGTCCCAAACTCATCTCCTGCACATGCGTAAATCCCAAGATTCATGCCAACGATCGTGGTTTTACAGATCTCAGAGTTATATTGAAAGTCCCTGCATACCTCAGCGAGTTCTTGGACTGAAATGGCTCGGCTTCCTTCACGTTCAAAGTCCTCAAATGCTGTAGTTGCGATCTGTTCCCATTCTTCAAGAGCCTCTAGTTGATAAACGCTAACCGCAGCTGCACAGAACTCTTCAAAATCGAGTTTCCTATGTGCTAAGGGTTGCAACTTCAATCAACAAAAAGGAAAAAAAAAGAAAGATGTAACTATGCAGAGAGTTGAAAACGCTTGGGGCTCAAGGAACAATGTGTTATTACGTGCGTACCAAGTTTAAAATGTCAGGAAGCCTAGATTCGATCATAGCATCCGTAGCATATCTTGTCAAAGCCTGCACTCACCACAAGAATGTAAGAACAGCTGTATCAAAAAGCTATGGTTAAATTAAACCAGGAAAAATAAGACTGACCGTAGTGAAATTGTGAAGAAACAAGCCTCCATCTTCTGGTTCCAGGAGCATGAACTGTGCTTTAAGGAACACAAGTTCCTCTTCTGGTATAGCTTTGGATAGAGACTGTGGTTACAAGTAACAGCCAAAAATTAAAGATGTATACAAGACACAAAATACATTGTTGTATAAATATGGCCACATCTCTTATTATCAGACCAGAGTAAACCTTAAGTGCTGCTCGTCTGAAAGGAGATGCACGAATATAAGCCTTCACTAGCTTGTAGATGGAGAAATCAAGAAGCAGACCAGGGTTTTCACCTCGAAGCCAAGGATGAGCTACAAAAATTTTGAAAACATACTAATGTTTTTCATTTCACCGGTCAATTTTGAACACTAGTGGTAGTAAGTAAGGAGCATACCTAAAGCTTGAGCAGCTGTCATTCTTTTCCTATGGTCTTTGTTCAGAAGCCTTCTCACAAAGTCTTTGGCAATAGGAGATATAGAAGGCCACGGCAGATCTTCAAAATTAGGATTCGCTCTAAGGACACAGCGAAAGATGGCAGACTCAGTTCGTCCGTAGAAAGGTCTACTTCCACAGAGTAATATGTAAGATATGACACCGATGCTCCATATATCTGCCTCTGTGCCGTATGATCTGTGGAGTACTTCAGGTGCAACGTAGTATGCACTGCCTACCACATCGTTGAGACGCTGATCTGATTAAAGCATCAAAACAAGTCGTTTGTCAGCTCCCTAAGTAAAACTCTAGAAGCAAGGAAAGAGTCATTACCGAATCTGGAGAAGTCAGATAAACCAAAATCTATGACCTTGAGTATTGCATCTTCATTTTTGCTGGTGTACAGAAAATTCTGAAGACGAGAGAGAGTAGGGGTTTACTTAAGAAACAAGCTACACAGTTTTAACTTTTTTACAGTGGTGGAAGCAGAATGTTTACCTCAGGCTTCAGGTCACGGTGAACAACACCTTGAAGGTGGAAAAAAGCAGTAGCAGATAGAATCTGCACAAGAATACGCTTAGCATCTGCTTCTTGAAACCGACCACCTCTGTAGTAAGATATAGTCAGTACAAGTTTAGACTCCAGTTGTAATACAAAGCTAAGCTAACTACAAGAAACAAAAACAAACAACAACAAAAAAAAACAAAAAAAAACAAACAACAACAAAAATAAAAAGTTTTTTTTTTTTACCTTGCCAAAATTCTATCCAATAACTCTCCACCTTCACATAACCTGGAATCGTATTTGGAGATTGAAGTCTTTTAACTCAAGACATTACCATTAAACTAAACAGAGACATACTTACTCCATAACAAGAAAGACATTATCTGTGTCCTCAAACGCATCGTAGAACTTAACCATATGCCTATGACCAGACAGAGCTTTCAGCAACTTCACCTCTCGACGAACATCTTCAATTGATAGAGCTGATGTCATCTGAAACAAACCCCCCCAAATTCATCATCATATTACAAAAAAAAATTACCTTTGACACATTGAATCAACACAAGAACAACACATCTTTGATCATTCTGTTGATGAAAGAACCAGTAACTTAAAACATGTCAAGAGAGATAAGAGACCAACTTTGGCTTTAGCGATGATCTTGACTGCCACCGTTTGCCCTTTGATCTTGCCTTTCTTGGCTTTAGCCCAACAAGTATGACCAAAATGCCCTCGACCAACCTCCTTCCCTAGCTCGTACTTCCCTTCGAAGTTCTTGGAGAATCCGAAATTCTTGTCTAACCTCTCACCGCTCCCTCCGGCTCTTCCGTGATCATCGGCTTCCTCACTTTCCTCAGGGATAGGACCGTCCCGAGGCTGAGGAGCCGTACCTCTTCGCCGTCTCAGAGCCGCCAGAATCGGTTTCGCGGGTGAAGGAGGCGGGAACGGCCATTTAAACTTTCTTCCCGGCGTTCTCGCCGGAGAAGGAGCTACTCCCGCCGGCAACGGGCTTTGAAATGGGCTAATGGTGTACGGGTTGACTTCGGTTGAGCCAGACGCAACTGGAGAACTGGGTACTGACGTCTGGTGGTTGTTTTGAAGCTGGGCGGGTCTTCCGTTGGGGACATCACCGTCCTTATCTTCAACCGTGGAAATGTTCCGGCTGTAACAATGACCCATCGTGGCCTGATGGTTTCAAGTCAACTATCTGATCGGTAAAAGTCAAATCATCGGACGGTCAGGAAACGACGTTGAATAGTAAGCTTTAGAGTTAAACGGAACCAGAGAAATGTTTAAACGACCGATGGGGAGACAAGAGAACAAAAAAAGAAAAAGAGAGGATGATTAATAATTAATTAAATTATGACAAAACAAAGTTTTGAGTTCGAGAAGGTTTTGTAATGAAAATTGAAAAATAACGGATGAGAAGGCGTTGACAATGCCGGTGTGGTTTGCTACAACGACAGCGACGGAAACGTGACGCCTACGACAGCCAGTTGAGCGTGGTGACGCGATTTCATTACTGTGTGTTGCCTTGTGATTTTTTTTTTTGTGTAACTAATATTTGTAAAACTCAACAGTAACCATTATAGTGTGTTAGGGCATCTCCAACCTAATTCTATTTTTAACTCCAAAATAGAATAAAAGTGATTATGGAGTAACATATGCTCCAACTCAACTCCATATCTCACTCCATTTTGAAGTTTACTCCATAAATGGAGTAATCTATTTTTTGTTTGTTCATGACTCCATTATAGAGTAGAAAATGGAGTAGGGTTGGAGCAATTTTACTCCATATTCACTTTTACTCCATTTTGGAGGAAAAAATGGAGTTTTACATTGGAGATGCTCTTAGACATCTTGATATTATCGAAATTAAAAGTTGATAACTCTTTGACCAAACGAAAAGAACTTTCTATGAGTAGAAATACTTAAATACTCCCTCCGTTTCAAATTATATGTCGTTCTAAAGGAAATTTTTTGTTTCAAAATAAGTGTCGTTTTCGGTTTTCAATACAAAATTTATTGACAATATTCTCTTTTCTATTTTTCTATTGGTTGATACATGGTTAGGTGTATTGGTAATAGTGTTTTTATTTTGGAAATATGTAAAATTAAATGTTTTCTTAATCTGTGTGCATAAGGTTAGAACGACATATAATATGAAACGGAGGGAGTACAAAATAAGAAAAATATATTTGACAATTTTATAATTAGAAAGGGTTTATAAATGTGATTTTGCATAGTTGAGGAAAAATATTATTCCTAGTTTGCAACACGCGGAAACAGACACAGTTACGGTTACCTACTAAAATAACCGGGTTAAATGCATTGGACATCGAAACAGTCACGTCGTTTCGGGTTTGAAGAAGTCTAAATAAATTGGTAATTGTTTGGTTCTGAAAGAGCTACAATTATTTTATGGGTCAATCTATACATCGAAATAATCAACGTTGGTTACTTGGTTTAGACTTTTAGCATTAGAAAGTCTAAATTGAAACTGGCTGGTGCATATTAATTAAGGAAAACCAAAAATCTCCTGGGTCAGTCCATACGCAATACATATATAAAAATAATATAAAAAAATCAATCGTGAACCGGTTCAATCAGCTACTATAACCGATCAAGTTAATTTAGTTATCATCCGTTTACTTATCGTACCAAAAATAACCATGCGATTGCGGGATATCTTTGTGAAATGACAATCGCTTTCTAACCAATTGTAATCTTGGTTCGTTGTCATCTAAACCGGTCTGGTTTGTTCTCTGCCTAGGTGCGCTCTGTGGTCGGAACCTAGCCACGGCTGAGGCAGTCGTAGACATGTAATTTGGCATCGAATGGCCTTGCCTCGTGGCGCGAGGAATCCCACGCGGTGTACGGTCGTTGAGTTGTTGGTGTGAGTATGTATTGTACGTATCGATTTCAACTATCTTGACCGGTTCAATGATTGTCTGATCGGTAGACATTCTCCTTCCCATATCTTGATAACCGAACCGGTTTAATCTACCAGGTCTCTTGTCCTCTAATTCGCTTTCACTATGTGCTTCTCTCCCTGTGGTTCTCCACATCTTCATTTGTAAACCGAACAAAAGACCGGTTTCTTATTAATATAATTTGAATTAAATGTGGAAAACCAGAAAACTATAGTATACTACTTTGATTGAAAGTTGAAACTCCACCTGTTTAGAGAAAGCACGAGACAAGGTAGTTCCGTCGCCGGGCCCGGCCGTAAGTTTCTTCCGGTGATCTAGAACCCGAGCCTGGACCCGAACCAAGGCCTGAACCCGAAGCAAAGTAATGCTAGCTCGTCTACGCACGTTGTGGCCTCTCACTAAGGCTTGTAGTAGCACAACTCCCTTTAGGGCTTTAAAGGCCTTTCGTGCCTTGAGTCACAAGTTAATAAAATCAAACTCATTTTCATCTATAAAATGATATATATATGTAAAAATCTTAGCATAAATATACCTCAAAATGGTCTGAAATTGTAAAATTATTTTAAACCTTTCAAGTTTGTATGATGACTATTTCCTAAAACTATGTTACAAGAAACTGGAGATGATATAAAAGTATAGAGGCTGCAATAGTAAGTATCAATTTTACCAGATATCCTCGGTAAGCTGTCTGAATGAGAATAGCAGCCAAGTGTCTTTTAAGGTAGACAGATGTCCGACAGAAAAAGACGGCTTCCGTAGCCGCCGGAGACGCGTTTTTCTCCGTTTCATCCGCCGCAATCGCGTCAACAGCGGCAGAATTAGAGTTGGCGGCATTTTTAATGAGTATTCCAACGTCTCTTGCACAAGAATCAGAAGAAGTTTTCTTGAATAGCCATCTTCTTTTTCCTCTCTTCTGAACCAACCAAATTATTATTATTTATAAGCTCTTTAGTATGAAATATATATATGTAAAATCTCCAAGTTCCAAGTTTCAAATTAGTTTCTTTATTGATAATTATAAAATTTCAGTTCATCGAAAGTCACCTTTGATGCTGATGAAGAATGTTTTTGAATTATACTAACTTGAAGGGGAAAAGGTACGTTTTGGGAATATAATGAATAAAAGATGTTAGATGAATATAATATGAATGAAGATCTTAAAGAAACCAAGAACGGTCACTATAATTAAGTGTAAAGCAAGTACCGTTTCTTGCTGTTGTTCCTCTTCGTCTTCTTCGACAAGGTGGCTGTCTGGTTGACGGTCTCTTCTTCTGGGGCATTTCTTCTCCGGTGACCGGAAAACATTCTTAACGGCCGTGAGCCACGAACTTCCGCCGTTCTTCCCCATCAAGATCTTACCTTGTCAGCTTAATCTTTGTTAAGTATTGTCCCTTTATTGGTTATATAGACATGTAAGGCATGGTTGCGCAAAGAAAGCACACTACACCACCCTCCTTAAAAAGTGAAGAGAAGGAACATTTTTTTAATCAATATTAAATTAGAAAATTCGGAACATGTACATTTATTTGGTGAAGCAATAAAAAGTGAATCTCGGATCTATATTGATCTTATGTGTTATTGTACTAATTTGTATTTAGTGTCCCGTATAACAGTTCCATAATTCCATTCATAAGTGTACTTATCCACTATCTATACGAGAAAAACAAATATGTTTTTTGCATGTACATGCTTGGTAGGCATCAGAAGTCACAACTCACAAGTAACGGCCAAATGCAAAACGAATATCCAAATATTGTGTATCCACAGATATAAAACAAACACATAATGTATCCGGAAAAGCTGCGAGAAAGAGGAAAAATGTTGTGAGCAAAAGAAGAATAACGAAGCGGAAAATAAAGTAAAAGGTAAAGGAAACAAAAGAAGAGTGGAATAGGTAGATAGGCATGCTTTGTGTTTGCAAATTGGATGGCTTTGTGTCAGTAACAAGACATTATTGTAACATGAAAGAATGTGAAATGCAACAGTCTCGAGAGTGCAGAAAGCTATTCATCCACTTCTCTCTTTTTATTTCTCATATAATCATTTCGTGAACCATTAACGTCGTTATCTGACTTGTTTATCATGATTTTGTGTATTCACTGTGGTAGTTTCGATTGTTCGTGAATGTGGTTGCTAGCCAAAACAAAAGGAGATATAACATTCTATTGTTCTGTTTGTACTTAGTATATATATCATATAGTATGATAATATAGGTTTCAGTTGGTGACACGATAAAGCCTTTCCTTTTGCGGTAAAAAGTTTATGATAAACACACATAAAAAACTGGCAAGAAGAGAAAATATTAAGAAATGGTGATGCTTATAAAATTACAGTTTAACAATATTTTTTCATTGGTGTAAAAAACTGAAGGAACGCTAAAATGTGTTAGAGCATCTCCAATGTACACTTCTATATTTTTTTTTAAAATAGAAAAATCTATAATAAATATCAATTTGCTCCAATGTACACTTCTACAATAGAGTTCCTCTATTTAAGAAGAAAATATAGAGGAATCTCATTTTTTTCTTCTATATTTAGAGATAAAATGACAAATCTCTATATTTTTCTCTATAAATAGAATAACTCTATTATAGGGGCATACATTAGAACAAATCCAACTCTATAACAGAGTTTCTCTACTTTAAGAAAAAATATGGAAATATAAATAAAGATGGACTGGAAACGGTCTTACATTTGAACTTATAAACTATCTTAATTATTGAACTTAATGCCTTGATCAAGAATCACGACACTAGTGCATTAGCAATATACACTTTCATCAAGTCATGCATAAAACAACTCATGGATCAAAATACTTATAAGATAGTTTCATAACTAATAAAATTCCTTAACAACAATAACAGTAAAAAAGATTGTAAACATTTACCCAAAAAAAGAAGTTAAGACACAACAAAATGTAAAATGCGCAAGGCAAACGGAAACTGTCTTTCTTTCTTCTCCATAGTTTTTATTTTATATATTATAATCATTTTAGAACAGTTAACAGAAATAAGAAAAACTAGTCTAGATTATCAAACCGATAGTAAAATATCTGGACCATAAGAAGAAAATGTGGTAGTGAACTTTGTAAGTTAAAATAGCCAAAAAGCATATGATCTAACGCCCGCCAACCAGCACAGCACAATGCAAAGATGAAAGAACAAGAAAGCCAAACTAGACCCTGAATTCGGACAAGAACCAAAATAAAACAGTGAACTGCTCCAACTGTCTCATTAAAAATATCAAAGTTCTTAACAATAACAATAACAAAAGAAAAAGGAAACAGTATTTGTTTTTGGCAGACTCTATAGAAAAGAGGAGAAATATCAAAGTTCTTAAAAGTTGTTCAAAGATACCGGGCAGGCTCTGACTGTGTAACAAACTTAAAATAAAACGCCTCAAGTACCTTCTTCTTCATGCTTTCTCTCTCTCTCCTTTTCTATAAATATTCTTATAGGATCTCCAGCAACAGCTTTGCCATCATTTCATTTGAACTCAGGGCGGGGAAGGTGCGGCCTTACTGGTGTCTTTGATGGGCTTACCCTTCAAACACATAAATCAACACAGAGAAGAGGATCATTACAACGTTCCCAAAATTCTGTTATTAAACTTATATCATGGTTATGTATATAACATAGAATGAATACATAAAATCTTTAAACCTTATTGGGAGTGCTCCCAATACAATACCACTGTAGTTAAGAGCAGCAATTGCACTCTCCGCCTGCGACATTACAACAAAGTGTGAGTTCTCATTAACAATCATAGTCCATAGATGAAATGAACCAAATGAATTGTAACTAGCAACTGAAACTAGTCAATCACCAAAGCTAAACCCCAAAATGGGAACAGGTTAACTAAAGAAACTAGGCAGAGAGGGAGAGAGAGAGAGAGTTACCATGGAAAACTCAACAAAAGCGAAGCGGGTTTGGTGGTGATAGTCTCCAAGCCTCAGACGATGAACCTACACCAAAAAAAAAACAAGATATTTGATCAGAAAACACACACAGATACATAAGATCCATCACATTCCAAAACCAAACCCTTACCTCTCCGCAAAGCATTTCAAAGAAGCCTTTCAAGTCAGTTTGACTAACCTGCAGATTCCAGACATTTGATGAAAGTTAGTTAGTTTCTCTGATTACTTCGAACAACAGATAACAGTTTCTAATGGAAATCAAAACTACCCGCTTGTCAATGTTGGTACAGTAAACAGTCCTCACGCACATCTCACGCTCATCCTCAGACTGGAAGAAAGAAAGAATCATCTTTATGCTCAAGCTTTGATTAAACTGATAAGCCCAAGTTTAAAACCGTGATGATGTGAACCTATACCCGGGGAAGGAAAGTGGGGTTAACAGGGGCGATAGCGGTTTTGGAAGGAAGCACTTTAAGAGGGTAAAAACCAAGTACTGTTCCTGACATGCTCAAAGCAGCCCTAGCTCCCTCTGCAGCAATAGTAATATATATATCTTATTAGACTAGTTAAAAGGCACTAATCTCTCAACTAAGTAAAGAAAGGTAAAAAGGTACCTTCATTGGTGAACTCAACGAATGCAAAACGAAGGACAGACTTTGGATCACCGCAGACACGACAATCAACTACCTTTGGATCCCAAAAAAAAAAGATCATATGAGGAAACGTGTTATTGCAGATAAAAAAACATAGCAAATATCATAGTTAAGGACCTGTCCACAGTTAACAAAGACACCTGCGAGGTTCTCCTCGGTAACCTACACACACGATACAAAATTAAGAGAAGCACTGGTTAAAAAGCCAATGATAGTTTTCCCCTATTGTATTACCTGTTGATCAATGTCAGAGACATATACAGTTCTCCTGATGACATCATCCTTCTGAGCCAAGCTGGTTCTTTTATTCATTCTTCTCTTCCCTTGGCCAAAACTCCTTCTCTGTATTCACAGGTAAAGCAAGAAAGGAAAAAGGAAATGTAACTGTACGAGCAAAAAAAAAAAGCAAACAGGCAAACAACTGTAACTTAAACAAACCACACTCAAAGTATAACTGCTTCTCCAACAATGATCAAGCGCACATACTAATTACTGAACGTGTCGCCATACAAGCTTTCTCAATCAACAGAGAAACTACCAAATCATGGTAAAACAAAACAAACACAAAAGGTCAAAACTTTCTAATTATTGTATCATCAAAAAATCTAGGCCAGAACTCACATACTAATTGCAAATGAAGAACCAAAATTTTGTCCTTTCAAAGATCACACACACACATATATATATATATATATATACCCTTGTAGAAAGATGATAACTCCCATCTGCAAAATTGTTGTTAGTAAACCGTAATCCATTTCCAGATTGGGCTCGAGCAAGTGAAGGAGGAACAAACTCCTTAGCCAACGGGTTAAGCTTAGAGAACGCATCAGACAAATCTTTGATCTCACTCTTCAGACTCCCTCCATTTGGAGTTTTGGTACCCTTTTGGGGAGTCCCATTGGTCCGATCGTCGGAATCTGGAGTCGGAGGATCCGATGAGTCGAGAGAGTTAGGGCTCTGATCATCATCATCAGGACATGAAGGCGGCGGCTTCGTGTCGGCTGCTGAAGAAGCAGTGTTGTTGTCTAAATTCTGAGCAGAAGAGTCAACTTTGACACTAGCGACGGCCATGGTTATATGATCGGACCACAAGGATCAGAATACAGAGTTCGGAGCTTTTTGCCGATTTCTGCATCAAAATTAAAACCAAACTGAGAAACAGAATCGAGAACACAAAGAGAGAGAAGAGAGAGGAATGTGAATTGATACGAAACCTGAGACTTATCAATGGTTTTCCATAAATGTCAGAAAACCCCCCCACTTTAAATCAATCAGCACAAGAGCCACTTGAACACAAAGCACAAAACAAAAAAAGTAAAAACAAAAGGTTTTTAAGGGTAATTATTAGAGAAATAATTTTTAGGATAAAACTTGATTATAATTAAATTAAGATGTATTTATAAATTTGAAAAATACCCTATGATAATCCTAAAAAGCTTTTCACCATCTCTATAATATTATTTGAGAAGTCAGTTTTCTATGTGTCGCGCTCACGTTAACTCTCACGATGGTTGATTACATCGATACCCTTAATGAATTAAAAATATTACATTTAATACCTATTATTTTTTAAGTTTCTCTTCTGAAATTTTCCATATAACATATATATTAAAAAAGGAAAATTTTAAAATTTTAAAAATCGAATTTAAAAAACTAAAATATATGTATATATTATAAGATTTCATTAAAAAGGAAATTTCACAAGATAGTAGTATTCTATTTTAAAAATATTTTTAAATAACATAAATTATAATTTTGAAGTAATAAATACTTATTTTATATATATTGTTTCTTAGATGAAAATATATGTATTTGTATCTAATGTGACAAATTTCAGAAAGATAATCTTGATATTAGAAAAAAATATTATTTATTTTAAAACATAATTTTAAACAATAAAAATATATATCTATCTATGATATAATTTGAGAAGTCAGTTTCTTATGTGTTTCGCTCACGTTATTTTTCATGATAGTTGATTACACTGATACCTTTAATGAATTAAAAATATTACATTTAAATACTATTATTTTTAGTCTTTTTTTAAATTATACTATAATATATAAGATAATAAAAACGATTTTTGGTGAAATTAATTATATAGTAAATTTCCATTTTAAAAATCTTAAACAAAATATTATTTAATAATAATTTTCTTTTTTAATAATGCGACATGTTTTAGAATATATCATGATTAAAATAATATATACTAATAAAATAAAAATAAAAACGAATTTTGAAATTATTTAATAGTAAAAAATAAAATTTAAAAATTACTTAATAATATTCTTTTAGAAATATTATTTGATAGTAATTTTATATATATTTTGAAGTTGTGTTAGAATATCTCATAATTAAAAATATATATACTAATAAAATTAAAAGAAATTGAAGAAATAATTTTCGTAAATTTAATAGTAAAATTTAATTTATGTTATATATCAGAAGTATAACCTTTAGTTTTTATACTATTATTTTCACGGTAATTTACATAAATTTATGTATAAAATTAAACAAGCCCTAGATAGACAAACTTTCACGGCCGACAAGATCTAATTATCAAAGCCTTGGTTCCTCCGAATCGTTTCCGGTGCTGCTTATCCCTGGTACGAGGTCTTACACATCTCTCCCTCTCCATTCATTTCTCGGATTGTGTTTTCTTTGAGCGTTACTGTTTTGCTAACTCTGAATCCGATATGCTTTCATTATGGTTTTGTTCGATTGAGAACATACTCTGCTTGTGACTTTTTTTTTCTTTTGTTTCCGAGAAGCTTGTTCTTGAATTATGTCAAGACAGTGAAAAAGTTTTGGGCTTTAGTCGTGGGGTTGTCTATAATCTTATGTATAGCCTTTTATATGTTGAATGCTGTTGGGTTTCTTCATGATCTTTAAATAATTGAGGGTCTTTTGTATAAACTATAAAGTTTGGAAGGAAGGTAGATGCATGCTGAGGCTTTGTTACATGATGTCATGACACATGCTTTCTTTATTTTAGATGGCAAAGCGCTTGGAACAATGAGCATTGCAATGGTTCATAGTGATATAGAGAGGGAATGGGGGAGATCAGTGTATTTATTTTATTTATGCTTAAATCATGGGGAAGATGTGGAGAAAACAAAATAGATTTCTAAAAATTTATAATAGCTTTTGGGAGCACATTGGAGCAAATAAGCAGTTTTGGAGCTTGTGGAGCACTGCTCTTTACCATGGATTGCTCTCACTTGGTTTGCTTCATTATATATTTTTGGTCTTATATCATCATCTTTTCTATATGCTGATGCAGTGATGCTGATTTTGGAAGCTGTCTGAGTGGAGATTCTTTGTCCTTGAGAAATAAGCTTTGTTCCTTTATTGATTTGTTTTCTTTTATTCGTATATGCAGTTACCTAACAAGCTTTGCAAACAATGAGTGGTCGGTTTTCTCGGTCCATCTATGTTGGTAACTTGCCCGGTGACATAAGGGAGTCTGAGATTGAAGATCTCTTCTACAAGGTCAGTTCTGGCTACTTTTTGATTCTTTTTGTTTTTGCATGATTATTCTAAGAGGATTTTTTGAATGGGTTATATATCTCAATTGCAGTATGGCCGCATTGTGGATATTGAATTGAAGGTTCCACCTCGTCCTCCATGTTATTGTTTTGTTGAGGTACGTTTTATTTTGTTGTTTTAAATTACATGGTCTTGGCCACTTTTACAAGATAATATTTACAGTTAACCAAATTATATGTTGGACGTTTGTAGTTTGAGCATCCTCGGGATGCTGAAGATGCTATCGATGGCCGTGACGGGTACAACTTTGACGGCTCTCGTTTGAGGGTATTTTAACATTCTTGATTCCAAACCTTTTCTGCTTTACATTACCTTCTGATGTTTATATATATATATCGTTGTTTCTAATCATTGTAAGTGCAGGTTGAGCTTGCCCATGGTGGTAGAGGACAGTCTTCAGGTGATCGCCGTGGCGGTGGTGGATATCGTGGTGGGGGTGGTGGTGGCTATGGAGGTGGTGGAGGATCTGCCCGGTTTGGTGTTTCACGACACTCTGAATTCCGAGGTTTGTGTAATTTGCTGCGAAAAAATTGTTATGGTTGAATCTTCAACCTCTTTCTGAATGTTTCTATGTTTTCTTGGATGGCTATGTGCAGTTATTGTACGTGGGCTCCCATCATCTGCTTCATGGCAAGATTTGAAGGTGTGTTGTTGATTCCTAATATTTCGGGCTTGCAACATATTGCTGTCTTCTTTTTTTTCTTCATATTAAAATCATTGTTTCAGGATCATATGCGGAAAGCTGGTGATGTGTGCTTTGCTGAGGTCACTCGTGACAGTGATGGTGCGTTAGTTTACACTTTCGTATCAGTATTAACGTTTGTGTTTTAGGGATATTTTACTTAATTTCTTTTTTTCTTAGGAATTTATGGTGTTGTTGACTACACCAATAATGATGATATGAAGTATGCGGTAAGTTTCAACTCTGTTCTTATATCTTGCTGTTTATGAAGCTATGAACTCTGTATAGTTAGTTACCTCCGGTCCGGTGTTCATAACTTTGAGATATTTTGTTCAGATAAGGAAACTTGATGATACAGAGTTCAGAAACCCCTGGGCTAGAGGCTATATCCGGGTACCTTTTTGTCCTTGCATTCTTAATGGTCTTACCTTTATATATGTTTGGCTTCTTTAGACTTGTAATCCATTAATTCTGTTGTTTGTATTTCTCATGTGCAGGTTAAGAAGTATGAAAGCTCCCAGTCTAGAAGCCCAAGCAGAAGCAGGAGCCGTAGTAGAGGCCGTGGTCGCAGCCCTAGTCGTAGCGTTAGCAGAAGCAGGAGCCCAAGAAAGGATCTGAGGTGCTTTTCTCATTTTTGAACAATATCTTTAAATGTAGTTTTGTGTTTATAAAATCTTTATTGCAGTAAATCACCCAGACGTTCTCTTTCAAGATCGTTATCAAAATCTAGATCTCCATCTCCCGACAGGAAGAAGAGTCCTCCTAGGTAAACTTCTCATCCCCTAATTATCTACATATATATATATATATATATATATATATATATTTCAAATCATTCTTTTATTTGTGTTAAAACTGATTTTAAATTTTTATCTCTATTCAATCATTTTAGGGCAATGTCGAGATCGAGGTCCAGGTCTCTTTCAAAATCTCCTGCCAAGGTATACATATAAAGTTGCATTTTAGTATACTTAAGATTCCTTTTGTTGTAGTCAAAAAGGGCCCAGCCTACCAATCTGAAACTTGTTGACAATTGTCTTCTCAGGTTCAGGAAGGAACTGAGTGAGTGATGGCACTTCGAACCGTCCATGGCAAAGATCAAATCGGATAAATGGGGAGTTATATGCAAAATTGTAATTTGTTCTTAAGCTACTAGTTCTGGATTCTTTCTTTTTCCTCTGCTACTACTACTTTGATCTTTAAAACATGTTATCTGTACCGGTTCTTTAAATTTTTATGTTAACTGTTTGGGAGTTTTAGACAAGCATGAGTCTTGAGATCATATTCTATCAATTAAACTTTTCCTAATACATTAGTTATCCTACCAATCGAAATTGCTAACTTCTCATACATTAAAATTGTAAAATCTTACATGGTTTTTGTTCTGTATACTTTATTTGCGTAACTTCTATTTATAAACGTTACCTTGAAGTAAAAAGCATGTTGACTAGTTTTCTTTTTGACATGTTTAAAATTTTAAATTAAGAGTTTAAGCATGAGTGGTTTATATTTATTTTTTTTCTTGTTCTCAGCTGCTCATCTAAGCTATATCAAATGGTGGTAGACGAGTCGATTTTTTGGAACTTTTCCATCTGTCCGCATATGATCTATATATAAAAAAATATAGACTTTGTTTCTTGTTTGTTTCTTTTGCAAAGGCATTCGTTCGACTATTTCTACTCCGAAAAATATAAGACAGATTCACATTTTCGAAGTTGTCCTATAATCTCTGAACACCTCAATTTCTGTCGCGAATATTGGCCATCAATCGGAGCTATAGTTAAAGTTGAGAGACTTTTACTATACGCCCGTGGTCCGAAGTATTCCGATATTTGATCCTTAAAATTCCACCCTAAACAATTAACACTGCCATTATTGATCATGACACATTAATTTGGGAGGTAGGGATTCGAGTATCCAAGGGCACACTAGAAAAACCTCTGTAAAAAGAAGTCTTTTTGGTCTTCATTTGTTTCTTCCTTTCCATTAGTCCTCTTCCAACATTCTACTTCTGAGGGATGCATATTGAATAGTGTCGATCGGGATACAATTTTTCCATTAAAGAGTTTGTCGTTTCTCTCCTTCCAAATAAATCAACAGATCCACTGGAAAATATCGAATTGTGGTCTCAAAGGAACCACTTCTTTTCTCTTCCTAAACATAAAGTTCATGTTTTGGTATATAGGACATCGAGTTTCTATCATCTTCTTTCAATTTTGTCAATTTTTTTTATGTTTCGAGATCATGTAACTCTCGAGCTGATTCATTGGCGAAGAATGCCTTGTTGTCTGATCTTCCCTTGTTGTACTGAACCTTTTAAGTAATGAATTTCTGCTGTTTAAAAAAATATCCAGTTCTAGCAGCCAGTGAATATTGTTTCAAAACTATGAAATATCTGACTGATTAGTTTAATTTTGTGTAGTAATATGTGGTCCGTTCAAAAAGAAGGCGGAGGCTGTTGTGTGCAAATTTGCGTTTACTATAAGGAAACACTAGAGTCTGGCGTGTGGGTATTTTTTCTTTTTTTGTGGAACAGATGTATTGAACCATTAATTCTTTGATAGTATTTTTAGAGAATAACCTCATATTCATGTGTTATTAACAACAATGCTATTTCCTAGGTGGCAACACTATATTCCTTCCCAGCCTCTTTATATAAAAACCTTCTCCTTACTAGTCGTATAACATTCTTTGCCATTATGAATTAATTGTAGATTAACATAATAGTTATGTTAATTGGTTACAAAAAATGTGATTAGTCTTCCCTAAAGTATTATACCCCAATAGTTTATATCTATAGGGGATATTTCCTTGATTACAGAAAGCAACCCATCTAATGTGGTCATTCACAAGACGTAACTCCCTAACCATATATTACCAACCGAAATCAATAAACCATTTTCAAGTTACTGAAAATAAAAACATTGTCAGAATTACAATAAAATATCATCGACAAACTCATTTTCAATTATCCCATACCCTTTTGGATAATTCCTAACAACTGTTTATCTACAAGATCAATGTAAATTTTTATTAGTTTTTTTTATTTAAGAGAGGATAACTTTTATTAGTTTATTGAATAATTTTCATTTAACAGTTTACCTACAAAAAATTTACTAGTTTAGTGAATAATATTTTTTTAAGTAGATCCAAGTAACATCTCATAGGCATAACTACATACCAAATATATAGGGTATATTATGTTCATTAGTAATAGATAAATTTTAAAAATCACTTAATATTATGTTTTCAATTATATAAAATTAAGAATTTTGCTTCATTAATATTTAGTTATGGGTTTTTTTAATTTTAATTTTTTTTATTGAAAGATACTTTTTTCAGATAACAACAAAATATGTATAGAAATCATCTTCTTATTTTGAAATATATTATTTAGATTTTGGATAATTCTTATTATTATTAATTTTAGTCAATTGTCTAATCAAAATAATTTAAACTCATTTTTATTTTGTAGGTAACTTATATATATATTATTCACTAAAGATATAAATGATATTAACCACTATAATTTCTAACGTGAGAGCTTCGTTGCAAACAATCAATTCTCAAATAATAGTATAGATCAGAAAATAGAGAGATACTCTTTAAATATATATATATATATATATATATATATATATATATATTCTGAGAATGACTAATATTTAAAATATATTGAACTTATATTAGTCAAATAATGTTTCAAAATATACTAGATTCGGACCCGCCCTAAAGGGCGGAAATTAATTTGTCAAAATTTAGGTTTAATATATGTTATATATAAAACATATAGATAATATTTTATTAAATATATATAACTGAATGGTGTTATAATTTGTGTTGTACATGTTGTTAGTTTTTATTTAGTCTTGTTTCATTTTAATATAATAGTTTACTTTGTTACACTTTTTAACTCATATTTTAAATTTAAAATATTTTATTTTGTTAATATAATTTTTTATTTATTTTAAACAAATTTATACGATGTCCTTACAATCTAATCAGAATTATTTTGTTAAAAATCTTAAGGAAAGTTGTTGGAGAATATTCATCTATTTTTTTTAAAAGATAGATTTAAGTAAAGTTAAAAAATATGTTGTTCTTAGTGGATTTCTTGTTTGCAATACTCATAGTTTTTAAAAAACGAATTTAAAAATATATTCACTATATGCCACCAATATTTAGTGGTTTGAACAAAAAAATTCATGTTCTTGCATAACTGTGTATGATGTGATATGATGCAGATGAAGAGTAAATATATGAAGGTAAGTTAGCGATATGAACATAAGCATATGTTGTTCTATGCCACTATTGTTTGGTTTTTGGAAGATTAATTTTTGTTTTTTTTAAAATGTCCAACACATTTTTTTCTTATGTTTTGAATGATATAAAACTCGTTGATTTAAGAGTGGTTCATTTTTGTATGATCCGTTATATTAAGAGATAACCAAAAATATTTTAAAGATATTATTGATTAAGTTCAATTGATCTACTTTGGTTAAGATTTGGTTAAATTTAAGTTAGTAGGTTGCATTGTATATGAGTCATGATATATTCTAGTAACAACTATGAAAGAGTCCAAATTTATATGACAACTTCAAGTAGTAAATAAAAAACAATCCCTAAAATAATAGATTAGATACATTTTTTTAATTTGGTTGATTTTTATAATATGCTATGACTATATACATTTTATATAATTGTTGATTACGTGTTTAGAAAAATCGAGGTTTTTTCAGTTATATTAAAAATTCTGAAGTAATATTACATTTTTGTAAAGGTATATAATTGTTGGTTTTACATTTTTGTAAAGGTATTAATTTCTAGAAGAAGAAAAAAAAACTAATTTCTGAAACATCATAGTTGAAATGATTGTAACAATGACGTTAATTTTTTTTTCAGATGCCATTTACGTATTTGATTTATAAAGACTTGTAAACATGAAATTACATTACATATCGATTCTATGTACCTTATTATATTCAACTGCATATAGCTTGTAATTATCCAATTAACATTACGAACTGCTGCAAATATACACTTGGTATTATAGTTTAAGTTTATATTACTATATAGTATAACCCGATATGTAAGCAAGATGGATTTAGTATCTGAGCATATTATGATTTCTAAATAGACTTAAATGATTTTTTTTAAATGTGGTTCCTTTAATATAGGAATGGTAGTCACGTAAATCCTAAAGAAATTGAAGGGATGTAAAAAATATTCATGTTTCAATTGTATAAATATTTAGTTCTAATGAGATGGAATGGGTCCAAAACTTAAATGACAATTTTTAAGTAGATAAAAATAGCACTCTAAATTAATAGATTAGATTACCAACCGAAATCAATAAACCATTTTCAAGTTTCTGAAAATAAAAACATTGTCAGAATTACAATAAAATATCATCGACAAACTCATTTTCAATTATCCCATATCCTTTTGGATAATTCCTAACAACTGTTTATCTACAAGATCAATGTAAATTTTTATTAGTTTTTTTTTATTTAAGAGAGGATAACTTTTATTAGTTTATTGAATAATTTTCATTTAACAGTTTACCTACAAAAAATTTACTAGTTTAGTGAATAATATTTTTTTAAGTAGATCCAAGTAACATCTCATAGGCATAACTACATACCAAATATATAGGGTATATTATGTTCATTAGTAATAGATAAATTTTAAAAATCACTTAATATTATCTTTTCAATTATATAAAATTAAGAATTTTGCTTCATTAATATTTAGTTATGTGTTTTTTTAATTTTATTTTTTTTTATTGAAAGATACTTTTTTCAGATAACAACAAAATATGTATAGAAATCCTCTTCTTATTTTGAAATATATTATTTAGATTTTGGATAATTCTTATTATTATTAATTTTAGTCAATTGTCTAATCAAAATAATTTAAACTCATTTTTATTTTGTAGGTAACTTATATATATATTATTCACTAAAGATATAAATGATATTAACCACTATAATTTCTAACGTGAGAGCTTCGTTGCAAACAATCAATTCTCAAATAATAGTATAGATCAGAAAATAGAGAGATACTCTTTAAATATATATATATATATATATTCTGAGAATGACTAATATTTAGAATATACTGAACTTATATTAGTCAAATAATGTTTCAAAATATATTATTATTTTATCATCAATTAATTAATTTTTTATCTATACTATTATTTGCGAAGTGATTTTCGCATTCGAGCTCTCACGTTAAAAGTTAGAGTAGTTGATATCATTATACCCTTAATGAATAAAATATTAAAATAAGATAAAACATAAAAACGAAATTTAATTTATTTGATTAGATAATTGATTTAGAACAGTGATAGTAAGAACTATCCAAAATTAAAAAAACATATTTTAAAATAAAAAGATAATTTCTATATATATTGTGTTGTTATCTGAAAAAAATACTTTCATAAACATTTTAAAAACATAAAATATATAACTAAATATTAATCAAATAAAATTCTTAGTTCTCAATTGAAAAAGAAGATTTGAATGATTTTTAATATTTGATTTATATAATGAATATAGTGTACAAAGAAATTTTCAAATATATATATATTTAATATGCAGAGTTTTAAATAAAATAAAAATAATAATTTATCATTATAGTCTTTCAATAAGAAATAAATATATTAATAAGTAATTACAGCCCCAAACGAGTATTTCGATATTCTCTGCTATAGAGGTAGATGGCAAAAAAAACAAAATCCACAAAAAAAGAAAGAAAAAACAAACACATGCTTCGCTCTCTACCTTAAGACAAATCTTATATAGAGTGAGCAACGTTATAAAGAGACAAAATGCTTTTGAAACTTACTGCAATAAAGGCTAATCAAGTGTTGTTTTATTTAAAATAACTAACATGCTAGTTTCTTAATTGGATAATCAACAAATGCTAACTAAGACAATTCCTGTTAAGATGATACCATATACTGTAAGAGAAAATGTAAGATCTTCTAGAAAATGCTGTAAAAACATGTAAGAGAAAATGTATAATCACTAACTTATGTTAGTCTGGTTGAAATTTTCTAGGTTATGATGAGATCTATTTGAGCATCACTCTCAAAAATATCAATAACATTGACTTCTTTTCGTGTAAAATCAAACAAGAGACAATGAGATAATAAACCAGAAAGTTTCTAGATATCACACGAATTGATGTCTTTCTTTACCTTGTTTTCAAATAGCCAGCTGATTCTTGCTTTTTATAGAGAATCAATAAATTAATTATATATCACTAACCAGTGGACATAGCAGCACACAAGAGTTTCATCATATGCAACTAACAAGATATTAGAGATCGATCAATAAGCATATCTGACAATAAGTGAATTTGAATATATGTATGGTGTCTTGAAATTTAATTTCTATCAAGGCTATCTTTATAATGTATCCGATTATACAAAACAGTTTAGCAAAGCGTTAATTAGCAAAATATTGGAGTTCTAAACTTGACCTAACTACAATTGATCCACCTTTGAAGTTGTAATTAGGTGGACCTAAATACAATTGATCCACCGTTGTAGTTGTAATAGGTGTAAAGGTTTAAAACTCCCGAGCACCATCATCGGGTACAGCTTCATTGTTATTTACAAACATCCTAGGATAAGCCATACATGTAAGATAGATTCACCCTAGATTAACAACTCTTATTCTATTTCTCCCTATCAAAATACTTATTGGTAATTAATTGAACAATCCAACTACGTATTTGAAAACTCTTATCAAAGAGAGAAAAACACAAAAATTAAAGGTATTGGAACCGTACAAACAGAATATAAAAAAAAAGAGCATGTCCTATTACCCGGTTCTACCTATCTCATGCTTCTCCTCTCACCCGCCTGAGAGGTTGTGCATGATTTTGAAGTTTTTACCTGTCTCAAGCGAGTGAAGTATAGTGGACTCATGATATGGATAAAGTATGCACAAATAATTCATATGGGGAGACAATCAATTAAAGGAATGGTTTAGATGTACATATAAGTAGGCTACAAATAAGAACATAGTTGAGAGATCGAACAAAAATAACATATGCCTATTATACCCTCTTCCCATGTCTCTTTCTCTCACATGCCTCCTGCACAGCGTGTCAAACGAGAGAGAGAGA
The DNA here is from genome assembly GCF_000801105.2 of Raphanus sativus. Lineage (NCBI taxonomy): Eukaryota > Viridiplantae > Streptophyta > Magnoliopsida > Brassicales > Brassicaceae > Raphanus > Raphanus sativus. Next base: position 40,073,122 of record NC_079516.1, on the reverse strand, counting down.
TATGGGATGAGGTAGGATATGTCTGAGAAGACAATTGATTAATTGTATGTTAGATAAAAACCTTGTTCAAAATGAGCTGTTATATAAAGAGATGAAAGGTTTTGAGACACCAAAAATAGGAATCAAATTTTAGGGTTGGAAACATTGGACCCAAAGATTTCGAATCTCCTTAGAGAAGATAAGTTCCTTTTTTCATGATTCATACAATCTTATGATTTTATCCCTTAAATTGTAGAAAATAAATCTTATCCCTTAGATTAATGTATTTCACTAGCATTCAAAATTTTGTTGGGAACATAATAAAGTGAATATACTATCTGATATGACTAAATGCGTATCCTATAAACTAAATTTGTCTTCAAATAAAAAAAATAGTGAAAGAATTATTATTGTTAATATTTAAACAAAGTTGCATTGTTTATCAAAAGGTTTATCATAAATAATTAATATTTTCATGAATTTTAAATTGCTGCTAATATTGATATTATGTATTATTGTGAAAATGTGAAATAACACTATAAAATTCCTTTTATATTAAGTTTAAGATATATTAAATGTTGTAAGTTAATTAACTACGAATTTATTTTATTAATGGCAAAACAATTGTCCTATAATTCAAACATAAAGTGGTTTGAAAAGTTGAAATGGAATGAAACAACCACTAAAAAGTAAAAACAAGTCTGTCTCACTAGATGGAAGTAGCATTCAGCTGTTGAGTTTACCACAGTTGCGTGCACAAAGAATTGAACAACTGAAAACAGTTTTCGACAATTGAAGTTATTGGTATTAGATAGAAAATCAAGATATCATTGAGATTGAACATTTGAATGAAATATTACATTACAATATGTCATAACTGTTGCCGAAATTCTTGTTTTCGGAATATTTGGTACCATATATATGAAAAAATATCTAATTGTTTGATTTTTTTTAATCGTAACTGTTTATACATAAATTGAATGAACTAATTTTAAAATTGGATGTAAAATTGATTATAACCATTATCAATATTGTGTTTCACTATCTTTTTGACATAGATTGCTATAATTTTTTTGATACTCATCTATTAAATAAACGTGTCATTGTTTTAGTGAAACTTGCTTGAACCTTAAATTTACGATGGTTACAGGATTAAGTGATTTGGTATTAGTCTACAATTAGCAGGACTTAAAAGATTTGGTTCGATGAGAAATAGCTAACATATATGGCATTAACAGAATTATAGACGATGGTTGTAGGCATAAAAGGCCTCGTGTCAACATACAATTACTGGTGTCAACATACAATTTGTAGGTTTAAAATCTTTTGTTTAATGAGAAATGGCTAATATATATGGCATTAAAACGTGACAGTTGCTGTAGGTTAAAGATGACTGTTGTCAATATGAGAGCACAAAATCAGGATAAATCCCAATATACTATTCGTGTTGTCAACATATAAGGTTTAAAAGCTTTGGTTGTATGAGATATAGGGAAAACATATAATGTAACGAACATCCCTTTATTATTAAAAGAGGAGCATTTTAAAAAATTAACCTTTATTGTGTATAATATTCACAAAACTGCCACTATACTGAGGTTTCATCATAATAGGCTCTCTCACAATCTATAACTAATTATCTTTCCCTAGACTAATTACAAAAAAAATGTCATTAGTCTTCCCTAAACATATAACAACAACGAGATAGTCATAGCAGTAGAACCAGGATACAAAGATTTCATTTTTGCTTCTTAGACTTAGTCATTTTCCTTCTTAGGTTGTCAATCCTCATGTGAGTCTTCACGTACTTTCTCGTTATAAGCTTTCAATGCAGCGACTCTCTTGTCTAACACCTCCATCTTGTTCACGTTCTCTTCATCTTGTTCTTACAATGCAGCGACTCTCTTGTCTAACGCCTCCATCTTGTTGACGTCCTCTTCATCTTGTTCTTCCAATGCAGAGACTCACGTCTAACGCCCCCATATGCTCTGTCCACTCTCCCATAGCGTTAACGAGCTCTTCCAAATAATTTAACGAGGGATGAAATCCTGCAACAGTCATACAATGGGAACAAGGTATACATCAGACTCGTTTTAGTCCAATTACCCACTAAACATTAATCACTACCATTTCTTCCAATCAAATGAAGTAGTCATCCTAACTAATTATACCAATTACTTTCAACAAACCAACCAGTGAGTACCGTTGGAGACAGTTGTGAGGAGACTAGATTCGGAAAACTTGTCCTTTTTACGTCTTCCTTTCAAAATGCGAGAGCGGTTAAAATTAGGGATTTCTTCGCTGTTTTCTCAGATAATTCGGATAACCGCGATATACGAGATTCGAGATGATTTCTCGCTTTCTTTTGCTGTTAACATTTGCCATCCAAACAATCAGGTGAGTTGAGTCCATTAGAGGAATTAAGCCCAATAAAACAATCATGTGGCAAGTGCCCATAAGAGGGATTGAGCTCATTTGATGAATTGAAGACATAATCTCTCTATCTATCTATTTATCTATCCATCTATTTATCTCTAATAACACACGAAGACACCATTCTACCTCAAATCATCTTTGTTTAAATCTTTTTTTTCTCTCTGTCTTTAATAACCAATAATTCTTTTTATCTTGAAATCATCTTGACACAATATTTTTATATGTGCCTACTCACAGATAACCTAGAATACACAACAAAAGATTTCCACAATGATACAACATGATGAACATAAAAGGGTTTGCACACGACATATAAAAGGTGTAAAAGATCAACAATGAGCAAGGGCTGATCAATCAGAAGAACAAATTCCTTGTCATTAAATGAAAGTTTTGTGTCATTGCGATTATCTTGCCATTTAATCATATTTAAAGCCGTGTCACTAACCTGCTATTTCGTATCATTGCCATTAGCTTGCCAATTATCAAGAGTAGCACTGGTATTTTGAAATAAGAGGACTACTTACACAAATTTCCTTTCGTGGAGTAGTGATCCAACATTGTTCCTTAAAAGTGTGGTATTTCAAAGAATTCTTTCAAATATTATACATGTTAGTTTATATCTATGGGGGATATTTCCTTGATTAAAAAAACCAACCCATCTAATGTGGTCGATCACAAGACGTAACTCCCTAACCATATATTACCAACCGAAATCAACAAACCATTTTCAAGTTTCTGAAAATAAAAACATTGTCAGAGTTACAAATGGAAACTAACTATCGAGAGCCTAAATAGCCTTATTTACAAGTTATTCATTATATAAATAGCCTAACATGATAAACATTCTCATTCACCAGCTCAAACATAAATACAAGGAGTGATTTCTTTTCTTTTTATGGACCAAACCCAATAAGTGATTTGGTTAATTGGAGAATAATATGTTTGGTCAATATTGATTAGCATAATATGCATAAGATCCATATTACAGTAATCATTATATTGTCCTAAATAGTACACAATACATCACTCTCCATAGTCCATATATATACAAGAATGTAATTTCAACATCATATCATTTTATTTGTTTGTTTGACGTCTAATTATCATAATGTTCTGCATGATTCATTATAAACTTTATATAATAATTGATATTGAAATGTCAATGAATCACAGTAAGTAATACTCCTATATGCTATATGTGAAATTTATATAGTATTTTCACTCTGTGCTAGGCACGGATAGTTACCTAGTGTCATAATGAAAACAAGATCATGGGTAAAGTAACGAAACATAGCAGTTAACACAAAAAGTAAATATGAATATTATATTGTATAAAAATTCCATAGATCCACGATAAAACAAACTCTTTTACAAACAAACACAGAAATGTAGAAAGGAAGATAGCTCTTATATGAAGCTTTTACAAATTAAATTCAAAGAACTTATGTAAGAAGTTTCACATTCTCCACATGGTTTAAGAATGTGTAAATTTTTTGACCGTTGACGGGTCCTAATCCTTGGATTTCAACTCTTCTGATAGAGTTCGTTTCCATGTTGTAGCAGAAAATGTAGAAAGGGATGGACACAACGCTTGGAGAAAACATGATTTCACTATCACCGGTAGTCCCAACAATATGAAACCTAGTCCCAGCAACTAGACTCCACCACAGAGACGGAAGCACGATAATATTCTTACTCCATGTATGGTTCTCAATATCATCTATGACCCACAACACGAAGCCAGTAGCTCTTTCATCCGCAAAACCTGATGCATTAGGATGGAGTATACCTAATTTTCCCTTGTAGTTTATCAGAGCTGAAGGAGATTCTATATCCTTGAAAGCTTCATCAACAATAAACTTAAACTTCTCAGACCTAATGTCAAAACAAACTATCATAGACATAGAGGTTTCCCAAGATCCACTTCCATCAGCTAAATAATATAAAACTCCGTTTATGCATATCTCCTTAGCTATAGAATGAGGACAGTGAGATACTGAACACTCAATCATTCTCCAATTCATTTTCCCCCTTCCTAATGTGAGAACCTGATGTTGTTCAGTTTTTTGACTATACGGCCTTTCACAAGATGTCATGCACAATACCTTGTATACTTTTTCTACCGGGTCATACCCCAAATAGGTCAAAACCCTACGCCTCCTAGTTTTCACTTTGGGTAAAAGAGTGAAACCTCCTGTGCTAGGGTTACATAACATCATCCTAGCATCTTTCTTTCCGCTTAAAACCCACTCATCTTTAGTACACGACAACCCACAGACAGGGACACAAGCTCTAATGGGATAATCTATAGGGACATGACTAAGATAGTCGACAGCTACACGAGAGGACTTCTGGTTTGATATCAACAGAGACTCGGGTGAGGAGAAAAAGGACCACTTACCCTCTGCATGGAAAGTGAAAAGGAGACAGGGACGAAGAGAAGACATCTTCAGAAACAGATCCGTGAAATATGGACGGCGGAGAGTGACGCTCCAGTCTTTAGACATACAACGAAACCTCGTTATGGATTTGGCAGGCACTCTCGAAAGTATATCGAGGATGATATCCGCTGGGATCTGACCAGAGTTTTCTCCTGATACTTTCGTTGATGTAGTCGAAGAGATGATACGAGTCTCTTCCTTGGAAACACATTGCTTCTGTTTCTTCATGGCAGACATAATATGAATTGGAAGCGCTGCCTAGAATTCAAGTATGACAGCCACCTTTTGATTTCTGTTCCACCACAACAATAACCATATCTATATATGCAATGTATATACATATCAGCTAATAATCTGGTCAAAAAGCATTAAATCACACTCGTTTGGAAAGAAATAAAATATAAATTTATATATAGTAAAAAATAGTCAACAAAAACATTAACATAGTTAAGATATATATATATATATATATATATATATAATATATCATTCTTAGACAAAAATTAATCTTGTTTAATATAATCTCCAGATGTCAATTTTGAAGTATTGTTTGCTGGCTTACAAATATATGAAACGTTATTATATAAATATCCTTATATTTCTATATAAGTATATTAAAACTTTTGACAAAAAAGTATATTAAAACTTCACAAGAAGTATATATATATTCTAATACAAATTTTCAATTTGCAATTTTTGGATTTAACCTTATATAATTAAATATTTTTTATATACAATACGAGAATATATTTTTCTTCTTTTTGGACAATTTATATAATTTCACTAAAATAAAATTATTTTTGGGCGTTTATCTTTGTTTGTTATAATTGACTATGTGTATTTTTGGTTAAAATGCTTAATAGTAAAGAATAAATTTTTTTTTAAAGAAAATTATTCAAAGAACTTGAGATCAGATTTAATAAACGAGTAAAAATTTGTTGTGGAGTGAAGACCGAAATCATATATACGTGATTGGCGTAGTGATATTTTTACGTGATTCCGCAAGTATTTTAAAAATAAAAAAAATTATGGAATGATAAAAAAATGTAAAAACGCAAGTTTGCGTTTTTGCTCACAGAAATATAAAGAAATTTTTTATTAAGCGGGAAAGTGAGTTTTAGTAGATTATGGTGGACAAAGTTATTAATTTAATACTTTCATATTACTAAATTATATGCTAATACCATTTTAAAATAAATAGCAATAATTGTTTTATGATAAATAGTTATTTTAAAAACAAAGTTATATTATAATTTGTTTTATAATATCATGAAATGTCAATCTATTATTAAATATAATATTAAATGATAAACTAAATATTTATAATAAGAGCTAAAGTAATTTTAATAATATTAGTTATTTTTCATATTATGTAATAATTAGTTTTATTATTGATATTTATTTTTCTTATAAAAGGTGAATACCATATAAAATATTTTGATCAATTAAACATTTATTCCATTATTCCGCAAATTTTAAAAAAATTCACCGTTTAATGAATTTTTTCGTAGCTTAACTTATTTTTCTGCGATTCCGCGATTAAGCGATGGTTACCAATCGGTCATGTTTAATCATTTTGACAGATTTTCTAACTACTGCATTAACATTTACAAAAATTTAAATATTCGAACCCGACCCGAAATAACCGAATCCGAAAGTTCAGAAATACCCGAACGGGTATTATACTCCTATACCGAAATATCCGAAAATTCGAAATAACTGACCCGAACCCGAATATCCACCCCTAGCTGAAGCCACGAAATAATTCTTGTCCTTCGTTATTCATCATATTTTCCATCAGTCTTTTTTACGGCAAATGGCTATTCTATTACTCAAACTTGAGGTGGCCTGAATAACCAGACCAGAATAGAACAACCAATGAAAAGTAACTTCATATGGAAAGATCTAGTTGTTTTTGCTAAAAAAATCAGAAAACTGATTGCGTGTTCGTGGAACATATGAGATGTCAAAGTCTGGAAAGCATATCAGTAGCGTCTCTATCCTCTCCAGCTTCGTCGCAAAGCTTGGCCAAGCAGCAGGGTCCTTAATCATAGCAATGAGATCCTTGCAGTATGTTCCGAAATGCTGGCATGTTGAGTGTTGAAGCATATTCTCCATTGCCCATCGCAGTGCTTCTACTTCAGAATGAAGAGCTGATTCTCGTCTTGGAAATATTTCGTGTTCCCATTAGTTCAATCTTCCCGTCAGTGTCCATCCAGACCCATCCGCATCCACTAAATCATATTTTCCATCAGTCATCACGCCACAATCACCTCCTTCTGTATAATCAATATATACTACTGTCAGAGTTAATTGTTTTACTCATTGCAATCCGTCTTCTCTTCCACCATCATCGCAATCACCTCCAGTCTATTGTTTTCATATAACATTCCATATTTAATACTCATGCATATATTTGCATGTCTTCCAAGAAATTTATTCCCCTTCAACAAGTTTAGTTTCATATTCTTTCTGCCTGGACGTAGAAGAAGCTTATTCCTTATCAACATATGAAGAAGAAATGATTTGTAGTTTCAGAACGAAGGAGAAGAAAAAAAAAGATGACATCGATTTGTAGAAAAGATGATTTATAGTCTCAGTTTGATGAGAAGAGAAACAAGAGATGAGTTAGAGTTTTAGGAGTGGATTAGAAGTAAAGATTTGGGATTTTTTAGGTTTTTGTTATATTTTAAAAACAAAGTCGTATCAGTGACGTTAAGGGTTGACGGAGAATAACAACATATTAGTAAAAAAAATATATTTTAATTGGAGAATTTGAGAAAGTTGGTATTTAGCTACCCGTTTTCTCTGGGAAAAAAAAGTAATTGTATTTTCCTAAATTAGTTGAATTTTTTTTAAAAAATAGGATAAAACAAAAATTCAAAAAGAAAGGTTAATTTTATGTTTGACTACAAATTTAAAAAAACCTGAAAATATTGGTTTAGTTTACGGTAACATACTGTACATAGCGTTGATGGAGGTCCGGTGGGCATGGAGCGGATAGTAACTTAAATAGTATTTTTGATTTGTTCCATAGTTCATAGATATGTAATTTTTTATTTGTTTTGCTTTGAGAAAAATGCGGATATCAAAAAAATATACTTATGAATATCTCGTCAACTTTGTTTAATACAAATACATCTACAAAGACATTATACAAGTTTTTTTCAAAATAATATATTTTACGTATTATAAAACAAAAAGTGAAAATTAGTGAAACTATATGTTCCATAATTTTTTTTTAAATTACTTAATTGTTTTCTAAAACAAAAATTTTTGAGAAATTATAGTTTTATAAAGACTTTATATTTCTTTCTTAACTTAACACTTTATAAGTTTTTTATAAATGATATTATTATAATTATATGTTAAAATAATAAATATATAAAATTATACATTTACAGCTCTCTATTTAATTATAGATATATTTCTATTTGTATAAGAAATAGAGTGAAGCGGATATCCAACTATTCCTAGACATATTATCCGAAATCCGAAAACCAAACCGAAACCTAACCAAAGAAAACAAGAACGAAACCTGATCGAAAATTACAAAAACTCAAACGGTTCTTATATTTCTATCCAAGAAACCGTAACCGAACCGGGACCAAACCGAAAACCAAAGAATGCTCGAATATTTTGAATATATTAAAAATATTAATTATTTATAAAACAAACTGATCCGAACCCGACATTATCCGAACCAAACCCAACAAATACCACCTAGATATACTACAAAACTTCAGCACCCTCATTGTTAAGTACTCCTTCCATTTTTATTATAAGTCGTTTTAGAACTATGCACGTGAATTAAGAAAATCATTAATTTCTTAGATTTTTTAGACAAAAACATCATTAATTGTTTATCTAATCACAATTCAACCAATACAAAAATAGAAGATATTTTATCATTGGTTATACTGTATTAAGTATAAAAATTTTACATAAAAAACCGAAAACGACTTATAGTTTATAGTTTGAAACAAATGAAATTCTCTAAAACAAGGGAGTATTCAATAGTTGAAATTTGGTTTAATATCCCCGTTGTGAGCACTACAAGAAAACACGCTGATACTGAGGGATTTTTTCCTCGGTATTTCGTCGGAATAAGCGTATTCCGACGAAATACCGAGGAAAATGTCCCTCGGAAAAAACTCCTCGAAATTTCATTTTTCCTCGAAATGTCCTCGAAATTTTGTGATGGAATTTCGAGGAAACATAATTCCGAGGATATTTAGAGGACAGTCCTTCGTCGAAGAGGTCCTCGGTATATATTGAGGAACAATTCCCTCGGTATATACCGAGGATTATACCGAGGGAAAAGACCTACGAATGTTTTCGAGGAAACAGGTTCGTTGGAAAATTCCGAGGAACGTTTTCCTCGAAAAATTTCGAGGACCAATGTTCGTCGAAATTTTTCGAGGGACAATTTCCTCGAAAATTTTCGAGGAAGGCAGCCCTCGAACATTTTCGAGGAAACTGTCCCTCGGAATATTCCGAGGAACACTTCCCTCAGTATATACCGAGGACAGCTGTTCCTCGGAATATATTGAAAATAATTTTTTTTTAAAAAAATATTTTAAAAATTTAAATTCGAAAATATAAAATTAAAATTTAAATTGAAAACATATTATTTAAAATTCAAAGTCATACAAATCAAAAGAAAACATTTCGAGTTTTTGAAAGAAATTAAACTACGGGTTTTGGGCGTTCGGGTCTGGCATGGTCGGGAACTCCAAGTTCGGGTTCATGCTCCTCATCATCGCCATCATTTGCTCGTTGAGATTCCTTTGTGCCTCCCAGCCCGCCTCTTGACTCGCCACCATGGACTCCAACGCAGATATGCGAGCATCCTTGTCCCTCATCTAACTCAGAAGGACTTCTTGATCAACATAGGACGGTGGTGGTGCAGAAGCAGACGGAACCGAGGGAGACCGACGAGCCAAACCGAACAAAGGGCCCTTCTTCTTTGGAACCGACTGAAAAAGAAAGTGTCAAATTTAAATAATATAAAAAATGGATTGAACTTTAAAAAATAAACTTACCGCTTCAACGATTTGGTTGATCCGAACCCGAGGCAAGCCGGTCGATCCCGTCGAATCGTCATCCTCGGTTTAAAGCTGAGACACTTCCTGTTCTATCTGACTGTCGATGAGGGTGACCACATCCCTCACAACACCATCATCAATCTCGTCGGTCTTCTTGTTGGTATACGCCGTCTTTATTAGGCGGAGATGATCAACCGGCTCCCCCTCATTTTCTTCCGCCTTGAAAAAAACATAAATTAAACAAACATTAGTAATTAAAAGAAATGCACAAAAAAAATATTAGAATCTTAAATAATATAATAAAAACCGACAAGCTTACCAAGCGATCCCCAGACTGGCTAATGATTGAGCACCCAAGTTACGGATGTACATGCCCTTCCCCTTACGGTCGCTCTTGCGGTTGGTGGAGTTGGTGGAAGAAGTTGCTCTCACTTCGTTCTTACTCCAATGCACACCCAACTCCTGCCAGACGACGGGGTCCATCCCCTTTGGAACCTTTAAAAAAAAATTGTTAAATAAATAAAAAAATATTTTAATAAATTAAAAAATTGTTTCATAAATAAAAACGAACCTTGTTTATTTCCCACTTCTTCTTCCATGAGTGCATCTGCTTCCCATAGTTGTCCATAACTTTATGGACGAAGTGGTAATAGATAAACAACGTATCATCGGCATTCCAGTTGAATTGTTGCTGAAAATAAAACACAATTAGTAGAAAACTAATATTAAAGATTAAAAAAAATAAGTAAAAAATAGAATACTTACCGCAAACTGTTGAAACCACATATGCTGCTTCTCGAGAGGGAAGTCGGTGAAAGTCGGATGTCCATTGTCGAGGGACGAGTACATCATACTGTTGATCCATCTGCTGATCCCGTTCCCGGATCGGTCGAACCTAATAAAAGAATTAAGTATTTAAAATGAATCAAATTTTAATGGAAAAAAAATAGGTTTAATTACCATGTCTGACCCCGTCCACATGGATACTGAGTGAGATATGGAAGATGGTCACGACCCGGCTGTCGAACAAACTCCGCAACTTTCAGAAGTGTCGGATGAGCAGGAGCAGGAGCAGGAGTGGGTGCCACACCGGGAGCGGGAGGAGAATGAGAGGGAAATGGAGAGAGAGATATCTGGTAGGAGCTGTAGGGCGATGCGGAACCCGAAATGGAGCCGCTCCCCGAACCACCACGACCACGACGCTGTCGAGAGCGGGTCTGTTCCTCTTGAGACCTTTATATAAATAAATTTTATTTAATATATACAATTATTTATTTAATTTGTTAATATATTAAAATTGTTTAATAATAACAAACAAAAGTTTAAATATATAAAAAATAGTTTAAATATTTAAAAATTATTAAATGATTACAAAAAAGTTTAAATATATTAAAAATATTTTTAATATTTAAAAATTGTTTAATAATTACAAAAAAGTTTTAATATATTAAAAATAGTTTAATAATTACAAAAAAAAATTTAATATATTAAAATAGTTTAATAATTACAAAAATAGTTTTAATATATTAAAATAGTTTTAAAAATCAAAAAACGTTTTAAAAATCAAAAAACGTTTTAAAAAATCAAAAAAACGTTTTAAAAATCAAAAAACGTTTTAAAAAATCAAAAAAACGTTTTAAAAAATCAAAAAACGTTTTAAAAATAAAAAAAAAAACGTTTTAAAAAATCAAAAACACAAAATAAATCAAAAAAAAATATACCAACAATCCAAACAACAATCCAAACATGCAAATCCTAAACTATCCATTCAATCCTAGAATTTTCTATCTAACAACCTAAATTTCGAGATCTATGAAGAGAGGAAGAGAAGAGAGATGAACTTACATGGGAAGAGAGGAGAGGAAGAGAGGAGAGGAAGGAGGCCGAGAGGAAGAGAGGAGAGGAGAGGAGAGGAGATCCGTCGAGGAAGAGAGAAGAGAGGAGAGGAGAAGGAGAGGAGCCGCGAGGAAGAGAGAGGAGAGGAGCCGCGCGAGAGGAAGAGAGGAAGATCGAGAAGGAGAGAAATGGGGAAGAAAAGAATGAAAACCTAATTTATGAGGGGTCCGACGGACAGGGTCCGTCGAAATTTCCTCACAATTTTTAATGTGGTCGTCGAAATTTCCTCAAAATTCTCTTATTGGCGGCTAGGGTTGCCTAGTTAATGAAAAACAGTCCGAGGAAAACATTCCTCGATAATTTCCTCACAATATTGTGAGGAAATTTCGAGGAAAGAGGGTTTGGGGTTTTGAAAACATCGATTTTTTCCCCTATGTCATTTCTTATATAAATGTAATTCATAATAATGAGGTTTCTTTGTATAGATGATTATAAACAATGAAATAACACAATTACAAAAATTATTGTAAGTATTTCCTTTAACGTTTATTAAAATGTATAAGTGTTTATCTTATGTTGTGTGGTTTTCGTCTCAATCCGCAAAACATTGTTTTCGGGTTAAAACCCTAAAGTTTGACTTTATAATCTGGCTAAGACACTTAATGAAGGTTATATACGTGTTATTCAATCCGCAAAACGTTGTTTTCGGTTTAAAACCCCCTGTTCCTCGAAATTCCCTCGAAATATTGTGAGGGAATTTCGAGGAACTACCAAAAATTTTCTAGGTCCTCGAAATTTCCTCGAAATATTTCGAGGGAATTTCGAGGAAACACAAAAAAATTTGTGTTCCCTCGAAATTTCCTCGAAATATTTCGAGGGTATTTCGAGGAACAATGTGTTTTAAATCAAACCCCTAAAATTATCTTGGTCCTCGAAATTTCCTCGAAATATTTCGAGGGAATTTCGAGGAACAAGGTATTTTGAATCAAACCCCTAAACCGTTAAGGGTCATTCCGAGAAAATTTCGAGGAAACCCTAATTTCCCTCGGTATTTCCTCGAAATTCATTAAAAAAAAAATATACTCTGATTCCGAGTCATCATCACCAGATGAATCTGAATCTGGATCTTGGTGAAACTCTCCAATAACTGGTTCATCCTGTGCGTGAACGACGGCTTCCTCTGCGAAGTCGGTGAAATCTACTACAAGGCCAACTCCTGCTACATCTTCTGCTGAACTTAAGTTACTGGATGTGATTGGTTGTAGTGGGTCTTCCCGCTCAGATAAACTTACCTCTCATATTGAAGAACATCTTCGCAGTTGGTGAGCAAATATGTTTGCAAATGACTGCGCTCCTGCTCAGTAAGTCGACGGTCCTTTGATTTTCCGCTAAGTCGTCCAACATCTGTGAAAATGTCAGGAACCGTAACATGGTATGTTGCCCGTTCGCCTCTATCATCATGCCGTGCAGGTCTTCTGTTTTTGGTCTGAACTTCTGGTGGAAAGTAGTACTCAGCAAAGTTTGAAATTTCTTCATTGATCATCTGTGCGACTATAGAACCTTCCACCCTACTTAGATTTTTCACCATCTTCTTCAAATGGAACATATACCGCTCATACAGATACATCCATCTATACTGCACAGGACCACCAAGTTCCAATTCTCTTGCCAGGTGAATAACAAGATGCTCCATAACATCAAAAAATGAGGGAGGAAATATCTTCTCAAGGTTGCACTGAATCACGGCTATGTTAGTCTTCAGATTTTCAATACCTTCAAGAGTCACTGATCTGGCGCATAAATCGCGGAAGAAAGCACTTATCCCTGCAATTGCTTCATGAACATTTCGTGGTAATAGTTCCTTGAAAGCAAACGGAAGTAAGCGCTGCATCAACACATGACAATCGTGACTTTTTAACCCAATAAACTTTCCTTCCTTTCTGTCGATACAGTTACGCAAATTAGATGCGTAACCGTCTGGAAACTCCACATCGTTTGAAATCCAATCGAAGAACGCATTTTTTTCCCTCTGCATCAAGTCGGTATATGGGAAAAGGAGCCCTACCATTCCCATCAACATGAAGTTCTGAACGATCACATATATCAATTAAATCCAGTCTTGACTTCAAATTATCCTTTGTTTTACCTTGAACGTTAAGGATCGTGTTCATGAGGTTGTCAAAAAAGTTCTTCTCAATATGCATGACATCTAAATTATGCCTTAGCAAATGATCTTCCCAGTATGGCAGATCCCAGAATATACTTTTTTGTGCCAGTTATGTAGGTTTTCAACAGCATCTACCGGAAAACGCGCATGTCCACCGACGTCTGGCGTCCTTTCTGCACCAAAATCTCTTAGTTGTGTCTTCAAACCTTTCCCACTAATTTCTGCAGGTGGACTGTCAAACACCCTCTTGTTCTTCGTAAACAAATTTCTACTCCTATGATATGGATGATCAGGTGGTAGGAATCTCCTGTGACAGTCAAACCAACACGTTTTCCTTCCGTGTTTTAGTTGGAAAGCATCAGTGTTATCTTGACAATATGGACATGATAGCCTTCCATGCGTTGTCCATCCAGATAACATATCATATGCTGGAAAATCACTTATTGTCCACATTAGTACTGCCCGCATTTGAAAGTTTTCTTTACATGAAATATCGTATGTTTCAGCACCTTGAGTCCATAGTTGTTGCAACTCATATATTAGTGGCTGAAGAAACACATCAAGTGATCTCTTAGGATGCTCTGGTCCGGGAACGAGAATGGAGAGAAACAAAAACTCTCGTCGCAAGCACAAGTTTGGGGGTAAGTTGTATGGTGTAACAATGACTGGCCATAGAGAATATTGTTTTCCACTCTTCCCATACGGGCTGAAACCATCAGTACATAATCCAAGGTAGACATTTCTTCTCTCATACGCAAAGTCGGGATACTTTGATTGGAAATGTTTCCACGCTTTTGCATCTGAAGGATGTCTAATCTCACCATCTGTTGAGTGCTCCGCATGCCATCTCATTCGTTGCGCTGTGCGTTCTGAAAGATACAACCTCTGCAACCTTTCCGTCAAAGGCAAATACCACATCCTTTTATATGGCACTGGAACTCTTCCACTCGTATCTTTATAACGAGGCTTCCCACAAAATTTGCATGTAGTCCGCTGATCATCCGCCCTCCAATAAATCATGCAGTTATCGCTGCATACATCTATTACCTGATAAGATAAACCAACCCCAGCTACGAGTTTTTGAACCTCGTAGTATGAACCTGGAGCTACATTATTCTCAGGTAGAATACCTTTAACAAAATTAGCTATCGCATCCACACAATCTTCAGCCAAGTTATAATCTGTTTTAATGCCCATCAGTCTCATAGCAGATGATAAAGCTGAATGACCATCTCTGCAACCTTTGTACAATGGTTGCTTTCCAGCATCCAACATTTCATAAAATCTCCTAGCTTCTGCATTGGGTAAATCTTCCCCTCTAAAATGATCATTTATCATCTGCTCAGTACCTACACCATAATCTACATCCGCCCTAATTGGTTCTTCTAATCTAACCGCCGGCTGAGGTTCGCTAGTACTACCAAGTTCATAATCAGTTTCCCCATGATGATACCAAATTTTGTAACTTCGTGTAAACCCACTCAATAATAGATGAGTCCAAACATCCCACTCTTTAATAACTTTTCTATTTTTACAATTAGAGCAAGGACATCTTAACTTATCTGTTTCTGCTTCCGGTTGTTGGCGAGCTACCCTCATGAACTCGATTATACCTTGATTGTTTTCTTCCGTAAGCAATCTCGTGTCCGGATCCAAATGAGGTCGATCCATCCAAGAACGAAAATAATTTGAAGAAGACATGTTTTTTTGGAATCAAATTCGTGAGACTAGGAGAGAAGAAGAAAAGAAATGGAGTGAATGAAGAGGAAGAGGGGTGGCTGTATTTATAGATGAAATCCTCCCGGCATACTGAGGAAATTTCGAGGAAATTTCGAGAAAAACAGACATTTCCTCGAAATTTCCTCGAAATAGTTTAAATCCCCCAACGGCTCTTCCAACAGCTCTCTAACGGCTACAAGATGTCGTCGAAATATTAGAAATATTCGTCGGTTTTTTCCGACGACCCTGGTTTCCTCGGTATTTCCTCAAAAAATACCGAGGAAGTTGGTCTTCCTCGAAATTTCCTCAAAAAATAGTGAGGAAATTTCGAGGAAACCCATTTCTTGGTTTCCTCGGTATTTCCTCGATATTTTGTCAGAAATTTCCGAAGAACTCATTTTCCCTCGGTATTTCCCTTAGAATCAGCGTGTTTTCTTGTAGTGGAGTGGTGTAAATAAAATTTTTATTTTTGCAAGGACGTGAAATAAGGCAAAGGGGAAGTCTTTCTTTCAAGCAATACTATAATAATAATCAAACTGGAACACACATGATCAATTTTATTGTTTAATAAAAAAATTTAATAATTTGCTGGTTAATCATGTTTATCGCCAAAGGTGACAGCTGACATTCTACCAATAGGCATTTAGTTTTGTGAATATATTTATACCTTTATTTAGGGCTAGACATTTTATCATCCAAACTTCGGATATTCCTGAGTTTTAGAGAAAAGAAAATATAAAAATCAATATCCGCTAAGCGAAAAAACTCACAAATACTAAAGATTTTAAAGTTGGATATAATTAAATAGAGTCTACTTTCGGTTTATTTGGGTACATAAGAAAAAAAATCATTTTCACTATAATTAACTATTTTAATATATAACGTTAATGGAGGTATCGATATATTCACAAAACTAAATGCCTATTGGTAGAATTACCTTTGGCGATAAACATGATTCATGTGTGTCCATTTGATTATTATTAAAGTATTGTTTAAAAAAAGGAAATTCACCTTTCCATCATTTCACGTCCTTGCAAAAATAAACAATTTATATTTTTTTTTTCTTTTTTGAATTAATAAATAATATATTTAGGTAGCGAACCATTGATTCTTTTGACACAAGAACACTTACTGAGTAACAACGATGGCAGCAACTTTCATTGTTGACTTTGAAAACTTTTTCATCTTGATCATCCTTTGCCTCTTTTCATTTCTCTGTTACCATTTCTTCTTCAAGAAACCAAATGACTCAGAAGGCTGTGATCTGCCCCCCAGCCCTCCGTCCCTTCCAATCATCGGTCATCTTCACCATCTCCTCTCTCTTCTACTCCACAAACGTTTACAGAAACTCTCCTCCAAGTACGGACATATCCTCTATCTTCGTGTTTTAAATGTCCCCATAGTCCTTGTCTCCTCTGCCTCAATAGCCTATGAGATCTTTAAGGCGCAAGACATGAACGTTTCCGATCGCAACCTCCCAACGAACGAAGGGTCTCTTTTCTTTGGATCTTTCGGCTTCGTTACCGCTCCTTACGAAGATTACTTTAAATTCGTAAAGAAGCTCATCACCACCAAGCTCCTTGGACCTCAGGCTCTCGAGAGGTCACGAGGCGTCCGTGCGGACGAGGTAAATCAGTTTTACTTGAATCTTGTAGACAAGGCAATGAAGAAGGAGAGCGTTGAGATTGCTAAGGAAGCTATGAAGCTAATAAGCAACAACACATGGAAGATGCTTATGGGAAAGGGTTTTTCAGAGCGCGGTGAAGTAGAGAGAGTGAGGGGCTTAGTGGCCCAAACAGATGTCGTGTCAAAGAAGTTTTTCGTGGCGGCCGTCTTGCGCAAGCCGCTTGCTAAGCTCGGGATCTCACTTTTCAAAAAGGATTTAGTAAGTATCTCATGCAGGTACGATGAGTTGTTGGAGAAGAGTCTTGTGGAATATGAAGAGGAGCATAATCAAAGTAGTGAGATGTTGGACGTACTATTGGAAGCTTGTCAAGGTGAAAAAACAGCAGAGTGTAAGATCACTAGGAACCATATCAAGGCCTTGTTCGTGGTAAAAAGTTCTATTTTTCTGTTTTTATATTAGATTCGTTAATCAAGAAAAGTACTATTTTGTAATTTATGCATGCTACAGGACTTTTTCGTTGCAGGTACTGTCACCACAACAAACAGTGTACAGTGGA
The DNA here is from genome assembly GCF_000801105.2 of Raphanus sativus. Classification (NCBI taxonomy): domain Eukaryota; kingdom Viridiplantae; phylum Streptophyta; class Magnoliopsida; order Brassicales; family Brassicaceae; genus Raphanus; species Raphanus sativus. Next base: position 40,055,313 of record NC_079516.1, on the reverse strand, counting down.
CCATGGCAGAGGTTTTAAACAACCCAAAGATTCTTGAGAGATTGAGAGAAGAAATTGATTCGGTTATAGGTAAAACAAGGTTAATTCAGGAAACAGATCTACCTAACCTTCCTTATTTGCAAGCTGTCGTCAAGGAAGCACTGAGATTGCACCCACCGGCACCTCTTGGGTTAAGGTCCTTCCGAGAAGGATGTAAGGTCGTAGGCTTTGATGTATTGGCGAAAACAACACTTATTATTAACTGGTATGCAATAATGAGAGATCCAGATGTCTGGGAATACCCAGAGGAGTGTAGGCCTGAGAGGTTTTTGTCTTCATCTCAAGAGGACGAGATAAAAGAGGAAGTCCTAAAATACATTCCTTTCGGGAGGGGAAGGAGAGGCTGTCCTGGATCAAATCTAGGTTACCTTTCTGTAGGAACCGCAGTTGGCGTCATGGTGCAGTGTTTTGATTGGAAAATCGAAGAAGATAAGGTCAACAAGGAAGAGGGTCGTGGAACAATGACGCTGACTATGGCTCATCCCCTTAAGTGCACTCCTCTTCTTAGAAATCCAAACCTTTTACCTTCCATTCTGTAGATTTCCACTATGTGCGTCCCAGGCAATTAATGTCTATGCATGTCATCCTTGGTTTATGGCTACATGGAAAGAATAATTTTATTCATGTATGATTCTGTCCTTGGATTTCAGATAAAATGATACGCTAAACTTTGTCTAAAGCTCAAAAACTTCGAGCATATGTTTTTGTGTGTGTAGATATTATAACATTAATTTTTTTTGTTGGATGTGTTATTTTCTGTTACGAAAGAGAGGACAGAACTTGTAACATACTTCTTATCATTTCACTCATCTCCCCACATATCATTTTATTGGGAAAGAATGAGTTGAAGACAAAATAAAAAGATGGTGCGTAGTGTCGCAATGGAAGGGATAATAACTTTATGATTGTATAAACATCTGGATCTATTTTTAATTGAAATAGCCTACATATATTGTAACAAAATAGAGCCTTTTGATCATATAGTATGGAATTCCTGCATGTATATATGAACCGTAGTTTGTGTGTTTCTGTTCTGTTTGGATTGAACTGTTGTTCCTAACCAATAAAACTAAATAGAATAGAATGAGTTTACAAAAAAAAAAAAATAGAATAGTATGTGTTGATGTTGAATGGACTAGTCACGTTGTATTAGTTAATCAGCGTTGTACGTAGAATCAATACTATTAAACCAGAAGCATATTGATATATTTACTATTTTTACCTTTTACTAAATAATATTTTTTGTATTCATTAAGGGTATTGTCGACATTCTACGACGGTTTCTTAATTCAATTTCGGTCTGTGATTATTTCTATGTTTGATACTGCATCGTTTTAGTATTTTTCCAACCGGTCATATTTGAAATTGCGTCGTTTTTTAAACTATTTAATGGTTTGGTTCTAAACCGCTTTTTCCTAAATCTAATCTCATCTACTATTGATTATTTTCTGATTCGAAATGATAATAGGGTTGAATATTGTCGAACAGAACTAAAGTTTTCGGTGAAGTCGTTTGGTTCCGTTATGAGTTTGGTTAGACTGGTAAGTTATTTAAATTCAGTAATAGCATGCCGATTATTCTTTAAGATTTTAGTTAATTCTAAAATTATTAATTTTGACAACAATCATTATCATTTTAAATTTTTTTGAAAAATATAAATATATTTTAAACAAATTTCCAACTTATGATCACAGAATTTGTCTTATCATTAAAAAAAATCACAATATTAAAAATATCGGGTTACCAACCGGAAACCCGTTCAACGACAGGTCCGAGTCGGGTTTCAAAACACCGATCAAAACTATAAAACTGTTATATTGATTTATATTTAAAATATCTAATTCAAAATTAAAAACCTAAAAATATATTTACAATATAGTTTTAACCGAAAATAAAATCGGATATAAAATACATATATGAAACGGGTTATATAAATGCATAAACAAGACGGATTATATAAATGTAATTATATAAAGTTTTCACCAAAAATAAATCCGCGCTTTGAAAGCGCGGATCAAAATCTAGTACTACTTACGGATGAAAATAAAATACTACTATTGTGAATATAATGTAATATACTTTTGGGCTGATGTGTGCATCTTGTTATATCTGATTTAAACGGAATATACTTATGTATTAATTGTGTAACCATGATAGACGTTTTATCTCGTCATTTTCTTCTCCTCCAGAAATTTGATTATTTGACAAGTTTATTTTTACCAATTACAAAATATAATGTATAATTTTTATATTTTGATACTTTGGGTTTAGAATTTATATTTGAAGTTAGGATTTTGAGTTTGGAATGTATATTTGGGTTTATGTTTTAATGATTGGAGTTTAAAGTTTAGTGATTAGAATTTAGGGTTTACTATTTATATAGTGGGATCAGGTTTAAGATTTACGACAAATTATTTACATAATTGTTTGATAATTCTGCTAAATTGCATTATCCTCTTTGTTATATTTTAGTTCATTTGTGAATAGAATAGACTATTTATTTTGTACTGTTTATGGATGTTTTATTCTATTCTTTTCTCGTAGAAAACAATGGCGCCGGTATCATTCCATATTTTTGTCTTCATCCTTTGTTTTGTCATTAATTGGGCATAAAAGTTATTGATTGGGATCATCTTCAACTTCAATTTCTTTTGGCCACATGTGTTTTCGCCAATTTCTTCAGTAAATTGTTGTTACAGAAATGGAGTACCATCGAGGAGTAAATGGAATAATACTATATATAGAAAATCGAACTATTTTTTATCCACATATTTTACTGCATATACTACAGTATAATTCTTTGCGGTAGATACCTTAGTGACGTTGCTTAGTAGTGTTGGGTAGCTCATGTCCATTCCATCAAATATTAAACACGTCGTATCTTTCTCTCCATGTAACCGGCAACTTGCAAGTATTGAGGGTAACACCGGACTTTAGTTGGGCTAATTGTTAGGAAGTTAATTCAGTCAAATCACTGCTATTTTCTTCATTTCACTTCCAAAATTAATTATATCGCAAATATTTCCATTTCACTTGACTTGACTGACCTTCAATTGTTGTTGCCACCACATATGGGTTCAAGAACAAAGCTTTCCTTCGTATTTGCTTAATCGTTATCAACAAGCTTTCTTATTAGGGAGTGGACAACCTCGCCCTAAGTTTTGAGTCTTAGAGTGGTAACCTCTCCCTAAGTTCATAGATTCCTCTGCCCCCAAGGCCCCAACCTCCTTTGACGATTTATTTTCAACTAGATAAACATTTCTTCTAAATGTATTCAACTAGTTATGCATCAGTGCATAACTAAATAATATATATAGCAAAAGTTTTAACAAAAATGTGTAGTAGTATGTGGTCCGTTCAAAAAGAAGGCGGAGGCTGTTGTGTGCAAATTTTGCGTTTACTATAAGGAAACACTAGACTCTGGCGCGTGGGTATTTTTCAATTTTTTGTCTGAAACAGATATGTATTGAACCATTAATGTCATTATGAAAACAAGATCATGGGTAAAATAATGAAACATAGATAGTTAACACAAAAAGTAAATATGAATATTATATTGTATAAAAATTCCATAGATCCACGATAAAACAAACTCTATTACAAACAAACACAGAAATGTAGAAAGGAAGATAGCTCACATATGAAGCTTTTACAAATTAAATTCAAAGAACTTATGTAAGAAGTTTCACATTCTCCACATGGTTTAAGTATGTGTAAATTTTTTGACCATTGACGGGTCCTAATCCTTGGATTTCAACTCTTCTGATAGAGTTCGTTTCCATGTTGTAGCAGAAAATGTAGAAAGGGATGGACACAACGCTTGGAGAAAACATGATTTCACTATCACCGGTAGTCCCAACAATATGAAACCTAGTCCCAGCAACTAGACCCCACCACAGAGACGGAAGCATGATAATATTCTTACTCCATGTATGGTTCTCAATATCATCTATGACCCACAACACGAAGCCAGTAGCTCTTTCATCCGAAAAAACTGATGCATTAGGATGGAGTATACCTAATTTTCCCTTGTAGTTTATCAGAGTTGAAAGATGTTCTATATCCTTGAAAGCTTCATCAACAATAAACTTAAACTTCTCAGACCTAATGTCAAAACAAACTATCATGGGCATAGAGGTTTCCAAAGACCCACTTCCATCAGCTAAATAGTATAAAACTCCGTTTATGCATATCTCATTATCTATAGAACGAGGACAGTGAGGTACTGAACACTCAATCATTCTCCAATTCATTTTTCCCGTTCCAAATGTGAGAACCTGATGTTGTTCAGCTTTTTGACTAAACGGCTTTTCACAAGATGTCATGCACAATACCTTGTATACTTTTTCTACCGGGTCATAACCCAAATAGGTCAAAATCCTACGCCTCCTAGTTTTCACTTTGGGTAAAACAGTGAAACCTCCTGTGCTAGGGTTACATAACATCATCCTAGCATCTTTCTTTCCGCTTAAAACCCACTCATCTTTAGTACACGACAACCCACAGACAGGGACACAAGCTCTAATGGGATAATCTATAGGGACATGACTAAGATAGTCGACAGCTACACGAGAGGACTTCTGGTCTGAAATCAACAGAGACTCGGGTGATGAGAAAAAGGACCACTTACCCTCTGCATGGAAAGTGAAAAGGAGACAGGGACGAAGAGAAGACATCTTCAGAAACAGATCCGTGAAATATGGACGGCGGAGAGTGACGCTCCAGTCTTTAGACATACAACGAAACCTCGCTATGGATTTGGCAGGCACTCTCGAAAGTATGTCGAGGATGATATCCGTTGGGATCTGACCAGAGTTTTCTCCTGATACTTTCGTTGATGTAGTCGAAGAAATGATACGAGTCTCTTCCTTGGAAACACATTGCTTCTGTTTCTTCATGGCAGACATAATATGGATTGGGAGCGCTGCCTAGAATTCAAGTATGAATGACAGCCACCTTTTGATTTCTGTTCCACCACAAAAATAACCATACCTATATATGCAATGTATATACATATTAGCTAATTATCTGGTCAAAAGGCATTAAATCACACTCGTTTGGAAAGAAATAAAATAAAAAAGAATAATGTGATTCTATGTCTTAACTATGTTAATGTTTTGTTGACTATTTTTTACTATACTTAAATTTACACACATATATATATATATATATATATATATATATATATATATATATATATATCATTCTTAAACACAAATTAATCTTGTTTGATATAATCTCCAGATGTCAATTTTGGAGTGTTGTTTTGGTGGCTTACCTAAATATATGAAGCGTTATATATATAAGTATGTATACTAAAACTTCACAAGAAGTATATATATCTTTCTAATACAAAATTTTCAATTTGCAATTTTTTGGATTTAACCTTATATAGTTAAGTATTCTTTATAAACAATAAGATAATATATTTTTCTTCTTTTTGGACAATATATATAATTTCACTAAAATAAAATTATTTTGGGCGCTTATCTTTGTTTGTTTTAATTGACTATGTGTATTTTTGGTTAAAATGCTTAATGATAAATAATAAATTTTAATTCTTTTTAAAGAAAACTATTCAAAGAACTTGAGATCAGATTTAACAAACGAGCAAAAATTTGTTGTGGAGTAAAGACTGAAATCATCTTATATAATAAAGTTGAGTTTTTTTTTCTTTGGGGAGAAAAATGTCATGTGGCATTCTCCTTTAATTATTAAAATTTTTTCTCAACTTATTTAATGTGTTTTGGTGTTAAATATCATTAGATGTTAATTTATTTTTGTTATTGACAATTTATTACAATGATGTTTTAATTTTGGATTGAAATTTTAATTTATTATTAATTTTATGTCTTGATTTTCTTTAGATTTTATAACTCTTATGTTACATATTCTTTTTAAATACTTTTAAACTATTTCTTAATATTTTGTATGCAAATAAAAATACAAAAATGGAAACTAAAGTTAAGTATTTTAAAAAAAATTAAACATAAAATAGATACATATCCAAAATATTACTTTATGTTTGAAAACATTTAAAATATTAACTTTAGTTTTTATATATTTATTTTCATAGCTAATATATTATCTTATAATAAAACTAAGTCATTTACTAAACCGCGGTTCACCTACGGTTGATCCAGAGACCAGGTAAATCGTCTGGTTCAGTGTCCGAGGTCGGGTGTCAAAACATTGGTTTACATGATTTCTTTATATTTGATGTTAACGATGGAAAATGGAACCTCTACGATTCTCCTTCTTTAACGCAATCGACGTAACCGTCATATAATCAATCTAGAAATTCTACTCATCCAACTCTAATAATGTTTTAGTAATTGATGGCGATTCAAGTCCAAAAGAATAACATTTGGTCTATTGGTATTGACACATAAATTCTATGGTATCTTCCCATATTACACTATGCAAGGAAACCAATAACTTACCTGATGCATGCTATCCGTGTTTACATTTTAAAAACCGTGAACATGATTAATATACTCTTAAAACTTAACTAAACAAAAAGAATCATTACTTCCAATCTGAGAGAAATTTAAAAACGTTTCCTGGTTGCTAAAATTATTTTAAATTTATGTAAATCACACATCCCCCTCACCATTAATCTTTTGCGCCACACTAACCATTTATTGTCAAAATCATTACTAAATGCAACAAGTCAGCAAGCCCGAATGTCACAGATAGTTAGAAATTGTCTTTCTCATGATCGTTATAGATGCTAACATCTCATTTACTAGTTAACAAATTGATTTTTTACTAGGAAAATTTGGTGAAATTGTTCCATTCCGGTTAAAATAGAAGTTGTCCATTAAATAGAGAATTCCGTTACATTTTTAAATAAGGATGGACAAACAAGAATTTCGTTATGAACACACACAAAATCTTCCATTATAACAAAATCAATATAGAAAATAATTTTATGTTTCTTATTTTAAGATACATCTTTTTGAGAGATCTTGAAACTAAAGTAACACATACAACGCGCAATCTATATTTTAAAAGTCAACATGGTAATTTTAAAAATATATATTAGATACTCACCAATTATTTTATCAAAAATTGATATTCATCCTTATTTTTTATAAAATTTATAAAATTTGAAATGTATTCCATCTTTCTATTATTTGAACTAAATATATTAGTAAAAGTGTTTATAGTTCATATATAGTTATTTTAATAATTAATAATATAAGTATGTTCTCTATATAAAACATCAACTTTGTTTTATATTTAAATTCTAACTAAATTAATTTTGTTATGACTATCGGCTTTTTATTCTATTTTTATTAAATCGATTAGTAACAACTACTTATGCTATGATCCATTTTGAACTAAACAACTTCAAACAAAGTAATGCACTACGGTCACTAACCACTATAAAAAAGATCATAAAATATCATTTTTAATATATTTTTATTTTCATTTTAACATATTTTATTTGTTAAGACCATATATAATAATTTATAAATTTATGTAAAAGTATAACATACGAATCCGGCACGTAGCGCCGAAATATCACTAGTATTATATATATATCAATCTTTCTTGAGACTCGGTTTCACTGTTTAAATGTTCTTATAGTTCGATTTTACATATTAGAAACACATTCAATAAATAAACCGAATTGAGTTATTTCATAAAAGATCCAAACTCATCATGAAATAAACTAAGTTGAGAGATCTAACTCCATTTTGACATATTTCTAACTACTGTGTTAACATTTTCGAAAACAGTATATATAGATCATGTTTAATCATATCACGACAAGAAACTATATATTTTCCAACGGAGTAAGATTTAGGCATTTAGAAACATAAATATCATGCCACTGTAACATAAATATCATGTCATTGTAACTATTACCAAACACATATTTTATCCGACAATAGAAATACCATAATTGTAATATAATAACTAGGTTAAAATTCGCACCTTGCACGATATGAGTATTGTATATACAAATAGTTTTATGTACTATTATTTATCTAAGTTTTTTACATATTATAAAATAAAAGAAAATAATAATATATTAAATAACTGAAAGGTCAATAACTATTATGTATATAACTAAATTGGTGTGAACATATAAATCAAAGCAATCATTATTATGTATTACAATTTTATGGTAAATAAATCTAAACAATCATTTTATCTGTTTTAATATGATATATCATTTAATTTAAAAGATATTAACATAGATATATAAATTATTATTAGTATGACTCTTTATCAAAAAAAATTCATCATATGGTTTTAGGATCATTTGTATTTTTATAACAAAAATTTCAAATCATTGATAAAAAGTTTTAAATATGAGATTTTAATAGTTTTAATAACTCATATTTTTTTAAACATTTCAATGAAAATTATGAAATTAAAATATTAAATTTTTAATATGCAATGAAAATTTTTAAATTTAAATATTTTTATTTATGGTAATAATTTAATTTAAACGATATTATATATATATATATATATTAAATGAGACTTACTACTTATATAATTTTATGATTATTTTATCTTTTTACAAAACAAAAATTATACAATTGATCACAAATTTTTCAGTGTAGATTTTAACAGTTTTATTATTTATGAACGTTTTTATAAATTCTAAATAAAACATATTCAGAAAATTGAATTTTTTAATTTATGGTTGATGTGATGGTTTAATTATTTTTGATCAAAAAAATATTTTCTTAATCTAAAATTAAGCAAACATAATAGAGGATATAAAAATTATTATCAAATATTTATTATTCAATATAATTAATTTTCATATATATTTTAACCACATCAGGTAATTCCATATTTTTATTTAAGAAAAAAGGAAGAATACTATTTATGCATTTATTACTAATTCTATGATTAGATTAATGAAAAGTATAACATATATTTATATGTTTCAACTTATTTTTAATGACTCTAAAAATTATTTTGATACATGTCATATCTGAAAGGCTGTAATTTTTCTTAAACAATATATAAGAGATTTTTAATAAGAATATAATAAGAACCATCATAAAACTGTTGAAATTTCTGGTTTTAGGTTTGAATAGCTAAAATTAGGATTTGTGGTTTGGTGATGTAATTTATGGTTAGATATACTTGTTTTTGAATTTGTTCGTGTTCGGTTTGACTTTGAATAGATCTAGATATTTTGTGTTAGATTGATGTTAAGATCAATTAGATTTGTGATAGAATCAGCTTTGTTTTTATTATGTAATTTTTTTAAAAAATCGTATGTACCTTTCTCTTTTTTCTCTTTTTTTTGGTAAAAACAGTTAACATTAACATTTTCAAAAGCAATATCAAATCATGTTCATCAAGGGTTATTTCCTAAATACTTTTCTAAAAAAGGTTACATCTGCAAAAGACATGTTGTAGTATTTGAGGTCCATTTCAAAGGAAGGCGGTAATGTGCAAATTTACATTTAACGTTTTTGTGGAACTAAAAACATGCAAAGTTTTAAAGTTGTTGTACTAATAAAAGAGGTCTGAGAACTCAACTCTATCATTGTAACTTTGAAGTTTAGTTAATGAGAATTAAGTTGTGAACAAAAAAAAAGATCAACACAATAAAGTAAATAAAAATAATTATATAATAATCGGAAAGTTGCATAGATCCACGATAAAACAAAGACAAGCCCATGATAGTCTGTATATGAAAATGTATAAAGGAAATTAGCTCTCATGAAGCTTTTACAAACAAAATTCAAAGCACTTATGTAAAAAGTTTCACATTCTCCATATGGTTTAAGAACGTGTAAATGTTTTGACCCGTGGCAGATCCAAAACCTTCGATTTCAGCTCTTCTGATAGATTTCGTTTCCATGTTGTAACAGAAAATGTAGAAAGGGATGTACACGACGCGAGGAGAAAACAAAATTTCACCATTACCGGTAGTCCCAACAATATGTACCTTAGTCCGATCAACTAGACTCCACCAGAGAGGCGGAAACATGATAATATTCTTACACCATGTATGGTTCTCAATATCATCAATGACCCACAACACGAAACCGCTAGATCTTCCATTCATAAAACCTGATGCATTAGGATGGAGTATACCTAATTTTCCTTTGTAATTTATCAGAGTTGAAGGGGATTTGATATCCTTGAAAGCTTCATCAACAATAAACTTCAACTTCTCAGACTTGATGTGAAAACAAACTATCATAGAAGTTTTCCAAGACCCACTTCCCGCAGCTAAATAGTATAGGATTCCGTCTATGCATATCTCGCTATCTTGAGACTGAGGATAATGAGATACTGAACACTCAATCATTCTCCAATTCATTTTTCCCCTTCCTAGTGTGAGAACCTGATGTTGTTCAGCTTTTTGACTATACGGCCTTTCACAAGATGTCATGCACAATACCTTGTGTACCTTTTCTACAGGATCATGCCCTAAATAGGTCAAAACTCTACGCCTGCTAGTTTTCACTTTGGGTAAAAGTTTGAATTCTCCTGTGCTAGGGTTACATATCATCAACCTAGCATCCTTCTTTTTGCTTAAAACCCACTCATCTTTAGTACACAACAAACCACAGACAGGGACACAAACTCTAATGGGATAATCTATAGGGACATGACTAAGACGGTCGACAACTACACAAGAGGACTTCTGGTCTGAAATCAACAGAGACTCGGGGGAGGAGAAAAAGGACCACTTACCCTCTGCATGGAAAGTGAAAAGGAGACATGGACTAAGAGAAGACATCTTCAGAAACAGATCGGTGAAACATGGACGGCAGAGAGTGACACCCCAGTCTTTAGACACGCAACGAAACCTCGCTATGGATTTGGCAGGCGCTCTCGAAAGTATTTCGAGGATGATATCCATTGGGATCTGACCATATTTTTCTCCTGATGCTTTCGTTGATGTAGTTGAAGAGATGATACGAGTCTCTTCCTTGGAAACACAATGCTTTCGTTTCTTCATGGCAGACATAACATGAAATGAAAGCGCTGCCTAGAGTTCAAGTGTAACATTCACCTTTTGATTTCTGTTCCTCCACAATAATAAGTATACCTTCATATGCAATGTATATACATATTAGCTAATTTTCTGGTCAAAAATCATTAAATCACACTCGTTTGGAAAAAGGAAATGAAAATAAAGAATAATGATTCTATGTCTTAACTGCTTTAATGTTTTTTGTTGATTACTTTTTATTCAAATGTATATATATATAAAGACTTAATTATATATAATACATATATCTCCTTATACTTAATATTATATTCCATCAGTTTCATTTTAAGTGTCGTTTGTTCACAAAGATTAAAAAATCATTTAATTTTGTATATTTTATATAAAAATATCATTATCTATATACATACTTATAATTCAACAATAAAAAAATAAATTGGAGTATAAAGTTAATAAAATTTTGCACTGAAGTGCTAAAAGCCTAAAACGACACTTAATATAAAATGGAAAGAGTATAAGTTATTATAACACTACAAGAAAACAAGGCGATTCTGACGGACATTCCGACGGAAAATGAGATCCTCGGAACATTCCGAGAGATTTCCGAGGAAATTCCGAGGAAACTCAAATTTTGAGTTTCCTCGGAATTTCCTCGGAATATACCGACGGAATTCCGAGGAAACAACATTTCGTCGGTATTTTCTTATGAAATACCGAGGAAACAATATTCCTCGGAAAAAAACCGACGAAAATCTGAGGATATATTATAGCCGTTAGAGAGCCGTTGGGGAATTTTCAAATTACCGAGGAAATTCCGAGGAAGGAGCCGTTGCCGTCGGAATTCCGTCGGAATTTCCTGGGTAATGCAGACCAAAAACAGAAGACCTGCTCGGCATGATGATAGAGGCGAACGGGCAACATATCATGTTACGGTTCCAGACATCTTCACAGATGTTGGACGACTTAGCGGAAAACCAAAGGACCGTCGACTTACTGAGCAGGAGCGCAGTCATTTGCAAACATATTTGCTCACCAACTGCGAAGATATTCTTCAATATGAGAGGTAAATAAATTAGCTTACAAATTTTTATTTTAACAAGTTAAAATTTAAATCTTAATTAATTACATTATTGTCATCATATGTACAGGATTTTCATGGCAGAAAAGCGGTTCGAATATAGATACGCCACAGAGGAGGCTCTAGAAGAACTGAAGCAGAGAGAATTTGCTGGATGGATGCTTACTTATGTGAGTGCTTTAAACAAATTAAAATTTAGCTGGAAGACCCACTACAACCAAGCACATCTGGCAACTTAAGTGCAGCAGAAGATTTAGCTGCAGTTGGCCTTGTAGTCGATTTAACCGATTTCGCAGAGGAAGCCGTCGTTCACGTAGAGGATGAACCAGAGATTGGAGAGTTTCACCAAGATCCAGATTCAGAATCATCTGGTGATGATGACTCCGAAACAGAGTAGCATCGCCTTTTTTTTTTTTTTTTTAATATAAGAATACCGAGGAAATTCCGAGGGAATTCCGACGGTTTAGGGTATTTGGTTATAGGGTATCTGTTCCTCGGAAAAGCCTCGGACATTTCCGAGGAAATCCCGAGGAATTGAGGGTTTTGATTATAGGGTTTTCTCTTCCTCGGAAATGCGTCGGAAAATTCCGAGGGAATTCTTAGGAAATACCGAGGAAACATAAGTTTTCCTCGGAATTTCCTCGGAAATTCCGAGGCTTTTCCGAGGAATATAGGTTTTTTTAGTCGAAAACAACATTTTTCGGTTTCAATAACACTTATATAAGCCTTATTAAAATACTTAGACTGAATATGAAGTCAAAAATTGGTGTATCACCCGATAATAAACAGTTTTCGGAATGTATGAACGAAATCCCCACAACATACGAGAAACACTTATACACTTTAATGAATGGTAAAGGGAATACATACAATTCATTTTAGAATTTTGTTATTTCATGATTTAGGATCATATAAACAAACAATTATCATTGGTATGCATTACATTAATATAAAAAATGATATAGGGCAAAAAAATTTGATGTTTTGAAACCACAAACATGTATTCCTCGGAATTTCCTCGGAATATACCGAGGAATTTCCGAGGAATATTCTTTTCCTCAGAATGTTTTCATTTAACCGGGCAAAGGAAACCGCCAAATTTTTCACGAAAATTAAATAATTGATTTCCGAGGAAATTCCGACGGACCGAGGAAATTCCGACGGCCGTTTTTCCGTCGGAAATTCGGTTTTATAAACCCTAAACACTTCTTCTTCCCCATTTCTCTCTTCTTCTTCTCGCGATCTCCGCCGACCACTCTCTTCTCCCGCGGCGATTTCCGGCGAATCCTCCCTAATCCTCTTCAATTTCATCCATAAATCATGTAAGGACCCTATCCCACTCTATTAGATTCGATTTGGTGGGGGTTTAAGTAGATGTGATGATTTTAGAAGTTTTTAGATAGATTTTTTTTAGGGTGATTGGTAGGATTGTGTAATGGGAGTTTGATTGTGATTATTGTTTGTATTGAGTTGATTTAGAAGTTTTTTGAAAGTTTATTCTTAATTTTGTGTTTTTAAAATCGAATTAATAATTATGAAAACGTTTTTTGTATAGAAAATCTATTTTTTGAACTATAAAATCATTTCTATATTTATTAAACATTTTAAATATTTATGAAACCTTTTTATGATTAAAAACTATTTTTTGTAATTATATTTATATTTTTGTGATTAAAATCTATTTTTTAGATTTTTAAAAATCGAAATAATAATTATGAAAACGTTTTTTATATATAAATCTATTTTTTGAATTATAAAATCATTTCTATACTTATTAAACATTTTTAATATTTTTGAAACCTTTTTTTTATTAAAAACTATTTTTTCTAATTATATTTATATTTTTGTGATTAAAATCTATTTTTAAATATTTTTTCAATTTATATTGACTAAAACTATTTTTGTGATTAAAATCTGTATTTAAATATTTTTTCAATTTTTATTGACTAAAACTTTTTTTTTTAATTTACAGGTCTACTGGTGATCAGCCCCGGGTTCGACCTCGTCGTTCCGCACCACGAGGTCGTGGTGGTACGGCGAGCCACTCTCGGGGTTCGTCCAGCCACTCTCGGGATTCTTCATCGCCACAGAGCTCTTACCATACATCTCCCTCTCCGGTTTCTGCTCCCGCTGCTGCACACTCTCCTGCTCCTCCAGTGGTTCCGGGAGTGATGACTGTTGAACAGTTGGTTCAACAGCCCGGTCGTGAGCATCTTCCCTATCTTACTCCGGAGCCACGGGGACTCGGTCAAACATGGTAATTAAAAGGTCCCGCAGTCGATCAACCCCACCGTCTGGAAGGAGTTGTGTGTGCATTGGAACAAGGAGGAGACGAAAGAAATCTCCTTGACCAACTCCAACAACCGCAAGAGCGATCGTGGCGGGAAGGGCATGTACAAGCACAATTTGGGTGCCCAGACTATTGCCACTCTCAGAGATCGCTTGGTAAGTTCAATTTTTTTTTTCTTCCAATTATTTAAATATGTTTATTTTATTTTTTATGCATTTATTCTAATTTCTAACGTTTGTTTAACTTATGTTTATTTCAAGGCGGAAGAAAATGATGGCGAGCCGGTTGATGATCTCCTCCTATATAGGAAGGCGCATACCAACAAGCATACTGGGCTGATTGATGATGGTGTTGTGAGGGATGTGATCGACCTGATCCAAACTCAGAAGGAAGACGAAGAGATCCGTCTATCTCAGCTTCAAACCGACATGGACGCCACTTCGACGGCTTCTACCAACTTGTCCCGGATTCGAATCAACGAAATCGTTGCATCGGTATGTTCTTCTTTAAAAGTTCAATTCATTTATTTTATTTTCATTTATCATCTTTTCTATTATTTAAATTTATTTATTTTCTATTTCAGTCGGTACCGAAGAAGAAGGGACGTTTGGTCGGTTTGGGTCGTCGATCCCAGTCGGTTCCTCCTTGTGCACCATCGTCCTCAGTTGATCCAGCAGTATTTATGGATCAGTTGAAGGACAGGGATGACCGCATTGCTGCGTTGGAGACCAGGATGGCGGATCAACAGGCGGGATGGGAGGAAACGAGGAGGCAGAACGAGAGAATGATGGAAATGATGAAGAGAATGTACCCGAACGAGCAGTTCCCGTAGTTTCTTTTTTTTTTTTTCAAAAACTCTGAATGTTTTATTTTAATTTGTACAACTTTGAATATTATCTAATATGTTTTCTTTCAATTCTAATTCTAATTTTATATTTTCTAATTCCAATTAAAAACAAATTAATTTACAATTTTATAAAAAAAAAAATTGGGAAAATTCCGAGGAAGTGTATCCCTCGGAATATTCCGAGGAAAGGGTCGTCGGAATATTCCGAGGGATACACATCCTCGGAAAAGCGTCGGTATATGTCCGAGGACTTTATCGAGGACACAGCCCTCGGAAATTTCCGAGGAAATATTCCCTCGGAAATTTCCGAGGAAAGATTTCCTCGGAAATTTCCGAGGGCATATGTCCTCGAAATGTCCTCGGAAATATACCGACGCATTTCCGAGGAATATTCTATCGGACATATCCGAGGAAATACCGACGAAATGGTCCTCAAAAACGTTCTTCGGAATTTCGTCGGAAACTAGTGTCCTCAGAATTTCCTCGGAAATTTCCGAGGGATTTCCGAGGAATCTGAACTTTCCGACCAAATTTTTCCGACGACGTTTTTCGTCGGTATGTCCTCGGAATACCGTTATTCCGAGGACATACCGAGGAAAATATCCGTCAGAATCACGATGTTTTCTTGTAGTGTAACTTCACAAGAAATATGTATTATCTTTTGTAAAAAAATCTAACTTTAAGATTTCAACCTTATTTAGTTAAGTAGTCTTTATATACAATAAGAGAATATTTTTCTTCTTTTAATGTACAATATATAATTTTCACCAAAATATATTTTTGCGCATTGATATTTGTTTTGTACAATTGACTATGTGTATTTTTGGTAAAAATGCTTAATAGTAAAAAAAATTAGAGAACTATTCAAATAACTTGAGATAATATTTAATAAGGGAAATTTGGTTTTATAACCAACAAAAATATTATAATTTAACATCTTGTTGTTTTACCTATATGCTAGAGTACACAACATATTTTTATATAATTACCATTCTGCCTTCCTAAACAATTGGTGTAATCTGCTAAAAATATGTATACTAATAATTGTTAGATAGCTGTGGTTACATTGTGTCTTATCTTTCTTCACATACTAGGGTCGGCCCGCCCTACGGACGGGATGTGAACTATAAAATAATTTCAACGGCTAATATACAAATTAAAAACATTAAGATCTGGATACTAAAATTTTAGGCATGTATATCCGGATCCGGACCAGTTATATATTTTTAAAATATTTAAACATAATTATATCTATATATGTATACTATAAATATTTAGTTTAAAATGTCTATTTTTATTTTGTTTAACATTTAATATATACTTATTTTAATGTGATGTGTTCTAATTTTTATTTGATGTATATGTTGTGAGACTATACTATTATAATTATTATTTATATTTTTTGTTGTGGGTTTTTAGTTTGATGAAAACATAATTTTATTACAATTGACCAATTTTCCTATACAGTATAGTTTTATTTTAGAAATGAGAATATCCAAATATGTTTTATTTGTTTATTTATATTTGATCTAACTTGTATTGTCAATGTTTTTCCCTTTTATATCATCTATATCATTCACAATGTGTAATTATAAAGATTTATACATCATATAAGTTTTTTTATTCTACTTCATTTATTCCTATTCTTAGAAGAAATAAGATTAATCTTCTATGTCATTTGATTGGATTTTGTAAGTTATTCTATAACAGTGATTTATATTTATATTGAAGTTTATTAATATTTTTAAAAGCATTAACACATATAGAACTTATAGAAATTTCATTTGCGAAAACATAGTTAAAATATAATATATATTTTTAAATTACTTTTGTTTGTATTTATAATCATACATTTGCAAGTTAAACTATAACCATAAAATAAATAATTATATTCCACGAACGGATTATGAGCCTCACAAAATTTGGAGTATTTTAAAGCTGGAAAAAAAAGAAGAAAAATTGGAGTATCTTATATATTTGATAATATATCCAAGGTTTGAGAATACCCATAAGCGTATGGACATTGTATAGTCAGAAAGCTTGAAGTTGTGGTTGCTCCGGGTAATGCCAATGGTCGCTGGCCTCACCTGCTCGCCGACGAATAGCTTGCTAACCCCACAAGACGCTGCCTTTTTCAGAGAGATGAAGAGATCGCGATCTCCGGAAGATTATAGATTTTGCCGGAAACGACGCATCGAAAGTTTATATATATAAGCAGACGAAGAGCGCAATAGGTTGATTCGTAGTGGGATGGAGAATAAAGACGATTTAAGATTAAACCACAAACACCGTTACAGAATCTAGAAAGTCTTAGCGCCAAATGAAAACAGACGAAGAACACGAAGGAGAACATCTGTTTAGGGATTCCGTAGAACAGTGTCGATGGGCCTAGTGCCGAAGAGCATTTCATTTGCTCTGGACGAAGCCCACTGCGAAGCCCATTTCGAGAGAACAAAGTTTAAGTGATACAGTGCGTATCTGATGTGTCAACTCGTGAGACTTCTAATTTATGATGTAGACGCTGATGTGTCAGCAGGAGAGATTCAACTCTTTTTTATATATATAGATTTACATCTAGTTAGGTGATCAAACCTGAAACTACAAAGACATAATTATTGTCCTTCATTATTCATCAATTTTGCCTTCAGTCATCACGCCACAATCACCTCCTTCTGTATAATCAATACCATATATATGCATTAATTGTTTTACTCATCGAAATCCGTTTTCTCTTCCACCATCGTCACAGTCCGTTTTCTCCTCACTCCCACCGTTCTTTTCGATCACTATTAGATACACCTTTTGTTCTGCCGCCTTAAGAGCTTCCATTGTAGGAGAAAATGTAAGTTTACCTACGAAAAAGAACATTCCACATAGTTTACATATTTCCATTCTATTTTTCCCATATTTAATAGTCATGCATATATTTGCACGTCTTCCAAGGCTCCAAGCGACCCAACCTGGTGCTGTGCAAGATTGTGCATCCGTTTGGGGGATACAAGTTTAGGGGTACCAGTGTGAAGATGGTGTGTAGTGTCGCAATGGAAGGGATAATAGCTTTATGACTGTACAAGCATTTGGATCAATTTTAATTGAAGTAGCCTACATATATTGTAACAAAATAGTATAGCCTTTTGATCGTATAGTATGGAACTCATGCATGTATATATGAAAAGCTGTTTGTGTGTTTCTGTTTGGATTGAAATGTTGTTTCTAACCAAATAAAACTAAATATGCGTTGATGTCGAATATGATAGACACATTGTATTTGTTAATCAGCGTTGTACATTGGATGAAAATAGAATATTACTATTGTGAATATAATGTAATATACTTTTGGGATAATTTGTGTGCATCTTGTTATATCTGCTTTAAACGGAATATACTTATGTATTTGTAGAATCATGATAGACGTTTTATCTTGTCGTTTTCTCCTCCTCTAGAAATTTGATTATTTGACAAATTCATATTTACCAACTAAAAATTATGCAGTATTATTAGATTTTGATATTTTATGATTTGTATTTGGGATTATGATTTATATTTGAGTTTAGAGTTTATATTGAGGTTTACGCTTCAATGATTGAAGTTTACGCTTCAATGATTGAAGTTTAGGGTTTAGTATTTATAGTGTGGATCATCTTTATGATTTAAGACAAATTAACTACGTACTTTACATAATTGTTTGATAATTTTATTAAACTATACTACTCTATATTATATTTTAGTTCATTTGTAAATAGAATAGACTCTTTTTTTTGTCGTTTGTGAAAATTTCACACCCAGGAATTCCTAAAGGTGGAGTCGAACCCCGGTGCCTTGGGTGCCACTTAGCCACTAGACTAAGGCTGACCCGGCATAGAATAGACTTTTTATTATGTACTATTTATGAATATTCTATTCCATTGTTTTCACGTAGAAAATAGTGGCGTCAGTATCACTCCATCTTCTGTCGTCTTCCTTTGCTTTGTCTAGGCATCAGAGTTATTGATTGATCGGATCATCTTCAACTTCAATTTCTTTTGGCCACCTGTTTTCGCCAGTTTCTTCAGTAAGTTTTGTTACAGAGATGATTACCATCGAATAGTAAATGGAATAATACTCTATATATGGGAAATCAAACTATTTTTATCAACATATATATCTTCTTTTTGACTAAATATTTTTATCCACATAGTTACTGCATACTCTTCAGTATCTTACTTTGCAGTAAATATGTTAGTAACGTTGACTCTTACATGGTGTGATAGTTAATAGTGTTGAATAAATATGTCCATTCCATCAAATATTAAACACGCCGTATCTTTCTGTCCGTGTAACTGACAGCTTGCAAGTTTGAGGATAAAACCAGACTTTAGTTGGACTAATTGTTAGCAAATAAATTCAGTTAAAATCACTAATTAATATTTTCTTCATTTCACCTACAAAATTGGTTGTATCGCAAATTTTCTCATTTAGTAAAGGAGTAAAAATTTGCAGTGGAGTGGAGCCTGTGGAATCAACTCGGAAGATCTTGTTAAGCTAGATGGGTTTCCCACCTAAAACCAACTGGTGATAAAAGGAGTGACTCATCCACCTTATATACTACTAGGAATCCTTTCTAACTACCGATGTGGGACAACAATGTGTCTAATACGCCCCCTCGAGATGATGGCTCTTTGAGCGTCAATCTCGGAATTCTCGGACAAGGATCGATATGCCAACTTTGGGCCAGATCGATGTGGATCGGGTTGAATTGTTTAGATCGGGCTCTGATACCATGTTAAGCTAGATGGGCTTCACACTTAAAACCAATTGGTGATAAGAGGAGTGGTTCATCCACCTTATATATTACTAGGTATCCCTTTCAACTACCGATGTGAGACAACTATGTGTCTAATATATCTTATTAGTCACTTGACTTGACTGACCTTTGATTTTTGTTGACACCACATATGGGTTCCAGAGCAAATTAAGCTTGCCTTCGTATTTGCTTAATCATTATCAACAAGCTTTCTTATTATGTGGCGAGATGAATAAAATAAGTGGCTATTTCTTATTGGTTGCCTTTGCATTTACTATTGCATATTTGAAATTATTGTGAACTAATGCAAATCAAACTCGAAGAAATTAAAAAAACAATTGAGGCAAACACGAATCAAACTCGAAGAAATCATTTTAAAGATTTTTTTTTCTTCTAAGAGTACATATGAAAACATAATTTTCTAATTTTGAAAGATGTACCAGGGGGATTTCAGGCCCTGCAGATACTATAATGAAAATATTTTTGTTGCGTATACAACAACCATATTCGTTTTGATCTAACGAATGTTAATTAGCATTTTAGTGGTGTACAAAAATTTAAAACATTTCCAGACTTTACAGTTAGTGTATACAAAATATGATTCATCTTCACACCAAATAAAAAATACCATTCATCTAATCACATTAATATTTTATATAAAAAGATCTATTAAATGTGTTTCTATTATAAAATGATATTACATAAGTAAACTCATTTGGCACTGTTTTTATTTCTGACAAATAATGTTCACATACATATATATATATAAGGTGTAAATAATAAGGTATTCTCAACAAGTCTAACAACTGGTTTTGCATCACAACACTACGTATACAAGTTAGAGGAAAATTCTGTCAGCTTCTCATGGTTTATCTGTAGCGCCTCACCCCTCTTTCACCGCAGTAACAGGGAGTTAACTTATTGTTATTTAACAAGGTCTAAAGTCATATCTCACATAATAAACTCGAACCTATCATAGCCCACCTCTAACAATATTAAGAGTCAAAACAAACTACGTGTATATATACTCCTCTAGATACCCATCACGATCCACAGGCTTTCTAAGACAATGCTGCATTGATACATATAGCCCAACCTATGTAGGAAAATGAGTATGTAAAATTCAACCATTCTCCATGACAGTAAACCCATTTCTAATGACAGAACTGGATGCTCCTTGGCTTTAACACGCACCATACTTTGAACTACTTTTCTATTATTTCATATCCTAAATAAGCCATAATAGAGCGCATCTCCATCCTAGGTTTGTAGTGGATCGGTTTTCATCTTGCACAGGTAATGCATTTTTTTTTTGAGAAAGTGCTCTTTTTTTCTTCACCGCATGTCGAGAGGCTCCTAGCATTCTTAGCTAAGGTAATGCATCTTCTTCTACACTAGATGTTTCATCTGAATAATTTAATAATATTTTTCACTAGAACTTAATCTTTAAATTTAAAAAATAATATTTTGTTTCGAACTCTATCAGGATAAGATTGCTCTTAGATTTTTGCCTAAGTTTGATCTATGCAGAACATGCAATACCGATATGTTTGACGTCTCACAAACAAATATTTGGCAAGAAAAGATAAAAAATAACACATGAATGATTTGGTAGTGATACGATTACTGAATCCAAAGAGAGATAAGGGTAGTGAACTCTCTCATATGTTATTTCGCTGTGATTATGTTTCAAACTTTCCTGTCGATTGATTTGAATATGATCCAAGCCAGGGAAGAATCATCAAGATGCAGAACAAAGTTGTGTATATTGTTTCCAAATGTGGTAAATTGTCGCCTGAGTGACAATTTTACTGATAGTAGTTGTGATAAGGTAGAGAAATGTCGAGTCCAAGATAGAACTATCTCAGATGAGGTGTATCCTATGATAAGGATCCAGTCTTGCAATCCCCATTCCCCGTAATGATAAGTCGAGATCGTAGAGAAGATACAAGTGGTCTCTAGTTTCATCATCCCTGTCACACAAACAACAGTTTTTGGATGTAAAATCTTAAGACACAAGCCTTACTCTTGTTGGTAGTCGATTAAGATTAGCCGTCTACATGACAAAAGCATGCTTTGGCATTCCCCATTTGAACTAAACTGATTTGGTTATCTGCTCCTGGTATGACTGCTTTCCATGTTTTGGGAGAAGAGAGACCCTTAAATTTTGTGTTCTCGATGATCCAAAGAAATGTGTCCGGTCTCAAGTTTGGACTAGGCAGAGAAACATTATCAAGTGGATTTTAAAGAGCCAGACTGTTATCAATTTATCATATCATGGAGAATGGAAAACCATCCTCTAGAGTTTCAAGAATCAGCTACAGAAGCTGTGACCAGCATGCTGAGCGAAGGGTGTCAATGAATCTAACCAAAAAACATGAGGTTTGTCCATCATGAACCTTACAAGACATGATGAGCTCAGCTAAAAAAAATATTGAGCGGATTGAATTCAAGGATGAAGAGTTGTTTTGGGTTCCACCGTCGTCCAAACACTTATGCCAAGCAACTTTTGATGCTTCTTCCAAGCCGCCCAAAGAGAGTTTTCGCCTGAGAACAAGAGACATATGAGTCGTAGGCACAGCACATTGTTCCAAATAGATAATTTTCTATTTGGTAAGACATACCAAGTTCCAAGCAACCCTTGAGGGTACCTTTAATGTTAGTGTGACACAAGAATGTGATTAGAAAATGTTAAAACGTAAGATAAATCTCCCAACTTATAAAATTAATTAATTATATCTAATCCAACTCATAAAAATAATATAAAAGGAGTTATTATCAACTTTTGTCAGAGAGCCCATAATTCTGTTTATCCAAAAACCTTAAAGATTCTTAACCCAGCACTGGTTTCATGTTACATTATGATTAGGAAAGAGTAGAAGCGTTTCTAGTGGTAGTTGACAATCTATGGCTTTGAATCTCCTGAGTGTTATTGATATGTTCTGTTTCTAAAACAAATGGAAGGAAAGTGGAATTTTGTGGACTAATTAATTACATATACACTGTTCCTCCTGCATCTATTGTGTGTGTCTGGTAGCTATTAATTAATCGTTCACATCCCGTCAGTTAATATGCTATATATGATCTCTGGTGACAGGTTCCGTATGTATGGCTAGCCAAATCTGAAAGCTTTTTATGTCTAAATATGGTTTCTCATGTTAGTTTGCCTCGTGTAATGGTTTCTTCAGACACAGATTTGGATCTCTATTATAACAATCATTCATTATAGCAAATTTGTTCTGGAACAGTATACCACCTATAATGAAAAAAACAAAACTCAAAGTGATACAAATATAGAAGACATCACCAGTCTACAAAAATATCATATGAAAATATATACCAACAGTTACAAACAGAAGTCAAAGTGATACAAATAGCAATTATAAGTCTTTACCAAACGACAAAATTATATCATATACTAGAAGAATACAAAACTGTTCCAAACAGCTGAAAGAAGATTAAGTTTCTCTTCTTCGCCTTCCTCACAGCAGAACAAAGGGATGGTTCTTGAGTTCATGCGTAGACCACCTCTTGTTAATGTCTCTCTCCAAGCATCTGCTCAAGAAATCTAGTGCTTCTGTAGACAACCAAGCCGGTACATGAGGCATGCGATCGCTGTGGCCAATGAGATTGACCCAATCATCAAAAGCAAGATCACCGTATTCTCCCCAAACTGATACTCCCGATAACATCTCCAAGACAGTGCATCCAAAGGCCCACACATCCGCTCCAAAGTCCACAAAGCCATGCCCCATAAGCTCCGGGGCCGCATACCTCGTGGTGCCTCTCTTGTGGCCGTATCCGTTACCGTACTCGAGTGACCCTTTCTCCATAGATAATCCGAAATCACCGATCTTGGTCAAGTATCCCGTAGACCTAAAGCGCTGATCGGTAGGGGAGAGTAATAGATTATCCGGTTTTATATCGCAGTGAACAATGTTGTTGTCGTGTAGGTAAGTAAGACCAGACAGAACATCCCTAGCAAAAACTTTAGCATCGGACTCAAATAACTCGCCATTATTATCCTCGATCAAGTCGGCGATGGTTTTGCCAGAGCAGTATTCGAGAATCAAATTGTACTGAGTAGAACAGTCCTCGCGTGCGATCTCTTCGCCGTAGCAACGGACGATGAAAGGAGACTGTAAACGGATGAGAATCCTGGCTTCGTGCATAAGGCTCGAAGCGTGAGAAATCTCAGCGGTTTTGATGGCTCGTTCACATGTATGGAGTGTCTTGCTCCTACCAAGATAAACCGAACCGTAGGCTCCTCTTCCGAGTAGCAGAGATTTCACCCACGAGGAGGATGAATGTATTCCACATCCGTTGTTGTCGTCTTCTAGGGTTACGTTGTGGGAGGAAAGAGCGGTCTCGAAAGAAGCTTTGGATATCTCTTTGAGAGAGATACTCTTCTTCTTCTTCTTCATCATCAAGTTGGACTTTCGAACCCTAATAATAGCCATCGTGTGTGGAGAATTAGCAAAGTTGGTGAATGGTGATTGTGGAGAATGGGAATGGGATGAAAACTAATAAAACGAAAGCTGGGAGTGAGTTGGGTGGGACTCAAGTCACCGTTTGTTATGCTTTTATCTATTTTCCTTTTTTCGATTAGGGTTAACAAAAAATCCGAACCGCGTACAATACGTGTTAGACGACGACGTATCGTGTATTTATTATTATTATTTTGTATGTGTTTGGGCCTTTGGGCCAGATATTACTAATGGGCCTTCCTGTCTGGTCCAAGAGATAGCAGTCACCGACTCGTATTTCTGAGTCAAAAAAAAAGTAGATCGAGAGTTAAGCGATGGGGGGCTGGGGATCGAATCTGGGGAGAAAATATAGTTTCTATTGTTTTGGGATGGTTTCAGGGATTAAGTGTCTGTATGTATGGGCTGAGTAGGCACAATCACATCATTATCAAATGTGAATTGGGGATTTTACCTCCTCCACCCATACCATACAGACCCTTAACCCTGAATCCAAAGCTCTGAGAGAGACAGAGAGAGAGAGCACTTTGTTTGTTTGTTTGCAAGTTGACCAACACACATATGCACTCTGATTTGGTATGTTTCTCTCTCTCTCTGCCTTTTGATTATTTTTTAAAAGCCAATTTTTGTGAAAAATTAGTTTGGTCGGGTTTGATGTGAGTTGGTGAGTATTTTGGATGTTTTGGTTTAGGACTTAGGAAGTTACATTGTTTGTGCCTCCTTGGTCTTCCTGTTACATGATCATTAATAATTTCTTATGATTAAGTGTAAATTGCCTCTAGCATTTGGAGTAGTTGTTTCTTATTACCTCTCTCCATGAAACTTGTTCAGGATTGGATTCATATTATTCTAATTCACTGTACAAGTTGATTAGGCATATAGTGTGACATAACATTGTCTTCTTTCTGGATCATGACCCTTTTGCTATATTGATTGTTGCTTAACCATATATCTATTAGGAAAAGGAAAAACGTTTTTTTTTTTTGGAACTTACTCTGTTATGGCAGGTCCTGATCGAGCATTCGGAGACTTGATAGCAAAGTCTGGTATAACAGATGAAATGCTAGACAGTCTGATAGCCTTGAAGGATTTCCAAGGGGTCCAGGGCTTGCCTCCTCTGGCTGAGATTGAGAACCTGCGACGTGAGAAGAGTTCTAAGAAGTCTTCAAGAGCTGAGATAGAACTCCAGATGCAAGAGGAGATTGCCAAATCGAGGGTCAGACAAGTGGATGAAACTGGGAGAGCGTATGGAACCGGGAGAAGAAAATGCAGCATTGCCCGTGTTTGGATAGTCCCTGGCAAAGGAAAGTTCCTTGTTAACGACAAAGAGTTCGATGTCTATTTCCCTATGCTTGATCACCGTGCCGCTCTTCTCCGCCCGCTTGCTGAAACCAAAACATTAGGTAGTTGGGACATTAACTGCACTGTTAATGGCGGTGGAACTACAGGTAAAACACCTTTCAACGATCACCTCCTAGGGTTATAGTCACTCGTTGCTCAAGTTTGTCTAGCTAGTATAAGTAACCGTGTACTCAAAAATGTTTGGTAAAATAAAGGTCAAGTTGGAGCTATTCAATTGGGTATCAGCAGGGCATTGCAAAACTGGGAACCAGATATGCGGACAGCACTTCGAGCTGGTAAGCAAGCTTTATATTCTTCTTTAGCAGAGAGACAGGCATGATGTGTTTCCATTTGGTTAGATGGATTGTTCTTGATGATTACGATCTTATTTTTAATCTTGGATATGTTTTTTCAGCTGGTTTTTTGACAAGAGACTCGAGAGTTGTGGAAAGGAAGAAACCTGGAAAAGCCAAGGCAAGAAAGAGTTTCCAATGGGTCAAACGTTAAAGCCGTACAGATATATCTTCTCTTTGTCTCTGTCTTCATTCACTGGTTGATCTACTTATACCGGGTTTGGAAGAATCACCGGAAAATTACTTTTTTTTTTCTTTTGGTCCAGTTGCTTGGTCTTTCTTGTGTACCAACACTTGCCTCTGTTACGACTCTTGAGTCCTGGAGACATGAGTTACGTTGGTTAGCGATTCAGGACGCATAGTTTGTATGTTTTTGTTTTCGTTTCTTCAAAAGGTGCATTGATAAAGAAGAAACCTTGTATACTCTGAGTTTCTTGTCAGACTAGTGAAATGAGAGAAATAATAACACTAGCCACTGAGAAATAAAACAAAACTACCTTTATAAAAATTAAATAAAAAAAAACTAGCTGTAGTGATATGATTAAGCAATAACTATGTAAATTAGGTACAGAATTACATGGCCTTTCTATGTTAATGTTGCGCAAGTTTGTGTGAGTTTTTGTAGCACCAGAGTGTACAAGGAGAGATCAACCTCTTGTAAAACAATAGAGCAATTGGCTACTTGTAAAGCTTTTTTTCTAAAAAATATAATAACTGCAAACCACATTTTGAATAAGAGTAGGAACCAGTTTCATTTAATGTTGTTCCACAAAGCCTTTTGTTATTAATACACTAATAAAGCCATTAAAGGATCGAAACTTATTGTCCAAGGAAGTTCCAGTACTCAGTCATCCTTGAGGACATGTTCCCAATCCGAGGTCGGGCTCTCGTAGCCTTTTCCATCTGCAGATGGCTCAGTGTTGGCGCACGTCTCTATCTGTGAGTTTCCACCTGTTGTCATCATCGAGTCTGACAAGAGATAATCACACCTTTGGTCACTGTCTGAATCTGATTCGAACTCTGAATCCCAATCTGAATCAAAGTCGACGACGCTGTTGAGAGGTTTCTGAACTTGCTCAGCTTCCCGGCGTTTTAGCATCTGAAATCTACCCATAACATCACTCATATGGCTGCTTCTGCCAATAGTAGCCATCTCCGAAGCATCTGGATTGTCCTCCTCCTGCTCATCCATTGTCTCTGAGTAGGTTTCCTGAGACTTGAGTTTGCGCATTGTTTCCTGATGCTTCAGAATCTGAAACCTTTCTATAACATCATCATGGTTTTCCTCTGTGGTGGATGCAGGGGACTCTTGCTTCATCTGTGAGAGCACTGCATCAACGGGAGCAGTGTTGAATCTAGAGCTTTGTGGTGCGTCATGACTCATTGCAACTACATTGTTCCCAAAAGTGCTCCCGTCTTTGATGAGTGGTTCAGCCGTCTCCTGCTCTACCTTGTTTATGATGGAAACTGATTTCGGGGGGTTAAGAGAAGGTTCCTGCTTAAAGGTTGATGCATCTGCAGAGGTCTCTGAGAAAAGCAAAAGATGAACTGTTATAACAAATACTTTTGAAGGGTATTCACAAATACCCGAGAGTAACAGTATCCTAATCTCATCTACCAGCATTTTTAGTGTTTAAACTGCCTGAGTATATTATCCTTTATACGAAATTTAGCATAGCAGTGGCATGGCATGGCATGGCATCAATAACAACATGAATGGGATTGTGGAGAATATGCTCTTGCAATGCAGCTCTAGTGGTTAATAATACTATCAAACAAAGGAGACGGTCAGTTTGAAAGTTACCGACCTCTATTCTGCAATTTGAGATTACCAGCCCAGTTCTTGATCCGATGGTATCGAGCCAGGTAAGCTGTGGAGCATAAGGCAGCTTCAGTTTCGAGCCAGAGATTCTTGTACAAAAGAGTTTGTGGGTGGTTTTCCTCACCATCAGGAAAGTTGGAAGCAAGTGTGTTCTTAATACTCTGCAAAGTTAAGATTAAGTCAGGTGTTTACAAATATGCAAAAAAAAAAAAAAAAAAAAAAAATCTTTGTAAATAAATACCTGCGTCATCTCATTCTTATCCTTATCCACCGATTCTTTGACTTTGAAGCCAAAGCTGTCCTGTGGCTTGACATCAAACCCTTGAGAGTCTTCAGCAACTACATTAGGGGCCTGAAAAGGTATCATTAAGCAACTAACAGCAAACAAGAACAAGTAAAGTGTATTTTATATGAAAACAAAATAGGTCCGGAACATAAGAAATAAATTATCAGCTCAGACAACATGAAAACAGATATTTTTTTTGAACTTCAACCTATAATCACAAATGCCAAGGTCGAGCTGCATCACATACCTCATTAAGGTCGACCACGTTTGGACAGGATTCATGTATAGCTTGAGTTGGAACTGATGCTATAGTCTTGTCACCAGTGATTTTCTTTAAGCACCTGGTGAGATTCTCTACTATTTTCTCAAGTTGTTCGGGCTTCAGCAAGCTTCTTCTATTGCTGAAGCATTCATAAACAAGCACTTCTGAGAGATTATGCATGGCATTAACCACGGAAGAAACTCTTGTAGAAGAATCCGGGCATGTGAAATCTCCTTGATCACATACTAGTGATTGACCAGTTGACTTGTTAGCACAACCTTCGGAGTGGGCTCCATAGCTGACAGCTGA
This sequence comes from Raphanus sativus, assembly GCF_000801105.2. NCBI lineage: Eukaryota > Viridiplantae > Streptophyta > Magnoliopsida > Brassicales > Brassicaceae > Raphanus > Raphanus sativus. Next base: position 40,026,471 of record NC_079516.1, on the reverse strand, counting down.
CTGAGCAGCATTCCTGTTATCCGCTTTCATTGCACCACTTCCCATAGTAGGCGCTGAAGGTCCCTCAGAAGATACCACACAGTGGTTCCGAGATTCATGCTGCTCATCAAAATTTAAATCGCCAATCGCATTCTTCAAGGAGCTACCATTCTCACTGTCAGCAACCAACGCGGTTGCCTTGTGATAAAGGGAGGACTTGGCATCAAACTGTAGCGGGTGGGAAGACCGGGGAGTCCGTGAACCAGTCCCATCGCGAAGAGCTGGATTCTCTGACAAAGCCTTGACAGTGACATGACCAGTAGCATCACCATATCCAAGCACCGGTTCAACAGAAGCACCAAATTGAATATACTCAGGGAAGTGACTAGAAACATTGTCACGGAACGATCTTCCATCTCCTAAGCGAATCCCAGTCGGCCGATTTCCACCAAAGAAACCTTGTGTGATATGCATAGATGGAACACGTAGGTAAGGAGGAGCAGAGACAGCAGCATCCACGCTTTCATGTGTACCAGAGTTGAGATCAAAAGCATAGGTGCTGCTGCTAGTAGTAGCACAAACACCAGAAGGAGGGACAGGCAGATAGAAAGGCTCCTGAGAGTTTCTGATAAGCATGTCAGCTAAAGAAGAGACTGTAGCTGAGCTGTAAGGAGGCACGCGTTGCCTCTCCATAGGAGGACAATAGACAACGCCAGAGGATGATGATGTTTCCATTGAAGGGTAATATCCACCACCCGGAGAGGACGAGCAAGAATCTTCACCCCCGTGACCTAGATGATTTCCTCCTGCAACTAACACAAACACAAATACATGATCATATAATCATATCTACTAGACTATTATATCTACTAGACTCATCTCTCTACAGTTTGAAACCGTCACAGTACTACTATTAAACCTCAAATTTGGTTGATTAATTATTTATATATATACCGGGTTGAGACGATGAAGGAGGTGGCGTCGGAGAGCGAGAATTATCACCATACGAAGGCGATGGGTGTAGATAAGAGACGTGAGGAATATTCATCGGATGATCGTAGGATGATGGGGTTGCGAGAAACGGCGGAGTGGAAACTGAAGGATGCTGCTGATACGGAGGCCAAAGCCAGTACGGGTGCACTACTCCTGCGTAACCGCCGTACTCAACAAATTCATCTGCCATCCCCGTCGTAAAAGGTGGAAGCGACTGGTGAATAAGAAGAAGAAGGAAAAGTGCTTTTAAGATTAATCGTAATTACTAATGGGCGAGGAGGTCTTATAGGGTTTTAACCTCACTTCGTAATTATCCACACGATTTAATGACGACCATTAGTTCTAAGATAATCACGATTTTTATCAAAAAAATACATGTAACAGCGGGCCGATAAACATTGGAAATCAAGATAATTACCATTTGGTCCATTTCCTATTTAATTATTTATCTTAGTAAAAACCTTAACATTTCTTCTGTTTTTTTGTGCAAACTTAAAAAAAGAAAGACATTTTATCTACTCCCATTTTCATAGTAATAAATAGTTTCGAATGAATATGAAACGAGCGAGCATGTATGAGTTACATGCCATTGATAAAGACAAGGAACTGGCTGTCAAAAACTTTCAAATTTTGTCTGTTACACTCGAGGAGACTTTCTTGTGTCTAAATTAGTCATCCATTCGTAATTGCATGTTTAGTCTTAGATAAAAGTTCTAGAGAACCAATGTAGGTTTTCTTTGTGGTTAGTCTTGATCTTAATAATACTCGATGGGTAACAATGTTTCTTTCCTTTGTATATAATTTACTTGTTTTCTAGATTCATGATGTTCTTGGCATTATCCTGATCCTCACTTATGTGCACACACGGTCCAGTGCGCATTTTAGAGCTTTTGTGTTTGTCAAGAAACTAATGTTAAGCAGTTGATATATTGGCAAGTGAACATCCTGAGAAGCTAATAAGAAGTTCTGCCACGATTGTACCTATCCTAATATATGCCTTTGTAACTGTAGGCACTTGTTGTGGTATATGATCATTCGAAAGAAGACACGACAGACTTTTCAAGTAAGTCCACTACCAACTTTGGTCTCTTCAACACATGGTTGTTAACTATAAAGCAGTTCAAAACTGTTACTAAGAATGGTACTTATCAGTTATCACCCTTTATAGACCAATCTTTAAAACTCAGGAAACAATACGAATTGCTAGCTATAGTAATCCTTGCTATTTCATTGTTAAGTGCAAGAAAAACGCGTTAAAAAAGCTTTAATTATGTAACAAGAACTCTCTAATAAAGTCAGAGAAGTAGCTAGAGTCTTAACATCTCATCATAACGTTATACAATGTATACAAACAAATAATACAGACGTACACTCGCCCTTGATAAGGTGAAAACTGAAACCAAAACCAAATAAAAAAAAAAAGAACCTGGTTCGAGCACTATATATAACAAAGGTTTCACAGTTTTCAGATCAACACGGAAGCTCGGAAGTCTGCGGTCAGACTGCACACTGACATCAAGAACAGGACTGCAACTACGGCTGCCCTAAAAAGTCCTCCGTACGAACATCTCATGGACACGATCTTTCTAAACAAGAATCCGGTTTTGTTCTTTGATTGCTTCCCCTTCTTCATGCTATCTCCATCCGTATCCTCAACCTGTGCGTAGTAGTAACATTCATTTGTTAAGCCACGGAATAAAAACAAAACAAGAAACCGAGTAAATTCATTTGAAGGTGGTTGTTATGCTCACCTCTCTCTTGATAGTCTGAATCTCTAGACTTCTCGACTTAATACCGTCGAGGTTGCTTTGCAGACGCAACCTTTTCGAGGCACTTCCATGGACTATATAGTCAGTGGCACAACCTGAGGGTTGTTCCCTTCGAGCCTGTAACTTGATGATACCTGTTCTCGAAACCTCATTGCTCATGTCACCTACCGAGTGCTGTGCCTGTGCATATGCTATCTGATGTGGCGCTGACCCGTCCTGCTCTGGAACTGCTTCATCTGGGAGATCAAGAATCGAGTCCACAAACTCTGATACGTACGTATCCACTTCGTTAGTACCGAACTGAGTCTGAACCTGGGAGCTGCTGCTGCTGCTGTTGTTGTAGTTCCCTGAAAAGTCACTCAAGCCAGACTGAAATGCGCTGAGAGAGAATCCAAGCTCGGATTGGAGTTGAGAGTGTGATGGGGAGAACATTGTGTAGTTCAGAGACTCCAGCTCCGGAAAAGACAGATAATCAATATCTCCAAGCTGTGATTCAAACTTTAAAAAAAAGAACTCCTTTAATTAGCAAAAAACTACACTTTCTGAGTCAAAAAAAAAAGTAGATCGAGAGTTAAGCGATGGGGGGCTGGGGATCGAATCTGGGGAGAAAATATAGTTTCTAGTGTTTTGGGATGGTTTCAGGGATTAAGTGTCTGTATGTATGGGCTGAGTAGGCACAATCACATCATTATCAAATGTGAATTGGGGATTTTACCTCCTCCACCCATACCATACAGACCCTTAACCCTGAATCCAAAGCTCTGAGAGAGACAGAGAGAGAGCACTTTGTTTGTTTGTTTGCAAGTTGACCAACACACATATGCACTCTGATTTGGTATGTTTCTCTCTCTCTGCCTTTTGATTATTTTTTAAAAGCCAATTTTTGTGAAAATTAGTTTGGTCGGGTTTGATGTGAGTTGGTGAGTATTTTGGATGTTTTGGTTTAGGACTTAGGAAGTTACACTGTTTGTGCCTCCTTGGTCTTCCTGTTACATAATCATTAATAATTTCTTATGATTAAGTGTAAATTGCCTCTAGCATTTGGAGTAGTTGTTTCTTATTACCTCTCTCCATGAAACTTGTTCAGGATTGGATTCATATTATTCTAATTCACTGTACAAGTTGATTAGGCATATAGTGTGACATAACATTGTCTTCTTTCTGGATCATGACCCTTTTGCTATATTGATTGTTGCTTAACCATATATCTATTAGGAAAAGGAAAAACGTTTTTTTTTTTTGGAACTTACTCTGTTATGGCAGGTCCTGATCGAGCATTCGGAGACTTGATAGCAAAGTCTGGTATAACAGATGAAATGCTAGACAGTCTGATAGCCTTGAAGGATTTCCAAGGGGTCCAGGGCTTGCCTCCTCTGGCTGAGATTGAGAACCTGCGACGTGAGAAGAGTTCTAAGAAGTCTTCAAGAGCTGAGATAGAACTCCAGATGCAAGAGGAGATTGCCAAATCGAGGGTCAGACAAGTGGATGAAACTGGGAGAGCGTATGGAACGGGGAGAAGAAAATGCAGCATTGCCCGTGTTTGGATTGTCCCTGGCAAAGGAAAGTTCCTTGTTAACGACAAAGAGTTCGATGTCTATTTCCCTATGCTTGATCACCGTGCCGCTCTTCTCCGCCCGCTTGCTGAAACCAAAACCTTAGGTAGTTGGGATATTAACTGCACTGTTAATGGCGGTGGAACTACAGGTAAACCCCCTTTCAACGATCACCTCCTAGGGATATAGTCACTCGTTGCTCAAGTTTGTCTAGCTAGTATAAGTAACCGTGTACTCAAAAATGTTTGGTAAATAAAGGTCAAGTTGGAGCTATTCAATTGGGTATCAGCAGGGCATTGCAAAACTGGGAACCAGATATGCGGACAGCACTTCGAGCTGGTAAGCAAGCTTTATATTCTTCTTTAGCAGAGAGACAGGCATGATGTGTTTCCATTTGGTTAGATGGATTGTTCTTGATGATTACGATCTTATTTTTAATCTTGGATATGTTTTTTCAGCTGGTTTTTTGACAAGAGACTCGAGAGTTGTGGAAAGGAAGAAACCTGGAAAAGCCAAGGCAAGAAAGAGTTTCCAATGGGTCAAACGTTAAAGCCGTACAGATATATCTTCTCTTTGTCTCTGTCTTCATTCACTGGTTGATCTACTTATACCGGGTTTGGAAGAATCACCGGAAAATTACTTTTTTTTTTCTTTTGGTCCAGTTGCTTGGTCTTTCTTGTGTACCAACACTTGCCTCTGTTACGACTCTTGAGTCCTGGAGACATGAGTTACGTTGGTTAGCGATTCAGGACGCATAGTTTGTATGTTTTTGTTTTCGTTTCTTCAAAAGGTGCATTGATAAAGAAGAAACCTTGTATACTCTGAGTTTCTTGTCAGACTAGTGAAATGAGAGAAATAATAACACTAGCCACTGAGAAATAAAACAAAACTACCTTTATAAAAATTAAATAAAAAAAAACTAGCTGTAGTGATATGATTAAGCAATAACTATGTAAATTAGGTACAGAATTACATGGCCTTTCTATGTTAATGTTGCGCAAGTTTGTGTGAGTTTTTGTAGCACCAGAGTGTACAAGGAGAGATCAACCTCTTGTAAAACAATAGAGCAATTGGCTACTTGTAAAGCTTTTTTTCTAAAAAATATAATAACTGCAAACCACATTTTGAATAAGAGTAGGAACCAGTTTCATTTAATGTTGTTCCACAAAGCCTTTTGTTATTAATACACTAATAAAGCCATTAAAGGATCGAAACTTATTGTCCAAGGAAGTTCCAGTACTCAGTCATCCTTGAGGACATGTTCCCAATCCGAGGTCGGGCTCTCGTAGCCTTTTCCATCTGCAGATGGCTCAGTGTTGGCGCACGTCTCTATCTGTGAGTTTCCACCTGTTGTCATCATCGAGTCTGACAAGAGATAATCACACCTTTGGTCACTGTCTGAATCTGATTCGAACTCTGAATCCCAATCTGAATCAAAGTCGACGACGCTGTTGAGAGGTTTCTGAACTTGCTCAGCTTCCCGGCGTTTTAGCATCTGAAATCTACCCATAACATCACTCATATGGCTGCTTCTGCCAATAGTAGCCATCTCCGAAGCATCTGGATTGTCCTCCTCCTGCTCATCCATTGTCTCTGAGTAGGTTTCCTGAGACTTGAGTTTGCGCATTGTTTCCTGATGCTTCAGAATCTGAAACCTTTCTATAACATCATCATGGTTTTCCTCTGTGGTGGATGCAGGGGACTCTTGCTTCATCTGTGAGAGCACTGCATCAACGGGAGCAGTGTTGAATCTAGAGCTTTGTGGTGCGTCATGACTCATTGCAACTACATTGTTCCCAAAAGTGCTCCCGTCTTTGATGAGTGGTTCAGCCGTCTCCTGCTCTACCTTGTTTATGATGGAAACTGATTTCGGGGGGTTAAGAGAAGGTTCCTGCTTAAAGGTTGATGCATCTGCAGAGGTCTCTGAGAAAAGCAAAAGATGAACTGTTATAACAAATACTTTTGAAGGGTATTCACAAATACCCGAGAGTAACAGTATCCTAATCTCATCTACCAGCATTTTTAGTGTTTAAACTGCCTGAGTATATTATCCTTTATACGAAATTTAGCATAGCAGTGGCATGGCATGGCATGGCATCAATAACAACATGAATGGGATTGTGGAGAATATGCTCTTGCAATGCAGCTCTAGTGGTTAATAATACTATCAAACAAAGGAGACGGTCAGTTTGAAAGTTACCGACCTCTATTCTGCAATTTGAGATTACCAGCCCAGTTCTTGATCCGATGGTATCGAGCCAGGTAAGCTGTGGAGCATAAGGCAGCTTCAGTTTCGAGCCAGAGATTCTTGTACAAAAGAGTTTGTGGGTGGTTTTCCTCACCATCAGGAAAGTTGGAAGCAAGTGTGTTCTTAATACTCTGCAAAGTTAAGATTAAGTCAGGTGTTTACAAATATGCAAAAAAAAAAAAAAAAAAAAAAAATCTTTGTAAATAAATACCTGCGTCATCTCATTCTTATCCTTATCCACCGATTCTTTGACTTTGAAGCCAAAGCTGTCCTGTGGCTTGACATCAAACCCTTGAGAGTCTTCAGCAACTACATTAGGGGCCTGAAAAGGTATCATTAAGCAACTAACAGCAAACAAGAACAAGTAAAGTGTATTTTATATGAAAACAAAATAGGTCCGGAACATAAGAAATAAATTATCAGCTCAGACAACATGAAAACAGATATTTTTTTTGAACTTCAACCTATAATCACAAATGCCAAGGTCGAGCTGCATCACATACCTCATTAAGGTCGACCACGTTTGGACAGGATTCATGTATAGCTTGAGTTGGAACTGATGCTATAGTCTTGTCACCAGTGATTTTCTTTAAGCACTTGGTGAGATTCTCTACTATTTTCTCAAGTTGTTCGGGCTTCAGCAAGCTTCTTCTATTGCTGAAGCATTCATAAACAAGCACTTCTGAGAGATTATGCATGGCATTAACCACGGAAGAAACTCTTGTAGAAGAATCCGGGCATGTGAAATCTCCTTGATCACATACTAGTGATTGACCAGTTGACTTGTTAGCACAACCTTCGGAGTGGGCTCCATAGCTGACAGCTGACTGAGCAGCATTCCTGTTATCCGCTTTCATTGCACCACTTCCCATAGTAGGCGCTGAAGGTCCCTCAGAAGATACCACACAGTGGTTCCGAGATTCATGCTGCTCATCAAAATTTAAATCGCCAATCGCATTCTTCAAGGAGCTACCATTCTCACTGTCAGCAACCAACGTGGTTGCCTTGTGATAAAGGGAGGACTTGGCATCAAACTGTAGCGGGTGGGAAGACCGGGGAGTCCGTGAACCAGTCCCATCGCAAAGATCTGGATTCTCTGACAAAGGCTTGACATGACCAGTAGCATCACCAAATTGAATATACTCAGGGAAGTGACTAGAAACATTGTGACGGAACGATCTTCCGTCTCCTAAGCGAATCCCAGTCGGCCGATTTTCACCAAAGAAACCTTGTGTGATAGGCATAGATGGAACACGTAGGTAAGGAGGAGCAGAGACAGCAGCATCCACGCTTTCATGTGGACCAGAGTTGAGATCAAAAGCATAGGTGCTGCTGCTAGTAGTAGCACAAACACCAGAAGGAGGAACAGGGACATAGAAAGGCTCCTGAGAGTTTCTGATTAGCATGTCAGCTAAAGAAGACACCGTAGCCGAGCTGTAAGGAGGCACGCGTTGCCTCTCCATAGGAGGACAGTAGACGACACCAGAGGTTGGTGTTTCCATTGAAGGGTAATATCCACCAGCCTGAGAGGATGAGCAAGCATCTTCACCCCCGTGACCTAGATGATTTCCTGCAACTAATCACAAACACAAATACATGATCTATTATCATATCTACTAGACTCATCTCTCTACAGTTTGAAACTGTCACAGTACTAGTATTAAACCTCAAAATTTGGTTGATTAATTATATATACCGGGTTGAGACGATGAAGGCGGCGGGGTCGGAGAGCGAGAATTATCACCATACGAAGGCGATCGGTGTAGATAAGAGACGTGAGGAATATTCATCGGATGATCGTAGGATGATGGGGTTGCGAGAAACGGCGGAGTGGAAACTGAAGGATGCTGCTGATACGGAGGCCAAAGCCAGTACGGGTGCACTACTCCTGCGTAACCGCCGTACTCAACAAATTCATCCGCCATCCCCGTCGTAAAAGGTGGAAGCGACTGGTGAATAAGAAGAAGGAAAAGTGATTCTGCAGCCAAGTGCTGAGGAGGATTAGCTTTTAAGATTAATCGTAATTACTAATGGGCCAGGAGGTCTTATAGGGTTTTAACGTCAATTCGTAATTATCTACACGATTTAGTGACGACTATTAGTTTTAAGATAATCACGTTTTTTATTAAATATGTACATGTAATACCGGGCCGATATACATTGGAAATTTAGATAATTATCATTTCCTATTTTAATTATTTATCTTAATAAAAAAACTTAACATTTCTTCTGTTTTTTTTTGTGCAAACAAAAAAAAAAAATTTTATCTACTCCCATTTTGATAATAAATAGTTTCGAATGAATATGAAACGAGCGAGCATATATGAGTTACATGCCATTGATAAAGACAAGGAACTGGCTGTCAGAAACTTTCAAATTTTGTCTGTTTGTACTCAAGGAGACTTCCTTCTGTCTAAACTAGCCATCCTTCCTTGGGTCATCCATTCGTAATTGCATGCTTAGTCTTCTTGGATATAAGTTCTAGAGAAACCAATGTAGGTTTTCTTTGTGGTTAGTCTTTGATCTAATACTCGATTAATGACAATGTTTGTTTCATTTGTATATAATACTTGTTTCCTAGATTCATGATGTTCTTGGCATTTATCCTCATCCTCACTTATGTGCACACACGGTCCAGTGGACATTTTAGAGCTTTTATGTTGTCATTTGTAGTTTTGTTTGTGTTTGTTAAGAAACTAATGTTAAGCAGTTGATCTTGGCAAGTGAACATCCTGAGAAGCTAATAAGAAGTTCTGCCATGTATGCTTTTGTAACTGCACTTGTTGTGGTATGATCATTCGAAAGAAGACATGACAAGACTTTTCAAATAAGTCCACTACCAACTTTGTTCTCTTCAACACATGGTTGTTAACTATAAAGTTCAAAACTGTTATTAAGAATGGTACTTATCACCCTTTATAGAGCAATCTTTAAAACCTCAGGAAACAATACGACAATAGTAATCTTTGCTATTTCATTGTCAAGTGCCAAAAATAAAAACACGTTAAGAAAGCTTTAATTATGTAACAAGAACTCTCTAATAAAGTCAGAGAAGTAGCTAGAGTCTTAACATCTCATCATAACGTTATACAATGTATACAAACAAATAATACAGACGTACACTCGCCCTTGATAAGGTGAAAACTGAAACCAAAACCAAATAAAAAAAAAAAGAACCTGGTTCGAGCACTATATATAACAAAGGTTTCACAGTTTTCAGATCAACACGGAAGCTCGGAAGTCTGCGGTCAGACTGCACACTGACATCAAGAACAGGACTGCAACTACGGCTGCCCTAAAAAGTCCTCCGTACGAACATCTCATGGACACGATCTTTCTAAACAAGAATCCGGTTTTGTTCTTTGATTGCTTCCCCTTCTTCATGCTATCTCCATCCGTATCCTCAACCTGTGCGTAGTAGTAACATTCATTTGTTAAGCCACGGAATAAAAACAAAACAAGAAACCGAGTAAATTCATTTGAAGGTGGTTGTTATGCTCACCTCTCTCTTGATAGTCTGAATCTCTAGACTTCTCGACTTAATACCGTCGAGGTTGCTTTGCAGACGCAACCTTTTCGAGGCACTTCCATGGACTATATAGTCAGTGGCACAACCTGAGGGTTGTTCCCTTCGAGCCTGTAACTTGATGATACCTGTTCTCGAAACCTCATTGCTCATGTCACCTACCGAGTGCTGTGCCTGTGCATATGCTATCTGATGTGGCGCTGACCCGTCCTGCTCTGGAACTGCTTCATCTGGGAGATCAAGAATCGAGTCCACAAACTCTGATACGTACGTATCCACTTCGTTAGTACCGAACTGAGTCTGAACCTGGGAGCTGCTGCTGCTGCTGTTGTTGTAGTTCCCTGAAAAGTCACTCAAGCCAGACTGAAATGCGCTGAGAGAGAATCCAAGCTCGGATTGGAGTTGAGAGTGTGATGGGGAGAACATTGTGTAGTTCAGAGACTCCAGCTCCGGAAAAGACAGATAATCAATATCTCCAAGCTGTGATTCAAACTTTAAAAAAAAGAACTCCTTTAATTAGCAAAAAACTACACTTAATGATCTAAAGTTAAAACTCTGCAATGTCCTCACCTTGGCGGTTGTAGCCTCACCGGATGAGACTACAAGAGAAGATTCCGCTACGTCATAACGCTTCACGTCTTCTGTTTTAACGACCACTGATACTTCAGATTTAGTCTCATCAGGGGAAGATGTTGGAGAGGACGAGACAGCAGGTTCTGCAGCTTCATCCTCTAAACTCAACTCTTGTTTCTTGAACAATTTGCATATAACAAAAGGACTCTGCATATATATTAAAAAAAACAACCACATTAAGTAACCAATTCGGTTTTTCATTTATTTTATTTTATTTACCTGGCCAGGATTGGTGCCACGGAGGTCATCCTCGGTGGCACGGTACTCGTGCATAATCCAGTTCGTTCGTGTACCCTTAGGAGCACGACCAGAGTGGAAAACCAGAGTCCTCTTCACGCCGATAATGCTGTTCCTGCTGGATTTGATCTTACGGTCTTTCCCTGTGGCTTTCCAGTAGCCTGCGATCGTCGCCCGGTTCTGTCTACTTCCGTTTGGGTACTTCCGGTCCAATGGACAGAAGAAGAGCCATTCCGAGTCGTTTGTTTTGATCACCGAGAAACCTATAAACACAACAGAAGCTTAATTATATGTGAGTGATGCGAATATATATATAATATAAATTACAAGAAGATAGGTTAGTACCAGGTAAGTCCCAAGGTTCCCATTTGCAGATGTCGATCTCTCGGATGGCTTTGACGTCGTCATCGTGGCCGTTGATTTTCCTGCGGAGATAGAAACGGACTAGCTCCTCGTCTGTTGGACGGAATCTCAACCCCACTGGTAACGAATCCAGCGTTAATACTTTAATATTCTGATTCATTGATGCGAACTTTTTTTCTTTTTAACGAATTGAAAGATTCTCAGATACAGGTTGGATAAGGAACTCTTTTTTTTTACTAGAGATGCGATTCGAAGGTATCGAGAAGAAGAAGACGATGAAAATTTCACTGTTGCCCTAAGATTGGATACGATTTGGTAAAGTGAAGAAGAAGATGGTGAAGAAGTTCCATTGTGGTCAAAAGTATAATTATAGAGGTGATGAGGCTGGCGCGTGGCGTCTCTTACATACACGCGCCAAATTACGCGGTTTGGAAAATTACAGAAAGTACTATTTTATCCTTGACGATCTTTTTATGAAAGAGGTTGTTTTGTTGATTAATACTGAAAACACGTAGGGGTAAAGTAGAGAAGTTGATGTAAGGTGAAGTAAATAGACAAGTGTTATGTCAGACTACGAATGGTATAACGACACGTAGACGTGGTAAGGAGGTTTCGGTGTCAGCTCCACTTGTTGAGTTTCTCGGATGCTTCCATGACTTGGGAAAATTGTTTCTGTTTCTTTTTTTTCTTAATTCAGACGTGGCTTCACACATTTTAAGTTTTTTTTTTTTTTTTGCTAAAATTCACACACTCTTTTAGTTATGGTGGGATAACAATAATGATATGAGGTAAGAGTCGTAAGACGACCATAACCCAGTCATATGAATCGAAGTTATTTATCAAAAATAAAAGACTCGAAGTCTCCTTCCTCATTCCTTCTCAATTGGCAATTTATGTCAGGCCCTAGTTTTTTCTGTGTTATCACTACCAGTGACATTAGGTGACGTTTGTCTGGAAATGGTTTTACCGAACGAAAACGATAAGATTCAAGCCTTTGCCCAAAAAAAAAACGAAAAGATTCCCATGCTTCCGGAGATGTGCAATCATCCTTACTGTACTCCTCGTCTTTTTTACTACAACCGCACATCATTCCCGACTACCAATCCAGCAGTCTATGCTACTTCGCGGTACGTTTGATTTTACACCATCAGCACCAAATAGTTTGAGACGCAAGTAAGTCTCGCTGACATAGGAGTTTTTATTTTAGTATATTACTGTATTAGTTCTATAATGCTGATCAATGGACAATGATGAAGCTAGAGGTTGGGCCAGGCGATTTGCTTTCTTTTGTTAATAGGCTTACTTCATTCAGGGATGGCCTGAGATTTAGGGAGGCACAAACAATTTGAAAGTCTAGTTCATATATAGCGACTCCAAGCTTGTTATGCTGAATACCTGCTCTGGCCTCATTCCCAAGGAATTCAAACCTGGACTATGCCCTCTCAAGCTTGTTAGCCACCCTCTTTCTTCATCATTTAGTCCAACAAGTATATCTCCGTTTCTTCTCTTATCTATTTCTTTCGTTTGAAGACCTTAGCAACCATCTTACTGACCACAGAATATCACATGCATAGTGATTGGTTGGCCGATCATTAACGCCTTTATTAGTGTTGTTAGAACTATAACGGGTGTTATATTTTCTGCTTCAGGCGTGTTCCCTTTTGCTACACCTGTCCATTTCTTATAAGAAACTCGGTTGGGTTTAGTGCTCTTTTTGTTTTATATCTTGTTGCAGTTACAATTGGGCTATATATGCAGCTTGCAAGTCTGCGGTAGTTAGTGCTGGCCAGTTTGATCCTCCCAAAAATCGATCTCCACTGCTTTCAAGGATATTTTTTACTCGACGTGTTCATAGCAGGTTACCACTTCCACAGGTTTTGAAATGTTACCTAGAACTTACTACTGGTTTTGAGTAATGCTAGTTTCTATAAACAACCGAATTAAAGATTTTCATATAGTAGTTTTCTTCACCGAATTATTATTTTTAGGAACGACTAAAAATAGAGCGCAAGTCTCAAGCGACGACACGTCCACAAAACTTCCCTTTGTCTGAGTCTAAATACAGCAATTTCAAATACAGAAACCCCTAATTATGCTCCTGGATTGGTGTTAAACTCTAATATAATCCCCTAACATTCTGTAAATATCTATTCTTAGTCATTTTCAACTTGAATTATTCAAACCACACAAAAAAAACTAGGGCTCTCAATGAAGTTCGGAATCATCTTCATCTATATAACCTGACTATGTTCCCTTCGTTTGTTCAATCCTCGGGTCGACAATAATAAATCGCAAAGCAAAATAATTTCTTACACTCCACAGCCTAAACCCAACCCTAAACCACAAAAACTATAAATAAATAATGGGTGGCTGTGCGAGTAGACCCAAGGAGTCAGACATGAACAACGAAGGCTCTGTTCCTAAGCCTGTGTCTGAAGACGTAGTAGCCAAGGTAGACAACCTAATCATTTAGTTTTTTTTTTTAATTTGGAAAATTAGGCTACAAACCGTGCTTAATAAGTTATGATGTTTTGGTATGATAATACAGGAGATCAACACAGAAGAAACCGGTGAGAAGCAGAACCAGACGGAGACCACTGAAACAACTCCTGAGGAAACTAAGGAGACATCTGAGGTCGAACCGACCAAGGAAACAGCTCCTACTGCTGAAGCAGAGGTTGCAGCAGCCGTGGAAGAGTCATCTTCTGCTGGTGAGGTTGCAGCAGCAACTGAGAAAGTTGAGAACGTCGTGGCTGCAACAGAAAACGTTGAGGAGGTTGCGGCGAAAGAGGCTGAGGCCGAACCAGTGAAGGAAGAGAAAGAAGTTGTTGTCACCGTTTGATTGGATTAAAAATGTGAAAATATTTTGAACGTTGCTGTAAAACCACCTTGATTTGATTTGCTACTACATGATTTAATTAATTGGCTTTGGTTGTTCTTTGTGTGTCATAATGATTCTTCTTTTATTAATTTAAATATAAATCAGTTTTGCTTCAGGAGAATTTCATATCAACATTTCCTTAACCGATTTACTATTTTCTAAAGATTTGTTGATTTTGTAGAAAACATCCACATGGTGTTTTGCAACAATCACAAAATATATTATTCAATCATTTATTTTAATAGAGCTTAAATCTAAACAAAATTCACAATTATTTGAATGGTGATTTTAAATTATTTTATAAAATTTAGTATTACTGGATATAATATTTATAAATTTAATTTAAAATATGGTGTTATTCGATAAATAATTTAAGTAAAAATTAAAAATTTAGTGGCATTTAGTTTCAAAGGTTTTAATTTTTTGTATTTAAAATGATTTCAAATCAGTTGTTTTGGAATTTCATGAAAATGATATAAAATCAAAGTGGTCAGCGATTACTTCCTAATTTTTTTTTTATTTATTACTTATTTTGTATTTACATTAAATATTTCTAATAAGTTTTCTAAAAGTTGTCAAAAGAAAAAGTTATCTAAAATAATGGAACAATATGAGAGCAAAGGTAGAATTTAAGAGAGAAGATACATGGGCCCTACGGCCCAAACATATCTTAAAGGTTAAAGCACCCAATAGAGAATGGAAGAAAGGAGATAAGACGGAAGAAGCAAGAACCGAAAGACAGAAAACAAAACTCAAAAGTCGTGTGTAAGAGAAAAAAAAAAAGAAATGGGATTAGGCGGCGGAGAAGGTGGTGAGGAGAGGAGAAGCGGGGGAGAGAAGATGATGATGGCGATGTCGAGCTTGTTCAGCGACCAGCAGCAGAATCCAATCCAGCAGATACAAGTGAAGTTCAAGGAGGTAGAAGTGGGTGTCAAGACGTGGCTGTCGAAGCAATCGATACCGGTGGAAGCAGCCGTGGTAGCAACCATGAGCGGTGTGCAGGGAGCTTTCATCGGAGGACTCATGGGAACACTCTCCCCCGAGATGCCTCAGACCAGCAACGACCCTCAAGCCATGGCGTCGATGAAGCAAGCTCAGGCTCTTGTGGGTGGGCCATGGGTCCAGGCTCGGAACTTTGCTGCCATTACTGGTGTTAACGCTGGAATTGCGTGTGTTATGAAACGGGTTAGAGGCAAAGAGGATCTTGAATCTGCGTATGTCTCTCACTTCCCAGGCTAATATTAAGTGTATAACTTGAATTTTAAGACTTTGTGGTTAAGTAATTAGAGATGTTTTTTTAACTTTTGCAGCGTGGTGGCAGCATTAGGATCTGGATTTGCCTACTCTTTGGTGAGCCAAGGCTTGCAAGGACAGCCTGTTAACGCAATCACCACTGCTGCTGGTTTCGCTGTCTTCCAAGGAATCTTTTTCAAGGCGAGTTATCAATCATTTTTGGTGTTTAATATGATGAATCAATGCATAAGCATCTCTATTCTTACCCCCCTAATTGGTTTATTAAACTCAGTTGGGAGAAAGATTCTCTAAACCGAGTCCTGAAGACCCGTTTTACACACGATCTAGATCCATGCTGTTGAAGCTAGGTCTACAGAAGTACGAGAAGAACTTCAAGAAAGGACTTCTAACTGATCCCACCTTGCCATTACTCACCGATAGGTACTTACTTTTATATATATCATCATCTTCAAGCTTTCGTTTACGTAGCAACTTAACTTAAGACTAATGTCTTATCTTCTTGTTGATACTTGAATCATAGTGCGCTAAGAGATGTGAGCATCCCACCAGGGCCAAGGCTTCTGATACTAGACCATATCCAGAGGTTCGTAAACCAAGTTTTCCACTCTTCCACTAATGAAAAGACTGAATCTGTAAAAGAAAAAAGTACTGAACTGGGTCGAACCGTTCTCTCTGTTGTTTTGAGTGCAGGGACCCTGAGATAAAGGGCAAACGAGGAAAGTAGTAGCTGAGCCTGCCCTTTTGTTTGTTTATATGGTCATTACTGGAATCAAATCTGTTTTGGCTGTAAGGATATGTCGAAACACAAATGTATGGTCTTGTTTTAATGTTTTCCTTAGCTGATATTGCTAGGAAGAACTCTTGTTAGATTCTTCTGCCTCTACTAGCAATGTTGTTTTGAATTCTCTTTAAAATTTGAAAGCATTTTATATTCTGAAGAAATAAATGGGATATGCTTTGTATGATAATAAGATGATACGGGCTGGCTTAACCATAAAAACATTGGCAATTGCAAATCACAAAAGGCAGTGTAAACTTATCAATAAATCAATTGATGCTATTACCATAGATATAAATATTAAAATAGTTTGTTGACGTTGGACCTCGATTTACCGAATTTAATCTTGTTGTGTTTATCTAATTATTTTATTGTTGATCAAAATATCTTCACTAGAATAATTAAAGTATTGCCGCTAAGAAAATAACTTGATGAGACGTCTCTGTCTGACAGTCGTCGTCCGTAATCGTGGAAGTTGTAAAATAAATAAATAAACATCTAAAATCAATATTAAGCGGCAAGAGAATTTTCTACTAATGTAAACTCTTGGGCGAAGAGTCTTGGCGTTGGCGCACAAAAAAAAATCCTGATGGATGTTTAACCTTTTCTAGGTATATAAATGTTGAAATTTTACAGATGAAATTCGAAAATTTAATACAGTGATGTTCTGTTTTACTTTTGCTTACATCAGACTAGCTCTAGAGGTTCCTAACCAAGATTAAAAAGAAAAAAAAAAACTAAAAACTGGTATAGATCTTAGGATTCTTAGCCATTTTTACAGATATATATCAGACTATGAATTCATAACAACGACTTCGAGAGAGGAGGAAGAGAGACGAGAGATTTGATCCACGAGAAAATGTATACGAGACTCATACTCACGCGCCTGATCTAGAGACTCCACCTCCAGCTCCGCCAGCTGCGAGCAGAGTCTCTCCTCCGCCTCTTCCGCCACCACTGTTCTCCTCCACAGCTGAATCATCTCTTTCTTCATCTCCTCCATTTCTCTCTCCAATTCTCCGTTCCTCCTCCTTAGCTTTTCCATCTCGTCCGCCGCCACCGTCGCGTAAGCTCCTCCTTTTCCCATTTTTTTTTATTTTTATTTGTATTACTGAAAACAGTTTGATTTGTTTGGTGGTGGTTCTGTTGCCTCTGTAATGTGTGTACTTCTGTCTTGAGTTGTTGCTCCTTTTAACAAGCGTTTTGGCCTTGGAATGCTTAGTGTCCAGGTTCAGTGTATCTCGTGTCTGTCGTATTTCTTTGAAATGTAACCACACGTGGTACGTTATACGTATTTGATGACTATTGCAAATCTTTTTCCGATAAATAATTCACTGGTATTTTTTCTGGGAAAATTGACAAAATAATCATCAACTTTAGAAAATAGGCAAAAAAAAATCTCCAACTCACAAATAAGTTATCTTAACCTTCAACTTCTAGTCAAATAAATACCAATAAATTTTATATTTTCGTTGACTAAGTCATTCCAGTCTCGTCAAAAATCAACGATTTAATGCCGTTAATTATATTTAACAGTTTAAAAGTGGAAGATTAAAATTACTTACTTAAAAAATATCTTAATTAAAAATTGTTGTTTTCCTTCCTTTCTTTACAACAAAAGTTGTAGTCTTTCATATAGATTAATAAAATATGTTTAAAGAAGCTTAAATATAGTATTTTAAATTGAATTAAGAACTAAAAAATTGTATAACAAAAAAAACTTAAATAAAATTATAATGTAAATTCATATGTAACATAAAATAATTAAGTGCTTAGGCTCAAAACAATTTTAAGAACAAACATACACATAAAAAAATAAAGTGCTTAGGCAAAATCGAGTTTTTCCGGCCAAAACTGTAAAATCAGATTTTCCTGCCAAAATTTCTAAATGAGATCCCCCCCCCTCCCCCGGAATCTCTAAATCAGATTTTTCCGCCAAAAATCGTAAAATCAAATTTTTCCGTCAAAACTAAAAAATCAAATTTTTTTGCCAACACTGCAAAACTAAAAAACCACATTTTCCATAAAAAAGTAATAAATTAATATATTAAGTTAAATGAGTTAACCCCCACTAAATTAAAGTAGAAACATATCTATCAAATGAGTCTTAACAAAACTACCTATTTAAAATCCATTCAACTAAATGGGTTTAAATAGATATTTTTTAGAAATCCATTAAAAACCCGCAAACAGAACCTATTATAACATCTTTATCATCGAATATGGATCTTATAAAACGGTAAAATTGTCGGCTGTAAAATCGTTTATGTAGTATTTTTGAGCATTGTAATAATATAATTAATCAGAGGTGGTTGAATAAAAAGAGGACTAATCCTAAGTGTATGAAATATTTAAAATAAAGGATAAATTTATACAATACTAGAAAAATGCAAAAAGAATCAAATCATGAAATAGATATTTTCCACAATTATTTAAAACTGCCAAAAGGATCAGTAGACAGATTCGGGATATCCCCTCACAACTTGATTGAGTTCCTTTACGTCCAGGTTCAATGTACCTCCTTTCTTCTCGGGTCTAGTTTGACTCGTCGAAATCATATTTTTTCCGTTTCACTTCGGTTTAATTAATGCCAACGTATCTGTTTTGGTTAGCTTTGCTTTGTTTGGGATTGAAAATAGACTTCAAACAAATTGAAGATTCAATTCAATCCATTGTCGACAGGTTTGGTTTAGACCGAGACCGTCATGACTTACTCGACCAAGATGAAGATGTTAAAATTGTAAAATATACGCATGGAACTTTCTCGTCGTCTCGGAATGGTAAGTGCAAAGGGCTAACAATCACATGATGTCATCATCTAATTATTAAATCTTTCGTTCAAGTTTTGTCATTGCTAATAACGTAATCAAAAGAGCTCGATTAATCGTATAACAAACAAATAAATTCACGTCAATCTTTGCCAGCACATTGTCATCTATACTATTATTTATGAAGTGATTTTGCTTATTTGTCATCTTCACCATGATTTTAGCTAATTTTGCTTATTTGTCATATTTTTATTAAGTTTAACCTAAATTATCATTGATGTATTATTTGTTTTGAGCTGAGTCACTAAATCATTAATTTAAAATAATAGCCTTGATGAATATTCTATATAAATAAAAACAAATTTTATTTTATTAATATTAAATTTATATGTTATATTAGCTTTTCTTATTTGTCATATTTTTATTAGGTTTTAAACTTTTAGATAGGTTATTAATTTATTATTAGTTTCTAACTATTCACTAATTTATTTTAATGATATAAAGTTTATATGTTATATGCTATATTAAATAATTGATTACAAAATAATATTTTAGAATTATCAAAAAAAGATAATTCTTCTATAATATTCTTTTTTGTGCCTATCTGAAAACAATATTTTATTATAAAAGTTAAAAAAAATTAAGATACAAAACAATTTATTATTAAATATTAGTCAACCAAAAAATATAAATATATTTTCTAAACTATCTCTAAGATATGAATGTTTTAAAAAAAATTAACACAATAATAAGTATATATTTTGATTAAAAGTATTTGACATATATAAATATTTTGATGTTTGATTTAACTATTTAAAAACATAAATAATAATTTATTATGCTGATTTTAGATTAATAAGACATAAACTAATAAGTATTTATAAGAAATTTATGTCCGCATGTGCGGACAAAACACCTAGTTATATAATATTTCTTGCACAGATTAGACTATATATAATTATGAAAATAGGAAATGACCCTCAACCAATATGGAACACCTATGTTTCAGGAAACTCATATATAGAAAACTTGTTATCGAGTTCAATATAGTGAAAGTCTTTCTACGGTTTCCATTATAACCATATAAAACCCCCTTTTTGTCAAAACTTTGATCTACATTAAAGAACTTTACATACATAATATAACACTTTACACCGCCGATTGATTCATTCCAGTTTTATATGTCGTTGCTCTAATCCCTTAGAAATACATTGGATCCCATTGAAGAATTAATATAAGGATATTCTTTTGTTCTGATGTTTTCACACAAATTTTGTTTCTTTTTGTCAAAGAAAATAAAATTTTGTTTTTGTCAAATACGCAAATCATATATTGATGAATATAGGTCATGTTCGTTTACGTATCGCGCCACCTGCGACCGATCAAAATTTTCTTAATTTTTGGTAGCTGTTTTTTCGGACGACTTGAATCGGAACCTGCGACTGGTCATGCAATCAGTCGCGTAACATCAAAACGAACAATGACATGCGACTTCCGATCAATATCGCATGTCGCATGTTACACGACAGCAAATCGCATGTCACGCGATAGCTTAAAGAAGAGGGCCTTACTACATTTGGTGCATCTTCTGATCGAACAAGGAACATAAGTAATAGTTCCACATACACATATCATATTTGCTAGTTACAATTTGACTGTAAATATCTCCAAACATGTTAAAAAAGTATATGCTATAACTTGGGCTGCATTTTTCACTGAATTTCATTCAAAGAAGAATCAAAAGTATGACCAGAATCTGAGAGTAGAATTACAAAAAAAAACCTAATATTGACTACTCAACTCGTATGTTATTATCTCATTACTAAAAACGTAATATGTTTCACAAGTCAAATCCATAAAGAGTTTTGCTAAATTTTTCTGAAAGTCGGACCATTCTATATGTGAAAATTCTGCATAAAATATGAGAAATAATTATTCATTAGCAATTGCTCTCAACATTTAATTAATGTCGAAAACATAAGATTTGTCCATAAAGATACATTCATATACACATAATCCTAAAACGGATCTGTACATGACGTCAAGATTTTGCATTTCTTCCGGTGTAGCCAAAGTCTTGACCGGAGGAAAACGTCAAGCTCTATATATATCACAGTCGCTACCTATAGGGAGAAAGTCACAGGACGCATCGGTTGGAGTTCTTGTTTAAATGCTGAAGACAGCACCGCCATTACGCAAGACTCGAGCAATTGCATGGCATCAATGTCGGGGGTTTAGGGAGAAGGTTCGGTGTCAGGCACCGAATCTGAATTTTCGATGGCTCGAAGTACAACAGATGCACTAGAAGAACTGAAAAACTACAAGCAGCTTAAAGACTTGCTTCTCTCTAAATCCGAGAGTGTTGGTGAAGCAACTCCTGTCTACTAAGCAAGAAAGATATGAGTTAATGGGATGAATGTTTGTAAATATGGATTTGATAACGAATACTTGAGCTCACGTTTTAGTTTCTGTAAAAGAACAAAACAAAGTTTCCGCAAATGAACTTTCAATATGCACTTAAAAGAAGTTTTGTAACACAAATGTCACATTAAAATAAACCGTACACCAGAAACACACACAGAAAAAGCTTCAAATCCATCCACGCCTAAACATCTACGGATTCAGGCATTTGCAAGCTTTCATCAATATCTTTGCGCACAAAATAAAGCTTCAAAGCCCCTTGCCTTTACAAAAAAAAAACTGTCATCCATCATCTCCTGCACAACTAACTGAGAATAACTAGCAGGCTTCAAAAGTGATATCTCCAGTCAAAAGTGTGCCGCGAAAACCTTCCTCTATATCTTGAGGCCCTGAATTTGTATCGCAGAGCTCATCTGTTGAAAACATCAAAAAGAGGGTTATTCTTTAACAGACAAATCTAAGTAATTGGGCTACACTGTAATAATTTAAAAGAAGTTTAGCTTTACCAGCAATATCGCGGTGTTCATGCATCTCGGTATCTCTCACCCAAAGCTTGTCGCCAGGGAATATGTTCATGTCTGCAAGGGTTGCAGATTCCTGATCAATCACTTGTGTGCCTTTGTGAAGTTCTTGGTTCTCCTTCATCACCTGCAATATTATTATTATAGCACACCTCTCAATATTTGTATGTCATCCACAAGTAACCTAGTGAAACTTTCAAAAAAACTATTCTCGAGGATTTCGAAAAGCAATGTTACCCCAAGTAGTTGCCATATCATCATCTTTAGCTGGTAGACAGTGGTCGTTGCAGAAACTTTCAGGCTGGTATGCTTCCCATAGTTAGTTCTCCGAGAACGCTTTGAAGTACGACGGTCCACCTCAAAGCTCGAGTCAGATGCATTTAACATTGACTTTGGAGCTTCCTTTCCGCGCACCAGGAGGACATATACATCTCCTTCAGAATAAGTGAGCTTCTGCATCAACTCACAGCTCTCCCTCTCTCCTATGCATTCCTCACAAACCTAGCGAGGTTAAAAAGCTATTGTTAAACGCAACACATGAACCTCAAACGATTAATCAATGTAATGCAAATGACAACATCTACTTATACGAAGGAAAAAAAAACATCGTAGTGTATGTAACACATCTAAACCTCGTGCGAAAAGCTAAGCCAACATTACAATTCCAATGTAAAATCACAAGCTCAAGATGTTACCTCTGGGGATGTCCTTATAATAAGCTGCTGATTATCAATCTCCATATTAACATCAGGAGAAGAATCCTGATCAAGGTCAATAACGTCCTGGGATGATGCACTTCGATTTGTATTACTACCATCCTCAATAAGAGCAGAGACCCCTTTCTCCACGATCCCTCCCCACTCCTCACAGAAATACTTCCAGTCGTCCTCAGGGATGATTGTCAGCTTATCCGTCTAGAAAAATGTGTTAAGAGTTTAGATCAAAGTCAGCATTTTCCATCACATCGCTAAAGCAGCAAGCAAACAAGACAAAGAATGTAAACTGAAGCGACAGCCACTGCCCAATTGAGAGCACAGTTCCCTTTATTTCTCAAACAGAAACGACAATCAAACCACATAACCAAACTATTAAAATCAGTAACTTTATCCTAGAGATCCTAAACCCTCCAAGCCCTAATAAAACCAGTTCCGAAACACTCAGCCATCTCTGTACACACTTGAATAATGTCTCATATATACTATTCTTACTTCTACAGAAACACTCAGCCATCTCTTTCCATTCTGATCATGGCTTTATTAATTCAAACGATTGCAATACTGATTAAGAAGGCATATTACTGTATATAAATGCACTTACAGATGGACTTTTTTGAAATAACGAGCCACGTCTGTAGACAAGTTCAGGGAGCCTTTCAAGGAGTCGAGTATGCTGTAACCAATAACCATAGGAACAAACCGTTAGTTTTATGCTCAAATTGCTAGTGGGAAGATGAAAGGTTTGCTGATATACGACAGTTTACATTAACCAGCGTTTACTAACACATCTAAATAGGTGTGTGAGAGGAAATAGAGAAAGCAGTCAGGTAACCCAATTAAGAATTAAGCACTTCTGTACATATCGAAATCAAATTACTGCCCAGCAATGGATCTTACCTTCTGGCATTTGAGAGTATTAATGACTCCATCAAGAAGTTCAGGCTCTGGTACTGAGGAACTATTTTTTCCAGTCATGTTAATATAGCTTCTCCACTGCACTAGCCATGGAGATGGCAACAAGAAATATCGGCTTTGTGGCGTTAATGCTATACCCTTTCCCGTGGCTAACTTATCGTGATTTTGGCGCTGCTTGGCCTTTATTGTTCTGTTGCATCAGACCGAACGTAAGAAAATATCTAAGAGCATCAAGACCAACAGAAAAAACAAGTAAACAATGGTTAACCTTAGTGCATCCTCGACGCCTGCAACCTCAGAAAGTTCGGATGTGCAATGAGAACACTGGATGGAGTCCAGAGTGAAACATTGACAACCCGAAGTATCTTCTGGTGTCACTTTTAAAGCATCTTCAACAAGGAAAGACCAGAGGTTTTCTGGAACTAGAATTCGTTTGGCCCCTGGCGCTTGCTCAGGCATCAGCTCTCCATGACTACACGTGATTGCATTTGTAGGCTCTGCATCTGCTTCACTGGGAGCATCAATATTTTTCCTTTTCACCCATTGCTGCAACCTGGAAACATCATATTAAGCTTTAGAAGGAGCAAGATTTTTGAAACATGTTAGTGCGAGTCCCAATGGCGTCTAACATAGAAGCAGCTAACTGTGTTAACACCCCCACAAAATAACAATAACAATAGTAAATAAGTGCTAAAGTCGCCATCTGCAAATGCATCAAGTGTCGAACACGCACAGATAAGCAAAACGGTATTATCAGTAACTTTTAAGTTGCAGGAGAGTTGAATGCATACCATGATTTAGAGACGTAATAATTTCCGTCCTCACACTTTCCCGAAAGAACATCGATTGCTATGCTTTTCATGAATGTTCTTCGATCCCTATAACTGTCTGAAGAGACAACCAAGCGAGCACCATCCATAAGGCATTCCCTGCAGTAGTCCCCTTTCCCTATTTTTGGTCCACCATTGAACTAAACATAAGAGGAAATGAACGTATCAGAAAAAAAGATGAAATAAGGATGTGGCAAAAACCAGTAAAGAATTCAAGGACATGATACTAGAATAGAAGTCTGTTCGCATGAATTTAGAAACTACGACTTTGTCTGACACATGGCTTATGATAGCAGCTGATCCAAAACTTGAACAAAGGAAAGGCACTAACCTTTGATTCTAACTTAGTCCATGCAAGTTCAGATATACGCTTCATGCAAGTAACTTTTGAGGCAAGAACTTTCCCATGGGAACAAAGTAACGGGGTGTTGTCCAAAGCGCTACATTGTACAAAAAGAACAAATATAATCAAGAACAGTTGAAAGCATGGATGTGATCTAATTTTCTAAATCGAAAATCATATCAACACTACCGGTTAGACCTGAAAACTGAAATCAAATATAATGTTAAGGTAAAGCAATATCTAGAAAGTTTGTGTGGCCCCATTGTATTCTGATAAATCATATATTTTGCTGCAGATCTGAAAGCATCGTATGTTGAAACCTGTGCAGTTGGCGCGGGTATGTAAAGAATAACAACAAATGCATGTATGAGGAGATTTACTTACGGGGGCGAAATGGTATCAGCCCATAGACGAAGCCATTCTGTGGAGATCCAAAAGTATTGTTCTTCAAGTGACTGAACAGCAGCTTCTGAAAGTATAGTCCGTACTTCTTGCCTCCTTTCAGTCAAAGTTTTCAATTGACTTTCCTTTGTTAAATCAAATTGCTTGCAGGCCTCAAGGAATGTTGCGTTCAGGTCATTGATCCATGTATCGAGATGTGACGGAAGATAACAACCTTCCGGCTGTTGAACACTAGCAACTTCTCCGTTGGCTATGTCAATAGGATTCTCTCTCTGTCCTCCCTGACTTTCCTTTTTACCGCATCTAAGACTATACATCAGCATATAAGCATCACTGGATGAGAAAACCTCTGACTTAATAGAAGAAGAACCTGATTGATTGACATCTTTGGTGTTCCTACTACTAGCGGCACCATTACTCTCGGACTGTGTAGTTGAAGAAGAGCCTTCATCGAATGGATGTGTACCCAGTTCAGACACTTGCTCATCGTCAAATTTCCACCACAAGCCAGTCTTTTCATCTTTTATGTGAGCGACGTAATGTCCACTGTTCACAGCGCTTCCTTTGTGGATTAACACAGCAGAGAGTTCGTATGTCAACTCATTCTCAGAAGACTCTGCCAATCTCGATCCCATATCCAGCACTTGAGGAAAGGAAAACGATGACGTAATTTTCTTCTTAGCCGTAGTCTGTTGACATGATCCAGCCAAAAAGAAGGAAAAGTTCAGGAAAATTTTAACAATGTCTTATGTAAGAGATTCAATTTTTCTACATACAAGTTGATATCAGGAGAAGGCAAAAAGGAAAAGGCATGAGAAATGATCATGAGTAAAAAACAGCCAGCCGAAGATAACATACGAGAAACATCCGTCAGCATTTGTAATACACAAACGCATACAAGAGGTAGATATGTTGAAAAAAAACACGCAGGAAAATGATTCAATTCTTATGCAAAATCACAAGATATGATGAGTAAGCAAGACATTGAAATAATTTCTGTGCACAACCGAGTCAAGAAGCAAGGCGTATTAAAGATCGAGGAAACCACCTTAGGGAGGAAAACACATCGTTTGAGCTGGAAAGTGATAACAGGAGGTAGTGTGCGGAGCTTAATGCAGCGTGTGGCATCTACTCTGGCATCGCAGCTGCCACAAAAATACTGATTATCCCCATTGAGATGCTCCAAGCTAAGGTAATCATTCAAACTATCATCCAAACTTTTGAGGCCCTTGACATTTAACTCAAGGGCATAAAAATCTTCGACCTTTGAAGAAGCTTCCGACTCCCTCCCACATTTTGAGCACCTAACAAGACAAGAAAATAAACAGATGAACAATAAACAAAAAAAAAAACAGATATGTATCAAAATAAGTATATTCTTAAGATCAAATCTTACGTGGTAACATGGGAGACACTACCACGGAAGAGATCCTGCACAATCGTTTTAGCCTTGCAAACTCCAGAATGGCGCAAGCAACGCTCAAGCAAGGAGAGAAGCAAAGTGGAGAACTCATGTATATCCTGCTGAATCCCATTATCCAACTCCAGTGTCTTCACAAAAGCATCGGAATCAACAAAAGACTTTTTGCTAGCATACAGCTGCGCGAAAAGCCTAGCGATCTGATCCAAGACCGGATACTGTCTCAACACATCAACCTCCACAGAGAAAACACCTTCCCGGAAGGCAGTGTTCATGTACAGACACTGGAGTATGCTATTAGCATAGCAAGTAGCTCCGAGATTGGTCAGACCAGCGGGGGTGGAGTCGGAGGCACGAAGCTCGGAGGAGAGATCGGGGCCAAGAGCCTGGATGATCTCGGAAGTCTTCTGCCAGAGACCGGATTTACGGCTCCCGTTAGGCGGGGGAACAAGGCCGCAGAAACAGTTGGGGTTGTCACGGGTGTTGACACGACAGCCTTGACAAAGTGGCTTTGATATCATGAAAAGCTGGTTCACGTCTTCTTCAGTTACATCATTAGCTTCGTGTATCTTTCTGCATAACAACAACAAAAAAAAAAAAAAAAATTAGCCTCTAATTAATAAGATTTATCTTTGTTAATTAAATCTCTGTGTTCTATTTGAGTTTAATTAAATCTGTTTTTCGCATTTAGTTTCAATTTAGGTGTCGATTTACTTTCTCTCATATCAGTTATTAGATTGAAAGAGGTGAAAAAAATGAACCGGAGGATTTGAGAATAGGAATCAGCAGCGTCTGATGGTCTCTGCCGTTTGTTCTTGTTCCTGGTGTTAGGTCTCATTGTGTCACCACCAAACCCTAAATAGAACAAGAAGAAGAAACACACATTTTTATTCAACCTAATCTGATCACCGATTCAACCGAAATTTCCAAAATACATAATAATCCTCTCTCAAGCGTTTCTGAATATAAACATTCGATGAAATTCGCATCTAGGTTTAACACGATAATCACGTCGAACACTCCCAGATCGATCGGAGCAACTGAGAAATTTAGCGAAGAAATTTTTAACAATCAAGGGGAGGAGAAAGAGTACCTGAGAATCTGTGGAAAGGGGAGAGTTGGTAGCTGCTAAGTAGAGAGAGAGAGCAAAACAAAAGAGCTCTCAAGCTTTCTCCGTCTACTTCTTCTTCTTCTTCCTCAACTCTTTGTCTCCGCTGCGAATTTTTTTTCTTTATTTTTTTTCTTTTTAATTTTTATTTCTCTTTGTTTTTTTTTTTTTTAATAATTTCTCCCTCTCGTCTCTGTACTGTCGTCCCGCGCGCGCTCTCTCGATTTCAGATTATATTAAGGAAGAGATCATCAATTAGCTCTAGATTTCTTTTGCATTTATATTAAGTCTCTATAGGTTTTTGTTGTAGTCCACAGATGAGATTTCATTCCAAACTAATCCCCATTGGCTTAATTTAGTTTCTTTTGCATTTAATGTCCCACTAACTCTAAATGTGAACCGTTTGATCCAAAAAAAAAAAAACTCTAAATGTGACAAACTTATCAATTTCATTAGATCATGGGCCAACGCCATCAAAACCACTATTTCAGGACATTCACGCGTTGGATGACATCTTCTGATAAGAAATTATATAAAACATTAATTTTTTATAGGGGTTTTCAATTTTTTTATAGTTTTCTACTTTAATATTAAAAATACTGGAGATATAAAAACCATCTCAAATATTTATGAAATTTGAGATGGTTTTAGTTCAGTTTTTTTTGTGTTTAATTCGGTTTTAAAGAGAAAAATGATTAATTTCAAGAAAGAAAATTTTGATTTTATGTGGATTGGTATATAAGATGGTTTGGATAATTAAGATAGTTAATATAAAAGTATTAAACAATTTAAATAATTTTAGATATTTCAGATACAAATATTTAAATAAATTTGGTCAATCCAAATTTTTTGGTTAATTATGTCTTTTGGATAATTTTAGATGTTTTATATAAAAATTTGATTGATAAATTATATTTTGAACATCTATACTATTAAAAGGGAATCAGTCTCAAAAAAATCTACTTATACAAGACTATCACACTATTTTATTAGACTAATATTATTTTGATTTTATCTTAAACTTAGACTAACAATATGTTACCATATATTTCTATAACAATATTTACATTAATCAGTAACAAAATATTAATATTTCCTATTATTTACTCCTACAAGTTTGCTATCTAACAAACTAATTTTGTAATCAATCAAATTAATTATAAATTTGTCTCTCTTATTTAATTAATCATCAATTATCATTTTACATACATATATTTCATGACATCCACATATAAATTGTTTGATCCATGCATAATTATTTTTTGGTCATATCATTAATTAATTTAACTATATAACTAGATTCTGACCGTCATTTGAAAGAGCGGATATATTTTTTTGTTTTAAAATTTGTGAGAAATTTAATTTTTATATTTTTGTTACTTTTTGTAATCACATTTGTGTTTAATATTTTAATATAATTTTTTGTAACTATATTAAATATGTCAAGTTGTATAACTATACACTTATGTCATAAGTATTCAGAAATTATTTTAAAATTTTATTTCTGAAGTTTGTAACATATTATATTTTCTTAATAAGCACCTAACATAATTAGTAAAAAATATTCGTATCCAAAAAAATGATTCGGAATCGATCCGAAAATAAAAGTCTTATAATCTATTATATCTGGCATATATATTGTCTGTAAAATGGATAAGATAGAAAACATGTTAAGATATATTTAGTTTTAAAATTAAGTAAAACAAACCGAACACAAATATTCATAACTAACCGATTTCAACTAATTTGCTTTGATATTATATATCGGATCCATTAGAGTATGCCCATTTGTGAACCCTAAGGGGGGGTTCATAGGGATTTTTTTATTGTTTTTGGGTGGGTCCGGGAATAGTGACGAACCCGTATTAATTTTGCTCTTCCATTAGTGAACCCGAAAATGGGGTTCATAAGAATAAAATAATATTTTTTTTAAAAAAAAAAATTTATTTAATACAATGGAAATTAAAAAACATACAAAGATTATTCATCTAGATTACCAAATTTGTGCCATATATTTTCAAACGATCATGTTTTTGTTGATCCCGAATTTGAGCTTGAATGCCATGCCTATTAACGAAGTTGGAAGGAGAGTCCGTAGGTTGCGAGATTTCCACCTGTGAACTCCTGCTTGACTCTCCCGAGTCGAACTCAGATGTATCAGACAGAATATATGTGTTTCGTTCGTTCTCTACTATCATATTGTGTAGTATGACACAAGTTCTCATAATCTTTCCAATCTTTTCCTTGTCCCATAGTAGAGCAGGATTTTTTACTATTGCAAACCTCGATTGCAGAACTCCGAAAGCACGTTCGACATCTTTTCTGGCGGATTCTTGTTTTTCAGCAAAAAGCTCAGCTTTAAGACCTTGAGGTAGTGGAATGGATTGGATAAATGTTGACCATTTCGGATAGATTCCGTCTGTAAGGTAGTACGCCATACGATAATTGTGGCCGTTGACCGTGAAATTAACTTTAGGAGCTCGACCTTGTATAATGTCAGAAAAAACTTGTGACCGATCGAGAACATTAATATCGTTTAGGGTACCTGGTAAACCGAAAAATGCGTGCCATATCCAAAGATCCTGTGATGCCACAGCCTCTAAGACAATGGTCGGCTTTCCGTGACCTCGTGCGTACTGCCCTCTCCAAGACCTTGGGCAGTTTTTCCACTCCCAATGCATACAGTCGATGCTGCCTATCATTCCCGGAAATCCGCGTACCTCTCCGATATCGAGTAATCGTTGAAGATCAGCTGGTGTAGGTTTTCGTAGATACTCATCTCCAAACAATTGTATTATCGCTTCGTTGAACTTCTCCAAACATAAAAGTGCGGTACTCTCACCAAGTCGGAGATATTCGTCATACGTATCTCCCGATTGACCATATGCTAGCATACATATAGCTGCAGTACACTTTTGAAGTGCAGATAGGCCGTACCTTCCGTGAGCATTTCGTCTTTGACGAAAGTATGGAACTTCATTACTCAGGCGATCGACAATGGAAAGGAACAATGGCTTCGTCATTCGAAAACGCCGCCTAAACATTTCTGGTGGGTATGTAGGATTTTCACTGAAATAGTCATTGCAAAGGTCTTCGTGGCCTTGCTCCCTATGTCTTTCGATATAAGCTCGTCTCTTCGGCTTGTTAATTTGTTGGTCGATGAAATTATCAACTTGTTGGTCGATAAAATTATCAACATGTTCGTCAAACGTATCTTCAATTAGTTTATTTGCTGCATCATCTGATGAGAAAAACATCACTTGAACACTTCTTCCTTCATAGAAGAAAAAATTTAATTATTCACAAGTTTAATAAGAAACATATTTTTTTTTAAAAAAAAATAAAATCTTCACTACTCTAATAAGAAACATATCTTTTTTGAAAAAAAAATTAAATCTTCACTAGTCTAATAAGAAACATATCTTTTTTTGAAAAAAAAAATAAATCTTCACTAGTCTAATAAGAAACATATATTTAAAAAAAAAATTAAATCTGCACTAGTCAAGAAACATATTTTTTTTTAAAATAAAAAATATAAATCTTCATTACTTTAATAACAAAATATAACTTTTTAAAAGAGTGATGGGAGAGTATACTTGTCTTGATAGAAGAGTGATGGGAGAGTATACTTGTTGTTGGAGAGAAGAGTGATAGAGAGAAGAGTGTTGTTGATAGTGTTGTTGGAGAGAAGAGTGATAGAGAGAAGAGGGGTGTTCGAGAGATGAGTGATAGAGAGAAGAGTGGTAGTTCTCTTTATACTTCGGTTTGATATGAGTGATAGAGTAAAGAAGAGACTGAAGTGAGCAAATTTATGAAACAAACACCCTGCTTTATATATAGAGTTGGCATAGTCAGTACATAGCCGATACAAAACAAAGAAACAAGACAAGTTACCCGTGAGCAACCAAACAAGTACAAAGTACAAAGAAACAAGACAAGTTAATTGAAATGAAGTGTAGAAAGAAACAAAATACTACACTTTCCCGTGAAACACAACAACCATAAAGCTAATAAACATGTGCATTCCCTTCCTGCCATACAACTTCAACTCCAGCCCGTGACCTGCAAGACAAAAGAAAACAAAATTATATACTCATGAGCACAACAGCAAGCAACCAACATGAAGTACAAATGAACCACGAGATCAACCAACCAAATGAACCACAAGATCAAGCAAACGAATGAACCACGAGATCAAGCAACCAAATGAACAACTTAAGCTATCATATTATCCAAATGAACCACAACAGCAATCAAACGAACAACTTAAGCTATCATATTACCCATCTCAAATCATTTCAGAAATGAGTTTCTCCATGAGGGTGATTTCGCTTGCAGTTAGATGGGTAGGGTCTTTGGCAAGGAGACGCTCTAGCAGTTTCTGTTGCTGTATCTCCTTCTTCACAGCAAGCATGGCATGTATCTCATCATAACCTTGCCTCTTGCGTTTGGCTGCTTTGCAAGCCTTGACACCAGGAGGCCGAACCTCCGCACCTTCCTCCTCAGCCACCACCTCCGCAGCTTCCTTCCTTTTCTCCTTGGAACCTTCTTTGGGAACACCAAGTGATTTCCATTTCTGATAGAACCGAAGTTCCCTCCAACAATGTTCAAGTGTGAACTTGATGCCAATGTCATTGAAGAAGATGTCATGGGCAGCCTTCATGACATCATTCTCGTTTTGGCCACTCGCTTGCTCCCTCACTGCTGCTTCATAACAGCCCACAAACTTGCACACCTGCTCATTGATTCTTCCCCACCTCTGCTTACACTGACTCCACTCTCTAGGGACGCCGCCACTGAGCTGAGGGCTGGCGTTCACGTAGTCCACAATTCTCTTCCAAAAAGCTCCAGCCTTCTGGTCAGTACCGACGATTGCATCCTTGCTGGTGTTCAACCAAGCACTGATGAGCACAACGTCTTTTTTGGTTGACCACTTGCGTCTTTGATTAACGGGAGAGGTTTGGGGGTTTTGGGGAAAATGTTCCATTCTTGTTTCGGTTTGGTATGTGTGTGTTTTAGAAGTGGATTTGTTATGTTTTTAAACTACAATTTGCAACTACATTTAACTCTAACTACCAAACATTGATCACACAACAACTTCATTTAACTACAACTATCAAATCAGTCGAGACCATTATTTAAAGCTCAGTACAATCGGTCTTAATCACAGCAACCAACCAACAAACACAATGAATTTATGGTAATTTTTACAAGTTCTAGTTTTAGCTTCTAGTTTAGTAAACACAACAACTTCTAGTATAAAGTTGTTCTTCTAGTTTAATTTTAACTGAACTACAAGTAGCTCAGTTAACGTTAACATATTAATAAAAAAAATAAACAGAACGAGATCACAGCATCACAAAAGCATCACAAACAAAGCGAGGAATGAGAGCATCACAAACAAAGTGACCAATGAGATAAGACGGTACCTTTGCTTTTCAATCGAAGCAGACCATCTCCAGGTCATGCACCTTCACAGTGAGAACATTGAGCAGACCAGAGAGACTTTTAACCTGTTCCTGGACATGGAAACAACAATAAAAATGAGTTAATACTCTCTTTTAATTGAACTAACTAATAACTAATGAAAGAGCAACAAACAATAACCATTACAATACAATGAATGATCACTAACCTCTAGAGATACGATCTGTTCATTGAGGATGGGCACCTCCTTGATAACCTTCTCAGCCTCCTCCAGCCGGCTAGTCAGCCTTTCGATCTCCTCCTTACACCAATCACCCAAGGCTGACGGTAGTGGAGCCCATCAGCCTTGGTAAAAACATGTACTGAAATTAAAAACAGAAACAAAATAATAACATAAACAATAAACTATGTTTGTTTCTTACCTCGTAGTTTATGCAGGTGAAGAATCGCTTCCCAAGAAGAGTGTCGTGCTCCTCCTTCCTCTGAACCTCACCAATCATTCTCTCACCGCAATAACACCTTTTTGGAATACCATACTCTTAATCCGCCACATAGCCTAATGAGTTGTTGTACTCAATGTTCCTCTTTGCGTCTCTTCTCTCTGCTGCGGGATCCATCTGTAGCAGAAACACAAACAAAACTCATTAGCAAACTCATAAAAGTTAACAATCAAATCAAAACGAATCAATAAACCACTCATGGACGATTTAAAACCATCAAACGAAACCCACACAATCGATTAACAACCCTAACCTAAAACCCCCAAATCAATTTGGAACCGTAACCCTAAATCCCCAAATCAACATCGAATCCCCGATTAACGAACACTAACTGGGTAAATACAACCCCGATGACGATAATCGAAAGCCCCAACTCGATTTTGAACCCTAATATGAAAACCCTAAATCGATTGAGAATCCTCGAGACCCAAAACGCTTCAAAATTGTGGAGAATCTACTCAATACTGACCTGAGCTCGTGGAGGGGACCGTTCGTCGTTGATTTGATGGTCAAAAACTTCGGAAATCGCCGTCGCACCAGAATCGCCTCTCAATCGCCTCAGAGAAACAAACCCTAGCTATCGAAGAAGAAAAGAAAAATGAATGGTCTCGGTCAATGCTTCGCGTAAACTCGAAAACGCGGGGCCAATGGGTTACAAACACGTGTCTTGAACCCGGCTAAGAACAGATCATGCGTAAGACTCGGGTCACCGATATTAGCCCATTTTCGATTTATTTTTCCCTGCCCGGCCCTATGAACCCGAGCCCATGAACCCCTTAAAAACCCCCAATGGGCATGCTCTTAGGAGTTGGTGTATTAAAATGCAAAAAAATCAAAAGATAAATAAAAGCATTTATTATAATATAGTTAGAAAAATATAAGAGAAGACCAAGAATGTATTAGTATATGAAAGGGTGCATAATCTTGCTTTTTAATAGTATAGATATAATATACTTATAGATGGTATTTTACAATATTTGGTACTAATCATTTCTTGGTTTAGTTTTGTTGCTAGGTCGGTTCAGTTTGGGTATTTGGTTCGGCGCGTTTGAAACACCCGTGTCTAGTTATTATGGCTTAAACCTTTTGACAAACATGTAACATTAATAAAAGTCTCAAAGATAGTCTGCAAGCAAAACAAGGTTTATGTTGCGACAAACCCATAAAAGACGCACGAATGTTTGGGAAACTTCAAAACATACATATGAAACAAGATTATCATTAGTCTCTATCACCGTAGGAGGACCTCTTCTCGCTTGATCTGCCATCGTAATGACTTCGACCCTTGTTTGAGTACTCACGCTCCCTGTTAACTCTTTCATCATCTTCGTCTTCCTTACCCGTCACATGTCTTTTCCCAGCAGCAACATCATCTCTGTACCTGTCCTCCTTATCGCCTCTGTACCTGTCCCTGCCACGCTTGTACTCTTCATCATCCTTTCTAACCACTTCACGTCTCTGTCTGTATCTATCCCTGTCACTGTCATCCTCTTCCTCGCTGGCTTGACCTCTATACCTATCATCAACATCCTTAACTGTTCCACGTCTCTGACCAGCATCATCGCTTCTATACCTGTCCCTTCCATGGTGACCGTGGTCCTCCTCTCTTATCTGCTTCCTTCCTCTTTGGTAACTGTCATCCTTCAGCTTCCTCCTATTTTCATACTCAGCCTCACTGTCATCAGAAGAGTCTCCTGCAACTTGCTTGCTACGAGAATCACTCCTATAGGTGTCCTTGTCATGCTTGGGCAGGGTCTCTTCTTCGTCCCTCTTCTTGCTCATTCCTCCACTGTAAACTTCTACTTTACTGCGCAACTGTTTCTTGTTGTTCCCATACTCGGCCTCACTGTCATCAGAGTCTCTTGCAGCTTTCTTGCCACCTCTACGCATGTCCTTGAGATTAGACTCCAGGTCTTCCTCATCTCTTTTCTGCTTTTGTCCACTACGGTAAGCTTCTTCTTTCTTCCGCAGTTGTTGTTTCTCATCCTCAGACTCAGGCTCGCTAACATCAGAATCATGCCTCTTTCGCCCACTTCTTCCTTCGTCAGGTTTGTCCCTTGAATCTTTCGAAACAGTTTGGTTGGAGGGCCGACTCTTTTTGTGTGACTTCCGAAGCTTCAGGCTGTCATCACTCTCAGCTTCAGATTCAGATTCAGAAGAAACACTTCTTCTGCTTCTACCTCGTTTCTTTGTAGGCTTCCTTCTCCTCTTCTCTCCACTGTCACTGCCAGAGTCAGAATCAGCGCTGCTTGAGTCACTTTCACTGTCACTCTCTTGTTTACGCCCCTTAGCCTTCTTCTTCGACCGCCTTCTGCGGTCACGACCCTTACCATCAGACTCAGACGAGTCATCATCATGTCTTCTCTTCTTGCTCTCTTTCTTCTTCTGACGTTTCACTTCATCACCACCCTGCTTCTTGCTCTCCTTAACCTTACCATCCTTCACCTCCACATCCTCATCTCTCTTCCTCCCACTACCACGGTCCAAAAACGAATGTTCCCGCCTCTCTTTCACAACCCCCGTCGGCTCCTCCTCCTCAATCATCCCTTCCTCAGCCTGCTCCTGATCAGTCAAGCCAAGCGCAGCTCGAAACGCTTCCATCTGCTTCTCCTTCCTCGCAGCAACCTGATGCGTCTGCGTATCAGATATCTTCGCATCACTCTCCTCAGAACCACCAGCAGCAGTAGCAGCTTCAAACTTCAACCTCGCTTCCTCAAGCCTCTCAGCAATCTCCGCATCAGAGAAGCCCTGGTCCGAGAGCTCGTCTTCGAGCACAGCGAGCTTGAGATGGATCTGACGCTTACGGTCATGCTCGAGGATGTCTTTGTTCGGTTTCTTGGATAAACCAGCGGTTCCCTGATCATCCGCAAACCCCTTTCCGCCACTAACGGGCTTACCACCGTTCCTGGGCCTCACGAAGAACTTGTTCGTCTGAACGTAACCGTTAGTCCCTGAGCCTCTCGCCGTCTGTAATCCTATTCCGTTGTACATCTTTCTTCTACGAAACGAAACTTCAATCACCTCACAACAAACCCTAAATCGAATTAGCGAAAGAGACTGGTTCAGATTCAAATCGATAGATCTGTAGAAACCCTAAAACTCAAGCTTAAAAACCAATCTGAATCTAATAGCACACAGATCTCTGATTGAATCGGGAAAGGGTTAAATTACCAGTTTATCGTCGATGCGGCGAGATGCGAGCGGACAACAAGGAGACGACGAGGAAGATTGAACTCTTATCAGATCAGAAGAAAGAGCAAGGTTTAACGGAACCTAAAAGG
Organism: Raphanus sativus; assembly: GCF_000801105.2. Classification (NCBI taxonomy): domain Eukaryota; kingdom Viridiplantae; phylum Streptophyta; class Magnoliopsida; order Brassicales; family Brassicaceae; genus Raphanus; species Raphanus sativus. The sequence continues at coordinate 39,989,605 of NC_079516.1, read as the reverse complement.
CCTGAAATTAGTGATATACATACTTAATGGGCTTAGGCCCAAGCGGGTTGTATATCTCTTATTTTCTTTTTTGGTCAAAATTGTATTTCTCTATTTTAAAATATTGAAAACCTTTGTGAAACCAAATCGTTTCGGTTGGACCAGATTAAACCGTGATAGCGTATCCGAGTTCGGTTTAAGTTAAAACACAGTGTGGGTCTTTAGTTCGATTATTTTATTGGTTAAGGGCTCTCCCGTCCCGTCTCGAACCGCTGCGGATTCGACTTCTGGCGGTACACAGCGGACCTGTCCCGCGCGGGATGCGGTCCTCAAACTAGCTGTCCAATCCCGTACCGCGAAATATGCAGGTCTTCGCGGGCCGTCCCGTGGGACATCGAATATTACATTGCTTATTTCTACATGCACAAACAAACATAGACATGAATTGATTTTCATCTTGCACATGATCGAGTATTCTCTTACAAGATCAATACATTAAGCTTATACAAAACAAATGTATTTATTATCATTTATGATGGTTTGAAGAAGCTCTACCAGTACAGATTAGAGGCTCTTGGGAGACCAGAAGCATCATCGACACTGAAACCACCATCAATGGAGTTCCATAGTGTATAATCTCTCTCTCTCTCACACACACACTCTCTCTCTCTCACTCACTCTCTCTCTCTCTCTCTCTCTCTCTCTCTCTCTCTCTCTCTCTCTCTCATGTGAAAGCATAAATGGAGACTTAGGATTGCCGCAAAATCCCGCGGTTTAACCCATCCCGCTTTCTGACCTGTCCCATTTTGAGTCAATCCCGCTTTGAATCCGTTCCGCTTTGAACCCGTCCCGCGAGGTCCGCAATTTTGCGGGCCTATCAAATGGAGGCCCAATCCCGCTCCGCAGCAAGCTTTTACGGGCCAGGTCCGCGGTCCAGGTCCTTGATTGCCATCCCTAGTTAAGCTCCTATTAAACTTTTTAGGCGTTTATTCTACGCATGTATAAACAAAAGAATTACGCTAATTACAACGTGTTCTTTAGTACTGTTTAAGTAACTTATATGTGGTGTTAAACTTTTTAACGATTACAATCTATACTAGGTTTGCAAACAGACTAAATTTATGATTTGCCAAAAAAAAAAGAAAAAAAGGTTAATGAATAATGCAGATTGCTGGAATTTCGCTTTCTTTGACTCCTAAATTTTATTAATAATTTTCTTGTCAGCTACTGATATTTTATTTAAATTGTACCAAACGGATCAATATTTGGAGAATTATTAAATTTATATATATTGAAATTTTAGCAAAACCTTCAATATATCTATTTTGTCTTGGAGTTTATCAATACATTGTCACATATGTGTGGATGTGGATCATGATGGGGTAAAACGGTTCACGTACTATCCTTTCCCACTGAGGCGGCGACGGCTGCGGCAGCCTAGCTAGCTGTTTGGCCTCTAAGGATTTAGGAGGCAATTTAGGGGGCTTGAAAATTAATAACATCAACATTTAGAATAAATATTCCATTTTAAGATAGTTACTAGATTTTGACCCGCGCTTTTGAAGCGCGGAATATTTTACGATGAAAAATTTTACTAATAATTTAACAAATATTTTGATAATTTTTAAAGAGTATGTATTTAAATCAGTATTTTTGAATTCAACCCGATTGTTATTATACCGGTTAATACGGAGATCTGACAATTCAATTTATGTTTTTAAAATATTCATATTAAAAAATCACTAAAACCCGAGACTAACCGATTGAACTGATGGATGACCGATATGTAATCTAATTGAATTTAAATTGTAATAGTTTCATAATTTGTAATCTTATAATCGAAATTTTAAAGTGCACTATTTTGCAACTTATGAAATTATGACGTTTCTACAAAATTTTAAAGAGAAAATGATAGATATAAAATAACTAAGATTAATTATTGTATTATTTGGAAACATTGATAGTAGTATAAAAAATATATTATTTGGAAACATTGATAGTAGTATAAAGAAATAAGTATATTGTTTGGAAACATTGATAGTATTATAAAGAAATAAGTATATTGTTTGGAAACATGGATAGTAGTATAAAGAAAAAAACATTAATGATTTAATGTATGTTTAATTATAAAGTATAAATGTGTATTTAATTTAAAAACTTACAAAGTAAATGTTAGGTCCAACAGAATGTTTCTGTTTTAATAAGATAGATATAAATGGACCAACGGGAAAGGTTTCCGTCATTGTCCAAAAGAATCCGAGATAGATATATAACATACCAACGAGAAAAGACTCCGTCATTGTCTAAGAATCTGATCAGATGGCTACAAACTTCAAATCACACTTACCAATTATCGGTACGTTCTATAAAATTTTAGATTCATTATTTTCAAGGAAATATAACCACTCTATTACCATAAAATCTTTCATTTCATATTATGCCAAGGAAACTAAATGAGATAAATCCTTTAACAAAAATTTAAAAACTAAAATGAGACGCTGATATTGCAGACATTAGTCCTTTACTTGTTAAATGCGATGATTCCGACATGATGGAGGATGCTGGCGTGGCTGAGGTTGTCGGAAAACTAGACCGGGCTTGTCGGGACGTCGGATTCTTCTACGTGGTAACAAACATTGAGTTTATCTTTTTCTTTGGTTTTATGAAAATATTCTTCGTGGACGTTTAATAATTTGGATTGGTGAGTGTTGTGGAGCAGGTTGGTCATGGGATTTCAGACAGTCTTATGAACAAGGTGAAAGAGATGACACATCGATTTTTCGAGCTTCCATATGAGGAGAAACTTAAGATCAAGATTACTCCAGCAGCTGGTTATAGGTTTGTTTAATAGATCTGAAAATGTGATCCAAAACGTGTTTCTCGTTTTAGTTTACATTGGAAAAGAGCAAAAAAATACTTTTTTCTTGGATTCACTCCCTAGGATGAACCTTTAGGTTCACCAACCAATATGAATTGGTTATTTTAGATTAGGTATCTTTTGAAAAAGGAAACAAAATAATTGTCAAGTTATATTATGTTTTAAAATAAAAATAAAAAAAAATAAAAGTAATAGTAATTGTATAAATGTATTTAAAAACTATATATAAATCTTAAGGTTTATAATTTATCTAAAGGTTTAAGATTTAGAATTAAAAAATTCAGTGTTTTTATGATTTAGAGTTTGTTATTTACGAATTAAAATTTATGATTTATCCAAGGGTTTAGGGGTTATCCAAGGGTTTAGGGGTTATCCAAGAGTTTAGGGTTGTGATTAGGGTTTAGGGTATAGTTTTTTGCTGGCGGATTTAAAATTATTTTTCAAAAATTCGTTTTATGTTAATTACTATTTTTATTTATTTTAAAAACATAATGCAAATTTGATAATTATTTTGTTTACTTTCTTAAAAATACTCAATCTAAGATAACAAGTTTCTATTGGTTGGTGAACCTAAAAGTTCACCCTAGGGAGTGAACCCAAGAAAAACTCGCAAAAAAACGTAATAAGTTAATAATCCACGAAAATCTAATACCAAACATATAACTTAATATCGAAAACCAAACATAATTTTACGTCCGTGAAAAATTCAAAGATACATACTTTCATCAAAAATAAAATCAAAGATATATATACATACATCCAACTAAAATAGGAAACCATTGTTTAATTACTATTATGGAAACTTCAAACTTTACGCCCGTAATTTTTTTATTTCCGAAGTCAGTTCTTTAAAATTTTCAATTTAAAATTATGTTTGAATCCAGGGTGGTTTGAAACCCATGGAACAAGAAAACCAATCTTTTTTCATTCCCACTAGATTACCAACACCTTACGTAAAAACCAAAATCTTGAAGAGGAAAAAACAAACAAAAAGTCTTTCCAAGAATCGAACATAATGTTTTGTGGAGGATCTTTAATGGATGTTGAGTTTCACAGAGGATATCAGAGAATTGGAGTGAACTTTACGAGTGGGAAACAAGATTTCCACGAAGCAATAGATGTAAGTAGTGTCCAACGTACTAGCCAATGGCTTAAGCGATTCCAATTTCTCTTTTTTTTTGTCATCAAACTGCTTGCGATTCTAATTTATTAAGTAGTTGTGATTCTACTAATGTATATTTATTCTCTTACGGACAGTGTTACAGAGAGTTCAAGCAAGGAAAGTATGGTGAAACTGGAAAGGTCTTGGAAGGGCCAAATCAGTGGTTAGTATATTTATGTATTTACCTTTGTATTGGGAAAAAAATAACGAAAACGCCAGACTTAATTTTATTAGCTTTAATTGAATATAAAATTTAGAAACGTTTTTTTTTTGTTAATATGCATAGTGGATTAGTCAATTATTTAGAATAGGCTGAACGGCCAGAGCATTTTAATTGAATAGAGTTAGGTAAAAAAACAAGAATAAGAAACATTTAAATTGAACAAAGTTAGTCAAATGATTAAAACACTAAAATTTTATTTTTCATAGATGGGTGTTTTAAGTTGTATTATTAAGGGAAATACAAGTTCATAATAAATAAATTTAGTTTTAATTTTCTGAACACTTGATATTAGAAATATATACGATTTTTGAATGCCAAATATACATGACGATAATGTTTTATTTTATTAGCTTTCTATCTTCTTTAGTTTAAATTTCTCTTTTTTTCTTTCTTTTTTTGTGCGGCATTTTATTTGAAGGCCAGAAAATCCTCAAAAGTACAAAGAGTTGATGGATGAGTATATTAAACTATGCACAGGTGTGTATCCGATCTGTTTCAACCCTTTTGTGTTTACTAGGTGTGTGTTTGTTTCCAACTTAGAGATTCATAGTTTTGTAATTTCATTTCATGGTTTCAAGATCTTTCTAGAAACATCTTAAGGGGAATTTCCTTAGCACTTGGTGGATCACCTTATGAATTTGAGGGAGAAATGGCTGGAGACCCTTTTTGGGTAATGCGTATTATTGGTTATCCTGGTGTAAACCAAAAAAATGTTATTGGATGGTAACAAACTTTTATCATTACTGTTTTACTACGGAGAAATTTCGTTTTATTTAACTCTAATAGTGGTAATCGGGTAATAATTCATCATCTTTTTTTTGTTTATAAAATTCCAGTGGAGCTCACACTGACTATGGTAAGTAAGATTCAACTTTAATCAAGATAATGATTATATATCTTCATTTTTTTTTCTCAAAAATAAGATATACCTTAACTGGTTTGGTTTTATGAAACCACCGTGATTTGTAGGCTTGTTGACACTTATAAATCAAGACGATGATAAAACTGCTCTTCAGGTATATATTTACCATATATAATCTTCTCTGATTTTGGTACTTAGAAAAATGGCTTTAGATTTTTTTTTTTGTATCTTCGAAAAGGTGAAAAACTTGGCTGGTGATTGGATACCAGCTACTCCAATCCATGGATCATTTATTTGTAACATCGGTGACATGTTAAAGGTTTTGTTTGTTTTCTCTCCTTCTCTATTTCTCTCTTTTCTTTTAATTTGACAATCCTTGAAAAACTTGGGAATCAAATATGCAGATACTTTCAAATGGAGTATATGAATCCACACTTCATAGAGTGATGAATAACTCTCCTCTATACCGTGTTTGCATTGCATTCTTCTACGAGGTATAATAAATAAACTTGTAACAGTTTTGTGTATGTTTCAACTCAGATTTTAAATCATTTATCTTTGTTCGAACAGACTAACTTTGACGCGATGGTTGAGCCATTGGATATCTTCAAAGAAAAGTATCCAGGAGATAAAAGATCTCAAGTTTCCAAAAGAGTTGTATACGGAGAGCATCTCGTTAACAAAGTCCAGACCACCTTCGTAAATCTGGTGGAACACATTTAATTTGATTTGTTTGGCTTTTGGGCTGGATTTCAAATTCTAATAAATAATGTTACTTATAATTTGTTACAAAAATATCCATGTATTATTTTTTATAATTTATATGTATAAAAGTAATTTAATAAAATAAAGAAAAAAAATATTAATACAATGAAAATTATATAATAAACTCAATTATTAAAGTTATCAATGTAATAAACAATCTTGAAACTTCTCGAATAGTATTATAGAGATTTAACATTTTTAATGTAATTAAGGGTTTGGTCGGGAAAATAAGCTATGATTCACCTTTTGGTATCATGCCAAATTTTTTTTGTGGCAAAATCATGTTTCAAACTGTGCTAAATTTACTAAATTCACATTCTTTAGATGATGTAAACCGACCAAGATAAGCTTCCACCGCATCATAACACCAAGGGCCACTTCTCAAAGCAGCTAACTACCAAGCTGATATTTGGTGTCCTGGCTGAATAAGCTCTTCATCAGCTTTCCCAATGATAAAGCAAGCAGCAGACAGAAAAGTGAAAAAATCTTGAGAAATAAAATAATTCATTAGGAAGTAAAACTGAAGAGAAAAGAGACAGAGATTACATTCATATATAATTGGATCATCATTGGTTTTAATGAAAGTAAAAGTTTGACTCTCTCAATCATTGTTAAAGGTTTTAACGAATCGACACTGCATCGAGTGATCAATAACTCTCCTATATACCGTGTATGCATCGCATTCTTCTACGAGGTATTATGTATAATAAACTTGTAACAGTTTTTTCTGCATTTTTCAACTCAGATTTTGAATCATTTATCTTGTTCAAACATACTAACTTTTGAAGCGATGGTTGAGCCATTGGATGTCTGCAAAGATCTCAAGTTTCCAAAAGAGATGTATATGGATAGCATCTGGTTAACAAAATCCATACCACCTTTGCAAATTTAGTGAAACACATTTAACTGAATTGGTTCGGCTTTCAGACTAAATTTCGATTCTAATCAATAATATTACTAACTAGTTTGATATTAAAACTAAAATATTTTTAGAAACAATCTACAAGTTACATTATATATGTTTATCAGTCCAGCTAGTTTTAGCAATTTTAAAACCTATTAATAATAACAGTTTAGAAAACATTTCAGAGAATTACATGTTTTTATCATGCAAAAGATTATTATTATTATAGTATTATAAATGTAATTTACATGTTACAGTTCGAGTATATGGTCCCCGACTCTATAAATTATAAAATAAAATATCACAAAATACCAGTTTAAGGTCATAATACTTAATATTAATATTACAATGAATTAATTTTTCTGTTTCAAATTATCTATAATATAAAAATGTAATCATTTTAAATTAATAGAAAATAATGTTTTATATTATATAAATGCCACTGGACATTGTAAATTTTGTGAAGCATTTATTTGGATAATTGTAAAAAGATCATTATACCAACTAAATATATCCCAAAATATATTAATTAACCATTTTTTCCAACCGTGTAAACCCTACTTTAAAAATAAATAAATAAAAATTACTTGATAGTTAAAATTCTAGAACGAAATTGTTAAGAGGAATACTTAGAAAATATATAAATAGGTTTAGACCATTTTTAATGATGCTTAATTTTCCGCATTTGCTTCATTCTGAAGAAAATTTTGCTTCAAGTGTACTTTATTTCTTGTTTCAAAATGAAAAAAAATGAAGTTTTTTTAGAAAAAAGTTGAAGATATAGTGTTCACATGTTCATTTTAACAATATTTTTATCACCCAATTTTTTAAAGTACATCGATTTTCTAGAAGTTTCTTATATTTTTCCTAGACTTTAAATTACAAAGAATCAGATTCTCTTATAAACCAACTTTTACATCAAAAGGCTAATATATTTTTCTAGATCCCGAAACACTCTTTCCTCTGAACAAACTCCACTTAATTGTTTTTTTTCCTTTTCCATTCAAATCTCCTTTTAATTTCCTATATAATTTTTTTTCAGTACTAATATATTGAAGTATTTTAGAATTACAGCCACAGCTAAAATCAAATGACACTTGATAATTAGTCAGTTTTTCCAATAAATTTTTATTAACATCAGTTTTATAATTGATGTAAATTTTGCATCACTTTTTAATTGATGCTAATAAAAATTTCAAAAAACATCAGTTAAATAACTGATCCTAATTTGTATTTAGTGTCAATTATTTGGAAATGTTGTGAATTTATATCAGTTATATTAAATTGATGTTATATTAATTGATAGTATTATTATTAATCTTAATACACTATTTTACATCACTTACTAATAATTAATTTTAAATTAGTATCAGTTTTTCTTATGATACTATTTATCTGATTTAACATAGTCTTTTTTTGTAGTATAGTTAGGGCTGTTCAATATGGTAAAACCGAACCATACCGAACCGAACCGAACCGAAATAGACAATGTGGTTTGGATTTGGTATATACCATACAAACCGAATGGATGTAATTTTCTAAAAACCGTAGGATTTGGATATGGTTTGGTATATAACCGATAAAACCGAATAAACCTAATAAAACCGATCAAAAATAGAAACATGTAAATATTTATATATTTTATAACGACGTATGAAAATCATAACTTAATTTGTTTGCTAATAACTATTACCATATTTTTTACAGTAATAAAGAAGTCATGATTTGTAAAACATTTGAAGTATAATTAAATAACAATTCATCGCAACCGATGCTTCTTATTTTTAGTCTTCTTTTTGATCTTTTTGCTTTATTTTAGTATTGATTAAATTGAAATAAAGATTATAAATTTGTTGGACAATAATTAGTAGAAATTCTTCACAATTTTTTTTAATCTATAAATGAACAGAGATTCGTATTCAATCGAAGAAACATGAATTTGATGAACGCTAAATATGGAAGAATAGAAAAACTTTTTTAGTGTTTCGTGCTTCTGTTTTGTTTTTAGTTTTTTACTTTTATTCAAAATTTTGAGCTTTGATTTTAATTCTAGATTTGATTATTTTATTAGATGGTATAAGCGTTTTTTTATTTTTTTGTTCTTTTATTTAAACATATAATATTTTTTAATAAATGACTGTGTTGACAACATGATTCTAAAATTCATATAATATGATCACAAAATAAAGAATTATGTTTCTTGGTATAAAACCGAATAAACCAAAAACCAACAGTATATAAACCGAACCGAACCGAAGTAAATATGGATTTAGAATGGTACTTGTATTTTACTAACCGAAATACCGAAAAACCAAAAAAAACCGAACCGAAACCGAACCGATATCCGGATTGAACACCCCTAAGTATAGTCATACGGATTTGTTAATAAATTTGATTTTAATAGATTTGATAAATACTCAAATTTGAAATAAAATCTCCGGATTGTAAACATGAATTAAAACCAACTTATTAGATTTGAAAATGGTGTTATTTTTTATAGATATAAAAAATTAATTCAAATCAAGAATTAGTCATAAATCAAGTATTAGTCATACAGATTTGTCAATAAGTTTGATTTCAATAGATTTTAATTGACTACTAAGTTTAAAACATAAATAATCAAACTATAAATAAAATCTCTGGATTTTAAACATTAATTAAACACAACATAATAGATTTGAAAAAGGTATTATTTGTTTTACGACTTACAAAATTTAGTTTAAATCAAGAGTTAGTCATAAATATAGTATTAGTCATACTGATTTGTTAGTAAATTTGATTTCAGTAGATTTAAATTGATTACGAAGTTTAAAGTATAAATACTCAAATTCGAAACAAAATCTCTGGATTGTAAACATTAACTAAAACCAAATAATAGATTTGAAAATTTTGTTATCTGTTTTACGATTTACAAAATTTAACTAAAATAAAGAATTAGTCATAAATCAAGTATTAATCATAAGGATTTGAAAATAAATTTGATTTTAATAGATTTGAATTAACTAATAAATTTAAAATATAAACACTCTAATTGGAAATAAAATCTCTGTACTGTAAACAATGATTAAAACCAACATAATAAATTTGATGTTTTTATTTTTTTAACGATTTACAAAATTTAACTCAAATCAAGTATTAGTCATAAATCAAGTATTAGTTATGCAGATTTGTTAATAAATTTGATTTCAGTATATTTTAATTGACTAATAAGTCTAAAATATAAATACTTAAATTCGAGATAAATCTCCGGATTTGTAAACATTAATTAAACTAACATAGTATATTTGAAAATCAGTAAATTGTACTTAATTTTATAAATTATAATATAAATTCTTATTTCAATTAAAATTCATTTACGAACAATATCCATTCATATCTTTAGTTTATATTTCCTTAAACAGAAATTAAGGGGGTTGGAAAAGAATGCTTTGTTATTAATTGCAACCAATGAGGTGCCTCTTTCTCTTGTATTTTTGCTTTTCTTATACTCCTAAAGTAATATGTGTGGTATGTGATTTAGTTTTAGTACTTTGGTCTTTTTTTTGTTCAACAATACTTTGGTCTCTTTTCCAACTTTGTTACATTTTTTTTATTTTAGTCTAAAGCATGAGTTACGAGTAAATCTTTTGAATAAAGTCTTAACTATTAAAGAAGAAATCTCCATTTTGGTATAGAACACATGTCTATCACTCATGGTTTATGATTATTGTCATTTCCAGAGGAAAAAAATATAGTAGTCTTAAATTGTTTAAGAAACATACAAAATCATTAATTAATTGTTAGAAAATCTTAATTACTAAAGACGCAAGACACATGTCTCTCTTATATTACTTACCATATGCGTTATTACTGTTAAAATTAATTATCATGATTAATAAAAATCTAAATAGTAATTACATACCAAACAAATTTATATAAAGTGATTGTGTATGTATAGACATTTAAAAATTTAGCTACAATAAATAAAAAATATACACATACTATTTAAAAATTAATGTAAAATACTATGTATTCACTAAAGAGATTAATAAGTATGGATATACATTTCAAAATTAATGAAAATACTACTTAAAAAATATTATGAATATCTTATAATATTTTTAAATGTTTAGAATAAAAAGTGGAGTTATTGTGTTGACTGGTAGAGTATATATAAATGTACCGTGCCAAGAAAGTGATAGATAGTTCTCTTACAAATACAGTTTGCTCTTATATAAACTCTCTTCTCGTGTCTCTCTCTCTTCACCTTCAATACCCAGTCTTCAGAGTCTTCTTTATTCTTTCTTTCTCTCAGAATAAACGAAAATAAAGTCCTTCTCTTTGTTCCAGAGGTGATTATTTAATTTGTTTTGATTTGTTTTTGATGATTTTAAAACAGTTTTCTTGTCTCTTGGCTTGAATAACGTGTTATCCTTACCGTCTTCATCAAATCTCTGACACACCACCCTATGATTTATATCCTTACCATCTTCATCAACTCTCTAACACCCTACTAATATACTCAACACACTACAAAAAAAGAGTTGTTTAGCATCATTTATTTTTTATTTTTGTATCATTTATAAATGATGTAAAATAATTTTGCATCACTTAAATAAATGACTCTGAAAGTGATGATGCAAATAATTTGCATCAGTTTATTAATAAATGATGTAAAAATACTAAATATTTCCATCAATTATGATAAGTGATATCATTATGTATCAATTGCAAAAAATGATTTTAACAACTACATCAGTTTTTTATAAATGATGTTAGTATTGACATCAATTAAAATAACTGATTGGAATTATTTGTATCATTTATTATAATTGAAGTTAAATTAATATGAAAATTTAAATGATTTCGTAATTATATAATTGATAATATTAATTAAGTATATTAATATCATTTGTACCTAAATAACTCTTTTCAATATATAAATTGAAGAACATATTTTATTAACATTTTTATTTTTCTATTAAAAATATAATTAACAAGAAAAAGTTACATGCGTAAAAAGAAATACGAAGATGAATTTAAAAGAGAAAATAATTGAAATGGTTAAACAAAATTTGCCATGAAAGTTAAAAATATTGAGATTCTTCAGTTCTTCTTTTTTTTCTTCAGTTCTTCGTTACTTCTATGCTTCTTTCATTTTTGGATCAACGTCATCTCCTTCTACATTTCTAGATGCTCTCCACTCTAGCAACAAAAAATAAGTAAAGCATAAACAATTATTTTAAAAAAACTTGTAATCTTCTAATAGAATAAGAACCAAGAGAAAAAAAGAAAAGAAAAGTACCTCTGAAAATTTTCAATCAGATCCCACTGATTAGAAAAATCCAGTTTCCTTTGAAATTCTTCAGAAGAAGAAACAGTTAGACATATTTTAGATTGATAAAGAAAGTTTAAGAAACTGAAAGAAAAAAAGATGAAGATGAGGAATTTGAGAGAAGGGAGCAGCGTTTGTTGAGGTTAAAGCCATAAATATACTGTACAACTTCTCATAGTCTTTTTTTTTTTCTTAAGTCGATGGTACTTTTTAATTAATTGGTTAACGTTTTATTTGGAATTGTAATAGTGGTTCCCATTTTGTAGGGATTATAACTGATCACTTAAAGAATTTTACAATATAAATTATTAGATATATTAATAACTTGAAATTATTTTATCGATGTAAACCAATTTTACTATTATCAGATATTCTAATTGATGTCAATGAAGATAATATAACATCACAACTATTAAAACGATTTTAACGATAAATATACTTATATAATTATTTGTTAGCATCAGTTTTTTATTGATATAAATTATATATCATTTTAATAAGTGATGTTAAGCAAAAAAATAAATGTATCAGTTGTTGAAATGATATAAATCTGTATAACAATATCAGTTGTGTTAAAATGATGCAAATTCATAAAAATTATATCATTTTATTGAATTGATGTTAATTTAATTGATAAACATATCAATTGTTCTAACTGATTTAAAATTTATATATATTTGTATCATTTCTAAATAACTAATTTAAAATCATATCACTTATTTTTGTGATACAATTTAAGTGATACAATTCAATGATTTTTTTGTAGTGACATCTTCATCAACTCTTGACGCACCTTACGATTCATATCTTCGTCAAGATATGAATCCTAAGGTGCGCCAGAGAGATGATGGAGATGGTGAGGATATGAATCATATGGTGTGTCAGAGAGTTGAGGAAGATGGTGAAGATATGAATCGTAGGATGGTGCGTCAAAGAGTTGATGAAGATGTAGCACCAAAGAGAATGTGAAATAGAGTCCAAAAGATAATTCAATTACAAAGCTTAGTAAATCAGTTGTCAGGCACATTGACGACTGACCCACATAAGTAGAGTGATCAAGTCACAATACCAGCTGTAAATGCTTCAATAAGAATTGATGTTCTAGAAGAACAATATCAAACTGCTAGTCACGCCTGTAGCATGGTATAAAAATCGACGTCGATGATATTTATGTATGCAAAGTAGCAGTTGATATGATAAATGAGAAATAGGATCATGAAAGAAAGTCTATTGAAAAGTGTACACAAATAAATAATTGGCCAAATCAGAAGGAAGCAATAGAAAAATATAGAAACTCTTACGAAAGAGAGAAGTATTTGGACCAGTAGTCCATACACTAGAAGGTGTAAAATAAGTGGGATAGAAATGAGTCGTTGAACCAAAGTAAGATCAATATGGTATTGATTGTGAAGAGACATAGTCTCATATGGTAGATGCAACTACTTTCAAGTTTCTTACAAGTCTGGCAATAAAGAAAGAACGTGAATTATACAACCCTTGGAAACTGATAATCCGTAAGAGATATAATCCTTGAAGGAATTGTGATATCAAAATCATGTTCTCGGGAACTCTAGCTATTCGATCAAAATATGTTTTATGAGATATATGGGATATTTGAAGTTAATCAATACATCTTTGTATTTATCAAAAGATTATAGATCAATAGAATCATTGGTTTGAATATAATCAAAACTCCCAAAGAGTTATAGAAAAAATTGTATTTTGAAAGAAAACTCTTTATAATACCATATTGTTTTAGTCCAAACTGGAGATCTAAAAGTGAAATATCATAAAGATCCTTAAAGAATTTTACTATGCTCATATATGTTTGATCCTGAAGCACCATACTAAAGAGTATTATTTGAGCAAGTTACTAATTTTTTTCATAACTGAAAGATGTAATTTCATATGACAAGAAAGAAAATCATAATAGTAACTTTTATAGTTATGAATGAATACATACGAGGTGAATGTCTAGAAGACTGTTTGTAAGATGTTTGGCTTGAAATCTAAATAGACCAAAAAATTATTGTCTGTATCAAATGAGAATTTTGGACCAGAAGTCCGTAGATCTTGAATACTCTAATGGAAAGAGTTTATTATGATATTCTCAATTTCAAAGAAAATTTATTTGATTGGAATGCCTATCCCGAAGATATTGCTTTCATGGGAAGAAATATGAAAATGTGTATGGTTGTACTATTTTTATCATGGTTTTTATCCTATAAAGTTTTCCCATAACAAGATTTTAACGAGGCAACAAAACACACACAAAGAATAGACACCCAAGGAGAATGTTACAATCTAAGAGATGAAAGTCTATCATTGTTCTAAAGAGAATCCAAGAAAATGATCAAATCATATGAAGACTCGTACACTATAGAAGAATGGCGATGTTGGTATCCTACACGTTCGTTCAAGTAACAATTTCGCTGGCTTATTCATTTAAGGCCCTAACACAACTACTTTCAAAAAGTTAGTTCACCTTATCGGAGTGTGTTATCTCAAAGATTTTGACATATGTACACATAAGGGGAAGTTAACACGCATTGCATTCTTTTTTTTTCTTAACCATGATTTTTTCTATTGGGTTTTTCTAGTGAAGTTTTTGACGAGACATCATCTATGGCATTTTGAAAACACTTTAACATGATGGACATCAAGAAGAAATGTTATCAATATTATGATGATATCTATTTGAAAAGTCTTAGATATATTTGTTCTCCACTCTAAATTATACTTTGTCTCCAAACTATTGTAATCCTAAATAAAAGATCTATTGCAAAATGGATAAAACACATGAATTCCCCTCTTGTCTTCTCTTCTTTACTCAAAACAATATTCAAATTTTGGCAAAACGTTTTAAACACGTGACATCTGTTTCCTTTGGATTTTATCAATAATACACTGTCACATATGTTTGGATATGGTTCATTGTGGAGTAAAACGGATCACGGACTATCTTTTCCCACTGGCCACTGGGGCCGCGGTGGCACCCTAGCTAGCTGTTTGGCCTCTAAGGATCTTAAGAGACAATTCGGGGTTTGATTGAAAATTAAGAAAATAACCATTTAGAATATTGCCGGGTCAGCCTTAGTCTAGTGGCTAAGTGGCATCCAAGGCACCGGGGTTCGACTCCACCTTCAGGGGTTCCTGGGTGTGAGATTTCCCCAAGTGGCAAAAAAAAAAAAAAAAAAAAACCATTTAGAATATTTCCAATTTTTTAAGGAGTGTTATATCAACGCCACAATTTTCCATCTATGTTTAGAATCTGAGATGGCTACAAACTTCAAGTCACACTTACCAATTATCGGTGCGTTCAAAAAAAACCTAGATTCATTATTTTCAAGCAGATGTGATCACTCTCTCATCATCAAAAGTAACTTTCATTTCATATTATGCCAAGGGAACTATAATGAAACGTGTTGTTGCAGACATCAAACCTTTGCTTGTCAAATGCAATGGTTCCGACATGATGGACGATACTGGCGTGGCGGAGGCTGTCCGAAAACTAGACCAGGCTTGTCGGGACGTCGGGTTCTTCTACGTGGTAACTAAAAATTTATTTTGAATTTACCTTTTGCTTGTGGTTTAATGAAAATGTTCTACATGGTTTGATGATTTGGACTGGTGAGTGTGGTGAAGCAGATTGGTCATGGAATCTCGGAGAGTCTTATGAGGAAGGTGAAAGAGATGACACATCGATTCTTCAAGCTTCCATATGAGGAGAAACTTAAGATCAAAATTACTCCAGCAGTTGGATATAGGTTTGTTTTCAAATATCTGAAAATGGATCTAAAACGTACGTATCACGTTTTAATTACAAACGGAACTATTTTGTTCACAACGATATACACAATAAATACTTTATCGATGATGCATTACTTAATGAGAGTTTGGTGGCACTTCCAACAGTGCAAGAGACCAGGAACGTTTTTGAAAATAAAGATACATCCTATTAAAATAGAAAACCAAAATATTTTTTTTTTTGTAAACGAAAACCAAAATATTTAATGCTTTAATACGTTCGTAGCTGTTGTTTTTGTGGAGGATCATTAATGGTGTTGAGTTACACAGAGGATATCAGAGAATTGGAGTGAACTATACGAGCGGGAAACAAGATTTCCACGAAGCAATTGATGTAAGTGGTGAAAAAGTGGTCCAACGTACTAGCCAATGGGTTGAACAATTTTGATTTATAGCAGTTGTGATTCTACTTATAAGTATTTATTCTCTTATGGGCAGTGTTATAGAGAGTTCAAGCAAGGAAAGTATGGGGAAACTGGAAAGGTCTTGGAAGGGTTAAACCAGTGGTATGTATATTTTTGCATTTACCTTTATGTTGGTAAAAAATAATGAAAGGGGCAGACGAAATTTTACCAGCTTTTTGTGACTTACTAGATTTAAAAACGTGAGACTATCTTCCCTAAAAATTAAATCTAAATAAAAATATTTAATTTTAGGTTTTCCCATATTTAGATTTTAAATTTTGATGAAAGGTGTTAAAATTTGTGTAAGTTAAGATTGCCCCGTTTAAAAATATAATAAGTTTAGTTTGTATTTTTCATTTTAAACTAAAACTGATTTAATATTTATGTAAATATTTTAATAATAGTTATGAATTTAATTATTTATTTAAACAATATTTTTTAAATCAAAAAAATAAATAGTTAAAATTTGAGTGGTACTAGGGATGTTAAAATGAGCTAGCTCGCTCAGCTCAGCTCAGCTCATAGTAAGCTCGGCTCTTTCATGAGTTAGCTCAGATCAGCTCATTTATTATATGAGCTTCAATATGTAAACTCGTACTCGGATCATCTAGATCATGAGTTAAATGAGCTAACTCGTGATCTAACACAAAATAATTATAACTATATGAAATTAAACATCGATAAAATTACTTCTATAGTATTATTCAAAATTTAATAAAACTATTAATCATAAATAACTTACCGTGAGTTCTGAGTTACGATAAGCAAAGTGAGAGGAGACGTATGTCAAATTTGAGATCAATGAAATTTGTGAGAGAGATGATATGGTTAACGTGGGTTTATATAGAAGATTTTGATAATTTCTAAACATGATAGTCTCTTTTTTCTTTCTTCGGAAAAAGTATAGATAACTTTTAAAAGTTTTATTCCTATATTACTTATGTATATTTTACATTTTATTTTAAAAGATAAATATGATAAATATAAAAATTATATTTTTCCATAAGAAATGAACGAGCTCATGAGTCAGCTCATGTTCATTAACGATCGTTCATATAACTCGTGATCTTTTTTAAGCTCGATCATTAAACTCATTTATTAAATGAGCCTAAAATATAATGATCATACTCATAAAAAAATGAGCTGAGCTGAGCTAACTCATGAGTTGTAACTCATTTTGACACCCCTAAATGGTACACATAGTAAATCACACGTATAGGTAATGTTATTACCAATGTTGATTATGTTTTAATAAGATATCAGATTCTGACTCATGCTCTGAAAGGATGAGTACATTTTTGTTTTAATTTTTTTTTGAAAATTTCTTTTTTATATTTGATTCAGTATTATAATTATATTTGTGTTTAATATTAATTTAATTTGATAGAATAATCCCTTAAATAAATGTCATGTTACCGTTTTAATAGAATCGATATAATTCTAATATATTTTGACAATCTTTGATACATACATATGAATAGTTGCTTAGTCAAATAAATAGAATCTACTGAATGGCCAAAACATTTAAATTAAGTAGAGTTAGTCAAATGCTAGGATATGAAAGATTTAACTGAATAAAGTTAGTCAAATATTAGAACTGTGAAAAAGTTAAAACACTAAATTTTTGGTTTTCATAGATTAATGGTGTTTTAAGTTGTATTTAAAATGAAAATAAAGCTCATACTAAAAATGAAATCATTTTGAAACATTGAACACTTGGTAAATGTTATCACGATTTTAAAATGTCAAAATATATAAAATTTTCATAAAATTTAATTGATTACATTAGCTTTTGTCCTTCTTTGAACTATATTTCTCTTTGTTAACTTTTTGGACATTTTATTTGAAGGCCAGAATATCCTCAAGAGTACAAAGGGTTGATGGATGAGTATATTAAGTTATGCACAGGTGTGTATTCGTCTATTTCAACCCCTTCGTATTTATTTTGTGTGTGTTTGTTTCCAACTTAGAGATCATTTCATGGTTTCAAGATCTCTCTAGAAACATCCTAAGAGGAATCTCCTTAGCTCTTGGTGGATCACCTTATGAATTTGAAGGAGAAATGGTTGGGGATCCTTTTTGGGTAATGCGTATTATTGGTTATCCAGGTGTAAACCAAGAAAATGTTATCGGATGGTAATAAACTTTTTATCATTATTGTTTTACTACGCATACATTTCTTTTTGTTTAACTCCATTAGGTGGTAAACTGATGATAATTCGTCTCCTTTTTTTTTCTTTACAAAATTCTAGTGGAGCTCACACTGACTATGGTAAGTAAGCTTCAACTCATACTTAAGATACTGAATAAATATCATCATATACCTTTTATACCATAACTGGTTTGGATTTATGAAAATCCTGATTTGTAGGCTTGTTGACGCTTATAAATCAAGACGATGATAAAACTGCTCTTCAGGTATCTATTATTACCATGATCTTCTCTGATTTTGTTACTTAGAAAACTGGCTTTAGATTTTATTTTGTCTCCTGAAAAGGTGGAAAACTTGGCTGGTGATTGGGTATCAGCTATTCCAATCCCTGGATCATTTATTTGTAACATCGGTGACATGTTAAAGGTTTTGTTTGTTCTGCCTCTTTTTCTCTCTTTTCGTTTTGACAATTTTTGAAAACATTTGAAAATCAAATATGCAGATACTTTCAAATGGAGTGTACGAATCCACACTTCATAGAGTGATCAACAACTCTCATCGATACCGTGTATGCATCGCTTTCTTCTATGAGGTATAAAAAACTTGTATAACAGTTAATTTTTGTGTATTTTTCAACTTTGATGTTGAATCATTTATTTTGTGCGAACAGACTAACTTTGACGCGGTGGTTGAACCACTGGATATCTTCAAAGAGAAGTATCCAGGAGATAAAAGATCTCAAGTTTCTAGAAGAGTTGTATATGGAGAGCATCTTGTTAACAAAGTCCAGACCACCTTCGAAAATTTAGTGGAACACAGTTAATTTGATTGGTTTTGCTTTCGGGCTGGATTTTGGATTCTAATAAATAATGTTACTATATAATTTGTTACAAACATATCTGTGTATTATGTTTACTAAATATCTCCCATGATCATACACATATAATTATTTATAAATATATAAATTATCTTACACAATTAATATTTTGTTTTTAAGATTAATAATTTGTACGATTTTTATATGTTATATGTATATATATATATATATATATATATATATATATATATATATATATGTAACTTTGTTCATGTACAATCTTATAGTTCAGTTATTTTTTTAGAAATTGGATTGCGTTTATTCTTCTGGATTAGACAATAAATTAAAATCAGATTCTAAAATAGTGATTCTAAAATAGATTAAAATCAGATTTAACCTTTTTCCCTTGCATTTAGCTTGATATTGTGTCTTGAATTTATAATATATTCTCATTGGATTATGTATAGTTTGATATTTTCTTCTTTTTTATGAAAAAGTTTGATACCTATTACTTTGGGAAACAAATAGTAAAGTGTAGTTTAAACTTTGAATTTTTACAAGTGAACATAACTGAAAATCTTTTGAAATTTCGTACACGTTTATAAATATTACAAAAATGTTTTGATCAAAATTCATAGTAAAAATATATTTTTATGTTAAAAAAAGATTTAAATGATTTTGGGAAATATGTATTTATATAAATATGTGTATCTTAAAATTTTATGTTTTTAGCTTCAATCTCCCATTAGGAAGCTAAATCATCATCATTTCCAGTGAAAATATTTGGACCATAGCCATGTGATAGAAAAAAATGAAAGTGAAAAAAAAAATGATTGCAAAAGAGAAAGAGAAAAAAATTAGATCTCTATAAATATAAAAATATTATTTTATTTTTCAAAAATAAATATCTAAATTATTTTGCAAACTTATTTTTATAAAAAATATGTGTATCATAAAACTTATGTTTTAGCTTCAGACTCTCAGTAGGAAGAAGCTAAATCATCATTTTTTCAATGAAAAAAAAAATCCGGCATAACCATATAAAATTTTGAAAGTGAGAAAAATGATTGCAAAATAGTGAAGAAAAACTAAAGAGAGAAAATAATTAGATCTCTATCAATGTACATTATGAATTTTTATGTGTGTGTATACACATACATCCATATTTAATTTTACTTTTTGATGACAAAAAAAATTATTTTGACTAAAACATACATCCATATTCGTAAGCAATATCCTCGTTAAATGTATAATAGACAGCTACTTCTTAATATATTTCTGACACCAATATCTTTAATGTTATATTTTACTAATCAAGCTTACTCCTGTATTTTTTTTTTTTTTTTTTTTGCAAACATACATCCATATTCGTAAGCAATACTCCTGTATTTGTTGCAGCTTGTATGTCGATGAAGGAGGACAGTTTCGTTTATTTTTCTTGAAACCGGCTATTCCATCCACCTAGTTTCCAATATTTCTCATATTTCTCATATTTCATGTATATTGATTTAATTCGGCTAATATTTCAGTATTATACGGTCAAGATAATTTTCTACACTAACCTTATGTCTTTAGGTAATAAATTGAGAACTTAGAAATTCAAAGTCAACTTAACCAAACAAAAGAAATTCAAAGTCAAATTCAAAATTTGACGCGTTATTTATTTCTGCTAACACATTATTTTGGCGCACTATTTATATCTTTATCGACTACTTAACAATTTTGTATTGGTGATCAATTGGTTTTTACCCAAATTCGGGTCTCACAAAAGTACTAGTGTGACTTTCGCAACCGATCAATAACCAAAAAAAAAGGCTCATCCATCTGAATGCCGTGCAAGGTGATACGACTGGAGTAAGATAGTGATGTAATGTACCAAAGTTGCTCTGAAAATGCAAATTCCGCATTGTTCAAGGCTAGACTCATGTAGAGTTTAAGCAAGTTTGGTTACAAAGAATCCATGTAACAGAACAAAAGGGTAAATCAAGAGAATGCATGATTAATAATAGTGTAGTTACTTCCAGTACAACAATAGATTCGAATTTCGGTTAAGTAAAACCAATGGGATCCCTCTATATATAAAACATAAAAACGAGATTACACTAAGACTCGAAATAAAGTGGCATTTTGTCTGAGTATCACAAAACGTAGTCCAAGTCATGTGTCAGGGGACGAATGTTCTTTACTGTCCAATAGTAATCTTCCACCTCGTAAAGCTTCCTGAAACATCAACACCCAACAAACAACATCAACCAAATTGGTCCAAGACTCGAGCCACTACTATAGTCTCCTCCTCCAGTTAAAGTAAGAGGTTTAAACAACTTACGCTATATCTTCCAAAGTGTCAGCTTTGTTGAGAGACTTTCCTTCGGCTAATTCAAGACAAGAATGATGCGCTATCATCTCCTTTATCGTGTATTTCGTGCTTTTAACATCGTTGTTCCACAAGATGCTCTGCAAACAAAAAGAAACACATAAACCTGCAAAATCAAAAACTCTGTCCAGGAAAGTTCATGTTATACTCTTTTAAGGGACATTTGTTTAACCTTTCTAATGTATTTCTTTTTCACATCTTCCCAGTGAGACTTTCCTTTTGGAGAGAAAATTGAAGCATTCCACATAGCTCCTCTTGCAACCATCACGGACGCAGCGCCTTCGAAAAGGAACATAATATAAAAAAACAAGGTTATATAACTCAGAGGTGAATTCGAGTAAGACCATTAGATTCAATAAGTCTTATCATGTGTGTACCTGTAGCAGTTTTAATGCGAGAGAAATCATCGTATTCTAAAACATCTCCGTTTGCAATAACGGGAATGGACAATGCAGCAACTACATCTGCTATCTCGTCCCATTTAGCAGGATCTCTTGGCCTGTCTGCAACTTTCCTATATTTAATATGCCAGGAGAAAACCAGTTACCAACTATTTTTTTTATATAAAAAGAAACAGATAAAAGAAGTGAGAACCAACAACTCACAGTGGTGTATTGTATTATTATTATTACCTCCCATGTACAGCAAGAGCTGGTACACCAAGCTTCTCGATTCTCCTAGCCAATTCAACAGTATCTGCAGGTGATTTCAATAGACGAATCTTGCAAGTAACAGGGACGTCTAAGTTCCTTCTAAGTGTTGCCAGAATCTGTGGGATGGAGAAGAATTCAAAAACTGATCAGTCAGATACAAAAGGCAGATATATATATGAAAAAGAGAGAGGGGATAATACATCGTGAATGAGCTCGGGTTTACTTAAGAGAGCAGCACCCATTCCTCCTTGAATAGAGAAAGCCTTGGGGCAACCCATATTAATATCAACAGCTGCAACATCATTGCACCTAAAGATGAAGAAACAACAAAAAAAAACATTTATTCTTTCAAAATGCATATAAAGACATGAAACTTTGGTAGATAATATGAGTATAGAAGAAGAATACACAATCTCAGCAGCTTTAAGAGCCCTAACAGCATCAGAAGTCCCCATTTGGAAAACAACCCTTTCTCTTTCTGCATCACATGTGCTAAAGACAACATTCTCACTCCCTTTCTCCACAAACTCTGTTGTTCCGGAAGCAACTGTAGAAAACACAACAACAAGTGAGCATAGGGAAGCAGGCAAGCTATGAGGATGAATAAACCATAGGAATCAAATTCAAATTCAAAATTTCACAGTTAATGGGATATTACCAAATACTTACTGTTGAAACGGCGTTGGCATTTGAGAAGCTTATGATCGATAATCTCTTCTCCGTATGTAATATCGGCGCCGTACTCCGCCGCCAACATTCGGAAAGAGAGCGTTCCCTTTACAACAACAACATAACAATAAGAAGGAGGTAAGAGCAAAGGTTTGGGAGCGAGTTTTGAGGCTTTTGGACTTACCACACGGACCATCGGAGCAAGAACAAGCTTGTTCCGGTAATCCATCTTGTCTTCTTCTTCTTCTTCTTCGTGGCAGCGTCGTCGAACGCAGCCACGAAGATGATGCCACAATCCCCTCCCCAAGATCTGCGCAGAAATTTCTTTGATTTTTGCTTCATATGCTTGCGTTCATAATTGGGCCTCACTAGGGCCATTTTATTTTGCTGTGTTGGGCCTTTTTACGCCTCGTTAAGTTATAATAAGAACACCTCAAAACTATGATTTTGTTTGGGTTGAGAGTTGAAACATTCAGTTTTCCTCGATTTTCAACCGAAAACCATAATTCCGTAAGTATGTTTAATTTGTTTAAGAAAATTTGTCAATTAATTATTGATATATTATTATTATTTTCGTTTTTTAAATATATAAAGTTATTAACATATATTTTAAAATTTTAATAAAGAAATTGATAAACTAGTCAAACTAAAACTTATAATATTAAAAGGTTATATTTAATAAAATTACTTTACTTATCATTCATAATTTATATAATTATATATTATATTTTAATCTATCAATTTAAAAAATTTATTCAGTTAATCATCATATATGTGCGCTGTGATTTTTTTTATCAAAAAATAACATTCATATGTTTATATGATGTAACCAAAATCATGCAAATTTTATTTATTTATTTTAGCTTGTTTTAGATTGGTTTGGTTTTATTTACCATACTAAACACAGTATAAACTAATCTAAAACGTAAACTACGGATACG
This sequence comes from Raphanus sativus, assembly GCF_000801105.2. Taxonomy (NCBI): domain Eukaryota; kingdom Viridiplantae; phylum Streptophyta; class Magnoliopsida; order Brassicales; family Brassicaceae; genus Raphanus; species Raphanus sativus. The sequence goes on along the minus strand of NC_079516.1, from coordinate 39,965,701 downwards.
TTAGCTTTTTGAATGGCAATGAATCGGAAACAAACTAACAAACTAATCAGAGACAAAACTGATTAAACAAAATGTGTATTAGTAGATACATTTCCACGCTCTGTTCATAATCTCGTCTTCTACAAACGGGCGCAATGACCACATCATAGTGTAAGTATCTAGTTCATCAAACGATGTCTTCAAACTAAGCGATCTCACAATCTTTTCCTGCAAACAGTATCATCAATTATCATCCAATTATCTGCAGTAAGCTTTTTGAGAGTATCTAAAGGTTCAAAATCTCACACACCTGCATAACATAGTTCTGCTTCACCATACTATAAACCACTGCAATGACTGTAGCGTACTCTGTAACTTCAGGTTCTTGAGGAAAATGCACAGTCTCATTCTCCTGAAAACCAAACAACATTACTCTTCTCTGAAACCATTTTTCAAAGATATAAAAGTTAGTTTACTCAACAAATATCTGTTGAAATCATACCTCATCACTCGTTACTTGTTCTAACTCATCACCTGAATCTACATCTAGCTGTGTTGTTGCAGTCTCAATCGCAAGGGCTGCCTCATCGGTGAGACGCTCGAGCTCAGATAGTAAGCTTCGAGCTGTAATTTCCACATCTTTAAAGATTAAACATTAACCAATGGAAAACAAACAACATGTCGAGAAACAGTAAATACATTATTACCTTTAATAAGGTGGTCAGAAAGTCCTGATAAGGATGTATGCACTTCTTATTCCGGTAGTTTTGTAAACAAAAAAAAAGAGAAATGTGTAAGCAGAACTGAACAATGTTAATAAAAAAATGAAACTTTTCACATAAAGTGACAAACTTTGAGAGTGAGATCAAAAGAGTTGATCAGTAACTAACTTACAAGCTCTTGTGCTTTTTGCAGCATCATCGATGTTAATACAGCCGGATGCTATATACGATTTAAGCCGTCTTGTTTCGTTGTTCTTCAGAATGTTCTTGACCAAATCGGACGAAGTGACCATTGGAGAGCGTTTGAGCAAGCCTAAGATAAGAAAGAGTGTCAGAGAGAGAGAGAAGGGTAGTAAAACTGATGACAATACAAAGTAAAAAAAAACGTACAGAGTCCTTGCTGAAACCGTAGAAGAAAGGTGTTTGCAGCATTCTCTAGTTCCTCAAGTTTTGTGACCCTAAAATCATTGCAATAACCAAGATTCAGAGGGACTAATCAAACAATCAATCAAAACAAAACTTACCGTGTCATAAACTCTTTGAAAATTTCGTAAAGTTTTAGCTTCAGTTCGCTTCTAGGTTCCATCTCTTTGTCTTTAATACTACAAGACACATGTAGACAGTTCTGAGCTAAACAGAAGGGGCTTCAACAATCCAAAACACGGCGATGATATATTTCGACAAACTAATCAGAACTAAAACAACGTTTCTGAGCTAATCGCAGTCAAACAGCAGACTTTCAAGAACAAGAGAAGAAACAGGGAGAAATCACAAACCAGAGTTCGAGTTTTCGAGTAGGAGACGAGAGACGTGCAGAATGGCGGCTCGGGGGAAACAGTGACGACCCCGGAGAAGGTTAATTCCGGCGGAGAGAGAGGAGGAACGTGATGATAAGCTTCACGGTGGCTTTAATGGCGTCTGTGTTCGTTAAAGTTTGGGTTTCATTAGGCTTAGGCTTAGTATAAACGCTAGAGTAATGGGCTTACATACTCCCCCTTATGAGCTTAATTAACTAGCACATGAGCCGTTCATAAGATAAAATTTATGAAAACTCAAAATAAACCCCAATAGTATTATTATTTTCAAAATTGACCCCAGAAGTTGTCTGAAAACCAACACTGATCGTGTCTCTCTCCTTGGGACACTGATCACTAGTTATCCAAATTCAATCTCACAGATTTTGAAAATCACTTTGCTTCCATCACCCATGGCTGACGAAGAAGTTCCATCATTCACCCCTTACACCCACTCCCAAACCCTAACCTCCCACGACCACGCCGTCTCCTCAGTCAAATTCTCCCCCGACGGCCGCCTCCTCGCCTCATCATCCTCCGACAGAACAATCCGCACTTACTCCATCAACATCAACCCCGACGACGAAAACTCCGTCCCCATCGCCAAACCCCTACAAGTACTCACCGGCCACCAAAACGGCGTCTCCGACGTCGCCTTCTCCCCAGACGCGAGGCTCATCGTCTCTGCCTCCGACGACAAGACCCTGAAGCTCTGGGACGTCGAGACCGGCTCCTCGATCAAGACCCTCCACGGGCACACCAGCCACGCCTTCTGCGTCGGATTCAACCCGCAGTCCAGCACCATCGCCTCCGGCTCCTTTGACGAGACCGTCCGGATCTGGGACGTGAAGACGGGAAAGTGCCTGAAAATCCTCCCCGCGCACTCCGACCCCGTCACCGCCGTGGATTTCAACCGCGACGGGTCGCTTGTCGTTTCGAGTAGCTACGATGGGCTGTGTAGGGTTTGGGACTCGGGGACTGGGCATTGTCTGAAGACGCTGCTGATGGACGACGAGAATCATCCTGTCTCGTTCGTTAGATTCTCTCCTAACGGCAAGTTCGTCCTCATCGGCACCCTCGATAACACCCTCGTGAGTTCCGTTCCTCCTGTGCTTCTTCTGTTACGCTCACTTGTGTTGTTAAATCACGTGTAGATCATGATTTTGTAATTTAATGTATTCTGGAAATATTGCAGAGGTTGTGGAACGTTTCTTCTGGCAAATACGTTAAAACGTACACTGGCCACGTCACCTCTCAGTACTCGGTTTCCTCTGCGTTTTCCATCACTGATGGGAGGAAGATAGTGGGTGGATCGGAGGACAAGTGTGTGTACATGTGGGAGCTGAACTCCAGGAAGTTGCTTCAGAAACTTGAGGGACATACTGAGCCTGTCATGACCGTGGCTTGCCACCCGACTGAGAACTTGATCGCATCTGGCTCGCTCGACAAGTCTATTAGACTTTGGACACCGAAGAAATAATGCAAACAGGGATTAGACTCTTCTAACCCAGTCATTGTAAACATACTTTCCTTAACATGTTTGTAACCGTCCAGTGTTTCACTTTCTTCGTTTAGTCGTGTTAGATTGATTCTAGCTTTGTTTCAAAATCCATTCTTTTTGTTGTGTGACTTGGAACTATTTAGGTAGGTCTTCGGACACAAATCTTCTTAGTTACCGTTTTACCTTTTCAATTCATTGTATTCATCAATCTGTTGTCAAGTGTCTTTGTGTTCCTATAATATTATTGATTTTAAAGTATTTGAAGGTTGAGAATTGTTCATACGAATCATACTGCTGATGAAAAGCTTATGGTCAAAGTAGATAATGTATGGTAGTGGTAAGCCATAATGATGAAGGCTATGGTCTCTTGGTCATGTGTCTAAGTGTCTTATCCAGATCCCTTTTTTAAATCACTTTATTGTGATGCTCTAGTTTCACCTTCAAATTGTGTAATATACACATCAATTAAATCAGTCAGATAATTATTCATTTTCAGCTTTTCACTAATTATTCATCTTGCGGCAGTGTAGTGACTTTCTGTGCAGGTATTGGAGGCAACCTGATATGGTGGTGACGGTGAAATCAACTCGCTTTCTGCAAGGTTCGAGGCGGGATAGTGGTGTGTACAGCTTGGTCTCTTGGAGCTCTTCTCGGTAACGGTTACTCGATACCTCCACTTCTATTTCTGTCTAGCGCTTAAACGACAGGAAGGGTTATAAGTTATGAGGCGATCCTTGGAAGCTAGTGTTATCTCAATTGTTTGTATATGAACACAAGAACTCAATAAAGAACTCTCTTTATTAGCTTAAGAAACTCCTCAAATCTCAAGCACTCAAACACAAACTCATGAACTCTATATCTATGCAGCACTCTTGCATATCTATATATATAGCTAATAGATTTCCTAAACTCTTAGGTATTAACTATCCTAATCCTAATTCTCTTAGGATTGCTTTGTCTTGCTCCTTAAGTTATCTTCATGTTTATCTCCAACATTCTCCCCTTTAAACTTGAAGTTAACTTCCTTAATGACTTGAACTCCCACTAGATCTTTCATTTCTTTGAACTTAGTTCTTCCCAATGCTTTAGTCAAGATATCAGCTCTTTGCTCTGTTCCGGGAACATGTTGAACATCTACTATCTCATTCTCGATACATTCTCTTATGAAGTGGTAGCGCTTGTGAATGTGCTTGCTGCGACCATGGAAGACCGGGTTCTTTGTAAGTGCAATGGCGGATTTATTATCAAGTCTTATAGTGACCCGATCATCACACCCTGGAACGATTTCTCCAAGTAGTTCTTGCAGCCATATGGCTTGTTTCGCGGCCTCAGTTGCTGCCATAAACTCGGCCTCACAAGAAGATAGCGCCACCGTTTCCTGCTTCTGAGAACACCAAGTAATTGGACTATCATTCAAATAAAAAATATGTCCAGTGGTACTCCTACCATCATCTTCATCAATATTGTGACTTGAGTCACTAAAACCTTCCAACACCATTGAACTTGCTTCCTTATAGACGAGGCCTACTCCTGTCGTTCCTTTTAGATACCTTAGTACCTGTTTCAACGCTGCTCCGTGCGAACGTTTTGGTTGATGCATATAGCGACTGAGTAGACCAACAGAGAAGGCAAGATCTGGTCGTGTGTGTAGTATATATCTTAAGCATCCAATCATCCGTCTGTACTCTTTAGCATCGATGTCATCTTCTTCCTCTGCTTTTGATAGTTTCAGACCAAACTCCATAGGCGTATGAGTGGCATTACACTCCTCCATACCTGCTTCGCTTAAGATTTTCTTCGCATATCTAGCTTGACTCAATGTGATCCTCCCCTTCTCTTGAGTTACCTCGATGCCGAGATAATAAGTTAGTAGTCCAAGATCGCTCATATCAAAGTTGTTAGACATTTGCTTCTTGAACTCGTGTATCATAAGCTCGTTTGAACCTGTGACCAACAGGTCGTCAACGTATACAGCTACAAGAAGAAGCTGCTCGTCTTCTTCCTTGTGATATAATGCTGGCTCCTTCGAACATCTCTTGAAACGTAACTGTTCCAACACTTTGTTTAGCTTCTCGTTCCAGGCTCTTGGCGCTTGTCTCAGTCCGTACAAAGCTTTATTAAGCTTGTAAACCTTGTCTTCCTCTCCCTGTACCTCAAATCCCTCGGGTTGCTTGACGTATACGACCTCTTTTAAGTCACCGTTAAGGAAAGCGGTCTTTACGTCTAGATGATGGATCACCCATCTCTTTGATGCTGCAAGTGCAACTAGAAATCTCACCGTTTCAATGCGTGCAACCGGCGCGAATACTTCTTCAAAATCAATGCCGTGTCTTTGAATGTACCCCTTTGCCACCAATCTTGACTTGTATTTATTTATGCTACCATCTGCGTTTCGTTTTATCTTGAATATCCATTTTAAGCCTATTGCTTTAGCTCCTGGTGGGAGATCAACTAAATTCCATGTTTTGTTCTTGACAATTGAATTGATCTCATCCTCACACGCATCACGCCATACTTGCTCTTCCATTGCACTCTTAAAATCCCACGGTTCTTCGTCTAAGAGAATCAGCAAACGTTCTCCTTCTGCCTCTGCCAGAAGTATATAGTCGTCAAGGTATCCTGGTCGTTTGGTAATTCTGTTGGACTTTCGAGTCTGTAACTCTGTCTCCTCTGTTTCCTCTGTTTCTTCATCTAACTCTGTTTCCTCTGTTTCCTCAGTTGCATCAATACTCTCTTCTTTAACTGTCTCTTTATCTTTAAATCCATCATCTGTAATCTCCTTGAGGCCTTGGTTACCATATTCTCCAAAAATAACTTTGAAACTCCCTGGTTCCTCTGCTTCTTTTCCTTTTGTTTTATTCCAATCCCAACATTTTTCTTCTTCAAATACGACATCCCTGCTAACCAAGATCCTTTGATGCGTGGGTTCAAGCAGCCTGTAGGCTTTTGAACCGGGCTCGGTTCCTAAGTGCACCAGAGTACGAGACCTGCTGTCTAACTTCTTCAATCCTGCTGTCTCCACCTTTGCATGAGCCACGCATCCAAATACTCGTATGTGATCAATATTAGGCTTTCTTCCTTTGAATGCTTCGTATGGAGTTTGAGAGACTAGCGTCTTGGTTGCGATACGGTTTATTATGTATGTAGAGTGCCGAACTGCTTCCCCCCATAAGTGATTTGGTACGCTCGTGTGTGTCAGCAAGCTTCTTGTCATCTCTAGCAATGTTCTATTACGCCTCTCTACTACCCCATTCTGTTGTGGCGTGTATGGAGCAGTCAGATGTCGTTGTATTCCTTCCTTCTCGCAAAACACTCGGAACTCTGTACTAGTGAACTCTCCTCCTCGATCTGTTCTTAGTGTTTTTATCTTTGTTCCTGTCTCTTGCTCAACTATGTGTTTAAAACTCTTAAACTTCTCGAATGCTTCTCCTTTCTCCTTTAATAATATGGACCACATATATCGCGAGTGGTCGTCGATGAGCACGAATATATATCTATTTCTTCCTGCAGTTTGTGGTGTTATTGGTCCACAGAGGTCACCATGTACCAACTCAAGTACTTTACTTGCACGATATGATGTTGATTGTGGGAATGGTTTTCTTGTTTGCTTGGCTCGTAGACAGGAGCTGCAAATCTCTCTCTCAATCTTCAGCTCGGGGAGACCTCGAACAAGATCCTTGCTTATCATCATCTTTAGTGCATCTGCTCCGAGATGTCCAAGGCGCGCATGCCACTGAGAAGACTCACAAACTCCCTCCGTCTTCAGACATCTCTGTTCTGCAGTCTCCATTACTACTTTATATAGTCGATTTCTTGCCCTTTGTGCCTTCACAATGAGATTCCCATCTTTGTCATGTAAGGTAAGGTAATCCTCTCGCATTCTAACATCGCATCCTGACTCTGTGGCTTGCCCGAGACTTATAATATTACTCTTAAGATCCGGTATATAGTAGACATCCGCAAGTATTTTTCTCTTCCCATCTTGACTAACGAATAGAATCGATCCTTTTCCTTTTATATCTACTCTTGAGTCATCTCCAAATCGAACTTTCCCTGTAATTTTATCATCTAGAGAGTTGAAGTATCTTCGGTTCCCGGTCATGTGGTTACTAGCTCCGTTATCTAAATACCATACTCTGTCACTGTCGGTATTAGATTCAAAAATCTTAGGCTTTACATTTCGTTCGTTTAGGTAGACGATCTCATGCATCATTAGTCTGTCAGCTTCTTGAGTTATATCCCCATCTTTGCTCTCCGTAGTCTCTTGTAATTTTAACAATCTGTCAGGGCACGTTGCTGCAAAGTGTCCCTGTTTATCACATCTAAAACACGTTATCTTCGAGGTATCTCGACTTTCCCAGTAAGACCGTGAATTATCTCTATTGTCCCAATATGTTCTCCCGCGTCCTCTTCCTCTGTTATAAAATCTACCACCTCTGCCTCGTCCTCCTTGATAATCTCGTTGTGATTCAGCATTAGTATACATTAGTTTGCTCTGATCCTGCGTATCTTCTTCTTCTTCGCTTACTCGTTCCTCGAATGTCTTTAAACGTCCTATGACGTCTTCGAAGTTTGCCGTTTTTAAATCTAGTGTCTGTTCCAAGGAGGCAACCATAAATATATATTTCTTGCGCGGTAAGCTTCCCAACAGCTTCTTTACTAGTTTTGTTTCTTCAATCGTTTCCCCTAATGTGGCTGCTTTCGAGGACATCTCTGATAGTTTTCCGACGAACTCATCAATCTTCTCGGTTTCTTTCATCTTTAGGCGGTCAAATTCAGTCATTAGAGTATGAAGTCGGGCTTCTCGAACTCTCTCAGCTCCAACATGACGTGTTTTGATTGCGTCCCATACCTTCTTTGCCGAGTCAAGGCTCCCAATTTGTAGAACTAAGGTTTCTGGTATAGATTGACAAATCAGAGCGGTTGCCATGGTGTTCTTCCTCTTTTCGGTGTTAGTTCCTTCGACAGCTTCCCATACTTCATGAACGTCGAGTAGTAGCTTCATGCGAATCGCCCAAACTGTATAATTCGTGGTGGTTAACATTGGACACTTGATGGAGGATGAACCTCCTTTATCGGTTTTAGTCGCAACTATATCTCCCATCTTTCCTCTTGATTATCTTTCTCAAGTTTGGCTCTGATACCAAATGTTATCTCAATTGTTTGTATATGAACACAAGAACTCAATAAAGAACTCTCTTTATTAGCTTAAGAAACTCCTCAAATCTCAAGCACTCAAACACAAACTCATGAACTCTATATCTATGCAGCACTCTTGCATATCTATATATATAGCTAATAGATTTCCTAAACTCTTAGGTATTAACTATCCTAATCCTAATTCTCTTAGGATTGCTTTGTCTTGCTCCTTAAGTTATCTTCATGTTTATCTCCAACAGCTAGCTACGTCAAAGGCAACTCGGGAATTCCCGGCATTCGAGTCAACGAGGAGAACCTTACATTCTCGGGGTCATTGCCAAAGATCGAGAACAGCAACTGGGTCTTAGGAACACTTAGAACTGAATAGTGGAACGTGTCGGGTTTAGTGGGTGGGCGAAGCTAGGATGTAATGGGTTTACTTGGGAAATTTTGTTCAAATCGTGCTTGTAACCGGACCTATATTCCCGATTCTCGGGTTGAATAACATTTTATTAAAAAAAAAAGGTGCACAAAAGAATAAGAAGAACTTGGAAGAACATTTTACCAAAAAGGAACTTGGAAGAACAATCTATTTTTGAGATATGCACTCTTGGTTGACCCTCTCACCCCCACCAAAAAGACAACTTCTGTTTCGGCAATTGAAATATGTTTTTTTCTGGTGATCATTGATTTGACAATATATGCCATACATTTGAATGTCGTATAGACCTTACGATATACGACTAGTGATTATATATCTATTCTATTAAAATAGAGTTCTAAATTTATCTACTATAAAAGTTCTCACTTAAGTTTTGGACTGTTTCAAGTGTGTTAGTATGTTATTTAATTTGTTGACCATTTCAAGTTAATTACACTATAATTATTACTATATGCTACCAAGATTATAGGACTGGACAATTTAAACAAAACCAACATTAAATCTATGTAAACTTAACACTACAATAACAAAACCCACGGTTTTCTACTATTACATTAAAAATACAAGAACCGTAATGAGACTTTTACATTATATTAATGTTATATGGTTGGAAAATCTATACAAATAAACAAAAAAAAAATTAACCACACAAAACAAAAATCGGTTATTTAATACAATATATTGTAATAACATAATTTAACGAAAGACATATCTAATCAATTAATCTATGTATTAATTAACATTTCTTAGTGGTATTTTAGTAAATATATTACTTTGATTTTTACAAAAGATAACATCATAGATGTTAGAGTATAATTTTGTTAAATGCAATACAAAAAAAAACTATGTTCGTAAAAATCAAAAGTAATATTGTGAAATACAATACAAAAAAACTATGTTTGTAAAAATCAAAAGTAATATTGTGAAATGCCATAAAAAACTATAATTTTTTGAAATGCAATACAAAAAAACTATGTTTGTAAAAATCAAAGTAATATATTTACTAAAATACCATAACTTAATTTAATAACAAAAGAATCAGAAAACTTAATACCATAACATCCAAAATATACTATATCAATAAAATTTACTAAAAAAAATATAATAGATGATATTACATATAAAATATACTAAAATAATAAACCATATTATTTAAACAGAACAATGTATTTACTTAAAAATTTCTACAAAATATATAAAAGATAGATGCCAAAATATATTTTTCTTAAAAAACATGAAAATATTAAATTATCCTAAACAAATATATTTTCTAGAGTGGAACTAAGTATATTTTAAAATGTATTGTATGCATTAACAATTAATAACAAATAAAATGTGTAAAAGAGATTATTATATACTAATAATATCAAATAAAAACCTAAAAACAAGATGATAGAATTACATAATATATAATATTAAAATATAAATCATATATTTAAATATTTATGATTATATAGATTATAGAATAAAAAATATCCGCACGAACGTGCGGGTCAGAATCTAGTCTACTCTATTAAAATAGAGTCCTAATTTTATCTACCATAAAAAGGTCTATGTCAGACCAGTAACTAAAAATTTAACAACATATCCTAAATTTATGCATGTATGATATGATATTCTTCTAACAAAAAACAATATAGATCCAAATAATAACATTTCTGGTAAAAATCTAATCAATTTATATCATGCAACTATTTTTTATATTTTACCATATTTAATATAGGCCAGATTTTATCTATATTTGGGTAATTAATTTTGAAATTAAATAGTACTATAACCCAGTTGTTTTAAAAGTTATATATAAACTTTTTATATAAGAAATAATAATTTATTGGTTGTATCATTATATATTTCATTTTATAGTAAAAAACACAAAGCTAAAATATAATACATTAAATAAAAATATTTTCAGAATATAATATTAACTAATTTGATTTACATTAAATATTGTTAGAATACAACTTTAACAAATATTGTAATAATTCATATGAAACTAATATTTAAATTAAATTATTAATAGAATATTACATTTTTAAATAAAAAGATATGTGGTGAATATATGATTAGTACAATTTTATCAAAAATAAATTTTGGTATTTTATTTTCAAAATAATATTTTTTACATAAATCAAAATATATTTTATATTTTAAATGTCATTTAAATATATATCCGCACGAACGTGCGGGTTCAATTCTAGTATTGTTGTTATTTCGTAGTCACAAGACCAAAAGTTAAAATGAACCAAAATATCTCCCATTCTTTGTGGTCACGAGGTAAGGTGCGCCTCCTATTTTCAACTGGTGCCACATCCAGGTTACTTCAGCTTTGTTAAAGAGAGAGCACACACTGTTACTGGTTAAACCAAGCATCATATGCCATTAAGCTAGTAGTGACACGCCTGAAATCTTGGTCTCCTGTGATGATCAAAATGTGTTTACTTCTGTCTAGTACTTTCAAATAAATCTGAAAGAGCATGTACTTGCAAATAAAAACATCAATAATAATGATTATGATAAAATAGTAAATTCAAATGAATATAGAGCATAAAAGGTAACAAACAAAAAGAAATTGTAAATCTACACCAGAAACAATATTCAAAATATCTAAAATGGTTGATACATCTTCTATTAATTTCATTTGTAATCACATCACACAAATTTTTCATGGCTGTATAACTAGTAAGCTCGTATTGAATATGTTCACTATAATCATCATCATCACTGATAGTCTCATCATCATATTCTTCTTCTTCTTCATCACCATGAACTAGATATTTTTCTAATGTGTGCCATTGTCAGATTTGGCCATTTTACAAAATCATTATCTTTTGATGCGAGTCACCTATCAAACTGTGTAGTGTCACTGTTGATGTTAAAATCTTTATACACTTAGTTAAACCATATTTTTGATGTTTACAATAAAAATGTGCTACTTTGCTTTCTAAAATCCAAATATCCGTTCAATTACTGTTCACAAACTCGCATGTTTCCAATTAAACAACTCTCGCATGTTTGTTGGTGATCCTCCTCTATGAAACTGATCAAGATGACATTGAATCCTAATTCAAAATAGCTAGTCTATTAGAATATACAAAATCAATTAGGTGATATTTTCCATTTGAAAGATGTGAAAAAATTATTCTTAGTACATTGAGTTAATATCTAAAAAGAAACTGTAAAAATAGATATCGTAAACACTTCTTTCACTAGTGGTGGAAGGTGAGAAGGATGAAGAATAATGAGAAGAACTAGGTGATATCCGCGCCCTGCACGGAGCCCTGCACGGAGCGAATGGACTAATAAAATTATAACTTTTACTCTATAGATATTAGAAAACTAAAAATCATAGTAACAAATATTACATATTATATAATAAAGTTTTGACGAAATTATGCATGTTTATATAAGGTGAACTTTGATTTTTTTTAAAAAAAAACTTGTGTAATTGATTAAATGTAACATCTGAATATTTTTTGTGGAAGTAAATCTATAAGAGTAAAAAAAAAAATTATATAAAATTAGTTATGAATTTAAGATTAAACAAAACACATGCAATTTGATTTCATAATATAGACTATGAATATAATATAAAACGAACTTATGCAATAGAATAATAAAATATGAAAAAACAAATTATAAAAAAAATAAATAAAAATGTCTTCATAATTCTTTGTTTGCAATCCTATAAAGAAATTATCAGCTTACCAAACTCACTAAACGAAATAATATACTTCTTTCTGAAAGCATCAATAACACTCATTTTCTTTGCGTGTTTTAAAGTTTGTAGATTGTGATACAGCAGAAAAAAGTCTAGTATGATATATTGTAATAATTAACAGGATTTAGGTCATGATAATTGTATCAATCAAATATATTACATGGCGAGATTAATATCAGAAAATCCCTACAATTTTGTGTAAAATGTTTAATTGGTCTCACAAATTTCAATATATTAGTTGTAACTTTCATATATTAACTTAAATAAGAATGCGTATTGATTAATATTACATTAGTTTCCTAATTTTTTCAATAGCATTAATTATTATTAAACGTAAAATTAGCAAAAAATAATCAAGTAAATATAGAAACAAAACATTAATGGATTTGATATTAAAAGACGTGACTAAATCTCCTATTCATTTAAATTATAAGGTAGATTCCCTATTTATTTACTTAAATTCTAATTTTTCAATAGAATAATTATGATAAAATGTAAATTCACTGTAATACTAATTGAATTTATTTACTTTAATTATAATTTTTTCAATAGAATAATTATGATAAAACGTAAATTCACTGTAATACTAATTGAATTCTAATTTTTCCAATAGAATAATTAGGCATACTCCATTATTAGTCAATCAATTCACCGTAATACTGATTGAATTGATTTAGGTACCAATAATAAATAGGGAATCTACCTTTCATTAGTTTTTTGTCTTACATCGTAAAAGATGATTTATGCATAATTTGATCATGATCTTCGAAGTATTAAAATATTAACAAAATACTTGAAAACTTGCCTTAACATATGTTGTAATAAAAATGCAGCTCTCAAATTACGCAGAATTTGAATCTCGAAGTGTATATGAAAATTTGTTTTTCAACAACTATAATTGAGGAAAATTAGTTGATTGTTTAAAAAAAATCAATTAGTGAAGATTATGAATTGATTCCAAACTTGATTCCAAAATTTTAGATCTGACTGATACGTTTGTAAAAATAATCAATGAATTGAATATATATTTTAGATAGGAAACAATTACCGTCTTTATTTCGGTCAAACATATTGAATTACATACCAAATTTAGTTTGAAAAAGATTGAGATGGAGTAAAAAATAAGTAGATCACGTATTATATACTCCCTCTGTTTTTAAATAATACATGTTTTGAGATTTTCACACTTTTTAATAAAAACATATTAAAATTTACTTATTAGTGCATAGTTTTTTGTTATTTTATATTTCCTATATTTCTAAACCAATAAAATTTCAAGAAATGCAATTAATGTTTTTGAGATTCACAATTATTCATAATTAGTTGACAAAAATTACATTGAAAATATGAAAATACATCTTTTTGAAACAAAAAAAATTCCTAAAACATACATCTTTAAAAAACAGAGGGAGTATGAAGTTTTTATTATAACATATAGATTGATATAAAGTTTTATAAAAAAAAAATTGTAACTAATGACTTTTGTAAAGAGTAAAATTTTACATAATATATTATATTTTAAATAACTCACAATTAAATATTATACAATATTGTTGTATAATAGGAAACAAACTGAGGATTTGGTCAATCTTATTAAATTTTAAAATCAATCAGTGGCGATCACATTTATATTCTTAATTTGACGTGATTGACAATTCAAATTTGGTCTTTGACATGTATTAATTTTCGAAACAATATCATAATTTTCATAGATATATTATTAAAATCATGCATTAGGTCACACAAGTAAATTGTGATTGATATTTCTTTTTTTTAACAATGTGATTGATAATTCATATTTGATCTTTAGACACCTAAACTAAGCAAATCAATGACCTAATTAACGTTGGAATATATTTTTCCGCTATTGCATTAACGTTGTAAAAACAATTCATATTTCCGCTTGCCAATAAAAAATCAAAGAGTATATTGCATCAAGAAATATGGCATTGACAAAACATAGTTATCGATTACTAAACATAGTTATCGATTGCAAAGGAGAAGCAATTGGTATTTAAAAATAATATTGGATCGTCTTATGGAAATTTTAAAAAGTGATTCAAAAGTACAAAGGTACCATTGATATGGAAATAATATAATTTAAAATCATATTATAAACCCCTTGAATCAAAATACTATCATGGTACTCAATAAGCCACAATGACTCAAACATTTCTGTGAAGAAATAAATTTTGATTTCTCTATAAAAACAATTATGGCAAAGGTGAAGCAATCATCATTTAAAAATAAATATTGGATCGTTTTATTGCAATTTAAAACAATGATTCAAAAGTACAAAGGTATCATCGATAGAGAAATAATATAATTTAAAACCATATTATAAACCCCTTGTATATATACTATGTTGCATCTCAATAAGCCACAATGACTCAAACATTGACAAAAAAATAAAATATGGTTTCTATATAAAAACAGTTTCTAAAGAAATAAATTAGGTTTCTCTATAAAAAATAATAATGGTTACGTTTTAATACATCGTCGTGTGAAAACTCATGGTCATATTCGATTTCTATATAGTCATACAATATATTCTGAAAGTACAATATGCCTCAATAATTTATTATGTCTAAAACCATATAGTAGACTAAGTAATAAATATATTTCCGAAAATAGTCAGAATATATCATCAATCGTAGAGGTATTAATTGTTGTTTGTCAATAGTGAAGAAGATTATAGTATATTAGTCAAGTTATATTATAATGATCAATGGCAAATTCTAGTTAACAAAGGGTTTTTTAATATAGGGTGTGAGAGAACTTGTGGGATTGACACATAAGAAATGACACAATTGAAAATAACACATGAACTAAAGGTTAGTTATCAAATGGTTAGTTATCAAATGGTCTCCTCAAATAATAAGAAGGGGATAGGAGAGTAATGATTAGGTACAAGATTAACAAGTTCGTGAAGAAGTACTTCGGTGGTGGCAGTGGTGGTGCCAACATTAATGATCATGATGACAGGAGTGTAGGAATGAGAATCGCAGCATGGGAGAACAGAGTGACAATATTATGTAGTTTCTTATATTGGTTGTTGTTTTTAAGATCCATTTTAGACTCGGTTCTGTGTGGTTTTTTCTCTTTTATCAAATGCTCATATGTTTCTTTTCATGTGGATTTGGATCCGAATTGCATTTGAACAGAGCATACGATTCATACGATACGATAAATACATAATGAGAACTGACAAATTCATACGATTTTAAATAATTAACTAATTATAACATGTAAATTATAAAATTATTGTATATGAAATAGTTATATAATTATATAAATAGATGATTAAAAATATAAATCATTTATGTTCTAAAACAAATATTTATATATATTTTGAAAACAAAACCGCACGGATTAAGATCTAGTTTATTTTATTGCAATGAAAGCCAGTTAAAAGAAAAAAAAATTAGTATAAAGGTGCCGATGTCATTCACATATGTGTGTTCCAACATTCTATGATATAGCTCCCGAACTTTTTTTTTTACTAGAAAATAAAAGGTGGTAGGGCAAAAAAAGAAGAGCCTCCTCCTAGCTATCACCCAATTGCTTTCAGAAAGAGAGATGGAGAGAGCAACCACCATTTCTCCGAGCCTGAGTCAAAACTACCTACTTTGTCCTTCACGCGCCTTCACCACGCGCCTCCACTCCTTCTCTACTACTCGGAGCTTATCGCCATCATCTTCCTCCTCCATCAAGGTCTATATCTCTCTTCTCCCTTCTTTCTTATCCACTGCTTTAAGTTATCAATTTCTCATCAAACTGTCATCGTCGTCTGACCCACCCATTTCTCCGCAGGTTCAGCATTCCTCCTCTTCTGTATCTTCCTGTTCCATCAATGGCGGAACCTCCCTTACTCGTTGCAACGCCGTCCTCTCCAATTCGTCTTCCAGGTTCCTTGTATTCACAATCATTTTGGGGGTGTGTGTTTTGCTAATTAATTGATGATAAGATTGGGTATTTTTTTTAATACAATGTTGAAATAGTAGTACGGAGGTAGCAGACATAGATTGGGACAACATCGGGTTCGGTCTGAAACCCACTGATTACATGTACGTCATGAAATGCAACCTTAACGGGGAGTTCTCAGAGGGTGAATTGCAACGTTTTGGGAACATCGAAGTCAGCCCCTCTGCTGGTGTCCTCAACTATGGACAGGTTTTTTGTTTCCCCCTCCCCCAAAAGTCACCTCCTTTACTGTTATTTTGAGTCTTACTAGCTAATGTGTGTACTACTGTTTGTAGGGATTGTTCGAAGGGATGAAAGCTTACAGAAAGCAAGACGGTAAAAACATCCTCCTCTTTCGTCCTCAAGAGAATGCAACGCGTATGAGAAATGGTGCCGAGAGGATGTGTATGCCTGCTCCTTCCGTTGATCAGTTTGTCCAAGCTGTTAAAGCAACCGTTTTAGCAAACAAACGTTGGGTAAAAATGAATAAAGACAGAGTTCTTTGTTGGCTGTTATGATGAGTTAGTTAAATCGACGTATTGTTGTTTATCAGGTTCCACCTGCAGGAAAAGGTTCTTTGTATATTAGACCGTTGCTAATGGGAACTGGAGCTGTTCTTGGTCTTGCCCCTGCACCAGAATATACTTTTCTTGTCTATGTTTCTCCTGTTGGAAACTACTTCAAGGTTCCTTCTTTCATCCCCTCCTCCTCCTTTCAATTAAATATATAATCCATATTTTTTTTTATGCTTTTTTCGTTTCTCCTCAGGAAGGTGTGGCACCAATCAATTTGATTGTGGAAAGTGAATTTCACCGTGCAACACCTGGTGGTACTGGAGGTGTTAAGACCATTGGCAATTACGCTGCAGTTAGTATATCTGATTTCTTTAATATATTTGATGGTCTTTTTTTTTTGTTCTGCTTACTCACACCGTAACACCTTATAACTATATATAGGTACTAAAAGCACAGTCGATTGCGAAATCTAAAGGATATTCTGATGTTTTGTACCTTGATTGCGTTTACAAAAGATATCTTGAAGAGGTCTCCTCTTGCAATATCTTCATTGTTAAGGTAAAATTAAATAAATCCAATATACATTCTATAAGATATAAAAGAGTCTTTATCTTGTTGGATCATTTGGTAAACATCTCAATGCTACTGATTCTTTTATAATGAAACGTTGTTGCTTTGCTTCTCTTTTACCAGGACAATGTGATATCTACTCCTGAAATAAAAGGAACCATTTTACCTGGGATTACGCGGAAAAGCATAATCGATGTGGCTCGTACCCAAGGGTTTAAGGTAAAATCTCTCCCTTTCTTCAATTATACTCACATCTTACCACAAGTAGGTAGTGGTCACGGAGCATATTTTATTTGGTAAACCATGCAGGTGGAGGAACGGGATGTGACAGTGGACGAGTTACTAGACGCAGATGAAGTTTTCTGCACAGGAACCGCCGTGGTTGTCTCTCCAGTTGGAAGCATTACACACAAAGGCAAAAGGTATTAAAACAAAGCTATAAAATGTGTTTTTTTATTGCATTTTTTCACAAGAGTGTTTTTTTCAATCCGCAATAATATATGCACGCAGAGTATCTTATGGAGAAGGTAGCTTTGGACCTGTCTCGGAGAAACTCTACACCGTTCTGACAAGCTTACAGATGGGTCTGAGCGAGGACAACATGAACTGGACTGTGAATCTGAGTTAGATAAAACCTCTACACTGGTGTTTACGGTTTTATTTTTTTGTTCTCATATAAGTCTGTGATTCTTGTTCGTGAAACTACAAGTTCGATTGTTTTAAAAAACTTTGTTCGATCTTAAAAGTTGACATCTTACAGGTCTGCTTAAAGATCAGTAGATGTTGGTATCCTTTGTGTTTGTTTTGAAGCCAAATAGATAAAGGGGAATTGCACCCAGTATACATTAAAAAAAAATCCATTAACTAACTAAAAACACCTCCTCTCTTGTACTTTCTCTTCATATCTCTCTCCCAAAATCTAATTAACTTTTTTGTTATTAAGCAAAAAAAAGAAATATTTACTCCCTGAGACATTTTTCGTGTTTCTAATTACATGAAAGAACACAATCCACTTGCCACACACTTTATTGGTATTGATTGTCATATATGCCCTCCAACACTATTTACTCTTCCTTACTCTCACTCCTTTCTCAACTAAAACGATCGTTGTTTATTGATTAACTGTTTAAAATTTAAAACGAAAAATAAAAAAAATAAAAATCACTTTCCCAGTTCTTGTCAATAATCCCTAATCATAATTCTCTTTCGTTCTCCTTCTTCTCTGCGATGAAGGTATAGAACCCTAATTAATGTCTGATTACCAAGGCTGGGCTGTGTTCGTCAACTGCGATTTCCTTTCTTGGGTATTAGCGGATGAGAGTAACAGCGCATGATTTCAGCCCTTCGATGCCTTCATCACCGTTCACGATGTGTCATTCCACCACTACACGAATTCCTCTCGCCCGCGTCCTATCCTCTGTAAAACGATCTCTGTCGTGGTGTCTATGGCGAAGCGCCGGAGTCGTCACTTCGTTAAAGCTCTCTGTGTCGACCTCTAAATTTTTGCTCGATCTGAGACTGCTTCGCGGAGTTAGCCTCTCCAAGCTGTCCACTCGCGTAGCCGTGCTCCACCTCCTCCTCCTCGACTGCCAGTGGTCCACACCATGTATTTCGTGTTTAAGATCTTCGTGGATGGCCGCCGGTGTTCGTTCTCTTGCGGGGAACAACACAGTCAAGCATAGTCTCATGCAGAGATGATGTTGTGAGCTTTCGCCATCTGATTCTGCAAGCATCTCTGTTCTTGAAACTCAAGAACTATGCAGCTGACAGTAACATCTCTCTCTTCTCTGAGTTTTTATTGTGAAATTCGATTTATTTTGAGATTCATAATTAGTTTCTGTTGATTTTTTTTCCTTTTATCTACTCAAAGTTACCTTCTTTTGTAAGTCACTTTCAATTCTCAATGGTATTTCTTATTTGGATTTAAATATGTACACGGCAATGCTATTGTTTTGTGTTTATGAGGAAAAAAGTTAACATATCGTGTTTCTTTTGTTAGACAACTGGAAGAAAAAAAATTTCCAAGAGCAAGAAAGATAACGAAGAAGTTGCTATAACATCAACTACCAAGAGGAAGAAACATAACAAATGACAAGCTTTCTGCAACAAAGATCTCTGTATTTCTTGGAAATTGAGTGGAACTCTAGTTGCAGAGCTTGAGACAAAGATGTGGACAGCTGTTGTGTCGATGTGGTCGGTGTGGAAAGCGGTTGTGTGGATGTGGTCGGTGTGGACATGAGAGTTGTGGCAAGTGTGAAGTGGTCAGATAAGAGGCGATCAGATGAGATATGGATAATAGTGAAGATTCCTCCGGCATCTTCTATGTTCTTTGTAATATATAATGCTGTGTGTGCGGTACTCAAAGGCGAGTATGGCGGTGAGGCAGCAGCAGAGCTTAGCGGAGGAGGATTTAAGAGTTAGCTCTGGCTTTGAAGATTAAATATTGGTGGATTTGTGGCTGCGAGTATGGCGGTGAGGCAGCAGCAGAGCTTGGCGGAGGAGGATTTGAGAGTTGGCTCTGGCTTTGAAGATTAAATGTTGGTGGATTTGTGGCCGGTTTCGAACATGCCGGTCGGCGTGAAGCTGCGGGGACATCAGGATTTGTTATACACTGTGTTCGTCGGAAATGGAGTTTTGGTTCCTTGTATCATCTTACTCGCACTTGTTAGCTCGTCTTAGATTGGCTTTATAAACCTTTTTGTAATATATTTTCCTAGCTTTATAAAATTTATTAGTAAAGTTTTCTTAATTATTGTTAAGTTCTTTGTGCCATCCATCGACCTCCTATCATCGTGCTTGTTCATACCAAACTAAGCTTGACAGAAATGGTCATTAAGAAGCTAAATATCATGATAACTACAACCTCACAACCTCATGTCGCCGTGTCCACATTCACAACTAAACTCTCATCTTGACCACAACCCCATTGTCCACCACGAACACATCTATATTACTTTTGTCTACCAAAACATGCATCCACATCCACAGAAAAGGTGTCCACTAAATTAATAAAATTTAATTAAAAGTTACATGTAGATATATGGATATCAAAATAAAAAGAAAAAAATATTTTATTTTATACATATATATTGGTAAATTTTTATTTATTCAAAATATGAAGCTAAAGTAAGAGGATTTACAAATGCCAGCTGGATCCTAACGAGACCTCCTCAATCTCTTGTCCTTACAATTTCGTTAGTCTCTTTCTCTATAGAAGAAAGGGCTTTAACGTCAAAATTTTCTTCTCTCTCCTACACAATGTGTCTCTCAAGTGGATTGTGTTCTTTTTTGTAAAGAAAGTAGAGAATATGTCTAAATGAGTAAAGCAGAGAATGTGTCCATAGATAAAATTTATTTCCGGTTTTGTTTTTTTAAATTGTCTCACATTGTCCAAACCGGCTGAACCGGGTCAAATCAAGTCAAAGGTGTCGTCTAAGGAGCCAAATGGGCCTTAAAAGCTCTTGTTTGTAATATTTCTTATCATCCGTTGATAAAAAAATCATCTCCGTTTATATATGAATTGAATGAACATGGAAAAAAAGTAGAATAAACTGTACGGAAGAAGAAAAGTTGAATGAACATGGAAGAAACCGAAGAGAAGACGAGACCCAAATCGGCGAGTATTTTTTTGCCTGCACAATCTTATTATATAAATTATAAAGTTTATTTCTTCAAAGTTACTAATTAACATGATTATGACATTTGTTAACTTATATATCTAAAATTATGATATGTGTTAACTTATTTCATAATTAAAAACATATATATTAATATAATGACAAAAACAAATTTTAACAAAAAGTAACTATAAAAATTATTAATAGTAATTTTTCCATTTTTAAAATCCTAAACAAAATATTATTTGATAGTAATTTTTCTTCAAATAAATTTACATGTGTCTAAATATATAATGATTAAAAATATATATACTTAGATAATAAAAATGAATTTTTAAAAACGAAAATTACCATATAGTTTTATATAACTATTTGGTTATAATATAAAAGGAAAATTACTACGGAATCATTTATTTTAATTTTCTAAAAATATGTTTTGGTTATATTATAAAAAGAAAAGTACTATGGAATCATTTATTTTATATAATTATAATAATTATTTTTGTTAATATTATTTTATATTGACACCTTTTTAATTAAAAAAGTTATAATATCATATTCATTATCAACAAAAAAAATAAGGAAAATAGCTGAAAAATAAGGAAAATTACGTATTTGTTAATCATCATCTTATTATATAAAGTTTGGTTCTTCAAAATTATTAATTAACATGATTGTGACACATGTCAATTATATATCTAAGATGACATGTGTTAATATATCTCATAATTAAAAACATATATATTAACATAATGACAAAAACAAATTTTAACAAAAAGTAACTATAAAAAATATTAATAGTAATTTTCCATTTTTAAAATCCTAAACAAAAGGTAATTTGATAGTAATTTTTCTTCAAATAAATTTACATGTGTTTAAATATATAATGATTAAAAATATATATACTTAGATAATAAAAATGAAGTTTTAAAAAAGAAAATTACCATATAATTTTTATATAATGATTTTGGTTATAATATAAAAGGAAAATTACTATGGAATCATTTATTTTAATTTTCTAAAAACAAAATATTATTTGATAGTAATTTTTCTTCAAATAAATTTACATGTGTTTAAATATATAATTATTAAAAATATATATACTTAGATAATAAAAATTAATTTTTAAAAACGAAAATTACCATATAGTTTTTATATAATTATATTGGTTACAATATAAAAGGAAAATTACTATGGAATCATTTATTTTAATTTTCTAAAAATATGTTTTGGTTATATTATAAAAAAAAAAGTACTATGGAATCATTTATTTTATATAATAATAATAATTATTTTTTGTTAATATTATTTTATATTGACACCTTTTTAATTAAATAAGTTATAATATCATGTTCATTATCAACAAAAAAATAAGGAAAATAGCTGAAAAATAAGGAAAATTACGTATTTGTTAATCATCATCTTATTATATAAAGCTTGGTTCTTCAAAGTTACTAATTAACATGATTGTGACACATGTCAATTATATATCTAAGATTATGACATGTGTTAATCTATCTCATAATTAAAAACATATATATTAACATAATGACAAAAACAAATTTTAACAAAAAGTAACTACGGTGGAAGCACCTTAGCCTAATGGTTAAGGTCTAAAGGCTTCTACACCCAGGTCTGGGGTTCGACTCCCAGACTATGCAATTTATTGCAAATTTTCTCAAATCCATGTTTCAAGTTCCGGAGAGAGCGCGATTTATTAGGCAACTATGCAGATTATGGAAAGAAGGATTACATGCAACTATGAGATTATGGAAGGAAGGATTACAAGAGATCTTCAATATAGTACAAGTAAATCTGGTCAGGCGTAGATCTTCATAGGACGGCTCAGATGATGCAGTTAGGCGTAGATCTTCATAAGACAGGTAGTTTGTCGGTTGTCGAATCGTCTATGTAATGTTCCTAATAATTGTAATTGTAATTGTAATATCATAATAAATCAGCGTTAAAAAAAAACAAAAAGTAACTACAAAAAATATTAATAGTAATTTTTCCATTTTTAAAATCCTAAACAAAAGGTTATTTGATAGTAATTTTTCTTCAAATAAATTTACATGTGTTTAAATATATAATGATTAAAAATATATATACTTAGATAATAAAAATGAATTTTTAAAAACGAAAATTACCATATACTTTTTATATAATTATTTTGGTTATAATATAAAAGGAAAATTACTATGGAATCATTTATTTTAATTTTCTAAAAATATGTTTTGGTTATATTATAAAAATAAAAGTACTATGGAATCATTTATTTTATATAATTATGATAATTGTTTTCTGTTTAAATTATTTATATTGACCCCTTTTTAATTAAATAAGTTATAATATCATGTTCATTATCAACAAAACAAATAAGGAAAATTATGTATTTGTTAATTAAAATTTATTATATAAAGCTTGGTTTTTTACTAATTAACATGATTGTGACATATGTCAATTATATATCTAAGATTATGACATGTGTTAATCTATCTCATAATTAATAACATATATATTAAGATAATGACAAAAACGAATTTTAATAAAAAGTAACTATACATATTATTAATAGTAATTTTTCCATTTTTAAAATCCTAAACAAAAGAGTATTTGATAATATTATTTATATTGACACCTTTTTAATTAAATAAGTTATAATATCATGTTCATTATCAACAAAAAATAAATAAGGAAAATAGCTGAAAATAAGGAAAATTACGTATTTGTTAATTAAATAATTTATAATATCATTTTTATCACCAGATTCTTTTAAAAAGGAAAATTACTATATAATTTTAATAAGGATAAAATCATATTTGATAAGAGGGGAATTTTTAAAGTGATTTTAAAATTATTTAATAGTATTTTTTCCAAATAAACAAAAAACATTCAAATAATTTATTTAGTACTGATTTCCTTTTTCGTAATTTCTAAAGAAAATATAATTGTAAAAAAATATTTGATAGTAGTTGTCCTTCTCTATAATCTTGAACAGAAGAAAATGGTAAAAGAGTGTTTAATAGTAGTTTTTCTTTCTTCAAATCCTAATCAAAAATTAGGGT
Organism: Raphanus sativus; assembly: GCF_000801105.2. Lineage (NCBI taxonomy): Eukaryota > Viridiplantae > Streptophyta > Magnoliopsida > Brassicales > Brassicaceae > Raphanus > Raphanus sativus. The sequence continues at coordinate 39,941,676 of NC_079516.1, read as the reverse complement.
TATGCTATTGTAGAAAATTAGGGTAATCAGAAAATCAAGATTACTAATTATTGAAGCAGAAATCCTAACCGAAAGTCACGTGGAAAATGGACTACTCTATGCTACTAAGAAAATTGGTTATGCTATTGTAGGTCATGCTACTAAAGAACTAAAGAATTTAAATCAAATAGAAAACCTAGGCAACATGATTATTGAAGCAGAAATCATAATCGAAAGTTACGTGGAAAATGAATATTTATTCCTAGACCTACATATGCAAGATGGCTTTTCAAACTGAAAAGATCAATTCCCTTTATGATTTTGTTATCTAATGATTGTCAATAAGAGTTACGTTAAAACTCAAAAAAGTTTGTCTATATTTGCCAAGTCCAGTTTTACAATTATACACCGCACTATCAAAAATCACTATAACTACAGAGCTTTAGATTTTTAAAACACAACGACAATGGTTTTCTACAAAGTATTATATATCACGAAGTTTTTAATAATATATGATATATATATAAAATAGGTTAAAATCAAACTATGGATGCGAAAGTAATTAAATTTGATATTTGTCCAGTAATATATTTGATATTTAGCTGACTATCAATAATATATATTGATTGGTGTTGTGTAACATTAATATTTTGGATTGTGCTATTTTTAATTTGTTTTAAACAATAAACAATATAGAGATTTCACAGTTATATATTTTTTAATTAATTACAATTAATATTATTTTGAAAATAATTAAAAATGAAGTATTTGTTAAAAAGACAAAAAACTAATTTACTTTTTAAAACACTGTGATTATTGAAAAAATACTAATAAAAATTTATGGAAGAAAAAGATTATTATTATTAAAATAAGCTAACAAAATATAATGAAAATACAAGAACTAATGTGAAAAAGATTTTTTTTTTTTTTTGTATTCGTGAAATTAAAACATCAAATAAAATCCGTGCAACGCACGGATCCATATCTAGTTCATATATAAAGCTCTGGTTCGTAATATTTCTTTAAACATATACGAACTAATTTTTATTTATTAATAAAATATTCAAACTATTTTTTTACCAAAAAAATATTCAAACTATTTGGTTCTCTTTTTAATACATAAAGTATTTTTTGTTGTTTATTAAATACATAAAATTTTGAAATTCTTAGAATTGCTTTAAATGGCACGACATCGTTAATGTTTAATTTAAAACATGGTTAAAATGTGAAAGGAATTTTTTTTAAAAACACATTGACTAATTTTAATTTGCTAATAAAATACATGAACTATTTTGGATTCTCTTTTATACACGAACTAATTTTCGTTTCTTATTAAATACATAAACATTTTAAATTTGCATAGTTTACACATCGGTTTAAACAACGTCAGATGACATTTATTTAAATTAAACATGTAGTTAAATTGTGAAAATATTCTCACCCTCAACCAAAAACTCTCAAAACGATTGAATTATAGTTCAAGTTAGTTTCAATTCGAGTTTGGAACTCTAATATGTTCCAATTTCTCTTATTCTCAAAACTTTGTTCTTTTTCTTATTTTTCGTTTTGATTTCCCTTCATATCAGTTCAAAGTGAAGTCTCTTTCCATGTCAGTAAAAAATAATGAAAAATAGGTAATTTTAAACGAGTTTCTCATTTTGGAATACTTTAGTATTATGTATTTATGATTCTTATTTTTTTCGCTTTGATTGCATTGATTAGTTAATAAAGATTAATTTACACTAGGAAGCGTAATGGACAAAAGCTAACTATATAATCCACCGGGGGATTTTAAAGAATTTTTCCTTCATAATTTAACTAAAATCTAACAGTGTCTTCACTTATGTTAAACATAGTTGACGGCGTTTAATCATGGTGAACATAGTTGATATTGTCAAAATTGATGCGTAAAATCTAATTTTAAAAAAAAATTGGTGTATTTAATGGGAAACAAAAATTAATTCGTGTATTAAATGATAATCCAAAATAGTTCATGTATATCATATATGCGGAATTTATGGCATGGGATGTGAAGCCCATGTGACTGCATTCTTTGTTCAAATATAACTTATTAATGCGTTTTTCGGGAAAATTGGCTATTTAGGCCATATTGGGAATAAATTTGTCTCCTTATACCTTTGAGTCTATAAATTTTTCTAAAGTCTTGATTGGTACAGATAATGATAAAGCGGTAGCAGTATGCTGTAGAAACTGTAATCGGACGATGGAGGACACTACATCGTGTTGGAACTCGTTTTTTGACGAAATGGTTTTAGACTATTTTCGGTAATTTTTCCGGGCGAAGACGTTCGCCGGATAACTGATTGTTTGACAAACACTATGAATTAGTGTATTCATATGTCAAAAATAGAGTTCATTTGAATGAGAAATAGAGTAATAAAATATGTGACTTAAATGTACACATTAGATATTGGGTTTGAATTTGGATTTAAATATGTTAGATAGACTTATGTCTAATAACTTATGGTTTAAATCATATTCATGTTATCTTTTATATTTGTTTAAATATAAAAATGTAAACCCAAAAGTATATTGATGGTTTTTGATTTGGTCAAAACATCTTTATGACTTGAAAAGAAAAAACGTACAAGAGTCATGAATTATGAAATTCAAATTTCATTATGGCACTTAATTAGTACGTTTGGTTGACTCCATAATGACATAACGTGCCTTCATTTTTCTGTATAAAAGGAGCACTTGTGTTAACTCATTTGATAGAGATTTACATACAAACAAAGTATAGTAAACATAATTCTCCCATGTTGAGTAGTGATGTCTTTTATTTTTTATTTTTAGTTTAGTTTACATTATGGAGTCAACCAAACGTACTAATTAAAAAAGGTGCATTTAAGCATTAACGAAATACAAATATTTTTTTAATTAGATTGGTTTTGTGTTGTACTCTCAGACACAAACTAAAATAAAAAATAAAAGACATCACTACTCAACATGGGAGAATTATTTTTACTATACTTTGTTTGTATGTAAATCTCTATCAAATGAGTTAACACAAGTGCTCCTTTTATACAGAAAAATGAAGGCACGTTATGTCATTATGGAGTCAACCAAACGTACTAATTAAGTGCCATAATGAAATTTGAATTCCATAATTCATGACTCTTGTACGTTTTTTTTTTTTCAAGTCATAAAGATATTTTGACCAAATCAAAAACCATCAATATACTTTTGGGTTTACATTTTTATATTTAAACAAATATAAAAGATAACATGAATATGATTTAAACCATAAGTTATTAGACATAAGTCTATCTAATATATTTAAATCCAAATTCAAACCTAATATCTAATGTGTACATTTAAGTCACATATTTTATTACTCCATTTCTCATTCAAATGAACTCTATTTTTGACATATGAATACACTAATTCATAGTATTTGTCAAACAATCAGTTATCCGGCGAACGTCTTCGCCCGGAAAAATTACCGAAAATAGTCTAAAACCATTTCGTCAAAAAACGAGTTCCAACACATCGAACTGAAGAAGAGGACACACCAAACTCTAAAGACAAAACATGGCAAAGATATCAAAATATTGATGACCCAATAAATTAACAGAAAACCTAACAATTTCTCTGCGAATTAGAAGTCCAAAAACACACTCTTTTTACTCTACATATGGGAAGAAAAAGAAGGTGGCGAGTATATGAAAATTTTATCTTCAACTTTATTATTATAGATTTCCCTTTTTTTCTGAAAAAGATAATGTGTTTCTTTTATAGAGCAATCTTATTGGAAGATTTTTTATTTGTATGTAATTTCATTTTACAATTAATTCTAATACTAAATAAAAGTTGTGGACTGCGTAAAATATTATTGACACATGTATTTGTAGGTATCATAGAATTCTTATAAGTTCTCATTTAAGAACTTCTTCAAACATTTTTTCACTTTTTAATATTATTCCTATTTTATTTTTCTTAAGAATTTGAATTTAAGATATTCATCGAGAATTCTTCAATGGAAATGCACTTTCTAAACTGAAGTATATATAATAAGGATCTGAACACATATCAAACAATTATGTGGGGACATAATTCCCTATTTGTGAAGCTACTATCAGTTCTATCATTATATAACCAACCGACCAGTTTGCTGATTGCTATAGATATTTGTGATTCAAATCTTATCGAGACCAACTCACAAATCTCAAAATGTAATTATTTCTTTCTTGGCTAAGAGCATATATATATGGTCGATGATATAGACGACAAGTTCTGGCTGTGCCATATGCAACTAAGAACACCATTGATTGCAATATTCTCTGACTACGAATATCAGATAAAATACTCAAAATCATTTGTATGTGTCGATATTACTATTTTTACTTCGAGTATACCATATGTTATACATGCCGACGACCAAAACATTGCTCCTCACATGTAAGGATTTCTCTTGTCGCAACGGGCGGGTTCTCCTCGTTTCATACGAATAAGGGAACAAGATCGATATTAGATGTGTTGTTAGATTTATTCTTGTAGATAGACGAGTAAAATTATATTAACTTTACTAAGGTTTCGATTATTTCGTTCGTACTAGTACCAACAAAGCACATGGCATTTTCAAATTATTTATCTTGAAAATATAAGTTTTTTTATAACCGTGGTGTGTTCCAAAAACGTTAGGTTCAAAGACTAATTAACCACGAGATTCACAGATATCGTGTTTTTTTGCCACTTAACACATCTACGGATAGCTAAGGAAAATTGAACCCCACTTGGTTATATATCATGTCTATATTTAAGATCATAATCTACGACCAGTAAATGATAAACCGGTAACAATATATTGAACATATCTATGATAATTATAAAATGATAATTGATAGTTTCTCAATTGACAACATTTTATCGACTTTAAATTGCTATTATTAAGAAGTTGACAAAAACAAAATACTATTAATGAGAAAGTATATATTCTTTCGAAATGATTGGACCATTATAGACTTCTCCAACCGGAAGAAATAGAATGACTGAAATAATGATATACTAGATTTTGACCCGCCCTTAAAAAGGGCGGATATTTTTTGTTGGAAAAATTATTTCACGTAATAAAAGTTATGATTTTTGATAAATTATATATTTTAACTTTTTATGAAATTTATCTTAAATTTATTTATATGATTTATTTTGTTATTTTAAATATGAATAAATTTTGAAAACTCTAAATAATTCTAACCCGTAATATGATTTTATTTATTTAACCCGAAATTAAACTTATTTTACACTGATTTTTTTATTTAAATAAAATATTTTATATCTTCAATACTCTTTGTATTAAAAAATTTGTTTGTACGTTTCAAAACATTTTCTACAATTTTATTAAATTTAGTTTATGTGATTTATTTTTATTTTAAATGAAACTATTTTTAAGGAGTTGAGATAATTCAGACCTGTATTATGATTTTATTGATTTAATTATTTGTTATTTCAACTTGATTTTATTTTGAGGTTTCATTTAATAAATGCTTTCAAATAATAAATAACGTGAATTGTTTTTTGGAAATATATGGTGCAAATATTTAGGAAATAAAATTTTTAAAAATGTTACTGAATTATATTAAATACTTTTAATGTAATTGTAAAATAATGACTTTTGAATGGTTGCCAAATAATGCTGGCAAAAAAGTATATGCAATTTTGTAATTAGTTAAAAAAAGTTAGGGACATAATCATAAGCTTTAATAATATAGATTTGGCGGCCTGTAAATATTTATATCTATTAATAATGGGTTTATCTGTTATTTGATGCCTTGTATACACGTATTTAGTGATTCAATTTCAAACAAAATGAAAAAAAAACTGCGCAATGTAATCGGAATATAGTTCACATCCTTAATAACTTTCCTCTGTTAGACTTTCTAAAATTCAGTGATTTGTAACCAACGAATTATATTTTTTGCCAACGTTATTTTGAAACTAATAAATATATATGGATGTTATGGAAGTTCCTATATTTTTGGTAAGAATTGTTATGATATCTGACTTTAAAGCACAATTTTTCCCAAAATCAATTTAATTATAGAAGAGAAATTAAAATAAGGGAATGACATTTCCTCGTAAATAACTTTAAAACTAATGGCAGAATCCTAATAGGAATTCTACATTAATAGTATAGATAACGTATGCATATTTCTAACAATGGTTGCATCATATCATATGACTTGATTTAATGTACTGCAATTCCCCTCACCCTGACCCCCATAATATTACCAGATATAGGTATCTATTCTAATAAAATAAAATCATTAAAAATCTACTATATAAAATTATAATGAAACCATTCATTAATTATTTACTATAACTTATTTAATTACTTATATTAATCAATCCAATATATAAATTTATAGAAAATCTTAATAATTATTAAAATATTAATAATAATTAACTTTAACTATAGACTTAAATTTATTTTTAGTTATAACAACCATTTTAAAAAAACGTAATAAATCTTAAGAAAAAAATAAATAATATTTGAGAACTTGTTTGAAATACATTAACTAGAAAAGAAATTTTCAAAATAAATTCAATCAAAATAGTATAACATAGATTTATATATAGTTTAGTGATTATTATTTAGATTTTAGTATTTAAAGTGTGGAGTTGAGTTCATAAACATCTATAAATAGTGTTTAAAAGTTTATAATTTATTTAGGAGTGTTAATTGTTTTTTATAATAAAATTGAGGTATTTATGAAAAAGTTATCATTTAAAAGTAAATTTGAAAAGTGATAAAAATTGAAGGTAAATTTAGAATCCACCCCCCCCCCCAATATTTTTGATAAAACAATGCATTAATTAATTTTGTAATAAGTAATATTTATTTTTTTATAACTTAATTTTGTTTTTTTATAAAATGATTTTATAACAGAATTATATTATATCGTAGATTAACCTATCTTATTTTTTTATTTAAATAAAAATAAGATATAATTCACAGTTAAAATTCATAAACTATATTTTGACAAAATCTATTGAATAGACAGGTTTAAGTTTATTCTTAATTATAACAAAGTATATTGAGAAATATATAAAAACTTACTAAAAAATTCGAATATGTTGTATAAAATAATATCTATACTATTATTTGCGAAGTGATTTTTTGGATTCGAGCTCTCACGTTAAAAGTTAGAGTGGTTAATATCATTTATACCCTTAATAAATAAAATATATAAATTAACTCCAAAATAAAAACGAATTTAAATGATTAAAAATAATAATAACAATAATAAGAAGAATTATCTGAAACCTAATATATACTAAAATATAATATAATATATATAAATATATATGTGTTGTTATCTGAAATTATCTTTTAATAATAAATTTAAAACTAAAATAAAAACAGAAAACACATAACTAAAGATTAATCAAGAAAAAGTTATCAATTTTTTATAATTGAAAAGAGAACATTTAGTTTATACTATTATATTCAAAGTAATTTTCTTTCTCTCACGTTAAAATTTATAGCGTTTAAAATCTTCATTATCCTTAATACATAATTAGATTAGATTTTTTAATATAGAATTACTCACAAATTAAAAACGAATTTCATTAATTAGATTCTCATCATTATCTACAAAATTATATAGTATGTGATCCAATAATATTTTACATCAAAATATTTTAAAATAATATAAATCCATGTATATAGTTTTATAAATATATGAATATTTTCAAATTTCTTACATAATAAATATATTTTATTAAAACAAAACTTTATTGTATATAAAATTAATATTTAATTAATTATTAAATATATCAAAGGCATGAAAATAATTTATTTTAATGGTTCTCGAATTGATAATATATTTATTTAGTAATTTTAAAAATTATTATGCCCGCAACTGCGGGCAAAACACCTAGTATTAATTTATTAACAAAATAAATTCAAAAGTCATATAATCTTTCAAACTCAAATCTAGTTTTATAATTTTCCAAATTTATCTTGACTAAATATTCAAATTTGAAATATATATCCCAAACTTAAAATGATAATATTTTAATTTAAAAATAAATATTCCAAAACAATAGTATATTTTTAAACATGTGAAAATATAAATTATCATGTATTTCGTTATTCGAAAGTAATTTATTTTAGTATGCGTGTTTCATTGCGTACTATCACTCACTAAAATTTGAGTGGTGACGTTCTTCCATATGTTTCCTTGTTTAACTAATTACCTGCACTGCAATTTCATTAATTATTAACAACTACTAACTTATAGTATAATTGTGCTATTTATTTTGTGAGCTTCTAAATCTAAACTGAACATTATCGAAACTTTTAGATTATAAATGTTTGGTTAAATAATAATATTATTAATATTATTTTTATATTAATAAATATTTAATAATATTTTTATTAAAATAATAATTAAATTATGACACTGGTAAAAAATAATTATGGATCCGTCACTGAATTAGTGTGAGTGTATTCATGGCTGATATTTGTTACTGCAAGTCTGCAAAAGATATCAAGCTTTATGAGATGTACATACTCAAGGATAAAATTATCTCTTACATTTGTATGGAACACACTCAGCTTTCACTGACATATTACAAGGGAATAATATAAATAGCTATTGCAAATCAAAATTTGGACAGTGCACTTAACTAGTAACACCTACACCCAAACAAAAAATTTGCAACAGTACAGATATGAATATTTAAATAAAACATCTATACTATTAAAACACAAGGCCTTTTTTGAGGTATACTTGATTTTCAATAGTATTTACTATTTTTTGCCACTGACTTATTTTTAGGTTATACTTTTCATTAAATGTTTTTTTCTTCCTTGTGTTTCAAAAAAAAAATATTTTCTTCCTTTTCTACGATTCTAATTTCAAAAAGTTTGTTCTAACTAAATCCCTATATCACATATCTTTCGGCATCTAACATAGGAATCTGAGTATCCAAATAACATTATTATAAATCTTCTCCTGATCTTTCTCCTGATTCATCCTTGACATGTTCCATGTGGTGTTGCTTTTCTCGAGGTTGAAGGCGGACTGGATATGACGACGACTGTTGGATAGAGGAGTTGAAGCAATCAAGGTAGCAATGACACGATCGGTGGATGAGTGCGCAAGAAGGTACTCTCCCGTCTTCTTGTGGGATTCAGTAATTAGAGTGAATTTTTGTGGTTAATCTTGGAGGATTTTAAGTATTCAAACATTGAAATTGTATTTAGAAAAGCTCGAGTGGTCGAGAGATTCAGTTGTTCAGATAGTGACGAATCTGAGAGAATGATCGTGGACTTATACGAACGAGGCTGAGCAACAGGTTTGACTACGACGGCCATGAATCTGGAGATGAAGATTGTGGAGACAGAGCACCTAATGAAAGCTCTTTTGGAGCATGATCTGCAACTGAATCCACCAGAAGGAAACAATCACGAGCAAGTATGTAATCCACCAGAAGGAAACAATCCAATCTCACTCTCTTGATCGTCCATGAGGACATAAGCAAGTATGTAACTTCCAGTTTCATATATCAAGACTGTTTTGTGTTATTGTTTTCTTATTTTCTTACACATGAAGATAGTGCAGATTGCTAAGTAGCTTCCTCGAAAATACTTCTTAAAACAGTGACGTGGCTCTGTAATATTTCCTGTAAGATTGGATTTGACACAAAGATTTTTCTTGCAGTGGTTTGGTGAGGGAGCGAAGCACGTGAAAGCTGTTTTCTTTTTAGCAAGTAATATAGCTCTAATCGTCTTTTTTTTTGTGTGGATGAGGTATGTTGCAAGACTTTAAAAACAGAGCTCTTCCTTGCTTTCCGTTTTTTTGAATACCTGCTTCCCTGTAACTTTATGTTAATTTGTATCACGATCTCCCTACAGTTTCTTATGCCTTCTAGGTATCTTTTGATTCAAAACAAAATTATTTAGGTTGATAGAATGTTGGGGAGGTGCGAGAATCCTGGAAAACATGAAGCTATGCTAAAGATGAAGACGAATTCATGATAAAGCCGGAGAGCGCACAAAGGATGAAGAAAGGGTCTTAGTACTAGCTGCTACAACTAGACATTCCACCTTGATGAAGCAGTAGCTAGAAGCTTCCCAAAAGGTAATAAACTGCTAATATTAATAGGTAATAAGAGTTACATTGAATACATTGGCCGATATATCACCAAACCAGAATAATCAATGGCTACATTATATAAATGGTTAGGTGAATACTCATTAATACATATTATCATAATAATCAACTATATAATATAAGGTGTTTCTGAAAACTCATTAATATACATGGAATCTTAGTCTATGATATATATAACATATCATCTCCTAAAATTATCATATTTCATAAAATAGGTTATATAATTTTCATATAATAAAAAAATACTAAACCCTATACCATAGTTAGCCAAATCATAAACTCTAAAACATAAATCAAATATAATTCAAGCCACATAACACATATTATTCTCACCAATATATCAAATATTAAAAATCAATACTTTATATAACCGAATATAACTCATAATTCTATCGTACCCTTAAAACGAATAAAAAATAATCAATTCTATACCACATATTATTTGATATATATATGTCGGACTAAACCAAAATTATTAACGACAATCGATCTCAACCCGGATACTCATACCTAAACATACTTATGAAAAAATCGAATAAAAACATAAATTTAAAGTGAAAACGATTGTCCCGCCCTCTAAAATGGCGGATCAAAATCTAGTAGTTATATGAAAACACAAAGAGAGTAATATAAACATTTTGGAAAATGTTGGTACATTGTCCAAAATATGAAAAACGGATTATAAGTATGAAGATTTGTTGCGTCTCAAACTTGGGACGAAGAATTAATTTCAACGTTCATCAGGTACACGGTCGGTCCATGAAACCCGAAAAACCCAGTTAGAGACAGTCCTCTTCCTCAAACTCTTGATCCTTTCGTGGCTGCTTTTTGAAATCAATCTGTTACTATCTGTTGACTCTACGTATTCTTTGAGCCTTTGAGCCAAATCGAGTGTCTCTTCACTCATATTGGCGAAACAAACCCTAAACCAACCCGGTTCAGTACAGTGGCACGATGAACCGGGTGAAATATCACTTCTATACAATGTTCTTCCATAGCTCAAGCTCTGCTTCGAATGTGTTTGTGTCCAAGAGATGCCTCATATCGACCCAACAAAACAAACCAGCATTGCTTTTAAGACAAGTAACTCCTGCGGCTTCAAGACCGGACACGAGTTGCTTTTGACGAATCTTGAGACGTTTCTGGTTTTCGTTGAGGTACTTACCTGTGAACTTCTTGTCGGAAAGCATTGCAGAGAGAAGGTATTGTGTTTGGGAAGACACAAGACCGAAACTCGACATTTTCGTCGCGGCCGAAACAATCATTTCTTCGTTGGAGTATATCGCTCCAACGCGAAAACCGGGTAAACCGAGATCTTTGGAAAGACTGTAAACGACATGAACTCGTTTGGAAACTTCGGTGTTCTCGAGTTTCTTGTCTTTTAAGACATCCATGACACTAACGAATGGTTCAAACCCAAAAACGGTACCTGCATAGATCTCGTCGCTTATGAGATGAATGTTTTTGGAAGTAATGAAGTCAACGAGAAGGTTAAGTTCTCTTCTGGTCAACATTGTGCCAAGTGGGTTAGATGGGTTGGTAACAAGAATCCCTTTGACCTTAAGATCAAGCTTCTGAGCTTGTTGATAAGCTTGTTGAAGAGCTGACTCTGTTATTTGGAATCCGTTGGAGCTGGAACAATGAATCGGTACGATCTCTGCACCAGTTCTCCATTTCAAATCCCTATCGAATCTGTACGCATAAGAGAATCAAACGTCACCTCCGTTTTCTTGGGAGACAAGCGAATAACATATCAACCATTAAAAAATTAGGGTGTAGAAATTACCCTGGATAGTAAGGAGTGGGTAAAAGGAAAGCATCTCCAGGTTCTGCGAGACAAAACATGAGAGTTTCGTTGGCAGATGTTGAACCAGCAGCTAGAACAATCTTGCGTGGATCAATTGTTACTCTATTCACTCTTATTTCTTCCATAAACTCTGCCAAAGCCTAGATGGACAGGTAGACACCATTAGTTTACTTGCGTCTTGAACTATATTGTGTATATGAAGGAGAAAGTATTTAATTGCTTACTTTCTTGAATTCGGGCAGGCCATGATAGTCTTGGAAGAGAGCAAGCTCTTTGAAAATGGATTGGCCATCCTTCTTGAGTCCGGCTGCGTCTGGATTCTTGGCTAACCATGTCTCTACGAGATCAAAACATAGCTGCATATAACGAAGATCATATTAAGTACCAGGAAAGATAGACTAAATATTTGCTATTGGTCGAAAAACCAAACTTAATGTATTTACCTGGTTTTCAGCAAGACCCATTTGAATAATCCCATTAGGGTTCTTGATTTCTTCGTATGGGTTCTTCTCGTATTCTTCCCATCCCAAGAAGTAGGATGAGTCTTGTCCATGAGCATTGCTTGTCACTTTTGTCGACAGTTGTTTCATTTTAAAAATTACAAAAATAATTTTTGGGTTGAATGAGAGATGATCAATGAAGATATATAAGAGATCGGTTGTTCGAGAGAAATGTTGAATTAAGGTTTAGTTAGTTGGTGATAGTGAGATGTGAGGTAGATGCTTGAGGTCTGTATATATACACATTTTTCTCTTTGAAAAATTGTCTCGCCATGTGAGAGACAACTTCCATTTTCTACTTGACTGATCTAATAATTTATCAGCTTTCATTTATGTCTGAACTTAAATATTCAAGATTTGGTCCTAAAGAATATTCAGAAGTGTCTCCATTTGTTGTTTTAGTTATATGTGGGTCTTATTATATAAACTGATATTTTTCTTATCTTATACAAGTCCGAACATATCTTTTTGAATCTAAACATATCTTTAAGTGTCTTTCTATATAAAAGTCCATTTGCAAAAGACATCAAATATTAATATATATAGACTTATCTTCTATCTTCTATCCTATTAAAAGTGAAGTACACTTTGTACTTAATCCTTAGTTTTCTTCAATATTTACTTTCTTATGCCACTGATATTAAACACAGAGTTTGTTTTAAAATTAAACCGATACACACAATTGCTTATTAATAAACCATAAACTATAAAGCTATTACTAAACCACTTGATCCTCGGTTACCTTGTCTACATATCGTTCTATACAATTAATAATACACAACGTTGAGTCTTATACTAAACCATACGATCATGTACATAATCAAATCATATCTATCCAAAACTCAATTCAGTAATTTATAATTTTATATAGCAGTTGTATACGTATTTCAGAACCAATTATTTCTCGGTTTAGTGGTGTCGACAGAATCAGATCCAACCTTTTGGAAATTAAATGGACTACTTATTGACTTCTAAAATTGATTGGTTAATATAAGAAGATATTTTCTGCCCACCAAATCTTAACCAATGACTTCGTAGGGCAATTAAATCATTTAGAAAACATTTCCTATTTTAAAGCAACCATCCCCTATATATTATTTTAGGAGCACTAAAAGAAAATAACATTTACTTGATGTGTTATTTACACAATGCCATTTCTTAGGTGTCACTTTCACATTCACTCTCATCCCTATCTTGACAAAACCCTTAACTTACTAGAATTATTACTTATTGTGCCATTGATATATTCCAACTTACTTATGTTATTGACCTACTATTTACTTATACAAAATTAAAAGAATTGTATTATTCCTCTGTATTAATTGACGAATTGATGGTCTCTAATCTTTCCATGTTTTCAAAATCATTATATGTTTCAATTAGTGTCAAATCCCATGTACATTCTATATTTAACTGTGCATTAACCATTCAATTTTTATAAGCAAGCGCAAATATAATAAAAGCAAAGTAATATAAAAGTAAGAAGACATGGATCAAACATGTATAACGTTTTACCAGTTTTATTATTTGACGATTGTCTGAAGAAATTAGTTTCAGTTGAAAATATATATTCTAAGCTAATAATGTATGTTATACTGTGACCTCTGCGACTACAACAATGATCTGTTAGAAATAATAATGCATCTACAATAAACATATCTTATATTTCATAAACTATGACATAGTCAACAAAATATATATTATAAGAGAAATTGCTTACAAAAAAATAAAATCCCGCTTTTTAAATTTCATATTTAATGCACAGTTAAATATATAATGTACATTCTATATTAGTTCAACCTACTCCAACCATAACTTCATTTCAATGGTTCGATATATAAATGGTAGCAGGAGCACACATAAAAATCATCTCAAACTCAATTTCTATTATTTTGTTTTTTACAATAATAGATATGTTATAGTTGTTTTGGTTTATAGGTGCAAAGTTATGTTATATATATTTTGCATTGTATACGAATATATATATATATATATATGTGATATTTTTTGTGACATTTTTTATAGACTCTGTACTAAAGAAAAATCTATTATTGATATTTACATTGTTTTTTCGCCGCTGTATATATATACATATGGTTACTCTTAAAAAATACTCATAATTTAATATAAAGGGGATTAACAAAAATGGGTAACAATACATTTATCACGGAATCTTAAGTTTGACTTTTTATTCTATAATTTCATTGTTATTAGAAGGAAATCCGGCTAAAATCATATATACGAATGCGAATCATACCTAATTTAGCTACAATTACGTCGTTGATTAATATTTACAACTTTCCTCAAACTGTAACTTTAACCGCCCAAAAATAATCATATTGTAGCATTTTGAAACATTGTTCATGTAACATAAACTTTCATTTATCGGTAATAATCATATCGGAGCAGGTAATATTTTTGGTAAGAATATATCGGTTTTAATTGTTAGAGAATTTGACCATTGTTCATGTGATATAAACTTTCCTTTATTTTTTTCAAACCCATACCACAATCATTAATGTAAATATTTTTTGCAAACCTGATTTATTATCGATATCAAATAATACGGCAAGTTTATAATTGGTGAGACGCACAATTTACGTAAAAATTAATTACGAATATTGTAAAAATTATGGCGATTTTATTATTAGAGATTATTGCTCGACGAGTCATAGGACCTATTTAACTCTCATTGCCGAGTTGATATCACCCCATCAAAACCAACTTCTTAAATCATCCCTTAGCAAAAACATTCTCACAAGAAAAAGAGGAATATCATTTCTTTTAGTAAAATAAATAAATAATTGTGTTTTGTTTGGTAAACTAATTCTGTGTGATGTCTCTCTATAGGATTGTAAATCATGAGTTCTCAAAAAAGATTTTATATCATTTCATATTTTATTTTTCTATTATCTATATTTCTTTAGTTATTGCAGTCATCATTTTATTATGAAAGCAATTATTCTATTGCCTATGTTTTGTTTTATCTTAAGTTCATAATATATTTACTTTAGTTATTGTTTACTCCTATTGATTTTTTCCCATAAAATATACTTCAATTGAATCTAACCAATTATATAAAATTTTCAAAAAATAAAATAAACATTATATATACATGTACATTTTCGGTCTATTGGATCAAAATATATTAAAACTAATAATATTTTAGACTAACTCATCCCGTGCAAGGCACGGGCTATCACCTAGTTATAACTAAAAGGATAGCAATCTTACTAAGAATAACTTTGTATTTCTGATTTAGCTAATAAAACGTATATATTGTTACTTCAAGACTCAAATCCGATCAATTGACACACATTAATCCTTGCAAATCACTTTATTGGAAGTCTAAAAAAATAGCTGTTAAAAAAAGGTTTGTATAAAAACATAGATAGTAGTATAAAGAGAGTATAATGTAGTTAGGAAACATAGATATGAGTATATTAAGAAAAAGTAATTGACTTATGTTATTTAAAAAAATTGGAAATCCATTATATTATGATAAACTATCTTTTATGGGCAACTTTTAAAATATACGAAAACGAATAAATCTAATTATCTCAAAACTTATATGATGGTACGCATAAAATATGATTAATTATATGATGGGCAGAAAATATCTAATATAAGAAGATATGATGACCCCACTAACATTGGGGTGTATTCTATTTTTAGTGTATTTTTTTCTAAAATTATTATATTATTTTGTTATAATTTAACATTTGACTCCACTAATTTATTTATAAATCTTCAATGTTCCCATTAATTTACTAAAATAAATATTTATAAAAAAATATTCTTACATATTAAATTTATATATTATGACCCCAGTCAAAAATATTCTGGCTCCGCCACTGATGATTACACATATATGATGACTAGAAATGGGCGTTCGGATACCCATTCAGGTTCGATTTGGGCTTTTGCGGGTTGAGTTTGTGTTCGGATAATCCATTTAAATTAGTTTAAAATTTTTAAAATTATTATATATTTTTATTTCTCAAAATCTATAAACAAAATAATATATTACATATAAATTTGAATAACATATGTCAGAATAATTAAACTTAACATATAAATTGGTTTGGTTTAAAATTTTGGATAGAGAATCAATAATTATTTTAAGTATTTTTGGTGTTTTGAGTAATTTAACTATTTTAGATATTTATTTTTGACTATTTCTATATATTTTCAAGAATTTAAACCAACTTAAAAGTATTATATATATATATATTGGATGTTTTATATACATTAAATCTAAAATAATTAATATATAAATATATAAATCTATTTCAAATACATTTTGGTATGCAAAATACTCCGGTTCGGATCGGATCCGGTTTTGTATTTAGTCAATTTTAATTAGGGTTTAATACTATTTTTTCGGATCGTGATCGGTTTGGTTCTTTGGATACGGAATTTGGAATTTTTTTGTCTAACCCTAATATTAACACGAAAAACAAACATCGACATATTTTTGAAAAAATACATCCGCGCGGGTCAAAATCTAGTAGAATATTAAAAATGGAAAAAGTAGACTAAAATGTTATAAAACAGGGAGTAGAAAAATAATACACAAGCTGATAAAAACGGCAAAATAATGATTGGTGAAGTAGGTACCGTATAAATAGTAAGTTTTAAATTTGGTCCAGTAAAAATGATTTGTCAATAAAACGCGTTTTCCGTCACCGCCAATACTAACATACTAACATGACAATGGATTAGCGACCAAATATATCTGTGAGATCGAATCTCATTATGATATGTTTTGGGGGTTTTTTATTGTTGTTTTTTATAAATCTGGAATGTCCCAAATTTCATAAAAACTCAGATTAATTCTCAAAGAAAGGTCCATCTGACAGATAAACTATATTTTCGGATATATAAATAGGTTCGAAAACATAATTTATATCTATATAGATGACGAGAAGTGTGATGTGATTTTATACAGTAGGTGGATCGAACTGAAACGTCATAGCGATTCAGACCCTTTTGGTTTATCACCCGGCTACAGGGTCGCCGAACTTTGTATTTAATTATATTTCATATGCAATAGTTAAAATGATTATTTTGATTTATTTACTATATAAAATGGTCGCTAATAAATGAGAATGATCGTTTGATTTATATGTGCACACCAATTTAGCTATATACTCTTTATGTATCATTTTAAATAATTTTTTAACGATTTTGTATAAAGATTAAAAAAATACAATTTTTTTATGCAACTTGTCTTGGTTACATAAAATAATATTACATAAAACTAAATCAATTAATAAAAAACACAGAATTTTTTTGTAATTGGTCACAATTTGAAATGACATTAAGTGTTATCTAAAATTGTGAGAACATCACTTATTATGAAACAAAATAATAATCTTTAAACACCATTTAAATGATATATAAGGAGTATGTAACAGTTAATTATTCTTCAATTATTCAATATATATTTGTTCATTTACTATTTCATAATGTAGAAAATATAAAATAAATAATAATATATAAATATAATTTATACATAAAATATTTATTTCGCGCAAGGCGTGGATCTTGATATAGTTGGTTAATAATAGAATAAATGATTAATAATACGCCAAAATGTCGTATAATTATTATAAAGTTGTTTTTCGATTGTTAACAGTATATAAAATAAGACATCAATGTTTAGTTTTAATAGTTTAAACTAGATCTCGATCCACACAACCGTGCGGGTATTTGTTTTTATTTATTTTTATATAAATATTTTATTTTTACTTCTAAATTGGTATATTTTATATTATATATGAGCTGTGTCTAACATTTTTAAAACATAATAATTTGCCGTTTATTTTTTTGTTGAATATGTTATTTCAAATTTTCACATGTATTTGTATCTTTTTCTATATAATATATATTTTTGGATCATAATTTTTTTATTTAACTTATCAATATATAAAGATTGAGCATGCATTCATAATGCTTTAGTGACTACAACAATATAAACAGAGGTTTACTGGTTAATTTTAGTTGAAATGGTTAGCCTACAAATGATTTTATGGTTTGATAGTTATTTCAACTATACTATACGATGGTCTATCTCAATCGTACACTTTCACATATATTATTCTTACCAAAACATCTTAATATACGATAATTTATCTAAATTACACCAATATGAATCACTTATTAAATATTCAAATATGTGTTTGTTAATCAATCCTGATTTTTAGGAATAATTTATTAGGAATGATATATTATTGTAGTAATTAATGAATGGTAAGTGATTTCTAGTTAAAGATCCATTTTGAAGAAAAATCACACATGAATCAAGGTTGTGACTTTTCTTTTAATATAATATTTAGCTTAATTTGTCAAGTTATTAATGAAATGGTTCGACAATAACTCTTTTATGGTAGATTTATAGAATGACTCTATTTTAGTAGAATAATATATTATTTGGCTCCCAAATGGTAAATATTAAAACTTGATTAAGATAGAATCTTAGAATATTACTCCATCTGTATCATTATAAGTGAGTTTTAAAGTTTTTTCACAAAGATTAAGAAACCACAAAATTTTATGTGATTTGTCTTGGTTGTATAAAAATAGCATTAAATAATACTAGTTCAACCAATTAAAAAAAGATACACTATTTTGTAATTGGCTAGAGATTTCAAATGACAATTAAATTTATCTAGATTAGTGTGAACTTCACTTATTCTGAAACAAATAAAAATCCTAAAACACCACTTATATTGATACAGAGGGAGTATATCCTAGGAAACGAGATTTAGAAAGATAATTACGAACTTGCCAATCTTTTTTTAGAAGAAAATCTTGAAATTAAAAAATACAAGATTTAAAAAGATACAGTCAAAACATAGCTGTAAAGAAATTTACTAATAAGGTAAATATTATATTGTAAGAAGACTTGTTCACACAATTTTGTAAATAAATACTACACATTAGTGCTTTTGTAATCCACTCATAATCATTTGGTAAATATTAAAACTTGATTAAGATAGAATCTTAGAATATTATTTCCTAGGAAACGAAATTTAGAAAGATAATTACGAACTTGCCGATCTTTTTTTAGAAGAAAATCTTGAAATTAAAAAATACAAGATTTAAAAAGATACGGTCAAAACATGGCTGTAAAAGAAATTTACTAATAAGGTAAATATTATATTGTAAGAAGACTTGTTCACACAATTTTGTAAATAAATACTACACACTAGTGCTTTTGTAACCCACTCATAATCATTTAGACAAGAAAAATGAAACACCTCGTACTTTTTATATTAGTTACTATGTGCTTCAGGCTATATGAAGCTTGCGAAAAAAATCGTGTTATACTTCATAACGAACTCGGTCCTGGTAAACCTCTCAATTTCCGTTGTGTTTCCAACGAAGATGATATAGGCATACAAACCTTAGCCTTCAATGCTCCTCCATATGTTATCGCATTCCATGACGACATACTTCATGTAACAACATGGAAATGTTTGTTCAGACAAGGAGCGAACATGGAATATTTTTATAGATTTGTAGCATACACAACAGGACAAAGATTTCTCCCGAGATGCGGTGAGAAACGTATATGGACGGCAAAACTTGATGGGATATATTTTTCAAGAAGCCTTGATACACCACCAGTTTTAGCATTGCATTGGAATAAAACTAATGTACTATAAGCTATATCAAAATATTATAATAACATATGTGTTTATGTGATATATATGTTTGTCTGCTATATATATTCTTATCCCTTTTAATGTTTTAGCAACCGTTATCTTTTATCCAAAAAAACAACTGTTATCTTATGGTCACATCTCCATATGGTCTCGATTTGCTAAGAAAATTAGGACCCTAAATTTTAAAAACAAGTTTTTTTAATCTCAGTACAAGGCTTGTATAATACTTGATTCGGGTCTGTAAATGATGGAAGCCGCAACATGATTATTTGTCGGGGTTGGTTTTTATATATTGTTTGCATAAAAATGTGCATTTGTAATCCCGAGATGAGTCAAAGCATAACCCTACCCGCTCTAAAATTCAACGGAATTGCTCAAGAAGAATATTTTTAGTTTGCATTTAACTTTTGAGACACGATCTTGTAAATAATATAATTGACTGTTTGACCAATGTCTATAAAAAAAAAGAATTCACCGGTATGGACAATAATCTCGAGGTGGGGAGGCTTGGGAATATGAATCTTAAGCTGCGGGCTCTGTCCCATTTGATCTGCTGCAGAACGGGTACGTGTTACAAATATTTTATGTGAAACGGATGCAGACTGGTAGATTTTAGATCGCGGATATCCGCGGATCCGTAAATTTTTTTTTTAAATAAATAAAAATAATTTTCTTTTTGTAAAAAAACAAAATAAAAAAGTACAGGAATTTAAAGAAAAATAATTTAAATTTTAAATAATATATAAATTTTTAGTTATAAATATATTGTTTATGTTATTTTTTATAATAATTAAATTAAATGATTATTTTTAATGAAAAAACAACCAGCAGATCTCACGGGAACTCTTTTCAAGCTCATGTCACGTCGAAGTACTAGTTTTTTTCAGCTTTAGTGAGCATCTGGAATCTGTCCTTCTATCGAAAAGATGGAGGGGCGAAAACTTTTGGTGTTACCAGCAAAATTTAGCGGAACAGATGCGGATAAAGCATTATTTATTCGCAGGTTGTACATGTCAGAATTTTTTACCAGAAAAACTGAAACCCGCAGATTGGCGGATCAGCGGGCGGGTTTGACCCGCAATCCAACCCAGCCCTAAAAGTGAGAAGGCCTTATTTTATAATTTTCCTCTAAATGAGTCCAGCAGAGAAATAAATGGGCTTTAAGAAAAAACTGAGCCCAAACTAATATTTTAAAAAAACTAAACTCTGACCAGTTTAACTGACTTCTTCAGACAAAAAAAAACACATAACCGGTCCATGCGAGGAACAGAGAGATACATACAATCTCTGGGACTCACTTTTGTAACTATTTAGATGAACCAGACAGCATGGACATTCAAGTCTTTTCGAGACCTCCTTCTGAAGTGCGTTGCGGAGAGAGATCTCTTCACAGGGAAAACCCTACACGCTCGCTACGTGAAATCCCTCGTCGCTTCTTCCACTTACCTCTCAAACCACTTCGTAAACCTCTACTCCAAATGCGGCCGCCTCTCCTCCGCGCGAGCCGCTTTCGACTCCACGGAGCAACCCAACGTCTTCTCTTACAACGTCATCGTCAAAGCCTACGCTAAAGACTCGAAAATCCACATCGCGCGACAGCTGTTCGACGAAATTCCGCAGCCGGACACGGTCTCTTACAACACCCTCATCTCCGGGTATGCCGACGCTAGAGAGACAGTCTCCGCGATGGTCTTGTTCAAGAGGATGAGAGAGTTGGGTTTCGAGGTTGATGGGTTCACGTTGTCAGGGCTGATAGCCGCTTGTTGCGACCGCGTTGGTTTGATTGTGCAGCTTCATTGTTTCGCTGTGTCGGGAGGGTTTGATTCTTACTCCTCTGTGAACAATGCGTTCGTGTCGTATTACAGTAAAGGAGGGCTTTTGAGAGAGGCGGTGTCGGTGTTCTATGGGATGGGTGAGTTGAGAGACGGAGTTTCATGGAACTCGATGATTGTGGCTTACGGGCAGCACAAGGAAGGAGCAAAGGCTTTAGCTTTGTATAAAGAAATGATCTTGAGAGGGTTCAAGATCGATATGTATACACTGGCAAGTGTTTTGAATGCTCTCACGAGCTTAAACGATCTGATGGGTGGACGTCAGTTCCACGGTAAGCTGATCAAGGCTGGATTTCACCAAAACTCACACGTGGGGAGTGGTTTGATCGATTTCTACTCGAAATGTGGAGGTCTTAACGGTATGTGTGACGCAGAGAAAGTGTTCCAAGAGATTCTATCGCCGGATTTGGTTATCTGGAACACGATGATCTCAGGGTATTCGATGAACGAGGAGCTCTCTGAAGAAGCTGTGAAGAGTTTTAGACAGATGCAACGTATTGGACATAGACCTGACGACTGCAGTTTTGTCTGCGTCACGAGCGCTTGCTCGAATCTCTGCTCTACTTCTCAAGGTAAGCAGATTCATGGCTTGGCGATCAAGTCACACATCCCTTCGAATCGAATCTCTGTGAACAACTCGTTGATCTCCATGTATTACGAGAACGGGAACCTGCAAGACGCGAGGCGAATGTTCGATCGTATGACAGAGCTTAATGCTGTAACGTACAACTGTATGATCAAAGGCTACGCACAGCACGGGCGTGTAACAGAGGCTTTGCTTTTGTACCAACAGATGCTGGACTCTGGTATTGCACCTAACAACATAACCTTTGTAGCTGTTCTTTCTGCTTGTGTACACTCTGGTAAAGTCGCTGAGGGTCAGAACTACTTCAACACCATGAAGGAGAGGTTTAAGATTGAACCAGAAGCTGAGCATTATTCTTGCATGATTGATCTTTTGGGAAGAGCAGGGAAGCTAGAAGAGGCAGAGAGATTCATAGACTCGATGCCGATCAAGGCAGGCCCTGTCGCTTGGGCCGCGTTGCTCAATGCTTGTAGAAAACACAGAAACATAGCCCTTGCGGAGAGAGCAGCTAACGAGCTTATGGAGATGAAACCAAACTCTGACACGCCGTACGTGATGCTAGCAAACATGTACACGGATGCGGGGAGATGGGAAGAGATGGCGGCTGTGAGGAAACTAATGAGGTCGAGAAGGATAAGGAAGAAGCCAGGATGTAGTTGGATAGAAGTGAAGAAGAAGGAGCATGTGTTTGTGGCGGAAGATTGGTCTCACCCGATGATACGTCAAGTCTGTGAGTACCTAGAGGAGATGATGAAGAAGATGAAGGAGCTTGGGTATGTGATGGATAAGAGATGGGCAATGGTGAAGGTGGATGAGGCTGGAGAAGGTGAAGAAGAGATGAGGTTAGGACATCACAGCGAGAAGCTAGCTGTGGCTTTCGGGTTGATGTCGACAGGACATGGAGAGGAGATAGTTGTGAAGAAGAATCTGAGGATATGTGGGGATTGTCACAATGCGATCAAGTTCATGTCTGAGGTTGCAGGTAGAGAGATCATTGTAAGGGATAACCTTAGGTTCCATTGTTTCAAAGATGGCAAGTGTTCATGTGGGGATTATTGGTAACAACGATTGATTAAAATTCAATAAGAAAAAAACTGTGTTGATGGATACAACATGACAAAAAAATAAAAACTGACTTGTTACAAAATACAAGGAGAATATCGCTTACGCTATTTTTTAGTTGTTCTTGTTTCGGGAGTGGCTCTACGTGTGAATGTGCTTTAATGTAGTGGCTTGGTGGTGGCTGGTTAATGTAGTGGCTTAAGGTGGAAGACTTGGCAGGCTGGTTTGTATAATCCTTTGGAAACAGCCTGTTCAAACTTCTTGCTTGGTCCTTCGTTTTCTTCTAAACTTGTCTGCACGAAGAATCGGTTCCACCACGAAGCGCTACGCATTTTAGCCTGTTATAGGAAAAAAGAGATTTTGAATGCAACTTTCAAGAATCATTGTGTTTGAATCATGGAGAGATGCTAACGGCTAACTACATAAACTATCCCCATGTCACTTATAAACTAACGAGGAAGGAGAACTTACGGGACGACCGAATTTAGACAGTTCAGCAACTTTAGCTCTCTGCTGACCAGGGAGACCTAAAAACAATTGAAGTTTAAAGAGTTAGAAACCAAACTGGAATTGAAAACATTTTTTATTCTAAAGTTTTGAGGCGCTTAGATTACCTGCAAAAAGAACTACACCATCTGAAGCGACCCTTGCGAGTTCAGGAACGGTCTTGTTCAGGTACTTGGGAGAAAGGTAATCGAGAGCATCTGAGACGATCACGAGAGAGAAGGATTTTGCCCTGTAGGGGAGAGGGAACTTGATATCAGCCACACGTACAAGGCCTTTGCTGACAAGACCCTTGCAGTGAGAATCAGCATCCTCGATGTCATAGGGTTCGACACCCCATGCTTCAGTCTCGTCTTCTTTCAAGAGAGTGGAAACGACAGAGCATGTCTCAGGGCCAACGTGCAAGACCTTGCGCATCCCATCTCCATAGGCCTTGTTCAGAACAGAAACGGCTCTTTGGACTTCTGATGTGCAAGAATAGTCACCTGAGAATTTTATAATAATAAATCTGAGTGGCAAACATTCAAGATGGGCTCAATGCAGAGGAAGGGCATTTAGAAAAGCAAATGTATTGAAAATGAGAACAAGGGTTACCTGTAACTTTGCTGACTTCTTTGATACTCTTAAAGAGTCCTGTATTCGAGTTAAAATGAGAAAAAAAATCAGCACATAATGCAAACAAAAGACTACACAAAGATGAACAAATACAAACCTGGGCCACTGTAAGCATAACCAATGAGTAGGCAAGCCCCCTGTAAATTGAAAAGGATGATGAGCAAATATGATATGATTAAAGAAGAAGAATGAAGCATAAAGAAAAAGCGCATACCACGAGAACAAGACAAATAGATAAAAGTGGAGAAGAGCGAGACTTGGAGTGCAAAGCTCCACCAAAAGGGAAGCTTCCACCATCTCCTACACGTCGTGTTGAACCTACTTGCCTTCTCGCCATTGATATAGCAACCTCAAAAGCTATTCAAAATCTACAAAGCACAAAAAAAAAAAAAACAATCTCCAATGATTTCAACATCGAATAGCATAAGAAACCAAATACAGAGTCTAAGCTAATTCAAGATCCAATACAACCATCAACGTAGAAATAACACATAACCTTCAAATCTATTAGATTCCACCACAAAATTAGAAACAACGAATTTGAATAGAGAAAAAAATCAGATTACCGATAGATCCATCAAAAATGAATTTACGCGAGACGAATAGGATTAAAAGAAGAAGGAGAAGGAGAAATGGAATCTACCTCTTGGATCAATATGTTAGAGGATGAAGAGGAGAATGGTGTTTGGGATCTAAGATCTGAGATCCGAGAAAATGCGCCTTTAACACTCTCTCTCTCTCTCTCTCACTTCAATTTACTAAAGGAGAAGAAGAAGAAGCTTCGCAAGTGTGTTTATCACTGCATTCTCGCTATCTACATTTATATATACTCGCCTCTTCAAAGCGCGTACGGCTACGACGCGCTGTTATGATAACGACGTCGTTGTGACGGCCATTTAACAAAAGCTTTTTAACCACACCTCTTGCCGTTTTCTAAATGCATAAACGGCATACACTTCTGATATTAATTTTATAAAAATATATATATTTTTAAAAAAAATATTCGATTACACAATTTTATTTATCCACTAAAACTATATATTTGGATTTTTGTGATATTATTTTGTGGTTTTGTTATATTGGAAATATTTTTTCCAAATCATTTTACCAAAATAATGTAATACTGCAAATATATAAACTATTAGGAGTATTGTTTATTTTTATTTAAAAAATAAAATTTATCTTTAAAATTCTTTATTTTAAGATATTTTAGTGTTTTTTGTGAAATTATATATAATATATCCATATTCTGAAATATGACTATATAAAGCTTTTAAAAATCTATTGTTTGATGAAAATATCATATTATATTTGAAGTTAGCCTTATTTAGGACTACTTTTTTTTACTTTGTTTGCTTTGGTACTTTCTTTTATGCCAATTATTAAAATTATTAATTTGTATTTTTATTGTATTATAAAGTTTCTATTATATAGTTTCCATTGTATTATAAAAACCAGGCAAACACACAGAAAGCAATTTGATAAAGGCAAAACTATTGTTCAGCGGCAAACTCTTCATCATCTTTAAAAGGTGGTCTCCATTTACGGCTCTGAAAATCGTTCCTTTCGACTATTGTCTCAGACTTACGCTTCTCATCTTCACCATTCAATTTTTCATCAATGAGATACATCAACTCCTTCAGACCAACTCCTGTCAATGCAGAAACTCTGACATCTGGTCCATTCTTCTGTGCAGCATCTACTTTAGCATCTTCTGGAACTTTCCATAGCTCAGAGTCGCTGACATTTTCATCTTCAGACAGTAGCCATTCATCAGAGTCATCCTCTTGGTTATGGATTTGGCCTTCATCAATTGTTGCTTCAGAAGATGCTTCCAAAGTTTCTTCAGCTATTGAACCATCACTCAACTCACCTTCTTCTTCTCCCTTGCCATCATCTAGATAATGCATGTCTTCCTCTTCCTCTTCCTCTTCATAATCAATCTAACAAAAAAGATCCCCGTGTGAAATGGCTGTTGCTTCTTTATACTTAAGATTAGATGGTTTGATGAAAAAAAAAAATCTTACTTTATTCCAGACTTCAATTATATTATTAAGCTTCTCTTCTGGTACTCCAATTTGATTAAGGACATGAAACACTGTCGAACGATGCTCCTCGATATTTGGAGCCGTTGAATCAACTACATGCTGCAAGGAACAAATGTTCATCAAGACCAATATTTCTAAGCTTCTCCACTTTTAACTTTAATTCGAAACCAGATTTTATTTATTTAGTTCCTTACCAGAAGTAGATCAGCTTCTACAACTTCTTCCAGAGTCGATTGAAATGCTTCCACCAACTACAAAAAAAAAGCCACGAGCCAAGAAAACAGAAGTTAAAAGTACTTAAAAATGAAAGTTGAATTTAATATGTATTACCTGAATAGGCAGATCTGATATGAATCCAACAGTGTCACTAAAAAGCACTTTCCTTCTGAATAAAGTCAACTCATACGATTCTTAGTAGTTCCAATGATTACTGTAAAGTTATGAACAAGATCCTTGACGCATATCAACCAACTTACCCAGAAGGAAGGATGGCATTCTTGAGTGTCGGATCTAAAGTGGCAAACAATCTGCAGAAAGTCAGACCAAACATTCAAAAGCTAAGAGTTCAGTTTTTAAAAATAGTTTCAAAAGCATTTGTATTATACCGCTCATTGCAGTAGAGAGCAGTCCTTGTTAAAGCACTTGTCAAAGTCGATTTTCCCTAACAAGCAAAAGAAAATAAAGAGATCAGGAAGTAGGTTAAAAACAGTTAGGTTGTGGCTTAGATTCCTTAAAATTCAAACACTTACAGCATTCGTGTAACCAACGACAGCAATGGTGGCTAAACTTTTACCCGCTATTCCACTTTGTCTCTTACGTGCAGCGCGTTGCAATAGCCTTGTTCGCTGGGCTTCTTTAATTTGGGATAACAAGCGAAGCCTCCGATCTGCTATTCTGGAACATCAAGATTTGTTACGACCATGGATAAAACATGATGCTTGAAGTCGTTTTGCCGATAAGACAAGGAGCTGTAGATGTAACATAACAATGGTTTCACCTTCGGCGTTGAAGCTGAAGCTCAGTTTCTCCTGCACCACCTACGAAACCAGTTCCCTTACTTGCCGCTCTCCTGCATAATGATTTTATCACAAACAATCTCATCAACAATCAAAAAGGTGTACACAAAGATAGCAAGTTGAGATTACTCACCCTCGGGCACTAACAACTTCAGCTTCTCCGAACTGCCCAAAAGTCTGACGTCCATCAGTACCACGCACTCGAACCAGCCTGCTCTTTTTATACATCAGAGCTGCTAACTCAGCCTGTGAATGGATGAACAAAACTGATGTTAATCGAACTTTCCTAGTCTGTAAAAAGAAGGATTCTTCTTTACTGTCACAACAAGTACCTGGAGTTTTGCTTCCTTGGTATGCGCATGAGCATTAAATATTTCAATTATAAGGCCTACACGGTCGAGTACTGGTTTTCCCCATATTCTCTGAAGAATCAAACACAAAGACACAACAATTGGCTGACAATATGAGGAAGAAAAACTTCAGGTGTTGTGGGGTTATTACCTCCAAGTTACGTTGTTGAATTGCTGACAAAATAGCGTTAATGAAAACAGCATCAACTTCTTCCTGAGCCATCAAGAGATTGTAACAATAATGATCCAACTTTTCATTACATGTAATCAAGAGAAAAACAGAGACTGATAACAATGAGATACATAGCTGCTTGCCTTGGAATCTTCAGCATTAAGATGGCATTGGATGTTGTCTACAGTCCCACGCCCGAAATAAGTATCTAACAAATTGAAAAAACAACTCAACTCATCAGTCTCACACAGGAAAATCGTCAAACACTTGGAAGGCATATTTCTTGATACAATACAACCAAAAGCTTCTGGAAGAAACTGAAACGGACATACCTACGCGGGGTTTAGACGACCTAGCGATAGGGTTTTGGACAACGACGTGAGAAGGCAGCTCCTTGTCGAAGAAATCAGATTCGAAGTAGCCATATCTCTGTTCTTCGAGCGAGTTGGCGAGGCAGAGCGCTTCGTTAAGCTTGGCCTGGAGAAACTTAGGCGGAGTTAGACGAGGCTGGACAAGGAAGAGCTTAGGTGTGCTCGACGGATCTTTCGGGTACAGCAAAACGGATTCTTTTGGAGGCGATGATTCTTCTTCGCTGGCCTTAGGGGCATGCCGCTTCGAAGAAAAGGGAGAAGAGAGGACACGGATGGTAGAAGGAGATGGTTTGGACCTAAGATGGTCCCGTGCTAGAGACAGTGTCTTCAGCATCGAGGGGACGATCCAAATGACGACACTCTGCGTGTCAATTGAAGAAGGTACGTTATTAGAGAGAGAATAAGCAAAAAGGAGATTTGAAGCTTTTGATATTTCACTCGCTTAACGATGTCAAAACAGACCTTACTGTGTTTCTGTCTTGATTCAGAAGTATCAAATCTGATCGTCGCCGGAACAGAACAGTGCTTCTCTTCTCGTCTGCCGGGTATTTGGTTTGTCTACTTCGTTTTTTCTAAGTGAAATTGCATCATGTTATAAAATTGAGAAGACAAGACAATTGGTGTGTCTTATTTATTTTTATTGAGTAATAAATCTTTTATATATAGATTTACAATAGTTAGTAGATAAAGTTTAGTTTGGAGTGGAGAACAAGTATATGAACATCACCGTAGTGGATAGTAACATCTCCTTTGGCGTCTAGTTTTTGTGTGTGTTTTTATTGTTTCGTTAAAATTTTGTCGTAAATAAACCTAATAGGATAAAAATCATGATAAGGAAAAGAATACAATTATACACAATTTCATATTTCTTTCCATGAAAACAATATCTTCAGGATATGTATTTCAATCAAATAAATTTTCTTTGAAATTAAAAATATATAATAAATTCTTTATATTAAAGTATTCAAGATCTATGGATTTATCGTCCACAATTCTCATTTGATATAGATAATAATTTTTATCTATTTAGACTTTGAGCCTGAACCGAAGTTTAGAAATACCCAAATGAGACTAAAATCTTTGACACCGAAAACCCGAATAGATTCAAACCGAACCGGAATGGATATCCGAACGCCAATGCCTACATTAGTTCATCAAAAAAACTTTATTTTGATAGATTTTGTAAAATTTAAAAGTTACAAAACTACAGATAATTTATAGAATTTATCCAAAATAATGTCGTTTTGATAAATTAAAGGATGATTAACACCTTTGACAGTCAATATATGTATAAACATGATTTGGAGAACCTATATTGTATTTTTAATTTTACTGAATTTATCTAAAATGATGACATTTTAATACCTTTAACAGTCAATATATATAAGTATGATTTTAAGAATTTGTTTAGTATTTCGGAATTTTTGTTTAATTCAATATGAAATAAACACTATTATAAAATTTGAGAACGCAGTAATTTTAAATTTTTGTTTAATCTAATATAAAATGTGCATTATTATCAAAATTTGTGAAGGAACAGACGCGAAACTGTAAAGTTCAACTTTTTTTTCCATCTACCAAACTCATAACTGAACTTGAACCAAGGTTCTGGTCGAAATCTAAGCCCTACCTCCTTCCACTGCAATCAATCCCTTGACCATCTTTATATCTTAGCAAAGAAACCAAAACAAGTACAAAACTCAAGTAATGTAACAAAACAAAGCAAATAAAACATGAACAGCGTTTGAAACATGAGGTAATACTGTCAAAATGCTTTAGCTCTACTTCGTTCACCTCCCCACTTATGCTTATTACGATCACCTGTTCCTTTCTTCTTCCCTTCTTTACTCCCTTTAGGTTTAGCTTTCTCTATCAAATCCTCCTCACCTCTCCTCTTATACATCTTAAAACTCATATCTCTCTCACTCGCCATCTTCATCACCTTCTCTGTTATATCCGCAGCGATCGTCCTATTGTACAGTTTATTCAATCCTTTCATAAGTTTCACATAAGTATCAGGCTGCGGCATCAAGTCCACCTCCATCATATCCAGACAATACGAACACGCCTCCTTCACGTGACCTCTCGCCAACAAAGCATGTATCCATATTGTCCAAGCTGCTACGTTCAGCTCACAAGAAGAGCTTTTGTTCGATATGCAACTCCACACATCTTTCGCCATTTCCACCTTATCATCTCGAACAAGAGAGTTCAGCAAAGTCTTCAACGTTCCATACTGAGGCGCGGAGAATATTCCTCGGCTTACCATTTCTTTGAAGTGATCGCATGCTTCAACGAGACAACCTTGGCTTGTAAATCCGTTGATCATAATAACAAAGGTATCA
The DNA here is from genome assembly GCF_000801105.2 of Raphanus sativus. Taxonomy (NCBI): domain Eukaryota; kingdom Viridiplantae; phylum Streptophyta; class Magnoliopsida; order Brassicales; family Brassicaceae; genus Raphanus; species Raphanus sativus. Next base: position 39,910,671 of record NC_079516.1, on the reverse strand, counting down.
GCTCCAGGGCTTAATCCATTAGTAGCTTCCATTTCATTCCATAACCTAACCGCTTCTTTCACTTCCCCCAACTTACACGCCAATCTGATCACTACATTGTAGATAAGCAGATCAGGATGACAACCTCTCTCCTTCATCTTCCCAATCAACTCCAAACACTCCTCAAACTCTTCCTTCTTCTCATGAGCCACCATTATCTGCATATAAGTAACCTGCGACGCCACAACCCCTTTCCTCCTCATATCATCTAAAACACCATAACCCTTATCAACCATCCCCCACTTACAAAACCCACTAACCAACGCGGTGTAAGCCACCACATCAGCCTCACATCCATACCTCTCCATCTCCACAAAAACCCTCATCGCCTCATCCATCCTCTTCTCCATCTTACACAACGCCTGGATCAAAACCGTGTAACAGTTCGCGTTCGGCTCAAACCCTCTCCTCCTCATATCCTTCATCAGATCATACGCATCCGCCATTTTACCGGCGTGGGCATACCCGCTGAGCAAGTTGGTGTAAACAACGAGGTCAGGCTCAACCCCCGCTTCCTTCATCTGAACCAAAACAACTTTAGCTTCAACCAACTTCCCTTCCCTACACCAACCGTACAACAAGGAAGTGAAACACCTCAGATCCGGAGGAAACCTCTCCCTCATACCCTCCAAAAGCTCCGAAGCGTCCTTAACGTAACCGTTCTTACACAAAGCGTCCAACAAGCTCCCGAAAACGAACTCGTCGGGTTGAACCCCGTACTTGGGCATTTCGTCGAGCACCTCGACTGCTTTCTTCGGCATGTTGGCGGAGGCAAACCTCCGCATCAGCACGACGAAAAGCTCCGCCTCGATCAAGGGAGGAGTCTCGTTCTTCATCTCTTCGAGTAAGGCCCAGACGGCTCCGAACTGACGCATCTTGCTGAGAATCTTCACCATCGATCTGCAGACTTCGTAGCTGTGGCGATAGCTAGGTTGCTTCGATGCCCAGAGGAAGAATCTGTAGCCTAGATTCCCGGCGTCGCCGCAGCGGTTCAGCACTTGGACGATTAGCCCGGGTCGGAGATGGAGATCGATGTTTGATTCGTTGAGAGCAAGCTCCAGCTTCGGAACCCTGGAGTGGTGGTTTCGTAATATTCTGTAGATTTTCTCCACGTCGCTGCCGGCGAGTTCATTCTCCTGATTAGCCTCGTGTTGGTTAGGAACCGGCCCAGGCCCGTTGATTCTCTGCGTTGACTCCACGGAATCGTATCTGAGAACTCTGGAAATGTGAAGACTTTTAGTGATTCGAGAGTTTACATGAGAAGATGGTAAGAGAACGCAGCGTTTGCTCAGACAAAGACCGAGTATCGTTGAGAATCTACGCATTTTCTCTGTTTCTCACTCTGAACGACCGCGTTTTCGTCTTATAAAGTGGTGTGATGAGAGCTACTATATTGAAAAGAGTAGCCTATTGATACGTAAGAGAACGTTGTCTTTCTTGAGATTGTTAAAAGCCCAACTCTTTCATAGAACATGATAAAACTCTTTATTAACAACGTAAACATAGCAAAGCTTTACATAAGAAACTAATGAAAGCTTTAAATAAAAGCAACACATTCGAGGTCTGGTAAAAAAAAAAAACACACACATTTTTTTTTTGGTCTAAATAAAAGCAACACATTACGATGATACGATCCATAAGTGAGAGAGAAGGCGCGTCTTCGAGGTGCTGCATCGGTCTGTCCGGCAACAAAAAGATTCTACCTCGAATTTTGTTTCTCTGCAGATACAATGCTATCAAGATATAATCAACAAACCGCAAACTTCTTTGGTTAATGCATCCCCACCACAATCACCATCTTCTATAAGTAAGAGCGTTTTCATATGACCATGGAGTTTTCCAAAAGCTTCATCAGAAAATATAAAATTTATCGCCAACATGTCATTATTGCAATAATTTCTCTAACTCTTTCACATAGATATTTAGATTAAACAAATAAATATGTATCCATGAAATCACATGTACCTTCAACGAACATGTTGTATGGAATCTTAACATTTTAACAAAAAAAAAACATGTTGTATGGGGAAATACATTAAGCCATTTCCAACCCAACACTAAAACTCTATTTTAGCTTGATTTTGACAAGAATTTTTTTTCAATCCAACACTAAAAATTACATCATTTTAGTGCAATACTATAATTTCAAACCAAATTTTGTATAATACTATTCACCACACTAAACTACTATTCATTCCACTAAAATACTATTTATTTATTTTATTAATAAAACACATAACTAAATAAATGATAAATAAAAACATAAATAAATATAATATTATAAAATTGATTTTAGTGTTAAGTTTAGTGTTGTGGTTAGAAATAAATGTCTTTTTGGTGCTGAAAATACACTAAAATAATGTAATTTTAATACTAAAATAATATTATGAGTTGGAGATATTCTAAAAATCAAAATATATATATTATAATACAAAATTGGCGTAGCGGAAGCTAAGATAATGTAAGTAATCTATTGATTTTAAGAATGTTTAGAAGTCGTTGTTTTTTTTTATATCGTTGAGAACCTATCACTATCCGAAAAATAAGATAAAAGAAATATTTTTACGGTTCTTTAGAGCATCTTCATCCCTAAAACCCATTAGAGTTTCTTAATTTTTTTTTTACTTTTCTGATTTATAAAAAAAAAAATAAAATCACACCAATCGTGGATCGCCACGTGTCGGTAGGACCCGCAAATAGTGCATAAAACTCATCCCACGCGTTTCTCATCTGGCAACTTTTTTACTTTGTTTCTCTCCTTTTTATAGTCCTTCTCCTTTTTAAAACCCTTTAGAAACTATGAATATAGATGCTCTTATTACTATATCACATCTTAATAACGTAGGAGCATCTAAGCTCTTCTTGTGTTTGAAAACCTGTGACAAGAATTATACAAGTGTGAAAATCTGTGACAAGATTTTGCTATTGCTTTTAGATACCTTGAGACTGTTGGGTTTCCATTATAGTATAAGGAAACCAAACAACAGTGAACTCAACGTCTCTACTGTTTTGGATGACATGGAAATTAAGCTAATTGTAGATTTTGTTCTGTTTTGTAACAATAAGATATTATCTATAATAAATGTAAGGATCTCTTGCCAATCCGATTTTTTGTCTTTAATAAGTCATGTGTGTAGGTAGTTGCATCTCTCACCAATCTGATTTTTTGACTTTAATAAGTCATGTATATGTAGATAGTTACTTTGTTTCATTTGAGAGAGTGCGTTTTTATTTTTGTAAATGATGTCCCAAATAAATTACTTATAAGGCTCTCGGCTGGAACCATGTTATATTATATACTAGATTTTGACCCGCGCTTCGAAAGCGCGGGTATTATTTTTCACTTTTATGAAGTATATTATTTGTTTGTAATTATTGAATTTATTTATTTTAATAAAATTTTATTTATAATATATTCGACACATAGAGTGTCTCTGGTAAACTATGTATTTCTCTAGTTTTGTTTTATTCGCTCTTCAATCAACATATTTATTTGGCTTGTTGTTAAAATAAATGATTATAGACTTTGATCTCTGCACCTCTGCGGATGTATATTTTAAAAAATATGATGATATTTGTTTTTTATATGATTATTAGGGTTTGGCAAAATGAATCTGAGGAACAGAACTGATACCAATCCGTAAATATAGTACCAAACCTGAACATAAATTGATTAAATATTTGAATTATTCAAAATTTTGTTAGTTAGAGAACCGAATTAGATCGGAACCGAAGTATTCGTGTACCTGAATTTATCTAAAATAGATTTATATACTTATATATTAATTATTTTATATTTAACGTATATAAAAGATCAAGAATGATACTTTTTAATTGGTTTAAAATATTTGAAAATATATATAGATAGTCAAAAACAAATATCTGAAATAGTTAAAGTATACTCAAATCACCAAAAATACTTAAAATAATTATTGATTTCGTATCCAAAATTTTAAATCAAACCAATTGATATGTTAAGCTTAGGTATTCTGATATATGTTATTTAAATAGGTTATCCAAACCCAAACCAAACTCGTAAAGATCCGAATCAAACTCAAACAAAAATTTAGAAACATCCTAATAGGACTTAAATCTTTGACCTCGAAAACCCGAAACGCAAACCGATCAGAACCAAACCCGTATGGATGTCTGAAAATCCATCTTTAGTCATTATTATATATCGTATAATTTCATCATATAATTAATCGTATTTTATATGTACCATCATATAAGTAATCATATAATTAATAATATTTAATACATATCATCATATAAATAATTATATATATTATATTTTAAAAACTTAATATGAAATATAAAAACCATAACTTGAGTTGTTATTTCAAATTGGGCTTTGTATTGTATTTTTTTTATATATATTTACAACATTCTTTTATAATGGACTTAATAACTTAAGCCCATTACTTTTTCTATTTAATACTACTATCTTTGTTTCCAAACAAAATTAATTTTTTTTAAAAAGACTACAATCCATGTTTCCAAACACACCAAATTTTTTTAATACTTTTATCCAAGTATCCAAACACACCGAAATTGTACTTCAGCTTTAATAAGATAGATGTACTATGTTTTTCACATACTTCCTTTTAGCACAAAAAAAATCTGGATCTTCATCACATGATCCATATTTGAATGTTGAATAATCTCTACGTGAGAAAACTCTTCTTTTTCTAATATATCAGCAACTTTATAGACATAATCCATATTTAAATGTTGGATAATCATTTTTTGATTATCTGGTGTTTATGTTCCAGTTTCATAAATTTTCGGAAGCAATTCCAAATATGTGTAAAATTATTGCTATCTAACTGCAAAAGAAAAATAAAACAAAACTTATAAACTAAATTATTTTATAAAACGATGATGTTAATTTTTAATCATGATCTAAAGATATCTTATTCAAACATAATGTTCATGTATTTTGATAACAGTCTTACAAAAAATATAAGATAATACAAGACAAGACTTCTCAAGTTCACACATTTATCTTGACATTTTACCAAAAAAAAAAGTTCACACATTTATATTTTGTTTTATACACATATATGATCAACTCTTGTTTACAATTTTCTTTATAAAACCTTGTAAATCATTGAACCATACTATCAACAATATTCCGAAACCCATATTTACAAAGAGTTATAATTCTTTAAAATGCAGTGTTTACTATCTGAAAATCTTTCTCTTAACTAGAACTATTCAAGTGACAAGTCTAATCAACCTTTTTTTTTATAACAGAAAGAATAAAATCCTAAAATTATTTGAACCCATATTTATAAAGAATTATATTTAAAAAAAATCAATGTTCATCATCATAACTCTTTTTCTTAGATTGAACCATTCAAATGAGAAGTCTAAACCAACCTTCATTAATTTTATAAAAAGAGAACAAAATCAAAAAGTTATTTGAAACAAAAAATACACAAATTAGAAATATACAAGTTGTAAATCTCGTACATGAGTTGACATTTTGGAGGTTTTAAACTTGTAATCATTTTGTCGCCGGCTGTGTGAGAGAAATGATCGATTTCGACGGAGAAAAAAGATAAATCTCGACCGCAAAGAAAAAGAGATGGATGAATTTAAAATAAGATAAGACTAGTTTAATGTTTTATGCATTAATGAATGTAGCATTTATGGAAATGTCACTAAAATTTAATAATAGTAAAAAATGTAAAATTAAAATTTTCCTTTAGATATATATCATGTTTTTTTTCAAGAGAATAAAAAAACATAATCATGAGACTCTTCTGGAAATGCAGAGTGTGGGGAATGGGATGATGATCATCAGTAAGTAAAAGGAAAAGGAGTTGTAGAAAACGCATCGTTTCATTACCTGACAATCCACTGACACGATGAACGTAACCAAATCAGTGTCGGGTCCAATTGTCTCTCATCAGTCACCGCGGTATTCATTGCCTAGAATATATAACTCCGATTTCATTTAAATTTTCTTTGTTTATCATTCTGATTTTATTTTCTCATCTATATTTTTATACATAAAACCTTATTTATACTGAAAGTATATTGTATATATATACATATATATATATATATATTATTGAAATTATATTGTATATATGTATATATATACAATATACTTTCAGTATATACATATATATATATATATATATTTATCCATCTTTGTGACAAAAAAATATATATATATCCATCTAGCTTCTATTTAAGCATCGACTACATATACGTCTACACTTACCAGATTTTAGAGAATTATTTTCAATATAATTATTATTACACATAAATGAAACATAAATATTCCCAATGCATTTTGTTTTTAAACAACTGACTTTTGCTAAATTAGTTTATGCTTTATATTCTATTCACAGAATATTCTCAATCCTTAGAAAAGAAGTGAAATACAAAGAGATAATAATATGAAAAAAGCAGTTCTAATTATTTTTAATCCCAAAAACTGAATAGACCAAAAGCTCACACGAACCAAGAACCTTGAGTCATTCTTCTTCTTGTCTCATAAACAGCCGTAGTTAACTAATTATCTAAAAGATTTAACGAAGCAAAATCCTTAATTTTAAAATTTTAATAATCAGGCATCGACTGACTAATCTTGCCTTCTTCCTCAGCCATCTTCTTCTCAGTGATCCTCAACCAAATACAAACACCTGTGAAACTAATCATCAAGCTCGCCACTCCACTTCCAAGCCCTATCCCGACGATCGCCATCACCGATAGCCCCTTGCTCTTCCCCATCTCCTGCAACGGATAACCATACAACCCTCTGTTCCCCACGAACGAGCTCGCGTTAAACCTCGGAAAAGTCCCCGTCCTGTTCGACAAGTACGTCGGAATCTGACCGGAGAGTTTGTTGTTGGACACGTCGAACGCCGACAGCCTCGCCAGGAGTCCTAGCTGCTGAGGGATCGGGCCGGAGAGCTGGTTATCGTGGAGGTCGATGACGTTTAGGTACGCGCATAGAGCCATCTGCGGAGGGATTTCGCCGGAGAGACGGTTTGACGAGAGGTTGAGTACGGCGAGGTTGACGAGAAACTGAATCTCCGGCGGTATATCGCCGGAGATTTGGTTGGAGGATAGGTCCAAGGACTGGAGGTTGGTGCAGTTGGAGAGAAACGGAGAGATAGAGCCACGAAGGGAGAGGTTAGTGAGAGAGAGCTTGTAGATTCGACCGTTGTTACAAGTAGCACCAGGGAGATACGAGGTGAAGCCGGAACAAGGGTTGGAGAAGACGGAGTTCGTCCAGTTCCGGAGATTACTCGCTGGATCTTCTATGTTTTGTCGGAGATTCTTTAAACACGCCTCGTCGTTTGGATCAGCCGAAGTCAAACGCCCTGCCGTTTCGAAAGCTATAAGAAGGAGGAGTAACCGGTATTTTAACCGGTGACTAAACCGGTGACTCATAATCTCTCTCGGTCTCTGTCTATCTCCGTCGCCTTCAGAGAGATTTCACGGAGACTAAAGAAGAAAGTGCAACCAAAAAGGAAACGGTTACAGCGCGTGGTAGCAAGTCTGGGCGTAAAGATAAGAGGTTGAATATTTGTTGTGGGATTAAATTGAATTAATTTTATGTTGGGTCTGAGGTGTCTGATTTTAATTACAACTTTAATTATTCTCTAAATGTGTATACCAAACACTCATGCTTAAATGTTAATCATGCCATCCATCTTCTTTACCTAGTGCAGAGATCTGATCAACAGACAATTTTTCATGAGTTTTAGAATGGTTCTTGGTCTTCTTTAGTAAGTCTATTGTTAAAGAACTGAGGATGAAATATATCTTTGAAATAAGTTTAATCATACTGGAGTAGACTGCATCTTTTTCTACGACAAGTTGGAGTGATAGATTAAAGATAAATTATAAAGTTGCATAAATAACTAAAATGGGTTGAAAGGAATATCTTCACAACCATTCACTTAGTTTTTCTATTAAATATTTTGTGTTATAGTTTCTAGTCCACCAATTTCGAAGCATGTGTAGAGAGTAAAGGTATTGCTAGTTGAAAATGGCCCCTAAAGCACTTTCACCAATTGTTTCGTCAGGTGATCCTTTAGTGCTTTACACTATTTCACTTTTGTTAACAAGTTCAATGTTTCCAATGATATTTAATAGGTTGAAATTCTGTTGAAAAGGCCATTTGTTATATTGAGTGGTTGACATCAACAAAATGTAGTTGAAGATGTATAAACCATTTAACATCGTTTTTCTTGTTAGCCTATTTTCAGCCCATTTATAGCTTTTATAAAGTTCGGATAAGACTTATAGGTCATATGAGATTTGGGCCTAGCTCTTGATCACACATCTGCAATCGTTTCTATTTATTTACAATTAGGTCTATTGGAAATTGAGTGAAATTAAATCTCCCATACAATAATATACAGTTCGTCATGTTAATCGCAAGGGTCAATAGGTTCAAATATTTGTAGATGTTTTACATTTCATTGGTATACTATATATGCATCTGCTCACTTTAAAAGTGGATCTTCTAATTATATTTTACAAATTGTGTATTTACTAATGTGATATGATACTATATAATACTAACAAATAGTTGGCTTAGTGGATAAACCTCTTAAATCACTTATTATGAACCTAAGAGACTGCACATATAATTTTTGCTGAGATTGATCCGTTCTTCGAAACGAGTTAGTTTGATAGTGTTTCAGCCTCAACTTAGGGGAATATATGAATCTTCAGGTCATAAACTCCATAATCAGTTAAAAAAATATATGTATGTAACGCGAATAGGAAATCCCCGTCCATGCTTGCATACCTGCATGCTTGTAACAATGTTTCAATAAGCATAAAGCTAACAACCATGTCTCCTCCTTCACTGTTTTTGCTAATATTGTTCATGCTTTTATGACGTCTGAACCGGACCTCCACCGGAACCTTATAAGACCGTGTAGTCATATACTCCCTATGTATCATTCTATAAGTGATTTTTAAGGTTTTTACACAGATTAAAGAAATACAAATTTTTAACAATTTATCTTGATTATATAAAAATCATTAAATGAAACTACTTTGACCAATAAAAAAACTCAGTATTTTATAATTGGTCGAAATATTCAAAAGTTATTAAATTCTACCTATATAATAGTGAGAACATCAACTATTTTGAAACAAACGATTTCTTCTAAACACCTCTTAATGTTGTGATACGGAGAGAGTATGTTTCTATTGGTATATAACTTTGAGATGTCAAACAAAATCACATTTAGACAAGAAATATTTAATATATAAAAAAATCCAACTCTAATTTAAACGATACATTTTAGAAAGGAAACCAAAAAGTAAATCTATGTGGACCTTTTTCAAGACACGAAGTGGACAATATCATACTAATCGGATCATATAAGAGTTGAACATGGGTTCAACTAGTCTCAACAATTATTATCAGAACCAAGTTGATGAGAAATTTGCAACAAAAAATATACCCTTTGAGATATGATTGATACCATTCGAGATATGAATGACAGGTATGTGGCAAAGATCAAGTTAGAAGATTCTGGAAGTTCAGTTGTGGGACTCGAGATGAGTATGGTTCTTAGTTTGAGAGCGAGAATGTGAGATGTCAACCAAAGTCCCACATATCCTAGAAGTTCAGTATGAGACACGATATGATATGAGTATGAACTTCCAATGTGGGAATTTGTTTGACATCGCACAATTAGTATATTTTTTAAACTATAAAATTCTGTTATTTTTTTTCATCAAATAAATTTTAAATGGAATACAAACATTTTCTCTCTCTCAGAATTTGGCGTTTATAAGTATCGCCTCAAGATTCATCATTATATCTACTATATATGAATCAGAGATGGACATGACATCAAATATCGATAGTAAAATGGTGGTACCACCATATACATTATCAAAATGACTAATTAGATAATTTTCTCAAAAATAAAACGACTGGTTAGCTATTCCTCGTTTGTGAAATCTTATATAATGAATAGTAAAAAAATAAAAAAACACAAAAGATCAATATCATCCCTCTTTTTATTGCGATGAAAAAACATTCATCTTATGGAACAATTGACGATGACAAAGTTGTATCTACAAGAAAGAATAGTTTTAAGTCTCTAGTTTCTTACGAAACTTTTTCGAAAACATGGTAATTTATGACGGAATTTCCGACGAAAAAATATTCGTCGAAAAATTTCTCAGGTTGACGAATTTGAAAAATATAAAATTTTACCAGTAATTCATCTTAATGCATCGACGGATACATAACCTTTTTCATTAACACGCAACTACTTTATGGTAATTCATCTTACGATCTAGAATTTGTGTGTTTTCAATTGTTTTCAAACATTTTAAAGATTATAAACCCCTAAACGTCATTAATATAACATCAATAGATATTATCTGTCTGTTTTTGCCTTGTTTCAAAACCTCAATCCACACTTCGTCAAAATTCGTCAGGAATTTTCTGATGAATTTGGTTTTTCTTGTTAATAACAAATCAGAGAATATACATTTCTGTTAGAAATTCATCAGAAATTTCTGACGAATTTCTGATGAATATATATATATATATTCATATATCGTAAATTGTCAACTTGTATATTCATCGGAAATTAGTTGGAAATTGAAATTTGCCCGAGCAAAAAGAACTACAAAAATTTTCGTGAAGCGTCAAGTAAAAAAAATTCTAAGGGATGCCCAGTGAACTTGATCCGTCCGAATTTCTAACATAATACTGAAAAGTTTTCTTGTTCTTCATTTCAGCACTATCATTCTCTAAACTCTCTCTCTCTCTCTCTCTCTCTCTCTCTCTCTCTCTCTCTCTCTCTCTCTCTCTCTCTCTCTCTCTCTCCTCTCTCTCTCTCTCTCTCTCTCTCTCTCTCTCTCTCTCTCTCTCTCTCTCTCTCTCTCTCTCTCTCTCTCTCTCTTCTCTCTCTCTCTCTCTCTCTCTCTCTCTCTCTCTCTCTCTCTCTCTCCTCTCTCTCTCTCTCTCTCTCTCTCTCTCTCTCTCTCTCTCTCTCTCTCTCTCTCTCTCTCTCAACAAACAGCTGTGAATCATTCACCAAAACTCCTCTTAAATCATATTAGTCATCTATTATCCTCTCAATATTCATATGTGTTAGTTTGTATATGTGTTAGGTTATTAGCATTGATAGGTTTTAGGATTTGGAATGTTAGAAATGAGTTAGGTTGATTGATTTAGGATTTAATATGTTAGATCCGTCCGAATTTTTAACATAAAAGTGAAAAGTTTTCTTCTTCATTTCAGAACTCTCTTTCTTTAAATTCTCTATTTACTTTCTTTCAATCGAAGAATATCTGTAAATTCTTCACTAAAACTCCTCTTAAATTATATTATTCATCTATTATCCTTTCAATAATCATATATGTTAGTTTATGTATGTGTTAGGTTATTAGAATTGATAGATTTTAGGAATTTGAATGTTAGAAATGAGTTAAGTTGGTTGATTTAGGATTTAATATGTTTGATTGTGTTAGAATTGTTAGTTTTATGATTTGAAAACTTGTTTTCTGTTTTTTTAAATGTTTTAAAGCTTTCATAAAACGTTTTTAAGCTTTTACAAAAAGTTCTTATGTTTGTTGTAATTTATAAAACATTTTCATGTTTTTAATAAAAACGTTTTTCACTTTTTAAAACCTTTTCAATTTGTAAAACACTTTATATTTTAATTTTATAAAAGTATATTTCAATTATATAACGTTTTTCTAGAATTTAAAAACAAATTTACTTTTTTTTTTTTAAACATTTCAGTGTATCAAACGTTTTATGTTGTTAAAAATTTATAACATGTCTTTTCACTTCTCTTAAAAGTTTTTCAATTTATAAAATGTTAAACGTTTTTTTTTAATAAAATTTTATAAAAATTTTGAAATAATTATATTATAAAATTTCTCAAATTTTAAATTTTTTATATTTATATAGACAGGACTAGAAAATTTTGTTATAGAAAATTGTATTTTAAACAAATTTATTAATTAATTTAAATATTATATTTAAATATATTTTTTAAATAATAATTTGCAAAATTTCTGACGAATAATATTCGTTAATTTATTTTTATTTGAATTTTATTAGAAATTCGACGGATAGCCCAAATAAATTCTGATGAAATTTCAACAATAACTTTTCTGTTAAAAATAGCCTTCCAACAAATTTTCGACGAAATCCTCCATAGAAAACAGTCTGTTCTTGCAGTGTCAAGGACAATATGTTTCAATCATTATATTCAATATTAAGATTTTTCTTTCGCTAATATTTTATTTTTATATATTTCTTATATGTGAATATATCATGCATAATAAAGCATCATCAACCTAAATTTTTCGAATTGTTGAATTCTAGTTCTTGTTTTTCCATCTGTCATAAAATTACAAGATCATGCAAAAGGTACAAAAGTTCTCGTAAGTAAAATATCTAAAGATCAAAATCAGATTTTTATTACACTTTTTATCTTTCTTTTCTTTTCTCCAAAGAGAAAAGATCAAAAGAGACGGCCAATAAAGTTACAGTCTTTATCAAAAGAAATAAAATTACAAAGTTACAGAAAAACTCAAATAAACTTTTTTGTTGATAGATTCTTCAGTACTCAGCAGTTGTGTGTAATATGTTTCTGTTGATTATGGCTGATCGTATGAACTACATTTGTACTTGTTCTGAAAAACAATTGATCTTTGTGTATTAACTTTTTTGTTTGTTTTGTTTCATGCACGTTGCTAAATTATACAGATGTAGCACTAGCAACATAATAGTGCCTTTTTCTCCCTAACTTCAACGCATACGAACACTTAACTATATATTATAACCACTGAACCACATGACATAATTCAAGAAAGGAACAAATTATAACAAATGTAACCTAATAACATTTTAATAATTTAGTTGGTAAAATGTTAAGTTTTATACCAATTTTCTTTTGTGACAGAAATTACATAGCAGACTAGTAGCAGATCAAAACTAAACTAAAGCAACTAGGGAAATGTTGGCTAATGTTTTTCACAAAAAAAAAAAAAGAAGAGTTGGCTAATGTTTATAATCAAGCCGACTTCAAGGTCAAATCGTGGACGATAGCCATTTGGGCTGCAAAAGTAGGGAAAAGGTTAAGAGTGGCATCGACACGTGTCCTAATATACACCGTAATCTTTATCTATCTATCTAAATAATGGCTGCAACTTTAATTGATTTTAGAATCATACCCCCATGCATTTTTAAACAAATCGACGACAGTATAACTTCTTTTTATTTGAGCAACCGACAACAGTATAACTTTAGTTCTGTATTATTGATTTTAATCTTTTAATTTAATAACACTGAAACTATAACTTTTCAAGCAAAAAAAAATACTGAAACTATAACTAACATGTCTTCATATATCGTGAAAGGTTGGTTAGATAAGAGCCTAAAACTTCCGCTCCTGAATGTATATCATATATAATTTAGCTAATTAGGGTTTGATTAAGTGCCTGATTAATATTGGATCAATTTGGTCATCACACCATCCTTAATCTTTTCTTTTCACACCATCCTTATCATCAACCTAACTTATTATTCGTCGGATATATATCTAATCCCGTGCCATGTAAATGACATGTAGTGAAAATTTGTCATGTCATCTTAATTATTACAATAATAACGCCTATTTATTTCCCTTTTATTGGCTTAATTAGATGGACCAAAATACATCATAGAAATCATTTTTGAGGCGTATTATCTTCAAAGTATAGATTTTTTTTTCTTAAATTTGGTAGTATAGATATATATTGCTATTAGGATTACCAAGCTGATTATGAAAAGCATTAAACCTATGCATTAAGAAAGACCAAAACAGTAATCTATATATGTCACTAAAGGTGATAAGGACTAGACAACCAAGAATTTAGTTTGCAGAAACTATAATAATTGGGACAAAAGTTATTTTTTCCATATTTTTGACCACAAATTTTATATATAGGACCCAAAGACCCATCTATTTCGTCCACGTACACAAATCGTTTAATTAATCCTTTTCCGGGAATTGTTTTATTTTCTTAATCACTAGAAAGCTAGCTGTGGAATCTCATGTAAGCCAACTCAATGTTTCTTGTGTGACGTTGTTTTGGATTTCATGCTTGAAAATATGGCTAATTATGTTGACAACTCTAAATCAACATGTTGATGATCAAGATTTGACGACGCCTTAATGCGGTAAACTGTAATCGATTATCAGACTTATATGAATGTTCAAAATTATTATCATTTATATCATTTGTACTTTTTTGAAAATATAAAAATAATATTCAAACACAGTTTTTTTATAACTCAGGTCACTCGGGTCGTAAAAATACAATTACTCCTAAAGGCTGGAAACAATAACGGGTTTTAATCTCCTCCCAATGAAAATTGAACCTAAAGGAACCGAACTTCCATGAACCATTAGTTAGGTCAAAGCCCGCATTGGTAAGATTTAGAATGAAAAAAGCCCCGTTGAATGTCAGGTACAAAAAAAAATAAGAAACCAGTTGAATGAAAAGGGTTTGCGCGACACATTCTGCCACCGCTTGTAACTTTTCTTTTTATTAAAAAGTTTTAACACGACCAGTAGCAGAGCCAGCATGGTGGCACTTGGCAGGGATCAATTTCTCTGGTGGATTTCTGGTTTTAAATTTTTACATGTATATATTTTTTTAGAAACAGGAAAATATTGCAAAATAAGATTAATTGACCCACATAATATATGTTAATTATTAATTGACCCGTTTAAAATAATTTCTTCTCCCCGCCACTGAACACGAGTACACGACAAGATTAAATAATAATGTAATGAAATGGAAAACATTTAAAGAAAACAATATTTAATTTGAACGTTACAAGAGAAATCATGCATGCATTTCTTATAAAAACTTTTTTACAGAGGTATTCTCGTTTTACTGACGTCCAAAACAGTTTCAGAAATCTCAAACTATAAAATGATATGATCTGTTATGACGTATGGATCATGTTGGACCGTAACACGAGTACTATCATCGTAAGGCCATGTGACACAGTCTGAGCTCCGGTCGATCTGATGCAACATCAAAACTTGTGTGATGTTCAACAACGTACTATGGAGCATACGTTGTTCAAGACGCAGACGATTATTCTCCGTCTCTGTTCGTTGAAAATGGTGTAAAACGTACCCGATCTGGTTTTGTAAGTCCCGGTTCTCAATCTTGAGCTGGTTTAGCTTGATATTCATCTCCTCCAAGTACTTTTGTTTCTTCACCCTTGACCGCTTAGCCGATTCCCGGTTCGATAACTTCCGTTTCTTTTTCCGCTCATCGGTATAACTATCCGTTGGAACAGCGTCTGGACCATAAAGGTTTACCGAGTCAGGGCTTAGGTACTCATGGGCCGAGTGAGGTATTAGATTCATTGATGAGTCGAAGACCGAGAAGAGGTGTGAAATGTCCCATGGAGTGAACCCTGTTTCGAAAGCTGGGACATGGGTTGTTTGACCCGGTTCACATGAGAAAACCCGAGAAATTGTAGACATCATGGCTTAACCAAAGAAAAAAGACAATTAAAAAAAATCTTCTAAATATTATAGAGAGTGAGATTAGAAGGAGAAAAGGGAAGAATTGCATTGTTGGAAGTCCATATTTATGGACGGGTAATGGGACTCACATTAGTAAAATATCGATGGGGCTTTTTCCTAATTTTCCCTCTTTTTTCTTTTTCATTTTTTCAGTGAAAGACCAAAAGAGAAAAAGTGGGCCGCATCAGGAGTGGGACACGTGTCGATCGTATGATTGTATCTTGCTCAAAAATTAGAGTGCCAGGGGAGGCTTCATTTTCTCAACTGAAATTATTATTTTCTTAATAGTTTTTTTTTTTTTGAAAAAGGGCATTCTAGTTTTTCTATTAGTTGACAAAAAAATTTCTATTGTTTTTAAATATTATATTTTTATAAGTCAGAACTTAGAACTAACAGAATAGATGTCTAGTTAACATATTTAAGTGAATGACGATTAGTTAATCAATATTTTATCAAATCTTAATTATGGCAGAGATACAAAATATATGGGCTGAGAAAATATCTAATAATCGATGTTTGTGAAGACTTTGGATTAAAGAAAAAGAAGAAAAAAAGACTTTGAATTGATAACTTGAAACATCTAAGCACATATCATGGTGTTAGGCTAATGCGACATGTACAAATGACTCAAGGGTATCTAGTGACATGCAGCGTCCGTCCTGATTTTTGGATGGGAAGCAAAATATAAAAAATGGCTGCTATCATGCATTGAATCTAACACCTTGATGATACTATCAGTGGTATGTAAACCACTACACCAAAGACAATTTAATAGATTCAGGGCCGAAAAAAGTAATAATATGGAAGGCTGGAAGCCAATCCTTGTATAGCTTCTCTAGGGCCGACACTGGTGACATGAGTGCAAATGGTGATGATGAGACTGATAGGGATAAGCTGAATGAGACGAATAATGATGAATATTTAACATCGATCGTATATGAACATATGATTTGTGAAGATGATCTGAAATGCTTAAGGTAGAGATTTTCGTTTTGTGTGTTTTTGAGCACTTATAGTAAGAGAGATATAAGATTTATCGTTCCAAATAGGAAAAGGAGATGTGTGTATTCAACAGATTCTTTGTTGTGTGATAGAGTGTTAGTTAAATGTTTTGTACTTTCTGAAAATTGGTTGGTAAATTTAAATACTAAAACAAATCTTTTACTTTCGTAATAGTAATATAGTCCGATTAGTCAAATTCTTGTAGTAACACATATTGTTGTATATTAATTTATTATAATTGTTTTTATCCGCAGTCTTTGTTTTTACAACATGTGCATGTATAAATCTCGTTATCAAAGTTGAATGGAAAGTATATGTTTTCTGGTTTCGTTAAGATTCCTTTCTTTTCTGGTATATGTAACAGCAAATATAGTTAGTGAAATCTACATTTTGAGAAAAAGATAAAGTCATGGACCAGACCCAATGAAAAAGTATCATATAGCATATAACAAAGAAGATATGTATATATAGACTAGTTACAAAAAAAGAAGAAGATATGTATATACACATTAGGTATGAAATGGAAGGAAATAACTCTGTATAATAACTCTGTAATTAAATCAAAATGATGGATTATTGTAGGTGACATATATAAAATTGTTAGTGGCAAAAGACAAAAACTGAAATTTATATATAATAGGTTATCTTGAATTTGAACTTTAAGTTAATATGCTATACTTGATATTACCACGCGTACGTCTTGTTTTATAGATGCATTTGGACAAGTTAGTATATATATTGTAAGAAATCGATGGCCCGAAATTTTCCTTTATCTACACTAGTTATATAGTGGCAATCAAGCTATATTGAAGCTTAATTACGCGTGTGCGCTTAACTTTACTGTAGAACTAATTTTACTTATGATTAGTATCATTGATCGTCACTGAATACTAATACCAACCAGTGGTGGTAATCTAAAGGCGTTGAGGAGAGATAAGAATCCAATACGATGAAATTCTGGTTCGATTCTTGCTGACCATTCAGACTGTCTTAAATGGTAAGAATACGTAGCTGCTATGAACTTCGTAGAATTAGTCGATTAATTTCGGTCACCGGATTTCTACGGTTAAAAAATATTAATACCAAAATAAAGAACGGGAGGTGGAGAAAGAGAGAATATTCTTCATGGTACGTAGTTTTCTTAACAGCAAAGCTGGTTAAAAGAAGCCGTTCTTAAGGAATACAACAACTAAAAAGCATGGCTTCTTTTTTTTTTTTTTGAAAAAAAAAAAAAAAAAGCATGGCTTCATTATCAAACTCTTCCAACTTTATAGCCTTTGTTTCTAGTTTGTTGGAGATCATGTTCATGTGCACGACCACTTTAACCTTTTTATTTTAAAAGTTCGAAGAAACTAATTTAAAGTTATTTGCAACCAATGTTGCAACTTTCTTTAGAAGAACTGACCAATAGTTAAATAGTGGGAACGGCAGACAATGAACAAAAGAAAACAAATGTTAAGCAAAAGCAATTACTTTTTAGGCTGAAACAAAAGTTTGATACAATAAAAATACTCTGTGTCAACAAAAGAAACAAACAATAAGACACAATGTTAGCCCATGTGTTTGTATTATTGGGCGTTAAGGAAATGAAGACCCATTAATTCAAAAACAAAGTTCGATACAATAATATCGTACTTGGATATCACTGCTTAAGTTAGGTTTCTCGCTTTTCACCCCATTTTTTATGTTTTGGTCACAGAATGTATATGTGGATCATCTTAAAACTCATCTTCTATAGGGTTATCTTGTGCCACTGAACTATGGGCATTTTCTCACTTAAAGATAACATCTTTGCTTTTCTCAAAACAGTTGTAGAGTATCTCAATTCTCAAAACGGAAAAGATTTATCATGGTTGAGAAGACAGCATAAGTCTTATTTCACACGCAAATTCACATTTCCAGTTTTCTTCAAGATGGTGTATAAGATATATAAACTAGAATTGTGTTAAATTTTATGAATATTTTTTCTTATCCACTAATAAGCTCCGGATCTGTCACCAGTGGTATTTTTGAAGTGGAGGAGAAATCACACCAAGATATTTAAACTTTAAGTATGATCTTCTTCAATATAAATTTACATTCTGTAGGTTTTATAAATTAATTCTCAAAAAAAAATTCTATAGATTGGACATATGTATATAAACCAAGTATATGAATGACTTTACGTTTGATATTTCATCTTAACATCCGTATATCTCAATCTCATGTAAGTTATTTTTTTTACATCGTTGTTTTGTAGTACAATTGTAAACACTAACTAGAATTTAACATGCGCAACCGTGCATATTATTATTGGGAATTCGGCCAAAAAAATCCTGAACTTTTCTGAAATTGCCAAAAGAATATTGTACACTTGTCTGATCAATAAAAACCTAAACTTTTGTTGACTTATTTAAATAATTTAGAAACTTACGGTTGACTGATCAGATTATCACACCGTTAAACAAGAATTAAGACAGCGTTAACACAACGTTAACTGTTGGCGTTAAGTAAAACGACGTTGTTTCGTTTTACACTATTTGAAAATAAAAATACGAAGAGACCTGGTTTCAAACCCAGGTTGTTTGGATCAAATGGCAAGATAATTTAACACTAGGCTAGTGGTACATTCAATGTACGTACTAACACATTTACTTTTATTTGGTACTGGTTTTGAATATAAAAAAATCTCCAAAAAATTTAAAAGGTCTTTAAAATTCCAAAAATATGAAAATAAATAATTTTTTTATAAAATTAATTTTGAAACTAAAAGTAAAAATAAAATTTTATTTTTCCTTAAAAATCAAAATCTTCCAACATTTTCATTTTAAAACAAATTCAAAAAAATAAAATTTTCATTTTTAGATAAAAAATCGAAAAAAAAAATCAAAAATATCAAAAGTTATAAAAAATTTGAATCTGAAAATAATCAGAATTTATTAAAAAATTATTTTTTTATTCTTTTTAAAAAGTATTTTTTTTTTTTATAAAAAATGCCAAAAAAGAAATTTTCTTTTTTCAAATTAAAAAGAAAATTGAAAAACAAAATTTGAAAAAATAAAATTTTCAGAAAAAAGGGATAAAAAATTTCAAATCTGAAAGCATATAATCAGAAACTATAAAAACATTTAAAAAATAGTAATAAATTTTATATATATATTATATATTATATATTCTGATTATATGTTTTCAGATTCGAAATATTTTTAACTTTTTTGGAATATTTTTTTCGATTTTTTTTTATTTTTTCAAATTTCTTTTATAATCCGAAAAAATGAAAATTTTCTTTTTTGGAATTATTTTCAATTTTAGAAAATTTAAGATCTTTTTAAGTTTTTAGATAATTTTTTAATATTCAAAATTAGTACCAAATAAAAGTAAATGTGTTAGTACATACAATACCTTGTCATTTTATCTAAACAACTTCGGTTCGAACCTTAGTGGTCTACTTGATTTTATTTTCAAATCATGTAAACGACGTCGTTTTTATCTCATTTTAAAACGATGTCGTTTCACTTAAACACCAACTTTTACCGATGTTATTTTTTCTATTAATTTGTGACGGCGTGCTAAATTGGCAAGTCAACGAAAAACATTGTTAATTAATTCTAAAGTCAATGAAAAAGTTTGTGTTTTTTTTGGTCAGCCCTAAAGTTCATGTTTCTTTTAGCAATTCCTCAAAAGTTCAGGATTTTTTAAAAGCAAACGGAAGGAGCTGCTGCATAATCACATGACAATCGTGACTCTTCAAGCCAGTAAACTTTTCCTTCGCTTCTATCAACGCAATTACCCAAATTTGATGCATAACCGTCTGGAATTTCATTTTATATATCAAATTTTAAGATAGGTATCTTTTAAAATGTTTATATATAGTATTGATATTGATCCGTGCATACATTTCAAAAAACAGCTATTTTTGTTAACAAAAAAATTATTTATGAACTTTTTTAAAAAATTATATATATTAAGTTTTATGCAAATTTGTTTTTTGTAAAATAAAATAGGTTTATAGCTACAGTTTTATATAAAACATAAGAATGTGATAATCAAAATATAGTTTTTTAGTTACAGTTTTTATGAATATGAATTCTACAAATTGACTAAATATATTTATGTTGTTAATATTAGGCGGAATTGTTATGTCTGAAAAATATTTATTTTTTAACTTTTGAAGTGCAAGATTATTCTTTGTTAACAATAAAATCTTATTTTAACTTTAGATTTAAAACTTTTTAAGATTAATATTTATGAAATATATATCAAATATATGTACAATAACTTTTAAATTAATTTTTATGAAATCTATATGAAATATATATACGATTGGTTGAAAAGTTTATGTTTAAAAATAATAAACATATATTTATTAAATTAAAACATGAAATAAAAATTAAAGCATGGAATACAAATTTGAAAAAAAAAATATATAATAAAAAGATATTTAAATTTTTTTTTCAAGGGATAGAAAATAAAATCAATCTTCTTTATAATGGAATGTTAAATGTTGCGTGAAGTTTTTAAAACATGATGTATTTTTAATATGTAATATATAAGAGCATAATAAAAATATGAAACAAAGTATAAAAGCATTATAAACTATGAAACAAAGTATATGTGCATTATTTATAATGATTCTAAATATATGTTTCTACGTATTAAGGTCAAAATCATATAAATTACATACAAATATTAATGAGGCATATAAATAGGAACTAAATCAATAAGAAGAAACAAAAAGTACTCGTTCAAATAAAAAACAGCATATACTGTATGTTGGAAGAAAATCAGTAACAAATTTTACTTATCACAATTTTAATTAGGTCATATGCCAATATATTTAATAAATTTTCTAGAAGATGGTCTAAAAAATCACAAATGAAAGAAAATTGTGATTTCTATTTTAATAGAATACTAAAGACGGGTATATTTATTTTTTAGAATCTTTTTAGAAATTTAATTTTAATATTTCTATTTTTTCTGTAATCATATTTGTATATAAATCTTAATCAATTTTTTTTTATAAAATGATAGCAATTTAAATTTGATCCGGCATAAACTTGTTTCTTCGTAATCATATGTTCGTATGCCCATTTCTTCGTAATCATATGCCTGCCCGTTTCTTCGTAACATTTTCCGTAACTTTTCCTTATCTGTTAAAGAAATTTAATTTATATCTTAAATTTTTGTTCATGATTTATATTAGTTGTTGTTTTTAAATAGGCTGAAAGTATTTTTATACACACTATATTCATATTTTTGAAATTTCCTTTTGTAATTTTTTTTGTCACAAATAAATTTTTTTTGTAATTTAAATAAGAAATAATTAACTATAATTGTTGCGGATTATATTATATATAGTCATTAATTAAATTACAGTATAGGTCATAGTATATATTTAATTAATGTTAGATTTAATGATTATGCAATATTTTTCAAAAATAAAATGTGGCAGCTAGTCGTACGTTCACTCTGCATTTCAACCTTAGAGTTAGTACTCTAGTGCAACATTTTCACTTCAAGATACTTTCTTTTAGTTTAAGTCATGGGTATGAATCTAGACCTGTATAATAATGACCTATCAAATACGTCAAATAATCTTGGCAGTCCACAATCATCGAGACCCCATAAACTCCTTCTACTCCTAGCTTGGCAGTCCACGATCTATTGGTTATGGAGTGAGAGGAATGCTCGGCTGCATTCCAACGCCTTCCGATCGATTGAAAATATTGATCTTCAGATAAGGATTAGAACGAAAAGCTTCAGGGTAACAAATCCAAAACTCTCTTCTCAACTTCTGCGGGCTTGGATTCGTCTTGCTTGATCTTACTGAGGAGCGATCATCGTTTCGTTTTCTCCGCCTACTGCGATTGCTCTATCCGTGATTGGTCATATGGGCCTAAACTAGTTCCAATCTATGAATTTCTTAATGGGTTTGTAATTTACTAAAGTCTATTGGATTGTAAAATTTTTTTTTTCTTTGCATTTTAATTGAAAGCCAAGTTTCAAAAAAAAAATACGTCAGATAATTTATGAGATTGTTATCGAAAATTTTAAAAACAAAAAAAAAATGCACCTTATCATATTATTCTAAACCAGTAGATGTCAATTAATAAACATTAATATATGTAGGTGAGAGAATCTCGATCCCACCACTACTAGAATTCTTATCTCTATAATATTATTTAAAAAAATAATTTTCTATGTATCGCGTTCAAATTATTTTTCACGATGATTGATTACACTAGTACTCTTAATAAATTAAAATATTATATTTAGATACTGTTATTGAATTTTTATTTAGTTTACTTTTTAAAATTTTCCAAATAACATATATAATAAAAAAAAATTATAAAGTTTAAGAAAAAAATTTAAAAACGAAAATAAATGTATATATATAATATGATTTTATTAAAAGGAAAAGTTCACAAATATTAATTTTCCATTAAAAATATTTTTAAATAACATAAAATATACTTTTGAAGTAACAAAATATATATTTATATCTATATTTTCGTAGATGATAAATATATATTTGTATATAACGTGATTTCATGAAACAAAATTCAGACATATAATCTTGATGAAAAATGAAATATTATTTCTCATGATGGTTGATTACACTGATACTCCTAATAAATTAAAATATTACATTTAAATACTGTTATTGAATTTTTATTTAGTTTCCTTTTTAAATTTTCCAAATAACATATATAATAAAAAAATATAAAGTATAAGAAACAAATTTAAAAACGAAAATATATGTATATATAATATGATTTTATTTAAAAGGAAAGTTCACAAAATATTAATTTTCCATTAAAAATATTTTAAAATAACATAAACTATAATTTTGAAGTAACAAAATATTTATTTATATCTATATTTTCTTAGATGATAAATATATATTGTATATAACGTGATTTCATTAAACAAAATTCACATATATAATCTTGATATTAGAAAAAATGAAATATTAGTTCTTTTAAAACATAATTTTAAACAATACAAAATGTCAAACTTTTAAAGTAATTGAAAATGTTTTTATATATCTAACTATTTTAGATGATTACATAAAATAATTAAGTAACATAAACTGATATAAATTTGATTGACTAAGACTAGTTTATAATTAATTAGTATTATTGAAATGTTTTATTTATTTTTCATATATTTCTTTGACTATATTATCTTTTAAACTACAGATTTTTTTATAAATTATATTTATTATATAATAAGATTTCTAAAATACAATCACACAACTTTTGTGAACTGCATATTTTAAGAGATATTTAGAAAAATTAAGAATAAACATCTTTCGATCAAATAATTACAAAACATTTTAAAATACACATAACACTATATATTTTAAATAGGTAGATATATTATATTTTATCATTATTAAATTGTTTTTTAAATATTAAATATGCTTTTAGATTTGATGTTTTTATGTTTATGAAACTTAATATAATCATAATCAAAATACCAAAGAGAATCTAAATTTTCATTTTAAAGATTATTTAAATTAAATTTCAGTTTACCATTTAATAAATTTAAAACATAAAATTATTTAGAATAGTAAATATTTTTAATTATTTTAAATATTAATATGTGTTTCCGAGTTTCCAAAAATGTATAAGTTACTTATGTATGTAACTTCTTATTGCTATTCACTGCATTTTATAATATATTTCTTTTTAAAATCAGCGATAAATATTATGAGAATACATGCATATTTAAACGATAAATAAAATTAATTTGATTTTACTTAATTATAGTAAAAAATAATTATAGTTTAATATGAATTTAAAAGAATATATGTAACTCATTATAATCATCTCGACTAATCCAACTTATATCTAAAATCATATATTTAACTATATTAAAAATATATAATTTTATAATAATAAATTGACTTAAGTTCTATGTTTTAATCACTATTGAACGCAATTATGAGAGATTGCATAGTAATTTTCTTTTGATCTTCCGGAAAATTATATATAGCGACAATTTATAGAGCTTAGCTTTTTGAGTTTATAATTCACCCTGTTTTTAATTTGTAAAGAGACTATTAAGCTGAAACTATCCAAACACTGAACTATCAAAACGTAGATATAATCTTTTTTTGATAGAAAAATGTAGATAATCTTCTTCTCTTTTTCTCAGTCTACCATCGTTATCTAATCTTCTACTAATTACATTCCGTCAATGTTGACCAATGTGAACATTTTACTAATTGTACCATTCTATGATCATTGCGTTCACATGCAAACCTAATGATTTTCAGAATATTGTATATGTTTCCTATATTACCCAAAACAATACCTGTGGTTGCAAATTAACATTGGCTGAGTTTTTTTGTTTTATTTTGTTTTGGTGCTCCGCGTGTTATCAAAGTATATTTATTTTTTGGTTATATATTTAAATAGAATTTCAAAGTTAAACGTTTTTGAACTCGAATAGTAGAAAATTAGATGATCTATTAAAAAATGATTTGCGATATCATGCGAATAAAGTCAAAGTACGAAAAAAATCATGTTGTAATTGTAAAATCAGTAAATAATATTTTGAACATTCGTATGAAATGAAATCCACAGACAGAATGAGCAAGCGTAGAAGACTATTAGCCATGGAGTTCAAGATATTACAAGTGGTATCATAGTTGGACCTATACGAGTGTGAAGTCACGAGTGGCTCACACGAACATGGATAACGATCTTGGGCGCAACAAGAATGTTACATTTTTGACAGGAAGTAAATTATAACATCCCAGTTTGTGTTACGTGGAGAGGCTTAAAAAATTAATTTGGCTATCTATGCTATTAGAGTGCATATCTTTTCGGTCATACATCCAAAAAAAAACACTAAAGTTAATCGTGCTTGAGTTGAAATTGTGAAAAGACAGATGACGTATCATGAAGTGTTTCGAAATATTGTATGAGTGAAACTAAGGGTGCAACTGGACTACAATGTTTTGGAATGGAATGATGTCGAATGGTTGATACGTTTATTTCCATAGATTTTTTTACCTTTTGTTTTATGAATGGAATGGTCATTCCACTAATTCCAAAAATAATTAGATAGAACATAAAAAAAAATATTTTATAACAAATTTGTTAATGAATGAATTGAATGATTTCATTCTATTTTTTGCAGTATTCCATTCATATCATTCTATTTTAATTTACCAATTACAATCTGAAGCACGGAGAAAAAACATATGGTGAATGTATAGTTAGTAAACAAGACTGTAGATAGAATGAGGTTCAAGGACCGACTGAGTGAACATGGAAGGCCCATTAGTTATAACGGTCGAGATGTTACAATAGTTCTCAGCCCAGAGCCAAAAAATAGTAGAAGTCCAACTAGACCCAACCTTTACATACTCAAAAATATCTTCGTCTGTTTTGTTATATGATTTGGGTCACATCGATTTCTGTTTAAAAATATAAATAGCAGAAATCGATATCTAATTTGGTTAGTCTAAATGGGTTTGGACATGTTTAAAACAGACAAAGCATGTCTAATTTGAGCAAGCTTGGTGAAAGAGAATGAATCGATTTTACTTTAATCTTTTTTGACCCATCTATCCGGAGATACTTCAAGAATTATGCTTTGTCAACATTCTCTTCAACTTCACTCCCAGGCTTGACATTCTGATTCTTCTTTTCATCTCCCTTGTTCAACGTTACATCATTCTCCTGATCAGAAGAGGTTATGTAGCCT
The DNA here is from genome assembly GCF_000801105.2 of Raphanus sativus. Classification (NCBI taxonomy): domain Eukaryota; kingdom Viridiplantae; phylum Streptophyta; class Magnoliopsida; order Brassicales; family Brassicaceae; genus Raphanus; species Raphanus sativus. The sequence goes on along the minus strand of NC_079516.1, from coordinate 39,884,371 downwards.
TCACCATTTCTCTCTTCAATTTGACTCCCAGGCCCTGAACACAATACTTGTCTTTAAACTGTTGGGTTTGTCTGATTTTCCACTTCTTTTTTCCAAGGTGACCCTAGGACGAAGTTAAAACTTATGTGACATGTTACAAACTGGTGTTATTTTAATGAAATTTTCATATTTGGCAAAAATAAGTTCTAGGACAATTCTCTGGAATACCGTACTTCAATTTTCACTGAATGTTTCCAGAAATATTATACTGTCTATTGAATAATGTTTTCAGCTTTTGACGCCTCCATTTTTGTGTTAATGATAGGCTCAGTGCCGCTCCTGAGTTATCAGAGACCCAATACAAAATTATAAATAAAATTTTTAAATAATGCATATAATATTAAATTATTGAATTTAGATATATCATCATGGGAAAATTTGGAGAAACGCACTCAAATAAGATTATAATTTGAAAAATACATCCTTATTTAATTTTTTCGGAAAATACACTTATATATATATATATATATATAAATTTACCTAATTGTCCTATCTTAATATTTCTAATATATTGTTTAAAATTGTTTTTTAAATCGCAATTTCTAATATATTGTTTAAAATTTGCTTTTTTAAAAAATCATTAGAGAATCTATCTAATATCCTTTTAATATATCTACACAATATCATTCCCATATCTTTTTAATAATATCTTAAATTTTTTTATTATTCTGAAAAATAATGAAATCAAGACGTGTATCATCTTCTCGTCTCCTTCTCTCGTATCCTCTCAATTTCTGATTTTTTTTCCTTTTTTCTCTTAGTGTCACAGATTCTTCCTATTAGAGGTTTGTTGATTCATGAATCATATTTTAGTTTCTAATTCTGAATCTATTTTATTTTGACAATAGTTCTGTTTTACCTTTCTTTAAGAATATCATGATGCATTTGGCTAGAGTTTATGAGTTTGGAATATGAATAAAGAATCATGGAAATTCAAGGAATTTTTTTTTAATAACGTGACTTGTTTATATAAGTTGAAGAAAATAAATAAATAAAGGGATGTATAAACTTCATGATAAAGTCAAAACAAATCATAATTCACATATTTGTCTTTATTATTATAAAATTTAAATGATAAAATAACATATTTATCTCAACACACATATTTATCTTAAACAAAATAATTTTAATGATATTATTTTTATTAACTACGAATTTATATATTAATTTCGAATTAATATCTTAATTATTGAAATATCTTGGGTAAAAAAGTCAATTCATAATTAAGAAAGTGTATTTTTCAAAAAGTAAAATAGAAAATGCAGTTATCAAATTTCAAATCCTAAATAGGGTATTTTGCAAATTATCCCATATATCATTGTTATTCTTTATTTTTTTCATTAGATTAAATTTTAGGAAACGTTGTTATGTGGTCGTTGTAAGATAAGCCACAGTTTTATTATGTGTTTTCCACAATTATACATTTTCTATGATAAAATTAATGAAAAATTGGTCATAAAAGTTATGGAAAAATCAGAGGTCCCATTCATTTGTTTCTTATGAATGGGTTCAGATCCGGGCCTGGATAGGCTTGATAGCAGATAGCTCCATATTGTTAAATTACAATTCTTTTAATGAAAGACGATTTTTGTCTTGTCAACAGTATTTACGAATCTTGTAAAGTGACAACGTTACGTTACTTGGGCTTGTGACTTGTGAGTCCGAAAATGTAGAAATATATTTATTTCTAATGACAGACATGAATATAAAAGTCTAAATGGAACGAGTTAGTATCGGACGGACGAGAGAGTCTTTCCGCCGCGGCCCTACACCATTGCTCTCTTCCTTTTTGACGGCCGCTATTTTCCCACCGTCAATTTCACTCTTCCATCGCGTCTTACCACCGAACCCTTCTGGATTCGTCGACACATGTTTTTGGTTGGGCCTGACTAATTTACGGGTCTGTGAAATACCTATCTTCATGTCTCATTAAGATTTATTTTCATCGGATAAAGGATTGAGTCAACGCTCTTCCACCGTAATATCAGGCCTGTTCACAATCAGCCATCAGGTCTTAAAAGGTTTGCCTAGTCTAAAACCGTGATGTTATATGCTTGATTTAATTTTATGGGTTTTTCCGTCATCACATGTCAGTAGAGGCTACAAAGGCTGCTCCATTGCTTATAAAATCTAGAGTCAAAAATCTAAACAAAAAAATCTTTCTCTACCGTTTTAACTATGGTTCTAGAATCATTCAAATGTTCTTGCCAGCCAACAGCCCTCATCTCCGACAAAGTTTTATTGGGATTTCGGGACGAGCTCATCCATCATTGTTCTTATCAGATATATACATCTTATATAATTGAAACAAAGGAGAGTCTCTCATCATCAGTAGTAGTGTCTTATCAACCATTTTCAAACCCTCTTACTAAGGTTGGAAGTAAGTTTTTAGAGCATTTCGAGGTATTATTCCATATTTTATTTTAAATTGGTGTAACTCTAAAATGGAATAGGATTTTATTCTAATGTATTATTCTATTTTTTATTTTATAAAAGAAATTCACAAATGATTCTTTTTATTTAGTGAATAATTATGAATAGTACCTTCAATTTATAAGAATTTAATAATTAATCCAAAAACTTTATGTTTGAAAAAATTTCACAAAAATATATTTTATTTAAATTAAATATTTATCACTAAAAATAACTAGAGTTTTCTTACAATTTTAATTGGTGCAATTTTCATCATACGCAATTTCCTAATTGAAAAAAACTATGCACTAAAAACATTAAAAAAGAATTTTATTTTTATTTTTATAATTTGAATTACTTATATGATCTAACTGTTTGTACATACATCAAGCTGAAAAAGTACATATGTTATCGATCAAACTATTGACCCACAAAATAAACAAATTCATCTGTTTCATTTGAATAATGTTTCACTTTATATATATATATATATATATATTTTTTTTTGTTGAACACGAGATATGAATCATATAATCTGTATACAATATTATCCATAAGTTTTTAAATAGTGACCGTGGACAAGCATTTTCATATTAGTTACATCTAATTTAGGCCCTGTTCTAAAACGCGCTCTAGGCGGACGTTTAATCGCCGGAAGCGAGTTGACCATGTGCGGTCTATTACTCGGGATGTGTAAAAAGTTCAGGATTTTGAAGATTTCAGTTTCAAAATAGCATGCTAGGTTAGAGATCTGGTGTATTTCCAGTAAATCTTAGAAGATTAAGGAGAGAAAATCTCGAAATCATCAAAAAAATAAAACGTAAAACGGCTGCAGCTTTAGGAAACAAAGGTTGAAGACGAGGGCTGCTTAGTCATTTTACTCATTAACCCTAACAATGAAAAAAAAAATCAAAAACGTAGCCTCCGGGGTTTGACCCACTCAAACCACAGTCATTAATGACAAGATAAACCACTAGACCAGACTTCAACGTGTTGGTCAGTTCCCAAATTTAATATATAGACGTTGAAATCTTATAAATGCCCTATAATTAATCCCCGGTTAATTTCCGCGTAATCCCCGATTAACAGATTCGGCGCTAGACGGTGCTTCACCGCACGCATTACGCCTAACGCAATTTCGAACAGGGAATTTAGGTAATAAAAATAAACAAAACAGCGATTCAACCAATGACAATAGATGAGGTTACGACTTCAACGCCATTCTAGAAAACTTCTGAAACTACTCTATGTCAACTATTTTGATAAAAATGTGAAATTAAATGTCTTGTTCAAATACAATTACACCACTTTATTTTTTTTGAAAATTTTCCCAAAGTCTTCTTTCCATTCAACTGCAAGTGAGAATCAGTAGCCAGTAGGTGAATCTTTCATTCATATAAACACACAACTTTACTCAACCGTCGAAGAATTGTTTTGTTTTATGATACACACATTAATATTATTTGAATATGTGATTTGACTCTGATCAATAATTTTAAGAGTATATTATATACATATTCAGGGCCGTCTCAAACTTTTCACAGACCCTGTTCAAAAAAGAAAATAAGACCTCTTTTAATAATCTGAAATAATTTTGATTTTTTACAAAATATCATTATAATATAAAATAAATACATTAATTTAATTATTTATAATCTAAATAACACCAATTTTTATTAATGCAAAATCATTGATCAAATCATTAAACTTGGTTATTTAGCATTTTTAATACAAAATCATCGATCAAATCAGTAAATTTGATCATTTTTCTAACTCTTTCAGTTTTTTTTTTACGTTTATTATATCTACAAGCAGAAATCATAATCAATAAATATTTTAGAGTAACAAAATCTGGATAGCAAGCTATATATTATTGATTGGACAAATCAATATTTTTTCTTGTAAACAGAAGCTGTATGCTATCTTTATTTTTTTTCGTGTCTGCTATTTTTGAATAAAAACAGTGAAGAAAATATATTTTGTTCTCCGTATTTATAATCATTAATTGATACATGTTTCCTAAACATAATCAATTAGAATATTAACTTTAATACTACCATTGAATATTCTAACAAACATCAACAATTATTTATTACTTTCCAAAATATATAATTGATATAAATACTAATTACTTCCTAATTTATTGTCTTATTAGTTGGTTATATAACAAAATAAAAAATTGTAATTTACATTTATTAGTTATAAATACGAAAACTAAATTAAAATATAGTCATTCTGATTTTTTATAAAAATATGATTTTAGATTTATAATTATTAGTAAAACAAAAAGAAATTATGGACCCTTTAAAATTTTGGACCATGTTCGACCGTTCCATTTGCACGTGCTAAAAAACGGCCCTGTACATATTGGGTCGGCTGTAGCTATACAAAAATTGCATGCAAAACTTGGCGCACAAAACGGATAAAACTTTGCCTACGTTGAAACATCGGATAAAACTTTGGCTGCGTTGAAACATTTCTGTAAGCAAAATTTCAAAAAAAAAACGTTCTATAAGCATATATATTATGTTTTAATCCACTCTTTGTTTTCATCTGTATTAATTTGGAAAAATAAATTCCAGATTAAATCAAAATGTTATAGTCTTCGATCTCATCCACAGGTCACCTTTTGCCCTGCTCACATGATACTTTGCTTTTTTTTAGCAATAATCATTCACACACAATAACAACATCAAATAATTTAGTAGGGCCATAAAATAATCTAATACGGCATAGACATTATTAAAGAAAGAGCATCTTCTTGTTTAATTAACACTAACAAACATAAAACTAAATTCGGTTAATATTAGGGAAATATACGAAATTGTGTTAGAAAGTCATAAAGTAGATAACTTTACCCTTTAGAAGTTTCCATGGTTCACATTCGGCGGCATCTCGCTGTTTGTCAACTCGTGTTTCTCTATAAATAATAACTAATGATTCATCTTCTCTTCATCCTCACATTCACATCTAACAATATTTAATATCTCTTTTTCTTCTCTCTCTCATCTTTGCAAATCAATATGGCTAAGTTCACAACCATTTTCATCATGGCCCTCCTTCTCTGCTCAACGCTAACATACGCAGCCCGGCTGACTCCGACGACAACCACCTTCTCTTCCAGAGAAGACTCCGTCAAGGTTCGTTAACTACTACCTTCTTTGTTTTTCTGTTTTTGTCTCATAATATTGCAACTCAAAGCATATTTGCAAAACTGAACGCTCCGTTGTAAAAACATTAGCAACGCCTTAATTAACATGAATTATAGGTTAATATTCCAAAAGAAATTATGGGTCAAAAGTCTGAGTTACTTTACAAAATAGTTTTTTTACTATCATTATTACTTTCAAAGGTTGAAACTAATATTTGGAACCTACATGTGTATATGGAGTCCAAATTTAGAGCAAATTCAAGCGTTTAAGGGTTAAGGCACCTGTAACGATGAAATTAACTTGTATGTATGTTCTACTAATTAGCAAATAGCAAGAAAAAAAGAGTGCAAGATAGATATAGATTAGACTTCATATATAAAAACTGCATATAGTTAGATTAGTCTTATATATATACGTTGACCAAAAAAATATTAGTCTACATAAGCTTACGAGTTACGTCTAAGATTCTAAGTACGTAGAAAAAGGAAACCCAAGAAAGTTCGCATGCATGGTTGATGGTCCATATTTCTCCCGATTTGTTTCGCGTAACTGATTCTATACTGTTGACAAAAAAGCTGAAGAAGTTATCAATGACTTAATATGTTATTTATGTGTAGGAAACTGAAGGAGATAAAGCTGAAGAAGAAAGCTGCGAAGGAATTGAAGAAGATGAGTGTTTGATTAGACGAACTCTTGTTGCTCACACCGATTATATTTACACTCAGAATCACAAGCACTAGATTTAATTATATGTATTAACCCATATAATTGATTAGTAACTTATTAAACTCTATCCCTATACTTTCTGTTCTTTGTTTTTTTTTTTTTTTTGTAAATTTCGTTATTGCTACTTTAATTCCTGATATAGTACTTTGAGAGTTATTATTATTCACACTTATTTTCATAATTATGGATTTTAAAATAGCTTTCAGTATTTTATTTTGTAAGCCTAATTAAAGGGTCGCAAAGTCACAACGAAGATTTTTATTCCATTTCGAAATTGGTTGTAACCACCAGCTGTATTTTGTCTTAATAATTTGTTTTTTGTCAATGAATGATTCATTCAATAAAGATCGAGTCAAAAGACATGGGGAAAACAGAGTATCAAAAGAAATAAAACAACAACACAACATCAATAGATGTCTACGAGAGAAATTTCAAACTTAACGGAAGATAAAAGAGGTAAAGCCCTTAGCCAGTGCCGTGCCTACATTTTGTGGGGCTTAAGGCACTTTCAAAACTGGGGCCTCTATAAAAGATTTAAAAATTTATCATGTAAATAAATTTTTATAAAGTATACTTTCAGCATAATGGAAAATTTTAAAATTTATTTTATGTATTAAATATGATTTAAATGTGAAGTCAATACAGTTTAGGAAAAAATAAATAAAAAGGATTTGATACAAAAAAATATTTATTAAGATTGCTTATGTGTATTTAATTATTGTATGGTGACCCAAAAATTCATAGCTATAAGTTAAAAATATAAATTTTAGATATAAAGTTACAAAAAATTTCAACAATGCTAAAGTAAATTATAATGATAAAATATAAAATCTTATAACAAGCCAAAGAGAAAAAGACTAACATAATTAAATTTGTAGGAAACTATTTGCCGTGAGGAAATTATAAGACAAATGTTTTAAAACTAGTTGCATATAAAATTGGGGCCCCAAATTTAGTATGTGAAGTAGGGGCCTGGGGCATTTGCCTTTTTACTAAAGCCATAGGGACGGCTCTGCCCTTAGCGGACCAATCTTCTACATCACCATAGATGCCAATTCTTGAGGTCAAGCATTCCTATTAGTTGACTTTTTGGGCGAAGACTACTTTTTTTATGGCACCTCTTGTATCAGACTTCGGAAAATTCGGACTGTGCTAGTAGAATTGTAACATCAGAGTTGTTGTGATATGTGAAAAAACTACCAAAGTTGACTGACTTTTTTTGTCACATATTTGTTTAAAAATTCAGAATTAACCGTGCTTGAACTGGAGTAGTGGAAAGATATTGGGTGATCTATCGGAAAATAATTCACGATACCATGTGAATGAGGCCAAAACATGGGGAAACATCATGTGGTGATTGTAGGGTCAATAGACAATGATTTCGGGCTTTTGGGAAAATTAACGGACCAACCGTCGGATGAGATGGGACCCACAGATTGAGAGAACGGGCGTAGGTGGCTCATTAGCCGTGAACGGTCGGAGTGTTACAAGTGGTGTCAGAACTGGTTAGTCATCTCGGTTCTGACCTGAAAGGCGTCTTGAGACCTGTTGTAGGGCGCAACACGAACGTTGTGTTCTTTGAGAAGGGATGAATTGTAACATCCCGAGTTTTGATATGTGAAAAGACTTAAGAGAATTCATTTAGTTACTTATGTCACCAAAGTTGACTTACATTTTTCGTCATACATCTGTTTAAAACTCCAGAGTTAAGTGTGATTGAACTGGAGTAGTGGAAGGATGGATGACCTATTGAAAAGTGATTCACGGTAGATTTAATTTTATATTTGTGTGATTTAATTTTTATAATTGTGTTTTAAGTCATATATATATCAATAGGTTATGATGTTGTTTAAATAGAATAGATTTAGGAAGTTATTTAAGTATTTTGGATGTTTAAAAGTTGGTAGAGTTGTTTTTTCTAATGTTAAAAATTTGGTAAAGTTATATTTTTGGATGTTAAAATTTGGAAGGGGTGTGGTTTTGGATGTTAAAAACATCTTATGTCAAAAATAATTACTATAAAAATATCAAAATGGATGATACATGTTAAACACTATGAGATTAAACAATAATAAAGCAAGTTTTTGTAGTTAAACACTGAATAACATATTAACCAAACGTTGACTGTTTCAGAATTCACCACATATTTTTCTCCACAGGAGATCGCAATATGGTTCACAAAAATTAGAATAAGATTTAATGGGTGTTCAAAAAGCTATTAGGTAGCACATTTAACCAAGGAAAGAAGAATAAATTCTAGAGCAAGACGCAGACATAATCGATTTAAATTTAGTACCTTTTACAATCTTAGGATTTAGGCTAGCTAGTTGTGAAAACAAATCTGGGAGGAATCACCCCGAAAGCCTTCCAGTTTTGTTGTGAAACGACACAAATTGCAACTCAAGCAGACTCAAAGTCACAGACACATCACTGCCAAGAGGAAGACATAATATGAAATAGTAAACGTGCATTGAAATACTAAAGTTTCATCAATTATGAACGTAATTGAATGGCTTCATATGGAGAAGAGACTAACTTATCGAGTTTGATAGTTGCCATGACACGTTCTTTCCTTGGGGGCTGTCACTCATTGTACTTTTCACAACAATTAGCTCACCAAGAATATCTGCAAGATGAGGGTTAGCATTATTATTTACTAGTTACAAGGATGTACCTGGAAGTTATGTGCTGGTGAAACGGTTTGGTTAACGCATCGAACAATGAACCGATTCAAATCCACCTAGTGTGAACAATGAACCAGCCTTGAGAAGTTTCCTGAAAGCAGGGAGCCGGTGAACATTCACGGTGGCCGGCATGAGAGTGGCCTGAAACAGTTGTGGAAAAAATCATCATCAACAAACTTTTCAAAAGATGAACTCAGTGAAGATATGAGATGAATAAAAGTTTGATACTTGGTCGTCAGAATTGTTAAAAACATTATGATTAAGAGATTTAAGATCTGAGAAACCACATTCGGTTCTAAAAAAATTATTAAACAAAAAATCGGAATATAAAGTTTGATTATGAGATAAATAAAAAGTTTGATACTTGGTCGCCGGAATTGTTTAACACTATGATTGTGAGATTTAAGAATTGACAAACCTGAGCATCAAAGAGCATGTCCACCCCCATCAACTGGCCACCACGCTTGACGTTTCTAGCCGTAACCAAACCTCCACGGTGGAATATCTGCGTGGGACATTATTTGTTATACACTTGTATGTGTTTTGTGGATAGATATGGTATGTATATATTGGTGACGTGGATGATACGAGACGCGAGAGGTCTCCCATATATGTTTTTTTTGAGAAAATGTCAAAATTAAGCAAATATTCGTTACTCTTCTTACATTTACTTGGGTTGCGCCTAGCGCCGAATGAAAAAATCAGAGATTTTGCGGGAATTTATCACCGATTTAGTTTGCTATATAGTACATTTGTAATAAGATACATTAAAGATCACATGGTGAAGCAGTATTCCCTTCAGTTTCACTCGAATGCTTTGTTTGGACTGGTTCTGGTGAAAGATTAGTAGGTAGCAAAAGAGGTGTTCCGCATTCGCACTAGCGGTTCTTGGGTCACCGCTACGATTAAATGTTCATTATTAGCATTAGAGCATCTTCAACAAGCATATTTTTCTTGGTTTACTTGTCAACAAGAATGTATACCTTGGTTGTAAAAGTTTTAGTGCGCGATGGTTATAAGTTATAACCAACACACGTAATTTTCCCAGTGGTGACCAATAAAGGATTGAAGATTACACTTTTATCTCCATGGGGTATCTGTGATGTATAGATTAACGTCAACTTGACTAATGGAAGATGACAACAATACCATGAACAAACAAGAAACCACCTTTCATCATCTTCACTTAACCAGTTTTACAAAACATACGCTTTCATTACACAAAACTTAAGAACATGTTAATTTCCTAAAATATGATTCCTTAATATAAATCCTTTCTAGCTAGCAACCAACTTGCTCTCAATCAGTCGGAAACAGCTAAACAATGCAGAAAATCAAAGGAATCAGGGACAGTACCCACAACACCAGACCAATCAATCGTCCCACACATCCTATCTCCACCTCTATGCACCGAGACCAACTTACACCGAACACTCTTGGTGACAACACCATCAACTTCACTTTCACCCCACATGTACAGAACCGCTAGCTTACCATCGTATTCCACGACCGCATCCGCATGAAAGATAAACATCTCCTTCCCGTCGCCACGAACCACCAATCTTCTCCACACGTTAAGCTTCGTATCGAACCACAACAACCCACTCCGCTGAAAGAAGGCGAAGAGAACATCCTCCACAACACACACGCGATCCACTCCATCCTTTAGCTTCTCCTTTCTCCCACCTCTCTCGAGCCTCTCGCTCACAATCTGAACCAACTGCTCTCCTTCGGATCCTCTCGGGTTGTACACGCTTGTCTTCTCGTACTCCACCATGTACACCTTCCCCTCCACGTTACGCACGTTCTCAGCCCCAGCAAGCTCCCAAGTCTCCGACTTTGGATCAAAAACTTCGACTTTGACCTCTCCCTGAAACTCTCCGCCTCCCATGACGTATATCTTCCCGTCGATCACTCCCGCAGCTGCACAGCGGCCTGCTCGAGGCACGCTCATGCTTGGTCCCTGAGTCATGTTCCCAGAACGGGTGTCAAGGATCCATAGATCCGAGGAAGGTTCTCTAGATCCGCCGCCGAGGAAGAAGATCTTCGACCCCACAGCGACGGTCAAAGAACCCTTCTTTAAAGGGTGAGGAGGAGTGAAAGGAGTTGGATTCGGAACTAACCGATACGTTTTCTCAACCGGACGGAGAGTTAGCCACTTGACGGTTGAGTCGCTTCCTTTTTCTCCCAAACATACGTAGAGAGACTTCTTGTGGAGGTTGGATCGTAGCTTATTGAGCTCAGGCGAGCGGACAAGGGCTCTTAGGTGTTTTGAGACCCACGAGAGGCTTAGGTCGTAGCTTCTTGGGACAAGGGCCAAGCATCTCAGAACGATTTCGTCAGGCAGTGAAGAAAGCGACGGCGGTGGCGGAGGATGGGTGCTGTAGTTTTCCGGTGGCTCGTCTGCGTTGGAGTTAGACATTGCTGCGTTCAACAGGAGAGAAAAAGAAAAGCTTAAAGCTTTGAGATGATAACTGCTTTGAGTAAGCTTTTTTTATTTTTTTTGGTACCTGTTTTCTACTGCTGCTTTTCCATTACTTCCTCTGCTTTTTTTTGTCTTCTTGTTGATGTAAATAAGTTGCAGCAGGCTGTTCTTAATCTATGGGCTTTAACTCAGATTTGGGCCTCCATCCATACAATCTGATCCATGTCTTTGACTTGGCTAATCTTTCTTCTCTTCCCATGTTCTAACACAAACACTCAACGTATGGATTTTGCTTTCTCACAAATGAAATTTCTGACCATGCTTTAACCCAAGACTAAACTTTTACAATTCTGTCTGCAACGAACTTTTACCATTATTTTTTTCCTAACTAACTATGTGCTAGCGTGGGGTCTATTTTCTCTTTTATTAAGTCCAAATTCCTAACAAGAGACAGGTGATCTTGGTCACTCGTGAAGTTCTTATTGCTTAAACTCCAGCATGTGTGCGTAGGAAGTTTTGCTTAAAGCTCTTGCTGAACTCTTTGGATAATATTAAAAATATATACGAAAGCCTCCTTAGCAATATTTTTAAAGCTAGCATGTGTTCTTAGACATCGCTAAAGAGAGGACTACACCGAAATTCTTAGAGTTCCATTAAGTTTTTCTATTCTACTTAGCCTTTTATCTTGATGAAAAAACAACAAAAATTCTTACATAAAGAATAGATAGAAATTTGAATTCTGGAGATTACCGAATTGAATTTTCTTAAAATAAATTTTCATTTTTAAAGTTTGAATAGGCCAATGGGAGAATTAAAAATGAAATCATTTATAGAGTTAGAGATGTTAAAAGATGATAAAAAAATGATAAAATGTAGCTCCGGCTTTATCCATGCTACTAGCTTCGCTTCTCCCCTTCCTAAAAGGTTTTTAGCTTCATTTTGATTACATTGTAAATCTCTAGGGGTCTACTCTAATATCAACGATACTAATTAGGACCTCTACTAATATCAAGGATACTAAAAGAACTAGCTCTTTATTTTCTAAAATGGTCATCAACAAGAAAATACCACTAACAAGAAGCAGCCAAGGACACACACAATCAGTCAAAATCAATCGGAAACAGCTAAACAATGCAGAAAATCAAACGAATGTCGGACAGTACCCAAAACACCAGACCAATCGATCGTCCCACAAATCATGTCTCCAGATCTATGCAGCGAGACCACCACACACCGAACACTCTTGCTAACAGTGTACAAAACCACAAGCCTCCCGTCGTCGTATTCCGCCATCTCATTCGCATGTAAGACAAAAGGTAGTTCCTTCCCATCACGACCCAACAATCTCCTCCACACATTCAGCTTTGTATTAAACCACATGACCCCACTCTTGCTAAAGAAAGCAAAGAGAACATCTTCCACCACACACACAATAAACGCCGAATCATTTAACACATCCTTTCTCCCACCTTCCGACAGTCTCTGGCTTACCATACGAACCATCCGTTCTCTCGGGCTGTACACATTTATCTCCTCGTACTCCACCATATAAACCTTCCCCTCCACCGAGGCACTACACCGTGAGGTTTTACGCACGTTCTCCATCCCCGCAAGCTCCCAAGTTTCCGAGTTTAGGTCAAAAACTTCGACTTGGATCTCTTCCTGAAACCTTTCGGGTGCAAACCCTCCGCCTCCGATCACGTATATCTTCCCGTCGATCACTCCCACGGCTGCTTCGTTCTTTGCTCGAGGCACGCTCATGCTAGGTCCCTGAGTCATGTTCCCGGATCGGGTGTCAAGGATCCATAGATCCGAGGAAGGCTCTCTATATCCGCCGATGAAGAAGATCTTTGATCCCACTACGACGGTCGAAGAACCGTGATTAGGATGAGGAGGGAAGGGAGTTGGGTTCGGAACTAATCTATACTCCGTTGCTGTTTCTGTTTCCTCGCTCGGACGGAGAGTAAACCAGTGGACGTCGTTGTATCCTTTTCGAAGACATACGTGGAGGGACTTCTTGTTCCGGATGGATCGCAAGCCGTTGAGCTCAGGGGAGAGAACAAGGGATCTCAGTTGTTTTGAGACCAAAGAGACGCTTACGTGGTAGATTCTTGGGACGAGGGCTAAGCATCTCAATACGATTTCTTCGGGGAGTGAAGAAAGCGAGGGATGATGGGTGCTGCTGTGTCTTCTCGGTCGCTCCTCTGCGTTGGAGTTGGACATCGTTGATCGAAGATCCTCTTCAAATCAAAGAGACTTTGTCAAGAACAAACTAAGAACACACTTTTTTGGGTAGTTAAGACTTTACCTCTTTTTAGGTTTTTCATTCATATAAATAGCAAAAGCATACATGAATCAAAAAAATGGAAAGTGGAGCATCAACTCATAACAAACATGGAATTAATGGGTAACTTGACATGAGGATTGGTTCCTATAGTCAAGGAAGACCACTTCGCTTATTAATAAAACTAGAAAATAAATTGAGTCGTGCGACTCCTTCTTCATGCGAGATACTTGCGGTTTGATTGACGTCGTCTAGATGATCTCATACTTGCCACCTCACCACATGCTTGACTTCTAGTATCCTTTCATTCTCTAGTTTCCAAACGGCATGATGGTGTAGCATTTTTAAGCTAAAAAAGGAAAAAGAAGTACGTGCTCGACCGAAAAAACGGCAATGTTGTGCGAGAAACTGCAAGATATCAAAGATATTGTATGCTTTTTCTCCACGTGTGTATTGTGTAGTCATCAATTATTTTTTTTCGTAAAAATCATCATCATCATCAATTATTTTGATGTGAAGCTTACAATAGATTAATATCAACTTGAATAATGGAACATAATAGTGATAAATTACTAGAAGGCAAACCAAAAAGTTACTTGTAGGAAACTCACCAGAAACTCATGTAAGACTCGTCCAAAACTCATCTAAAACTGCCGTAAATTAGTTTGGAACCTGCCAAAATTCGTTCGCCTGACTCGCCTGAAAATTTACCAAAAACTTACCTATGGAAAATCAGTTTGGAACCTGCCAACTTTTGTTTACCAGACTCACCTGATGGTTGTCACAAGCAAGCAACAGTTATTACAAACAAATTCCTTTCATTCCAAAAACTTCAAAACATGTTCATTTCTTTATTTGGTTCCATTATAAATCTCTTTCTAGTTTGCAAACAACTTGCTCTCTCAAGAACACACACTCTAACCAATCACTCGGAAACAGCTAAACAATGCCGAGAATTAAACCAAACTGGGACTGTAGCCACAATACCAGACCAATCGATCGTCCCACAAATCTTGTCTCCGGCTCTATCCAGTGAGACCAACATACACTGAACATCCTTCTTCATATCAACTGCATTTGATTTCCTCAAGACGTCAGCTGGAATAATGTAGGTAAAAACAACAAGCCTTCCGTCATATTCCGACATGGCCCTCACACGTGAGATAACCAGCTCCTTCCCATCACGACCAATCAATTTCCTCCACACATTGAGCTTTGTATCAAACCACATCAACCCGGTCCGGATAAAGAAAGCAAAGAGAACATCCTCCACCACACACACGTTATACGCCATTCCAGTGAACTTAACCTTGCTTCCGTCGTCTTCCGAGAGTCTCTGGCTTACCATATGAACCATCCGTTGTCCTCCACCTTCTCTCGGATTGTACACATTTATCTCCCCGTACTCCACCATATAAACCTTCCCCTCCAGTACCGAGGAACCACTCCGTGGAATCTTACGAACGATCTCCGCCCCAGCAAGCTCCCAAGTCTCCGACTCTGGATCAAAAACTTCAACTTTGAACTCTTCATCAAACTTTCCGCCTCCGAGTATGTATATCTTCCCGTCGATTACTCCCACAGCTGCTTGGAGATGTACTCGAGGCACACTCATGCTCGGTCCCTGAGTCATGTTTCCAGTTCGTGTATCAAGGATCCATAGATCCGTGGATGGTTCTCTAGATCCGCCAATGAAGAAGATCTTTGAGCCCACTGAAACGACTGTTGTAGAACCGTAATTAGGATGAGGAGGGAACGGAGTTGGGGTCAGAACAAACCCATACTCCTCCTCTGTACTAGTCAGAGTAAACCAGTGGAAGGTTGAATGTTCTTCTTCGTCAATGCCGTTGCCGTGGATTTCTTCAAAACATACATGGAGGGAGGAGCTCCTGGGGAGGAGGATGGATCGCAAGGCGTTGAGCTCAGGCGAGTGGACAAGGGATCTTAGGTGTTTTGAGACCCATGAGATGTTTAGGTGATAGATCCTTGGGACAAGGACCAAGCATCTCAAAACGATATCGTCAGGCAGTGAGGAAAGAGACGGCTGCGGAGGAGGAGGAGGATGAGTACGGTCGGCGTTGGAGTTGGGCATTGTTTCAGCAGGACATAATGAAAAGGTTCTGTCTTTTTTACCAAAAAGAAAAAAGAGAATGTTCGGTCTTTGAATTAAGATGATGAAGTCGAACAAAGCGGTCTTTATAAAAATTTATTTACGTTACTTTTTTTTTCTGGTTAGGTTATGATTGGGATATGGACAGCATTTACAAAAAAAAAATATTACGTTACTCTTTTTTTGGTTACGTTATGATTCAGATATGGACTGCATTTATAAAAATTTATTACGTTGCTTTAAAACCTTAATTTCAAAAATGCTATAGAATCAACGTTAATCAATAACAAGATTTCAGCAAAAGTCTATATTGAGTATTCTAACTAAACTAGTATTCTAACTAAACTTTGATCTGTGCAGATGGTATTTTTCAAAAATATGTTACTATTTGTTTTTAATTTCATAATTATATATCATATATGTGTCATCCTGTAATTAATCATATTTTATATGTATCATCGTATAAACAATTAAATAATCAATAGTATTTTATATGTAACATCATATAAATAATCAAATATATCATATTTTAAAAATTTAATGTGAAATATAGAAACCATAATTTAAGTTGGTATTTAAATTGAGTTTTCTATTATATTTTTCTTATGTATATTGAAAAACTTATAATGATTATTGGATTATATTTTAGTAAAAATCAATTTATGAGTATATGTATATTTTTGAGTATTTGTATATTTTTGAATCAAATTTTGATATAAATCAATTTAAATTTTTATTTTTATTTGAAGATGTATATAAAATTTAAATTTTGTTTTATGTTTTTTAGACAAAAAATATTTTTAGGTAATTAGATTAAACAATTTCTATATATTTTAAAGCTGTCACAGACAAATAGTTTCTCTTAATACAATGAATTTCAGTTTTTCTTAATAATTCAAACCCATTATTTGTTACGCTAATTCGATTTGACAATTTTCATATATTTTAAATCTTGGACTTTGGCCCGTTTGTTTCTCTTTTGTTGTGGTTCGTTGCCTTTTAGATTTTAGCCGCTAGTTCTTGTATTTGGGCTTCAGTTTTGTTTTAGACTTGGTATGTTTCTTTAATATAAAAAATTTTGATGGAAAAAGAAAAAATACCAAAACTCTAAAATTAAAGAATCAACAAGTCACAACACGTCAATCAAGTTATATTCGAAAAGAGTTAGTTAACAAAGTGAATATTGTTTTTTTATGTTGATTTATATTGAATATTACTTTCCATATGTTAATTTTAGCAGCTAAAATTAGAGATTAAATCGATCTTATTTTGGTGAGAGAATTTTTTATTTCTCTATAATTTTTCAAGAAAAACCCTATAAGTGATCCCTATATATATCATAGGACTGAAATTCATCTACTAAAATTCATCGACATCATAACCTATCTATCGAGAATCAATTTTCTCAGCAATTATGGTTTTATCAGTTTTTATTTGTTTTTTTCGTATTTTATCTGCCAAAGTTAGTTTTGGACCTGCCAAAAATTCTTTCACCATACTCACCCAAAAATACACAAAAAAATACAATAAATCGTTTTAGATTAGCTGTTGGCTGATTGTCGAACTCCTAACAAATTTGTACTTTGTATTAGGAGTGGGCAAATAAACTGGACCCAAAAATCCGAACCGAATCTGATCCGATAAAAAATGAATCCAACACAATCCGAACCCGATATAAATACCGAATGGATCTTGTTTTATGGTATTTTGGGTTATGGGTATTATCCGAACCAAACTCGAATCTAAATAGATATCTGATAAAACCCGAAACATTCAAAACCCCATACAAATTTGTATTAAATATGATCTCAATTCCTAATATGTATTTAAAATATATTAAGATATATTTAACATCTAAAATAATTATCTATTTAATGGTTAAAGGTGATTGTTGAATTTGAAATATTTAGATTTAGATTTTGTTTTCATTAAACAATTTTTTTTAATTTCATGAGAGTGTGGTTTTCGTTTTATGCTTTCATCTACAGTATAACCTCTTTAAATTAATACTCTATAAATTAATATATACTAAAAATCTCTATAAAATAATATAATTTTATAGTCCTAAATTGAGTTTTTGATTCAGTTAGTATATCGATAAATTAATAATTTCTTTAAATTAATAAAAAATTATAGTTTTATTATAGTCCCAACATTATTAATTTATAGAGGTTTAACTGTATTTGGTCTTCTTTTTATCAATAAATATGTTTACTTTTCGTTTGATTTTGAATTATCATGGTTGACGTTCCTTTCTTATTTTTAAATCGATTTTACTTATGTTTTGGTTACAAAAATGTAAAAATTAAGTATTTGAAACCCAATAAAAACCGATTTTACTTATGTTTTGGTTACAAAGTAAGTACAAAATCATATATTTTAAAACCGAAAAACCGATTGGGATCTGAACCCGAAAGTACATTGGGTTATACCGGTTCTTTGAAGATTTATTAACTCCGACCCGAACTCGATAGAACCCGAACCCGTCCCAAACCAAACTTTCAAATAATCCAAATGGGACTGATTTTGATAAATCCGAAAAACCGAAACCCGATTGGATAAAACCAAAACCCGATTGGGACCCCGAATGTCCAGACCTACTTTGTATTGTTGAGAAAAAATAATTTTATGTAAAGAAAAGATAGAAATATGAATTCTATAGAACCGGTTAAGAATTTTGGTAAAAGAAAAATTTGGAGTTTTTATTTTAAAGTTTATTTTAGAGTTTTTATTTTATTAAGTTATGGATGTAAAAAGCTGATGAAAAGATAATTGTAGCTCCGGCTTAATCCATGCTACTACTATGGTCGCTCCTTCTCTTAGTAAAAGTTTTTGGCTATTTTAATCTATTCTATTAATTCTCCACCATGACCAATTGATAAAAGTTGTGTCCACTTTTTTATTTCCTTTATTTAAGGAACCATTTATTATTCTCTTTATATAAGTGACATCAAAACGGGATTTTATCTATACAACTCATTCTTACCATTAACTTGATAACTGCTTCTATTCTAACTACCTTGACGATCATGTGCAACTATATACATAAGTAATAATACCATTTTTTCTTGGAGACCAAAAACAACGACACAAACCAGCAAAAATGTTCTAAAAATGTGTTGGGTTTGTTTGATACATCAATTCCAAATTTATAAAAATATAAAAGTTCACTGGGAAAAAGAAGTTTATACTTTTGGTAGGTATTGTTTATTACTCTCATTTTTTTGAATTGTGGTTATAGATTTTAATAGTATAGATATACCTTATAATTTTTCAAATTCAAAAATAAAAACAACAAATGACATAAATTTTATAATACATAAAGAAGTATCTATATTTAACATAAAGAAGTATCTTCTTTATAAATAAAGTTGGCTTTTTTTTCTCCTTGGGGGGAATAATGACACATGGCACTCCTAATTAAATGATGTGTTTTGGTTTGGTGTCTCGGTTAGCCTTGCGTTTTTGACACTAGATTTGGTATGGACTTTAATTTTTATTCCAGGCCCAGAGTTGTCTTAAATTATCTTCTGCACATGAGAATCTTAGTTTGTTTACGAGACAAGATGCGTAGGATAGTGTTTTTTTAATTTATAAACATGATAGTGTTTCTGGTCAATCAACATGATACTGTTTGACAACCCCTCCTCACTCTGTCTTTGAGAATCTAGACATACAAATAAGAGTGTCCGCTTCGTTGATATACATCAGTTGCTACCTCTCAAATATTTTAATCCAAAGAGAAATACATCTCTATCGTTTTGAAATAATAAAAAAATGAAAATACACAAATATAAAAATTAAATTTTCAAAATAAAAATTAAAAACAAAAATTAAAAAATTAAATTTCTCAATGACACAAATATAAAAAATTAAATTTCTCGAAACAGAAATATGATTATAAAAACATAAATATAAAATTATGATTATATAAACACACAAATATATAAATTATAATAGGCAAAAAATTAAAAATAAAAAATATACCCGCCCTCAAGAGGGCGGGTCAATCTCTAGTTGCCTGTTAAAGCTCTTAAGGGACTAATCTCATCGATACTAATATGCCACATATGTATTTTGTAAAGTTCTTAAGAGAGGAATCAACAAGAATCTGTCAAGGATAGTACCACTATCTGATTATGATGGATTCCCATCTTCATTCCCAAAACATCCGAAGAGATCGATAAAAAAATAATGGAGAAGTTTACTAAGAGACGGTACAGAAAAGGCTGTGATGGAGTCACCCATTTTTGGCGAATGGGCAGCAGAAAAACGCAAAAACGAATCTGCTGTGTTCTGATAGAAGATCCGTCCAGTGATGGTTCCTATGGTTCTCACAGGCAAGCAACAGTTATAACAAATAAATGCCTTTCATTCCAAAAACTTCAAAACATGTTCATTTCTTTATTATTGTTTTCATGATAAATCTCTTTCTAGTTTCCTGCTCTCAAGAACACATACTCAAACCAATCACTCGGAAACAGCTAAACAATGCTGAGGTTTAAACCGAACTGGGACTGTAGCCACAATACCAGACCAATCGATCGTCCCACAAATCTTTTCTCCAGCTCTATCCAGTGAGACCAACATGCACTCAACTTTCCTCTTCATATCCACTGCATTTAAATTCCTCAAGCGGTCAGCCGGGATAATATAGGTAAAAACAGCAAGTCTTCCGTCATATTCCGACATGGCCCTCACACGTGAGATAACCAGTTCCTTCCCATCACGACCAACCACATTTCTCCACACATTGAGCTTTGTATCAAACCACATCAACCCGGTCTGGCTAAAGAGAGCAAAGAGAACATCCTTCACCACACACACGTGATACGCCATATCAGTGAACGTAACCTTGCTTCCGTCATCTTCCGACAGTCTCTGGCTTGCCATATTAACCATCCGTTGCCCTCCACCTTCTCTCGGATTGTACACATTTGTCTCCCCGTACTCCACCATATAAACCTTCCCCTCCAGTACCGAGGCACCACTCCATGGAATCTTACGAACGATCTCCGCCCCAGCAAGCTCCCAAGTCTCCGACTCTGGATCGAAAACTTCAACTTGGACCTCTGCATCAAACTTTCGGCCTCCGAGTACGTATATCTTCCCGTCGATCACTCCCGCAGCTGCTTGGAGATGTACTCGAGGCACGCTCATGCTTGGTCCCTGAGTCATGTTCCCAGTTCGTGTATCAAGGATCCATAGATCCGTGGATGGTTCTTTAGATCTGCCGATGAAGAAGATCTTTGAGCCCACTGAAACGACGGTTGAAGAACCGTAATTAGGATGAGAAGGGAAGGGAGTTGGGTTCAGAACAAATCCATACTCCTCCGTAGTAGTAGTCAGAGTAAACCAGTGGAAGGTTGAATGTTCTTCAAAACATACATGGAGGGAGCTCTTGGTCTTGGGGAGGGTGGATCGCAAGACGTTGAGCTCAGGCGAGCGAACAAGGGATCTTAGGTGTTTTGAGACCCATGAGATGTTTAGGTGATAGATCCTCGGGACAAGGACCAAACATCTCAAAATGATATCGTCAGGCAGTGAAGTAAGAGACGGCTGCGGAGGAGGAGGAGGAGGATGGGTACTGTCGGCGTTGGAGTTGGACATTGTTTCAGCAGGACAGAATGAAAAAGGTTCGGTCTTTGCATTAAGATGATGATGATGATCATGAAATCGAACGAAGCGGACTTTATAAAATTTTATTTACGTTACTTTTTTACGTTATTAATAAAAATTTACTACGTTACTTTTAAAACCTTAATTTCAAAAATAATATAGAATCAACGTTGATCAATAAAAAGATCTCAGTTACATTTTTTAATCGTAACTTCTCAAAGCTGATTTTGTGGGGTATTTTTTTTTTTTGACTAAAGATTGTGGGGTATTAATACAAAAGATTTTTAATGAGATGATTTAATTCCAATTTCATGATGTATTTTGGCAAAAAAAACTTCTAGACTGATAAAGATTAGCGATATGCTTTGTAGTCATCAATTACGTGAGGATCAAATATATTTGATCCTCACGTAATTGATGAGGATAATGGAAGATAATGTGTGATATAATATTTGTATATTTGTATCAACTTGAATAATGGAAGATAATGTGTGATATAATCACGTGGAAAGGTCATCTTTTGCTACTGAGTGAAATTTCAATAGCATTTCAATTTGAATGATTCCACAAAGTGAGTAGTTGGTCGTCCTCTCAGTAATACTTTTTTAGTTAATAATCTATAAGATCTACGATTTGTACATGAGATAACATTCCTTTTGTGTTCTAAACCTCCTTTTTGTCATCATCATCAATTTTTTTTTGTGCACTGTCATCATCATCAATAATCCTCTTTTGATTATGTTGAGTGAACTCACTTCTGTATAAACACATTTTCCACTAGGGGAACGTAAAATACGTTCAATAAGATTCTAAAACATCAAAATTGGTTGTTAATGGATCTTCAATATGATTCCAAATTATATCATTTCACCAAAATCGATGTTTTGTGAATAGTATTATATCAAATTTGATTAATACTATTCATAACATTAAATATTAGAAATTATATTTTATTTAATAATATAGTTAAAATAATATGATTTATTAATTTAAATTAATAAATAAAAATGAAAAATTATTAAAAACAATATATAAAATAGTTTTTTTTGGTAGAAATATATATAAAAATAGTTATTGGGTGATGATGTTAAAAGCTGATGAAAATGATAACTGTAGCTCGGGCTTAATCGTTGCTACTACTGTGAGACTTTGTGTCTCTTGAGCCTGCTGGTGGACTTCGGGTTTGGACCTGAAACAAGACATAAAGACATTAGTCTAAGTCCAATTAGGAATATATTTCTCTGTCGGTTTGTAACATGATATTCCTTATACAACAAGGAATAACATGATCGACTCTAGTATATAAAGAGGTCTCTACTCTAGGTTGTAAGAGACAACAAATACATATCTCTCATAGAACACGCAACTAGTGCGAAGCTTGTAACCTATTTGATTCATAGTGATATTGAGTTTGTCTCCGGTTTGGAGAAGAACTCGGCAAACATATTTCCGTGTTTGAATCTTTGATTACAAGAAAAGCCAAGGTCGTTTCTCTACAAGTGGTATCAGAGCTTAGGCTAACCGAGATCCTAGTTACAGAGATTCGAAGGCAAGATTCAATAAACAAGCAAGGAGAATTCTTATCTGGTGTGGTGAAGAAGACTCAGCTCGTTGATATTGAAGCTTGACGGTTCCGGCGTGTTACAGCAACCTGCAAAACAAAAGAAACAACAGTTTACAGGTTAATAAGGAGATGGAAGCAATTTCAAAGAAATTTGAAGTGGAGAAATTTGATGGAAAAGGTGATTTTGGTCTATGGAAGTATAAGATGCTATGTCAGCTAGAGATCTTTGGTTTGGGTTCTGTTCTTAAGGAGAAAACTCCTTCTACGGATGATGAAGGTGAAGAAGGACAGAAGGATGTTAAACCTGATCCTAAGGAGCAAGACAAGGAGTTGCGTACAAAGAATCTGATCAGTATGTGTCTATCTGATCTTATCCTACGCAAGGTTATGAATGAGCCTACAGCACTGGATATGTGGAAGGCTCTAGAGGCGGAATATCAGACCAAGACATTACCTAATCGAATATATATGAAGCAGAGATATGCAGGTTTTAGAATGGAAGAACACAAGACCATTGAGGAAAACTTGGATGTGTTTCTAAAACTTGTGGCTGATTTAGCAAGTCTTGACATTAAGATCAGTGAAGAAGATCAAGCTATACAGATCTTAACAAGTCTACCTAAGCAATACGAGTCTCTTGTTGATGCATTAAAGTACGGCAGCGGAAAGGAAACCTTAACAGTTCGTGATGTTACAAGCTCTGCTTATTCTAAGGAAGTTGAATTAAGGGAGAAGGGACTTCTTAACAAGTCTAAGAGTAACTCAGAGGGGTTGTTCGCTGGAAACGAGAGAGGCAGGGGTGACAAGAAGAGCAACAAGACTTGGAGAGCTAGATCAAAGAGCAAGAACAGATCACAGTCTAGACCCAAATTCTCTAGAGAATGTTGGACGTGCGGGAAGGAGGGACACTTTAAAAAACAGTGTCCAGAGAGGAAGAACCAGAGCTCATCAAACTCGGTCAACATAGCTAAGGAGCAACCGTTGGTATTAGTGGCTAGCCAGCAAGCTACTAAGGACGAGTGGGTACTTGACTCTGGCTGCACGTTTCATATCACTCCTAATAAAGATGTCTTATTTGATCTTGAAGACATAGAAGGAGGGAATGTTTTGATGGGAAATAATACTATTAGTGAGATCAAAGGGATAGGAAAGATGAGGATCATGAATGATGATGGATCAAGCGTGATACTCACTGATGTTCGTTACATGCCTACAATGGGCAGAAATCTTATTTCCTACGGTCTATTGGAGAAGATGGGATGCAGATACGAAGGCAAAGACTTCATGGTGCAGTTTTACAAGGGAGATAAAAAGGTTATTTCTGGCAAATATTGTGACGGTTTGTATTATTTACAAGGGACAGTATTGAGTGGTGAAGCTGCAGTTGCAAGGCCTGATATTGATTTGACTAAGAGGTGGCACTCTAGGCTTGGACATATGAGTCTAAAGGGCATGAATGTTTTAGTCAAGGAAGGACATCTAAATAAAAAAGATGTGAAGACGTTAGAGTTCTGCGAGAGTTGCGTTTTGGGTAAAGCACACAAGTTAAGCTTCCCAAAAGGTAAACACACGTCTAAAGAAGTTCTAGAGTACATACACTCAGACTTATGGGGTTCGCCTTCGGTAGTTGAGAGTCTCGGAGGATGCTTCTATTTTGTTACGTTCATTGATGATTTTTCTAGGAAAGTTTGGATCTATTTCCTAAGATCAAAGGACGAAGTATTTCAGAACTTCAAGGAATGGAAGACAAGCGTGGAGACTGAGACAGGAAAGAAGGTGAAGTGTCTTAGGACGGATAACGGATTGGAATTCTGCAATGCACAGATGGATACACTGTGTAAAGAAGCGGGGATTAAAAGACACAGAACATGCATCTATACTCCACAACAAAACGGAGTATCAGAACGCATGAACCGTACGATAATGGAGAAAGTAAGATGTATGTTGACAGAGGCAGGCTTAGATCAAGAGTTCTGGGCAGAGGCGGCTTCTACATCTGTTTACTTAATCAATCGATCTCCTAGTACAGCTATTAACTTCAAGCTACCAGAAGAGGTGTGGTCTGGAACCAAAACAGACTTAAAACATCTAAGGAGGTTCGGGTGTACAGCTTATGTTCACGTAACTCAAGCTAAAACTAGTCCAAGAGCGATGAAAGGAGTTTTCGTAGGATATCCAGAGGGGACTAAAGGCTATCGAGTTTGGTTACCAGAAGAGTTAAGGTGTACAGTGAGCAGAAACGTGATTTTCAATGAGGAGGAGATGTTTAAAGACATTAAAGTAATTAGCGAGAAGAAGAAGAAGACAAAGAAAGTAACATTCAATCCGGCGCTAATTCAAGGACCTTCAAACACTTCTACAGTCACTGAAACAGAGGATACAGTTCAAGGTGGAGTTTCTCCAGCATCTGAGAACCCGGAACCTGAATCCTCAAGCTCGGAGAGTGAGGAAGAAGTTGTGGAAGCTCAACAGGAAAATCTAGATAATTACATTCTTGCTAGAGACAGGATCAGACGAGAAGTAAAGAAGCCTTCTAGGTTTGATGATTCAGATTGCGTGGCTTATGCTCTAGCTACAGCAGAGAAGATAAATATGGATGAACCTAAATCCTATTTAGAAGCAAGAAGAAGTAAGAGCTGGAAGTTATGGTACGAGGGAATGCAAGAAGAGATGGATTCATTGGAGAAAAATCAGACTTGGAAACTGGTTGAGAAACCAGAGAAAAAGAAAATTATTGGCAGCAAGTGGGTTTTCAAGCTGAAAGAAGGCATTCCTGGAGTAGAGAAGCCGAGATACAAAGCTAGATTAGTAGCTAAGGGGTTTTCACAAGTTGAGGGGATTGATTACACAGAAGTGTTTGCACCAGTGGTGAAGCACGTGTCAATCAGAATCATGCTGTCACTTGTTGCAAATCATGATCTTGAGTTGGAGCAATTAGATGTGAAAACGGCCTTCTTATACGGAACACTAGACGAGGAAATTTATATGGCACAACCAGAGGGTTTCGTTGAAGAAGGAAAGGAAGATCAAGTTTGTTTGTTGTTAAAATCTCTTTACAGATTAAAACAATCACCGAGACAATGGAATAGGAGATTTGACAGTTTCATGAAGGGACAGGGTTATTACAGAAGTGCTTATGATCCTTGTGTCTACATGAAAGGTTCAGATCTATCGCATATGGTTTATCTCTTAATCTATGTCGATGACATGCTCATAGCGTCTAAGGACTCAAAGGAGATTAAAAGAATCAAAGACAGTTTGAAGAAAGAGTTTGAGATGAAGGACCTAGGAGCGGCTTCAAGAATACTTGGGATGGATATTATTAGAGACCGGGAGAAGGGAACTCTAAGGCTATCACAAGGCAAGTATCTACAGAAAGTGTTGGAAACTTTTAACATGGCCGAGAGCAAAGCTGTGGTTACTCCTATCGGACCACAATTTAAGCTTAAGAGTTTGACACAAGAAGAAGAAGACATGGAAGCGAGATTCATGAACGTGATACCGTATGCATCAGCGGTTGGAAGTCTAATGTATGCAATGGTGGGATCTAGACCGGACTTATGTTTCGCAGTGGGATTAATCAGTCGTTATATGAGCAAGCCAGGAAGACAGCACTGGGAAGCAGTTAAGTGGGTATTAAGGTATCTTAAAGGAGCTCTAGATTCAGACCTAGTGTTTACTAAAGGAGAAGACTTCAAAGTACGAGGATTCTGTGACGCAGACTACGCTACCGATTTGGACAGAAGAAGATCCGTTACCGGATATGTGTTTCAAGTCGGAGGCAACACTATAAGCTGGAGATCAGGTCTCCAACATATTGTTGCACTATCAACGACAGAATCGGAATATATGGCATTAGCCGAAGCTTTTAAAGAAGCATTATGGCTTAAGGGTTTTGTTGGGGAGTTGGGATTTGAGCAAGATGACGTGAGAGTGTTTTCAGATTCTCAGAGTGCTATACACTTAGCTAAGAATGGAGGGTTCCATGAACGGACTAAGCATATAGACACTAGACTACATTTTATCAGAGACGTAATTGAAGCTGGCGACGTTACGGTTCATAAGATTCACACATCTATCAATCCTGCGGATTTCCTAACTAAGTGTGTACCTGGAAAGAAGTTCGAGACATGTCTGGAGCTTCTTAAAGTCCTGCCATAGTAGGTCTCGTGTGGCTGCAGGTGACAGTGCTGTCGAGTTGTTCACCTCGCGGAAAGGCCACAAAAGAAAGTATCAGTTTCAGGAAAAGTAAACTGATGGTTCGACAGGGAATCACAAAGCTTAAGATGAGTTCAGAAGATTACCTTATGATGGTTGTAGACAGGAGTAGTCTATGCTAAGAACCTGCAAAATTATTCATACTAGTCAAAGAATATTTTATGCAGGATAAGAAGCTTCAACAGAAGCTGGGAAGATCATTATAAAATCAGAAGTTCTACCTAAAGGCGTGTGGTTGCAGCAAAGGAAACAGCTACAACAAAACTGTAAACATAAGGCTATTAGTTTACAAGGATAAAGCTCTTGAAGGAATTAAAGAAATAATTCTATTTGGCTACCTAAACGGAAGTGACGATGGTGAAGAGACGTCAACGCCAACGCAAGCTACAACATTAAACAAGGACAAATGTTTAATTATTTAGCAAAGGAATCTTTCATTACAGGTTTTCAAGGAGAGCTTATTACACGTATAAAGGAAGAAGAAAAGTCAAAGCAAAAGAAGATACCTTTTGACCATTTGACTAATCTGGTTTTGGTCCTTCAAAGGTGTCGTGAGGTAGCAATAAGGTTTGTTTGCTACCGGGGAATCACGAGGAGTAAACGTCTTACTGGATTCATCAAGAGACAAGCTGAAAAAATTGAAATCAAAAGGTCAGAGCTTTGCTCAAACGTCTAAGGAAGAAGACAAGGAGGAGCAAAACGGGACCTGAGATATCAATGGTGATGGCGGTGGAAGCAATCGCCGGTGAAGACAAGCGACGGTGAAGTCGGGGTCTTGTCTTGGTCACAGGGAATCGAAGAGGGAGAGAGGATACAACCAAGGCGGAAGAGAGAAGCACGGATCGGAGATAGCATGCAACTCCGGTGAAGACTGCGTCGAGGAACAGACGGTGTTCGGAGAGGACGATGCGGCAAGCTCGTCGAAGCTTCTGGTTTTCATTTCGCAGAGAGAAAGAGAGAAAGAGATAGAGAAGCGGAGAAGTCGAGAGAGCCCAAGAGCCAAGGTGGAGAATGTGAGACTTTGTGTCTCTTGGGCCTGCTGGTGGGCTTCGGGTTTGGACCTGAAACAAGACATAAAGACATTAGTCTAAGTCCAATTAGGAATATATTTCTCTGTCGGTTTGTAACATGATATTCCTTATACAACAAGGAATAACATGATCGACTCTAGTATATAAAGAGGTCTCTACTCTAGGTTGTAAGAGACAACAAATACATATCTCTCATAGAACACGCAACTAGTGCGAAGCTTGTAACCTATTTGATTCATAGTGATATTGAGTTTGTCTCCGGTTTGGAGAAGAACTCGGCAAACATATTTCCGTGTTTGAATCTTTGATTACAAGAGAGCCAAGGTCGATTCTCTACAACTACGTTCGCATCTTCTCTACGTAAAGGTTTTTGGCTTCATTGTGATTACATTTTAAATCTATAGGGGTCTAATCTCATAAGCTCTGTATTTTGTAATGTTCTTAAAAAAACCAGCTCTTTATTTCGTAAATGGTCTTTGTAGGATTAAAGAAGAAGCCACCAAGGACAATACCACTGACTGACCGATTCTGATGCATTCCCTTCATCAGCATTCCACAAAACAATCCAAAGCTAGAGACTCTTGTAACATTGTAGGAATGTTGTCATCGTTGACTTAAAACTCAAGTTAGACTAATATCACTATCTTCCTCCGTGTGTGTAGTTATCAATGATGTGAAACTCAAGTTAGACTAACATTATCAACTTTTTTTTTTGTAAACTATAACATTATCAACTTACATAACGTAAGATGACGACAATCCAAGGAACAAACAAGAGATCACCAATCTATTTTCTTCAGTAACCACACATGAGTTTTACAAACACATTGCTTTCAAGAACACATAATATACTATTATTGTATCAATCAATTGGAAACAGCTACACAATGCAGAAAACGAAACAAGTATGGGACTGTACCCACAGAACCAGACCAATCGACCTTCCCACAAATCCTGTCTCCAGCTCTTTGCAACGAGACCAACTCACACCGAACACTCGTGCTAATGGTTAAATCCTTTTCCATTACATCACACAGCTCCAAAACCGCTAGCTTTCCGTCGTGTTCCGCCATCGCACCCACAGGAGAGATTCGCAGTTTATTCCCACCAGGACCGACCAATCTCCTCCATACATTGCACTTTGTGTCAAACCACATAATCCTCCCATGCCAGTCAAAGAGAGCAAAGAGAACATCCTCCACCACACACAAGTGACGCACCGTAGCATAAGCTTTTAACCTTTCCTTTCTTCCACCTTCCGCGAGTGTATGGCTCACCATATGAACCATCCGTTCTCTCTCACCTTCTCGCGGGTTGTACACATCTATCTCGTTGTTCTCCACCATATAAACCTTCCCCTCCACCGAGGCACTACACCGTAAGGCTTTACGCCCGTACTCCGCCCCCGCAAGCTCCCAGGTTCCCGACTTTGGATCGAAAACTTCAACTTGGGTCTCTTCCTGAATCTGAAACCTTCCGTCAGAGAAGGGTACGCCTCCTCCGATGACGTATATCTTCCCGTCGACCACTCCCACAGCTGCACCGCCCCATACTCGAGGCACGCTCATGCTTGGTCCCTGAGTCATGTTTCCAGATCGCGTGTTGAGGATCCATAGATCCGAGGAAGGTTCGTAATATCTGCCGATGAAGAAGATCTTTGACCCCACTGAGACAACGGTTGAAGAACCGTACTTAGGATGAGAAGGGAAGGGAGTTGGGTTCAGAAATAAGCGATAGTCCGTTGTTCTTGTTGTTGTGAGGGTAAACCAGTGGAAGGATGAGTTGTCGTTTCCTAGGAAACATAGATAGAGGGAGTGCTTGTGGGGGACGGGTTGTAGTCGTTTGAACTCAGGCAGCGAGCGAACAAGGGCTCTTAGGTTTTTTGAGACCAATAAGAGATTTAGGTGATACATTTCTGGGACGCGGGCCAAGCAACTCAAAACTATTTCCTCAGGTAATGAAAAAAGCGACGGCGGCTGCGGCGGAGGAGGATGGGTTGTGTGTTTGGAGTTAGACATTATTGTTTCAACATTAGAGACTGAAAAAGTTTGTTCTTGCATGCATTATATAAGATGATGGTATTTAAACAAACCCTAAACCGCCAAGATGTTTGGAGATAAACAGCAAGATGTTCTTTACTGGTTTCTACACCCGGCATGTTGTAGCATTTAGGGTAAAATAACTAGGGATGAATATTTCGGTATTTTATCGGTTCGCTTTGGTTAATTCGATTTTAGAAATTTTCCAACTGAAAGTAAACCAAAATTAATTTGGCTTAAATCGGTTTCGATTCGGTTTGTATTCGGCTTGGTTTGTATTTTGGTTTGGTTCAATCAGATTCTCCTAATTTAGTTCTTTAAAGAAAAATCATATTTAAAACGTAAATTCATGGTCATGTACTATGAGAAAAATAATTAAATAATCTTAATCTAATATAAAACTAAAACAAAAATCTTTTGAAACCACAAAGTTTATAGGAATGCAATCAAGTAAAAATTAATTAAAATAAATAGAAATTAATAAAATATCGTTAATAATGTCTCTTAAAATAAATTAGGTAAATTAAATCTAAAAAAATGAAAAAACTTTAAAACCACAAAAAGTTTATAAGAACAAAATCAAATCAAATTTAACTAAAGTAATTTTTTAGAAAAATCAACATCGTTAATAAAACAATAACTTCAGTCTTAGGATTTTAGTATATTGTATATTGTTAGTATGTTTGATTCAAATAATAACAAAAACACATTGGTTTATTGGTTCAGTTTAATTCGATTCGATTCATATTGGTTTCGGGTTCAGTTGGTTTGTGTTGGAAAAATCTTAAACCAAATTATTTAATAATAGACGTTTGTTTGGTTCAGATCAGTTTCGGTTCGGTTAGTTCAGTTTGAGTCGGTTCAGTTCGTTTTTTTTGCCCGCCTCTAAAAATAACAAACTATGAAATGTAAAAGAAAACAACAAGATGTTCATTAGTTTCAAACACGCCAACAAAAACAAAAACAAAAAGACAGTTTTATGAGAAAAATCTAATCTGTTAATTTAGGATCCTACATTTTATCTACTTTTAACAAGTTATATTAGATTATTTTTTTAAAAAAATATTATTTAATTTTTATTTTCACTTATAAATTAATTATTATGACATATTTTATTATTTACATTAATAAAAAAACAACTATAGATTTTTTTAATGAACAAAGTCTGTTGTAAAAGAATCTAACAACATCTTAATAGCCTTTTAAAATATATTTTTTAAATTACACATTAATTAATTTCATAATTAGTAATATACTATTATTATAAATAAATAGTAATTAAAATATTATTATAAAACAATAAAATAAAATTTCTATACTATTTTTAAAAATTTATAATTATATTATGTATACAATCTATTAATTTAGGATCATATATTTTATCTATTGTTAACAAGATATTAGGACCACTTATAAATTAATTAATATGACATATTTGATTATTTGCATTAATATAAACCAACTATAAATGTAAATTTTATTTTTAATGAACAAAACATGTTGAAAAAGAATCTATCAAAATCCTACTAAATTTTTAACAAAAATATAAAAAAAAGTCTTACCAAAATTTCAATTTTAAAAAAAATTAATAATGTATTAATGTAGTAACAAAAAAGGTTCAAGATTCATGTAATTTTCTAGACTCAAAAATTGTTGTGTAATTTTTAAAAAATTTCTTGACAAAATATAAAATTTGAAATAAATATTCAAACTCAAAATATTAATATTTCAAATTTTACCAGAGATAAAATCATATATAATAAAAATAACTCTTTGGAATGCAATACAAAAAACAAACTATGTTAAAAATTAAAGTAATCTAATATTTATAAATATAATTTAATAACAATAAAAAAGAAAACTTAATATCATAACATCCAAAATATCATATATCAATAAAATTTACTAAAATAATATAATAAATACTACTATGTATAAAATTTACTAAAATAATAGGGCTAAATCCTGTCAAATAGTAAAATAACATATCTTAAAGTATATTTTTTAAACACAACATGTCAATATAAATTATCCTAAATATATAAATTTGCGATAATATAAATAAATATATTTAAAAATGTATTATATGTAAAATTTATAAATTAAAGAAAACGTGTTTTGAAGGAGATTCCTTATTATTTTTTAGTGCCTAACTAAAAATATATTAGTAAGTAACTAAAATTAATAACAAAGTAAAATTTATTAAAAATCAATATATTAATAATGCCAAATAACAAATCTAACAATAATATTATAGAGTTACACAATATATATCATTAAAGTGGAATATATATTATTTTAAAAATAATAGGGCTACATCCTATGTTAAAAATTAAAGTAATCTCATATTTGTAAATATTAATTTATAAAAAATAAAAAGTAAAACTTAATATCATAACATCCAAAATATCATATATCAATAAAATTTACTAAAATAATATGATAAATACTACTATGTATAAAATATACTAAAATAATAGGGTTACATCCCGTAGAATACTAAAATGATATATCTTAAAGTATATTTTTAAACACAACATATAAATATAAATTATATTAAATATATATCTTTTCGATATATAAATAAAAAATTTTAAAAATGTATTATATGTAAAATGTATAAATTAAAGAAAAATATATTTCGAAAGAGATTCTTTGTTATTTTATGGTGTCTAACTCGAAATATATTAGTAAGTAACTAAAATAATAACAAAATCAAATTTATTAAAAATAACTATATGTTAATAATGTCGAATAATAAATCTAACAATAATATTATAGAGTTACACAATATATCTTATTAAAATGGAAAATTTATATTTTTAAAGGTTGTAATAATATCAAAACTATATAGTTTTAAAATGAAAAAATATCCGCACGGATGTGCCGGTCAAAATCTGGTAATACATTAAAACAGTTTTAGTCTTGGCTAAAATGTACTTTTAAAACCTTAATTTCAAAAATGTTCAAATAATCAACCTTAATCAACAAAAATCTGTATTGAGTTTTTGGATATGGTCTGTAGAAATTGACCCGTTTGTAGCTTTAATAAAATTAATATAATAGATCGTTTATGAGAGAATTCAGTTCCAATTACATGATGCATTTGGCAGAAAAGAATGATCTTGACCAATAAAGATTAGGATCCTAAAGATTATGCTTTTTCTCCATGTGTAGTCATCAATTATGCGAAGAGATCATTATATATTTTGTATCAACTTGAATATGGAAAAGTCATCTTTTTAATGGGTGAAATTTCTATAGCATTTTAATTTGAATGATTCCATAAAGTGAGTTGGTCGTCCTCTCACTTGTAATATTTTTTTAGTTAATAATCTATAAGATCTAAGATTAGTCCATGAGAGAACATGTCTTTTGTCTCCTAAACCTCCTTTATTATCATCATTATTATCAATAATCCTATTTTTATACCATTTCACAGCGACGACAAGCAGATATATATCGATATAAAGAAGGGTAGACACCTCAGACAAGAGGATATCAGAGAAGATGTATCAAGATCAACAACACCCCGTTGGTGCTCCTCCTCCTCAAGGTAATTCCCTTCTTATCCTTTTTTTTTGTTTCTTGAATTCTAATGTTGTGGTTGTTATGCATATAGGGTATCCTCCAAAGGAAGGATATCCACCACCGGGATATCCTCCGGCAGGATATCCTCCACCACCTCAGGGATACGGTCAGGCATATCCAGCACAAGGGTATCCTCCGCCGCAATATCCTCAAGGTCCTCCGCCGCAGTATCCTTATCAGGGTCCCCCACCACCACAATATGGTCAGGCTCCACAAAAGAAAAAGAAAGAATCAGGATTTGTCGAAGGATGGTGCGTTGACTCTCTCTTTTTTGCTTTAATATAATATGGCTTTGAATGGTTGCAACCGAACTTGGTCACTACCACTTTTTATACACCATTCATAAACTTTGGTCAGAAACGTGGACCGTTTTCATGAAGAAATAGAACGGTCCAGTTCGCAAACGAACTGACTCGCTCGTCTAGTGCAGCCATCTAAAGTCCATATGTTTGCTAGTGAATGTAACTTATATGTATGTGTGTGTTTGTGTTACAGTTTGGCTATGCTCTGCTGTTGCTTTCTATTGGAAGCTTGCTTCTGATTGAAGATTGAGATGATATTCGCCCGTTGACCGTTTTCAGGATGCCATCGTATTTTATGAAACAAGATTATAATTATTACGTGCTAAAAAAGAAGAAGAGATGAGTTATAATTGTTTCTTAAAGACGTGTTTGACATTTAGACATCTTCTCCTTATGTGTGTGTATATGTGCGTTAGCGTTCTGTGTTTGTTCGTGTTCTTTATTTTTATCTATATCTGGCTTTGAATTAGAATTTTATTTAAGTTCTTGTTTTATTTTACTTTTACTATTGTTTGTTTTAAAATTACCAAAATGTTCTTGACCGAAATTCATAATTTCGCAAATCAAAAATTAAAATATGTATTTGTTTAAGTCCTTATGATTTTTAAGTTTTGTTTGGTATTTGTACACAAATTTAAATGTTTCTGACTATTATTTAATTAAGTGTTAGTGTTCATCTTCTGTATATGTTAAGTGAACTGACTTTTGTATAAATGCATTCATTTTCCAGTAGAGGAACATAAAATACGGTCAACTCCAATGAGACTTTAAAACATCAAATTTAATGTTTACTGATTTTCAATTTGATTCCAAACTACACTATTTTATTAAATTTGGTGTTTTGTGAATCGTACTATACCAATTTTTGCTAACTATTCATAACACTAAATATTAAAAATTATATCTTATTGTGTTATATTTAATAATATTTAAATTAATATTTATTAACTTAAATTTATAAATAACAATAAATAAATATAAATTATTTTAAACAAAAGTTAAATAAATATATAACTCAGTCAAAACAAAATTATATATAACATTGAGAACATAAAACTATAATATTTTAACAATTGAACATAAAATCTGAATAGAAGTTAGTTATTACAATAAACTAAAGTACTAAATTACTTAATGTACATACATATATATATATATATATATATAATATTTAGTTTGATGTGATATAATTAGAAATAAAAATTGAGAATACCAAAACACTAAATTTGGTATGCCAAGAAAAATAGACCGAATCCGATAACTCGAACCGAAATGGTTCAATAAAAGCGGTATGGGTCAGGTATGGGTTTTGCTAACTGATTGGATCCTTAAATTTGGGTATTATGGGTGTTCGGATCAGTATGGTATATATCTGAAAACGATAGAGTATATTCATAACCGAGTTCATACTTTCTTTATAAATTTTTTTTCCATAACTCGATTCAAGCATCAAATCTCCAAACCCTCAAATATTCACTCCAATTTCACTTCATCCCTTCAGCTATTTTAAAACCTGGAATACAAAATCTTATATCGTTTATTTGATTTTTCCAAATGGAAAGACAAAATCATCGCTGTTCATCTCCTCATTCAGAAACTGGAAGGATCATTCACAAGTATGTGTAATTCTTCTATGTACTTGATATGTACGCACTCATGAAAAAACCAATCATGTTTTGATTCGGGTTTATTGGGTTAGATTGTTTAGACAATAAATTTGAACCTCCTTCTCGCATATATAATTTGTTCTATGTATATTCTTTGTTGTTAGCACAAGATCTGCAAGTTTATTTTGAAATTTGTTTTTGATTTGTTGTTAGCTCATTATTTTATGTATTCATGTTTGTTCTTGTTGTTAGCATAGTATTTTTGTATATCACTAAGAGTTACGATATATATTGTTTTCACGTTTGAGTTTTTATCATTACATATGAGTTTTATTTTTTCTTTGTACTTAGCATAATTTTTTCTATATGAGTTATCGTTAAGAGTATGATTGGTTTGTAGAAGTTTTTGTACGACAAGTCCTTGTTTTATTTTGATGATTTCAGTCATCGACGAAGTCATAAATTCACTCATTCAAGTTAATTGAGTGTATTTAGAGTAGAAATGAGTGTTCTGGGTAACTTAAACCCGGGTGTTAAAAAAAGATAACTTAAACCCGATTTAGAACCGAGCCTATACAACCGGTTTTCACATGATTTACTAAACACGAGCCGAACCTTAGTAAACTCGAACCTAGACCAAACCAAATTTTTATAATATTCCAATGAGACTAAAATTATTATGCTCCCAAAAACCCAAATGTGAATTTATTGAAGTTAAACTTGATTTTGGGTTATGCTTAATTATGGGCCAATAAACTCTTATTGGACTAAACCCAAAATTAAGCTCAAATTCTAGAATCCTTCTAGAATTATCATCACCTCCTTAAGTAGAAAAATCTAGAAAATGTAGTAGAAAAATCTAGAGAGTAAGAAAGAAAAATCTAGGAAGTAAGGAGATTGTGTAAGAATAATCTAGATATTTGTAAGCTAGTTTAGGAGGCTATAAATACCTCCTCATCCTCTCATTTGTAACAACACAAGAAGTTGAACAAGTGTAATAATAAGAAAGTTCTTAAAGAAATAAAGAGTGTTCTACTCAAAGTTCTCTAAATCTTTTTGAGAGTTCTTCCATAAAATTCTTCATACTTAGAAATTCTCTTGGTTCTTTCGGGTTCTCGGGTATTACGGTCTTGGGCTAGTGCTAAGCACTATCAAGGGTGATTTCTTTACATGGTATCAGAGCCAAGCTAATCTTGTGCTCTTCAAGATCGGGTTTTAAAGAGAGCTCGGGTTTATTCTAAGTATGGAATCAACGGGTCGTGTTGTTGGATTGGGAATGGAAATCCTAAACCAATCTAACTACCGATTATGGAAGTCATGCATGGAGTCATACCTGGTGAGTGAGGACTTATGGGATGTCGTCGGTGGTAACAGCACAACACCACCAAGAGGAAATGCTGCAACCCCGGAAGCGACAAAGGAGTGGACACGGAAGAATGCCAAGGCGGAGTTTGCTTTGAAGAGGTCCATATCTGCAAGCATATTTGAGCATGTCTCAAGGTGTACTTCCGCTAGTTCCATTTGGCAAGCTTTAGATCAATTGTTCAACAAGAAGAATGAGGCTAAGCTACAATTATTAGAGAATGAGCTTGCGAATGCGAAGCAAGGGGAGTCTTCAATTTCAGAGTTCTTCATCAAGGTAAAGAACCTATGCTCTGAGATTAATACTCTAAATCCGGAGGAGTCAATTTCTGAAGCACGGTTGAAACGGTCTATTATTCGAGGTCTACGGCCCGAGTATACACCGTTTGTGACTTCGGTTCAAGGATGGGCTACACAGCCGTCCTTGGAAGAGTTTGAGAATTTGCTAGCTTCGCAAGAGTCATTAGCCATGCAAATGTCAGGAGTTAAAATTACTGATGACTCGGGAAGCGCCTTTGTAGCTCGGAGACAACAAAGCTTCAAGGCGAAAAACAAAGATGGAGGTTCAAGACACAATGATGGAAGTGAAAGATCTTCCATGGATAAGAAAAAGTTCAAGTGCTACCGGTGTGGAAAGCTTGGGCATTTCAAAAGAGATTGTCGAGTCAAGTTGAAGGAAACAAATATGGTGGAGTCAAAAACTCATATTGAAGACGAAGAATGGGGGAAATGTTTCACGGTGGAGGCTACACATCCAGGTACACTCACAACTAAGAACTTGAGAAATGACTGGATCGTAGACTCGGGTTGTAGCCATCATATTACCGGAGACGAGAAGTTATTTTCTAGTCTTCAACGTCATGATGGGAAAGAAGCTATTATTACTGCCGATAATTCTATCCATCGAGTTGAGAAGGAAGGGACTGTTGTCATTAAAGGAGATGATGAAGAGCCGATCACCCTCAAGAATGTGTACCATGTCCCTGGAGTAAAGAAAAATCTTCTTTCGGTGGTGAATGCGGTTGACTCAGGTAACTATGTTCTATTTGGCCCAAGAGACGTTAAGTTCTTAAGGAATATTAAAGAATTAAAGGCGGATGTTGTTCACACTGGAGCACGCGTCAAAGATTTGTACGTTTTATCGGTCTCACACGCCTATGTGGAAAAGATGAGTACAAATGACAATGCTTCCATCTGGCATGCAAGACTTGGCCATATAAATATGACCAAGCTTAAAGTCATGGTGAATAAAGACTTGGTTCATGGGCTTCCAAAGTTAAAGATTCAAGATGGAGGAAAAATTTGTGAAGGTTGTCAATATGGAAAGTCACATAGACTTCCATTTGATCATTCAACCTCAAGATGCAGTGGTCCATTGGAGAAGGTCCATAGTGATTTGATGGGTCCAACGAGAACATCCTCCTATTCCGGGTTTCGCTACATGTTGCTGTTCGTAGATGATTTCTCAAGGTACACTTGGGTATACTTTGTGAAGGAGAAATCAGAAGTATTTCAAAAGTTCCAAGAATTCAAGGTCACCGTGGAAGGAGAATTTGGTCGAAAGCTGAAGGCTCTAAGGACGGATAATGGAGGAGAGTTTATGTCAAAGGAGTTTCTCTCTTTTTGCCAAAAAGAAGGTATTAAGAGAGAATTTACATGTCCATATACACCTCAACAAAATGGAGTAGCAGAAAGAAAAATTAGACATCTAACCGAGACGTGCAGAAGCTGGCTACATGATAAGAATTTGCCTAAGGCCTTATGGGCAGAAGGCATGAGATGCGCAGCCTATGTCATCAACCGAATGCCACTCAGTCCAAACAACATGAAGTCACCTTACGAGATGATTCACAGGAAGAAGCCAACGGTGAAGCATCTCAGGATATTTGGATCAGTCTGCTACGTCCATGTGTTTGACTCTCAAAGAACAAAGTTGGAAGCAAAGGCAAAGAAGTGTATCTTTGTCGGTTACGATGAACAACGGAAGGGCTGGAGGTGTATGGATCCAGAGACACATAAATACACAGTGTCTCGTGATGTTGTCTTTAACGAAGTTTCATCCTACTATGGACCACATCAAGTCTTAGATGAGCAAGATGGTTCAAGTTCCTCTAAGACTGATGAACAAATTATTCAAGTTTCAAGTGATAATGAAAGCTTTGAAAAGGAGACTCAAGGTGAAAGGGGGAGCATTGACCAAGATGAAGAAGAGGAGCATGATCATGGTTCTCTCGCCAATCAACGACCGAAAAGGAACATCGTCAAACCTGCTCGGTTCAGAGATGAAAGGTTCGTCACCACTTACTCTTGTTACTTTGCAGCTCCTCTAGATGAAGATGAACCATCATCTTATGAAGAAGCAAAAGGAGTTGAGGAATGGATGACCGCAATGAAGGAGGAGATTGATGCTCTTATGAAAAATGAAACTTGGAATTTGGTTCCAAAACCCAAAGATGCCCAGCCTGTTTCTTGTAAATGGGTGTATCGACTAAAGCGAAAGGCAGACGGAAGCATTGATAGATACAAAGCAAGGTTGGTTGCTCGAGGGTTCTCTCAGAAGTACGGAGAAGATTATGATGAGACCTTCAGTCCAGTAGCAAAGATGACTACGGTACGCTCACTCTTATCTTTAGCTGCAAGCTTTGGATGGAAATTATGGCAGTTAGATGTGAAGAATGCTTTTCTCTATGGTGAGCTTGATAAAGAAATATTTATGGAGCAACCACCTGGTTTTGAATCACAAGAGTATCCTAACCATGTGTGCAAGTTGAAGAAGGCCTTGTACGGGCTAAAACAAGCTCCACGAGCTTGGTATGGAAAGCTTGCTCAATTTCTTCAATTTTGCGGTTATATGGCATCAAGTGCTGATCCAAGCCTATTCTTCAAGAAAAGTGGAAGAGTTCACGTAGTAGTTCTCCTCTACGTGGATGATATGATCATCACTGGAAATGACAATGCTGAAATTGCTCGTCTACAAGAGGATATGTCGGTGAGGTTTGAGATGAAGAAGTTAGGCGAGCTGAACCACTTTCTTGGTCTAGAGGTCGAAAGGTTAAAGGATGGAATATTTATCGGTCAACAAAGTTATGCAAGAAGGATTGTTGACAAGTTTGGAGTACATCAAGGAAAGGTACGTTCTACTCCATTGGATGCTAACATAAGGCTCAAACGTGATGAAGGATCCTTGTTAGCCAATCCCCAACCTTATCGGTCTCTTGTTGGAAGTCTTCTATACTTAACCATTACAAGACCAGATATTGCCTTCGCGGTTGGTCTTGTAAGCCGGTTTATGCAGGAACCAAGGAAGCCACACCTAGAAGCAGCAAAGAAGATATTGAAGTATGTGAAGACAACTCTTGGAATGGGACTGATGTACAAGTATAATGCCAAGGTTTCTCTTCACGGTTTCACAGATGCTGACTTTGGTGGAGATTTAGATGATAGAAAATCAACTTCGGGGTTTGTGTTCTTATGTGGAGACACAAGCATTTCATGGTGCAGCAAGAAGCAAGCAACGGTGTCTTTGTCTACTACTGAAGCTGAGTATAAAGCTTCAACACTTGCAGCCCAAGAATGTATATGGCTTCGAAAACTCCTTGAAGACTTGTTTCAGCCAATCAATAAATCAGTTACCATCTATGGAGACAATCAAAGTGCCATCAAGCTGGCCAATAATCCAGTGTTCCATGGAAGGACGAAGCACATTGAATTGGAACATCATTTCATAAGAGAAAAGGTGCTTGATGGAACAATAGAAGCATTGGAGGTTCGAAGCGAGGACAACATTGCTGATATCTTCACCAAGTCACTACCAAAAGGTCAGTTCGAGATACTTCGTTCGAAGCTCGGAATGGTGGACAAAATCAAGTTTAAGGGGGAGTATTGAAGTTAAACTTGATTTTGGGTTATGCTTAATTATGGGCCAATAAACTCTTATTGGACTAAACCCAAAATTAAGCTCAAATTCTAGAATCCTTCTAGAATTATCATCACCTCCTTAAGTAGAAAAATCTAGAAAATGTAGTAGAAAAATCTAGAGAGTAAGAAAGAAAAATCTAGGAAGTAAGGAGATTGTGTAAGAATAATCTAGATATTTGTAAGCTAGTTTAGGAGGCTATAAATACCTCCTCATCCTCTCATTTGTAACAACACAAGAAGTTGAACAAGTGTAATAATAAGAAAGTTCTTAAAGAAATAAAGAGTGTTCTACTCAAAGTTCTCTAAATCTTTTTGAGAGTTCTTCCATAAAATTCTTCATACTTAGAAATTCTCTTGGTTCTTTCGGGTTCTCGGGTATTACGGTCTTGGGCTAGTGCTAAGCACTATCAAGGGTGATTTCTTTACAGAATTAACCCTTAACCAAACCTGTATTTGACATTCATTTAAAATTTGGTGTTATTGTTAGAGTTGCTATAAACATCTCGTTTGTTTCTCTGGCAAGATGTGAGAATTTAGTGACTGAAGAACAATTACAACTTTTACATTCAAGTTACTCATAATAAAAATCATGAGAAAATGCTATAAATACAGAGTAAGCAAGCTTATGCTGTAAATCACTGTAATTAATTTCATATTTCCATGAAAAAATTAACATTAGGATTCTCTTTAACCAATAGTCTAAGCAGTTAAAGAATAACATCTTCTGTATTAACAGATGTAATTCATATATATGATAATTAAACTAATAAAGAAAATCCGCCAGGCCTAACATGCATCGGAGCGGGAAATACTTTGATATCACTTCGATTTTTCCTCTTAGACAAAATTATGGAAAAAATCAATTTAGCTATCAAAATTCTATAAATTTATCCTTACGGTCTTTTATCCAGAACATATCATTTTCCATCTTAAATATTGATCTATACGTTTAATCCACCAGTTCCTTCGTGCTTTCCATAATCGAATTCTTTGCCGCTCAATTCCTCAACATACCCATTTCCAATAATTACAATGAACTATTGTTGTATAAGCTCATATCCAACTTTATCCGTTAATACGATATTTGTTCACTTTTAATTTAAAGTACAAAATTCACATAAAATTGTTTTTGGTTTCTTCCCCAAGAGATCTGATTAGTTTATTTTATATATACTATAAATTATTTGTCTAAAATTCTAATTTGAGAATTCAATTAATATTTTAACAATCCTAAAACTCAAACAGCCGATGAAATTATTTGAAAGCAATCAATTTTTTCCATAATTATTAAGACATTATAGAGAATAGTTTTCAAAAATACTACAAAATTTTTATAACCAGCAAATCACTAAAAATAGAATAAAATCTAAATTTTATATTACTATATTGGTTATTTTTATAAAATTAATCCAATTTTTTAATAATTTTTTTGTTAAGATATTTTTGAATGATATGAGAATTAAAGTTTGTGGCAACTCTATAAATAAAAGGATACTGAATAAAACCGACACGAAATACTTAAAAACCCTAGAAACTTTCACAACTTCCGAAAACCGCCGCCAGTTGAAATGACAACTAATCTTTAAAACTATCTTTTACAACATTTAAGAGCCGCCTACAGTTGACATATCATAGTTTTTCTTCTGACAACAGATTTTCCGACAGCAGATCTTCCAACGCTCAATCTGCCAGGTATCGGTTAAAATATTTTCTACTATTTCGTAAAATTTATCGAGAACAGATCATCCGATGTTCGATTTGCTAAGTAAATGATCAAAAAAAAAAATTCTTCTACCATTTCGTAAAATTTATCCCCTTTTTTGAATCAGTTCAAAATTTGCCTAAACAAAATCAAAGTTTGAAGCAAATTTGTAAAATGGAAAAACTAAAAGGTTCCAGTCAAGCACCCAAAAAATCTATAATTTATCCCATGTAAACTGAAATCCAAAACAAAGGTTAAAATGTATTTTATAATATTATGTTATTTGATGAGCGTGTCTTCTTTTCATTTCTATGGATAGTTTTATCGTTTTACTCGCTTGTCATTCTTCTTCGTAATCTTTAGGATTTTCTATTGAATATTTAATTCACTACGGTAATTAATGTAATTTTGTTGTAGAGACATTAATAGTTTTCAATGTTTTGTGGGTTTATGGAGAACTTTAAAGTAAACAAAGTTGTGAAATGGGAGGCCCAAAGCAGATGTGGACACCAAAAGAAGAAAAAGCTCTTAGAGACGGAGTACGTGAATACGGAGCTGGAAAGTGGCGTGGCATACTTTCAGACAGCAAGTATGGCCTAGATTTGAAGGCTCGCTCAAACGTGGACCTCAAGGTAATAAAAATGACAATAACCTTTAAGAGATAGGTTGAAACTTACATTTGTTTTGGGTCTGAAACACTTGACAGGACAAATGGAGAAATATAGGTGCAGGTATATCTGGATCTAGGAAGAAGAAGGCTAAGATTGCTTTTCAAAACCAGGATGAGGATGATGATACAGCTCTTGCCATTGTGGCTGTGGCTAACGATGATAATGGAGAACAAGAGATTGTTCCAGCATCTCCTGCTAATGATAATGGTGGAGAACAACAGATTGTTCCAGCATCTCCAGTTAATGATGATGATGAAGGACTCTTTACAAGGTTTTGACGTTTTTCCTTTTAATATATGAGATAATATCTGACCAGTGCTGCGGATGTTTTGCATCATGAAGCTTGGAGACTTAGTTTAGTTTCTTGAAGATAGTTTAAAATATGTTTTCTTCTAGTGTGGATACATTTATATTGGAGGCTATTACCAGCTGGAAGA
Organism: Raphanus sativus; assembly: GCF_000801105.2. NCBI lineage: Eukaryota > Viridiplantae > Streptophyta > Magnoliopsida > Brassicales > Brassicaceae > Raphanus > Raphanus sativus. Next base: position 39,840,478 of record NC_079516.1, on the reverse strand, counting down.
AACTTTTGCTTCCTAACAAGAAGTCGATCTTGCTTCGTGTTGAGGTACTCTTAAGACAATCTCTAATAGAATACTATTTTTTTTCTATATTCCACTATAAAATACAGTAATTTAGTGGTATGTCTCTACGATAGAGCAGAGTTATTCTATAATAGAATTACTTTATTACAAAAATGTTATTTTTAACTTTATTTTTAGAGTTATCTTATTCTAAATTGCAATATATTGAAAAAAATAGTGCTCCATTGGAGATGTTCGGAGCCTTTTTTTCTATGTTTATCCGTTGAGTTGTTTATTCAAACCATCAAGAACTTACGTGTGGCTGTAAATTATTTTCAGGAGAAAAACAATATGGAACCGGGTATGAAACGGCTTGTGGCTTCAAGACTTACGCATTTGGTAAATGTTGGAACAATAATCAGGGTAATAAAAGACACTTTGATCGAAAACTTTATTCTAATAAAATAACTTCAGTGTTATTGTTTGATTGATAATATTGAATAAAATAATCTGTAGACGAAACGAAAGAAAACAATAATCAAAATTTCTAATGAGTTAGTTAACTATGTTTTATCTTGCGTGTTTGTTGATGTCTCAGAAAAATAACAGATACAAGATTGCTCCAACCTATGCGGCTGCAGAAGCAGAACAAAACTCTCCTCAACTCTTATTGGTAGGAAGCAATGAGAATGGTGTTAAGAAACAAGGAGAAGCATTTAAGATAAACGGCATGACAGAAAAAGAAGCTTCTGCAGCCGCTGCAAAAGCGCTGGAGGAAGCAGAATTTGCAAGGGCAGAAGCTGAAGAAGCGGCTAGAGAGGCAGATAGAGCTGAAGCAGAAGCCGAAGCTATGCAGGATTATGCAGTGGCGGTAAAGAAAGTCTGGAACGATTGGATGCATGGCCAAACTTGGTAAGAATTTAGAAATCATTTGTTAGTTTTCACAAACCTGATGAAAAAGGAGGTATCGACGAAGTATTATGTGTCTTCTTGTTTCTGTGCAGGTGGTGAAGCTGCATAATGTCAAAGCTTGAATGTAACATCGTTATCTATAACTAAGAACATTATGTTAAACTTTTTTCCTATTGCTATATTTATCTGTGTTTGTAATAACTTCAGAGGTTTCTCGTAACCCATTTACAAACTTATTTCTCTTTCTTTGAGTTTTGAATTTAAGGTTGAGTCACTTTTGTTTTTGTGTATGTTTGTTTCAAAACTGCAAATGTCTAAGAGGCAACGCTTGACCAGACCGGTAGGAGAAACAAACTCTTGATTCATACGGGGGAAAAAGCACACAAGACAAGAAGACTAAGAAGATCAAGAAGAGAGACCATACATTCTTGGAGAAGTTTAGTTCTTATATTTTAAATGAACAAAGAAAAAAAACTATGGGAGATATAGAAGAGAAAAAGAGTCTTAAGATCCTTTACACATGCAATGGAAGAAACTGAGCGGCAATAACGCTCCAACAGCTGCGGAATCTTGGTTGAACGCCAAGATCCCATAGTTTGATTGTAACATTTCCTTTTGTCACTTTTCTCATGTTAAAACCCACTTGGAGAAAAATAAAAAGAAGAAAAATTCTCATCATGTTAATTACAAAAATAGGGTATTGATGTCTTTCTTGAAAATAAATTTTAAAAAGGGATGTAGTATAACGCTTACCATAGGAACCATCTATTACTATAAAAGAAGGTTGGATCCTTCCTGCTGACACATCAGCGTCCACGTCAGAAATTCGGTTGCCCAGCATCTGACACGTGTCCAATTCTCTAGACGCACCGTATCAATTACTCCGTGTTATCATGGGCTTCGTCTGCGTGTCCTGCGATTGGGCTTTGTGCGGTTGGGCGTGTTATTCGGCCCGGATACCCTCTAACCCTAGAACGTCGGAAGAGAAGAAACGAGATTCGTCATTCCCATTCTCACGGTGGCGAGGCGGTGAAGTTTACGCTGCCTCTTCCCACAGCCTAAAACGGTTTATGTTATCGTCTTAACTCCCATTGATTCCTCTTCCACGATCTGTTTTCAAAGCTTTTTGGATCTGAGAGTTCAGTATAAATATATGTTAAAATTCTTCTCCTCGAACAGATCTTCTGTTCGTTTCCTTTTTTTTTGAACTCTGAAAATGTTGTACTTTTGTGTAATTCGTTTCTTTTTAATAATAGATTTTCCAGATGTTTTTACTCTTTGTGTAGTGTTTTAGCAGAAGATAAATCTTTAAAAGGTGGATTCAGTTCCATGCGTGGTAGTTGTATTCTTACTGTGTTGTTGATTAGTTTATTTTACTCTTGGCTGGTGCTGGGAAGACGCTCTCGGCGAAAGCTATTGCCGGGGAAGCTGGTGTGCCTTTCTTCTCCGTCTCCGGATCTGAGTTTATTGAGATGTTTGTCGGTGTTGGTGCCTCGAGGGTCCGTGATCTTTTTTTTTTTCAGAAGGCCAAGGAGAACGCGCCTTGCATTGTCTTTGTAGATGAGATTGATGTTGTTGGTAGGCAAAGAGGAACAGGAATTGGTGGAGGTAATGATGAAAGAGAGCAGACTTTGAATCAGCTGCTAACTGAGATGGATGGGTTTGAAGGTAACACTGGTATTATCATTGGTGCTGCAACCAATAGAGCAGACATCTTGACTCTGCTTTTGCTGAGGCCGGGACGGTTTGACCGACCAGTACTATCTGATTCATGCAACATTGATATTATATTATCTTTTAGTAAAAGCTGGTGCTAAGCTATGAGTTTGTGATGCAGGTAAGTGTTGACGTTCCAGACATCAAGGGGATAACAGATATTCTCAAGGTTCATGCTGGTATTAAGAAGTTTGAAAATGATGTCTCACTTGAAGTGATAGCGATGAGAACACCTGGATTTAGTGGAGCAGATCTTGCTAATCTGTTGAATGAGGCCACCATATTGGCTGGACGACGTGCCAAGACAGCGATATCATCGAAAGAGATTGATGACTCCGTTGACACTTTTTTTAATGTGTATGTAAGTTTGTAGTAATCAGTGATTAACACTTTTATGCTTGGACGCTTCACGGAAAGATGCTTGGGTCAACTAGAGTGGTTACTCTTCTAGCGTTCAATCCAAAATAAATGTCCAATGTGAAAAGTCACTGCAGATGGTCGTTTTATGAATGAATAAAGTCATCCATTAAACATAGAAATCCAGTATATATGTTAGCTCTTTAACTTGGGATTGATAGGAAAGATGCTTGGGTCAACTAGAGTGGTTTTTCTTCTAGCGTTATTCTTCTGCTACCTCTGAACCGATTTTAACTTACTGATCTCATCAGTTTCATTGCAGGAACAGCAGCCAATGTGTTATTGAACACTTTTAATCTTTTATGCTTCGACGAAGACATTGTTTTCTAAAAATACAAATTCTGATTTTTTGAGACTCTTGACTATGTTTTGATTTTAAATTTAGTTAACAGACAACTGTCTTATCTTAGAGTTTTGCATTTCCGGTTCTGATGGAACCATCATAGTAAAACTTACACATAAGCCCAATTATTGGTTACAAATACAGAGCCTCTAATATGTATTTACTATGTTTCAGTGGTTAAATATTTCCATGGAATATATCGTACTACTTTATTCATCCATAAAACAAAATAAATATATTCCAAATAAATCAACGCAACCGCTGCATGACATAACCTCATAAAATCTATAATCCAGTCAGCATAAATTATTCTAACATTATTAGTAACGCAAATAATTATTGTAAACTATATTTTTTTTTTCTAAAACATTCAATAAAACTATATTTTCCGTATGTTTTTGTAGTCATTTTGATTATGTTATCAATATTTATATTTCAACTACTAAATTTTAATCAGAAATATATCAGTTATCAGTTTATAATCAGTTTTAAAGTTCCAAATATAAAATATACGGAAAAAAAATTAAAACCCCTAAGATTATTTCTGACATTTTACTCTTACATTAAAATTATCAACTCATTGCCATGATACATCTTTTTCACCAAAAGTGCATCGTTAATCGGTTTATATCAAATTTAAGCTATCCAACATGTCGATATACAATATTTTAATGTTATTATTTTCGGTTTACATGACTAATAATTAACTGTCCTAATAAGAATTTTTCCACCTCTATATTTTACTAATCTATATTTACAAATTCTTTCTTTCCTCGCAATTTTATTTATATTCATCCAATTCTAGAAAATTACAAAACGATGTAATACCACAACCAACTCTCAACTATAATTAGCGCATCAATTACTTAAAGGAAAATCATCTAATCTTCTAGATAGTATGGTTTATTTAGTCTTTACAAACAATACTGTCGACAAAATTTAACAACAAATCTATATTTTAGAATAATAATAGATAAGATTAAATATTATATCTAACTATTTAAATTATTTTCTAATTTACATCCCGCCCGTAGGGCGGGCCAATCCTAGTGTCTAATATATTACATCCACCAGTCTAAACAAGAAGAAGATAGTTGGATCCCCAACAAGCATCAAACTATGAGACTACAGACATGAAAGACAAATCATACTTACTGCAACAACATTTACAAGAGATATTTATAAAAATCAAGTCTCTCGTAATCAAGATCTCACAAAGAACTCAATAATAATAAGAATAATTATCTTATTAATCTCTTAATAAAAATCTCTGAAAACCTTAAACTTTCATATACACTTATAAAACTCATAAGTTATGCAACAACCTTAAATCTCCTTATATAGGGATTAGATAATTCTTACTCTCTATGAACTTTAACATATTTCTTTACTAAACCATAAATTGGTAGGATTAGGTCTTTAATTTTTTTTATCTCAAGCTTCCTTTTCTTTCAAGCTTAATTCAACATTCTCTCCCTTAAACTTGAAATCTACTTTCAACAAATCTTCAACACTATCTTTCATCTCCTTGAGCTTCAATTCTCCAAAGTCCAAACGCTTTATTCGCGATATCGCTTCCACGTTCACTTCCGGATGTATGTTGTTGTAACTCTTCAAGTTATATATCTTGTTCCATAGCTTGAGTCCATGCCATGTTCTTGCCATCATCCGGGTCAATTCTATGACCTCTATCAACAACTCCAACAACTGGAGACGATATGTAGGATACTTATCAATATAATTCTATCCTACATATGATGGCAAGAAATGTGCAAATTGCAAATTGCATTAACAGAACCAAACATATTTTTCAAAGAATTTTCTCCTACATACGGGAGCTCGAAAAAATCAAAAAGTAGATATCAAGTATGTACGGTCGTTAAATAATCTGACTGACTTGTTCGTCAAGGCACTTTCTACTACAACATTCCAAAAACATATCTATAATATTGAAATGCGATATCTGCGTGACTTATGAAAAAATGTTATTTCTAGTACTCTCAGGAAACAATTATGTTAATGTACTTTTTGTGGTTTTTATCCAATAGGTTTTTCCATGATTAAGCTTTTATCGAACCGATACATAATACAAAATAGATACTCCCTCTGTTTTTTAAAGATAGATGTTTTAGAAAAATAAATTGTTTCACAAAGATGTATTTTTTTTATGTTTCCTATACAAAAATTGTTAATAAAATTGATTGAATTTATTGAAAGACTATTGATTAAAATGCATTGGAATTTGATAATTTCTAAAAATGATGTATAGTTAATGTATTTTCTTAATATGTGTGAAAACATCAAAACATACATCTTTAAAAAACAGAGGGAGTAATTCAGAAGGAATGTTAAAATAATATTTAGTGATTATCCATTGCAATATATTTTTGTTATTTTGTCTTAAAGTATCTCAATGTTGCCGACCTTTTTCTTCTCCATAAATAAGGGTTCATTTGTATCTAACAAGGATGTGTAGAAAGTATCACTCTCCCACCTTGTTTTCTCGTTCCTTTACTCTCACAAAAAACATGAAAGTGAGATGACCAAAACTTTATTTTTTCACTCTCCCACTATCGTTTTTTCTTCTTCTTCCTAATCACCAAATACATGTAATAAGAATATAACTGATAAGTTTCAAAAAAAAAAGGTTTCAAAACAAAAAAAGAAAGAATATAACTGATATTCAGATATATATACCTCAAATTTATTCACAACAACTTTTTATTTGTTCACGTAGATTTAAATACTTCCAAAATTAACAACTAGCATCTTCTCCCACTCTGACTTTCTCTTCTACTTGACTCTCCTTTGTTACTTCTTCTTCTTTTACTTGTTCTTCTTCCTTTCCTTCTTGGACTTCACGTTTCTTCTTCTTACTGATAGATAGGCTTGGGCGTTTGGATACCGGTCTTTTAGATTTTCGAGTTTTCGGGTTTACGTTTTTAGGTTCCATACTAAAATTTTATTAGTACGGGTCGGGTTCGGATAATAACATTTCGGGTTCAGTTAAAATTGTATTGTTTCCTAAAATCCATAAAGTAACCATATATCGTTCGGATTCGGGTTATATCTGTTCGGTTCGGATATATAACTAAAGTAAAAAACAAAAACTTAAAGAAAAACATAAATAAAAATACCTAAATCAAATAAAAATTAATCTCTCACACATAAAATGGATAAAATAATTAATAATAAAATGTTAGATCAAACATGAAAACAAATATCATTTGTAAACAATATATATTACCTTATAAAGAGTAGACTTCTTATTTCAATGAACAAATTATAAAGTACTCCCTCCGTTTCAATTTATTTGTCGTTCTAGACTTCGGCACACAGATTAATAAAACATTTAATTTTGTATATTTACTAGATAAAAACATCATTACCAATACACCTAATTAGATTTCAACCAATAGAAAAATAGATTAGATTAAAAAAACAATAAATTTTGCATTGAAATCATAAAACGACACTTATTTTGAAACGAAAATTTTGCTCCAAAACGACATATAATTCGAAACGGAGGGAGTATCTATTTATAATTAATTGTGTACTTAAAACATTTATAAAAAAATAATATTTATTATTATATATCATATTACCATAAATATTGAATTTAATAATTAAAATACTTATACATATTTCAAAATATTTATATTAACTATTAGTTTCGGGTTTTTCCGGATTATCCATTTGGGTTCGGTTAATAACATTTTGGGTTTGGATATTTTTTATACCACCCTACAAAACCCGTTCGGATAGTTTTACATTTCGGGTCGGATAACGGGTCGGATTTTTTGGTTCGGGTTCAATTCGGATTTCGGGTTCCAGATTTTATGTCGAGGCCTAGATAGAATGATCTAAAACATTTGAAACGATATAAGAAATAGGAAAAATGATTGTTGGCTACTTGAAGTATTGGCTATCACATGGCTAACCATGCAAAGTATATCAATGTATACCTACCTACACGAAGTATATGTTATGCATGACAACATCCCTCAACTTAATGATACTATGTACCTAACATCACAAGTTTAATTTTATTCATCAAAAACAGATGTAGATGTCAGACACTATTTAAATATTTCGTTTCATTAATTAAAATATGACCAATCCGACAATAATTTAACTAAAATTAGATTTTAACCCAATGTATTAAAATCGTAAGAATTGTTTTATACATATCCAATATAAAAAAATTAATATGTTTTAACATTTCTGATATGTAGTGTTTTAACATTTTTATTTTAGTGTATTTGAAAACTATATATTTATTTTATTTTATTTATATTAGATATGAAAGTAATATAAGATATTGTGTAATTATTAATTATTGAATTTTAAGAATAAAATAATATAAGAATATAATATGGTTTAGTAAGTTAAATGAATGCAATTTCTTATGAAAATATAAATAAAGTAATTCATTAATTTAACCAAGTTAATTATTTTTATATTAAACAAATAAGATATTAGAGTTAGTAAATCGACATCAAATAATTTTTATAATAAAAATAGATCATATATATATATATCACACAATTAATCAAAAGAATTACATCTGTTTATTGAAATTTAATAACAAAACAGACTAAAATAATTAAAAACAAAACTAAATAATATCTTATATAACTTTCATATTTAATATAAATAAATGATATAATTAGTATAATTTTCAAATACACTAAAATAAAAAAATGTCAAAACACTACTTATCAAAATTTTATAAAAAATATTGATTTTATAAATTATATTTTGTTCAATTACCATCAATTACACCATATTTTAATTGATGAAACGGTAGATTTAAACGGTTTCTGACATCTATATAACTCTTTGAATTAATGAATTTAAACTCGTGATGTTAATTACATAACATCATTAAGTTGAGGGATGTAGTCATGCATAACATATACTTCGTGTAGTTAGGTATACATTACTGTACTCTGCATGGTTAGCCATGTGATGGTTAATACTTCACGTAGCCAGCAATCATTTTTCCTAAAAAATATCTACAATCAGTATTAACATAATACTTGGTCTAGTCCATATTACTTTTTGTATGATAGTCAACCGTTTTAATAATATATAGTTTTTGTCTCCATGCGTAGTCAAGCCATCAACTATCTGAAAATTAGTATAGAATAGATTAATGTCAACTTGAATATGGAAGATGATGTATGCTAGCACAACGATGGAAAAGTCTTTTTAAATGGGTCAAGTTTCAAAATTTCTATTGCATTTTTTACCAAAAAGGATATTGCATTTTAGTTTGCATAATTTCCTTCTTAGTTGAGATATTTTATAGTTACTCTCCGGCAAGTGTGAGCATTATAAATAAGAAACACGCAAGAGAGATAGTGACTTTGAAGACGATATCTTCGCAAACCGCTGGCAACAGCATCCTTAGAACAACCTCATCGCTGGAGAAGCTAATTTAAGGTTTTTAAAAATAAAAAAAACTAATATTTAAATGTGTTGTGGTTATATAATTATATTTAACTGCTCTACATAAGACTAATGAAAATGAAACAGGTGTCGTTAAAGTTTTGGAATGGGTTCCTAAACTATTGGTTCAAAGAACCTCAGATGTCGCTCTTTCCTACCATTCTATATACTCCGTTTCTTAAAGAGTGTCGTCGTGACATTTTTCACACAGATTAAGAAAGTTGTTGAAATATATGTAAGTTGTAATTAATTATACCTCTTTGACCAATAGTATTTTAGATAAATAAAATTATTTATAAAATCAATGCAGTTTGCAATTAATTTTCAGCTAAAAATTAATATAATTTACATTGGAATTATAAAGTGACACTCTTTGTGTAACAACAAAATGAGCTCAGAATGACACTTATTATGAAACAGAGGGATTATTTTATTATTTTTATTTGGTTATATATTTGTCTGGAATTTACCGTTGGAGAAACTCTTTAGAGCATCTCCAAGGGTTCACTCTATATTTTACTCTAAAATAGAGTGACTCTATAATAGAGATGAAGTTTGCTCCAATGGTACTCTATTTTAGAGTAGAATATAGAGTGATGAACAAAAAAAAAACAACTTACTCTATATTTAGAGTAAACCTATTTTTCATTCTATTATAGAGTGAGAAATAGAGTACCATTGGAGCATTTTTTACTCCAAACTCTATTTTAGTGTAAAAAATAGAGTGGGGTTGGAGATGCTCTTACAGTGTACTGAAAAAGACATTTATTTCAAAGCTCCAATTAATATAAAGTCATTTGGGGCCTTTAATTTAGTAAATCACTTTTAGTCTGTTGGTTTAGATGTTTATCAAAGATCCCTTCCACGTAGATCGACTAACTCTTTCGTTTATCATAATATAATTTTGGCTCCAGTTTATAGGTAAATTTTATTTGTATAATAATTTTTTTAAAACATTGTGGATACATGTTTGGTTAACACGATTGTATTTAAAAGCTATTTAAAAAAATAAGCTTATTTTTAAAAAAAATTCCTTAGTATGTTTCAAAAAAGTGAAAAACCCACCTTAGGCCTCATGCTAGATGAGATCTAGATTTAAATGAACCCAGTGAAAAATATTCGAAGATTATAAATAAAAATAAAAATAAATTATCAAATTATCAATTTTTTTATCAAAATCATTAATATTTTTATGGTTCCCGAAACTGTATAATAACTCTAATAAATTAGTTTCTAAAGATTTTCTAAGTTTAAATTGGGCGCTTAGAGTTATGTGATCTTAACCAAAGAATGACTATATAGCTACTCTCCTACAATTTTTTAGAAGTAACCAAAAACTTAATTCATGGACAGTAAAACTACTCTCTTTGGTGGTAAAATCCGGTTGCTTGCATCAGTAATTTATAGCATGCTTAACTTTTAGAATTTAATGTTGTCTTGCCAAAGCAGTTCTACTTAAAAACTGATTCTCCCTGTTCAGCTTTTCTATGAAAGAACAAGATGGGTTCAACAAATGGTGCTCTAGTTGCTTGGTCTGATGTTTGTAAACCCAAAACAGAAAGCATGGTAGGCATTCGACTCATGGATGATTTTAAATGGGGTTTCCGACTTAAGCAAGTCTGGAACATTTTTAAAAATGCACGATCGCTTTGGATATCATGGCTAAATAAATATACTTTGGGGAGGAAAGATTTTTGGCATACTGGAGATGCAAACCGCTTCTCACGAACAGTTAGAAGCACGCTCGATCCAAAGCAGAATCTCCAAGATCTTTTGCGATGTGTGATTGTAGATAGAGCAAAAACATCATTCTGGTTTAGTTATTGGACATACTTGGGTCCGTTGATTTTTTTGTTCGGTGACCTAAGTCCAAGGCAGCTAGAGATTCTTATAAATGCATCCAGTTAATGATGCTGATCATGGTGCTTGCCTCCTGCTCGTTGTGACAAAGATATGAATTTGCCAATTTTCCTTTGGACCATGCCCATTCCAATGGCTGATCGTGCCATATACTCTTACCTGGCAAATTGCACATGGGTTCTTTTAGCGATTTGTCCTCTACCAAGGATACAAGGAAAATTCTTTTGTTTTAGATAGTAGCATGTAACATGAACACTTTGAACAAAGGAATTTCTTTTGTATTAGATAATAGCATGTAACATGAGCACTTCGTACTAGTGGTTTAAGCACTTTGAAAAAACGGATTAACTTTTAGGTTTATATTTTGATAAAATAACTCTATCCGTTTGTTCAAAGTGTGAGATCAAATTTGAACTTAAATTCTTACAATTTGATGACTAAACTTGAGAGTTTGAATATTTTCCAGTATTTTATTGTAGTTTAATAAATTTATAATGTGGTATCATTTTTTTTTGTGGTATCAATTTTTTAAAACGAGATTCTGATCCGGGATTTAAACTTAAACATTTGAGATTTGATGTCTATAATTTAAAGTGTAGATAATACAATGTTTTTATTACAGATTAATAAATTTTACAATACAATATGTTTTAAAGTATTATAAAAAGTTGTGTTTTCGATTGATATTTCTAACCTCATAATTAGTTTTCGAGATATTTTGATTTTTTTCAAAAAAAATAAGTTTGATAACCCATTTTACAGTGCTTATTCGATAAACTAGTGGCACTACAAAAAAAAGATAGTTTTACATCATTTATTTTTAATATTTGCATTATTTATAAATGATGTAAAAGAATTTTACATCACTTAAAAAAGTGACTCTGAAAGTGGTGATGCAAATAATTTACATCAATTCATATAATAACTGATGTAAAAATATATATTATTTGCATCATTCACATAAATGATGTTAAAATATTTCATTTATTATAAGTGATGTTAGTTTTTACATCAATAGTGTTAAATGATGCAAGTAGTTCTATCAATTAAAATAATTGATTTCAATAATTTATATCATTTATAAATAACTGACATAAAATTATTATCAATTTTAACAAACGTAATTTTGATAAAATTATTTGATTAAAATGGTTTATTTTGTTAAATAATTCCAATTAATATTTTTACTGAATATTTATATTCTTTGTTGCAATTTCCTTTCTTTCTAATATATATTATTATCTTTATAAACAAATTCATATTTCACAATTGTTGATAAGAATATTATATTAATACATCACGGTTAAAACAATTATTTACAAAACAAGAAAAACACAAAAGTCAAACATCAAACCCAATAGACATAAACTTCAATTCCTAACTTTTCTTTTGTCCATGAATTTTATTCCATCTTGTAAACGCAATAACTCGTGTTCCATGTTTCTTCGTTCCATGATAGGAATCGTTCATCATAATAGCTGGAGAAACTTTTGTTCTACAAAATTTAAAGCAAAACAGAAAAAAAAAAATCAGAAATCATGTAGAAAGTTAGAAACTCTTGGCATCTTTGTGTGAATAAAGATAATCATTTTAAGTATAAATAGCATAAAATTTTAACCTTTATTTGCATATCTCCGTTGATTTTGAAACTCACTGTCTTCATCTTTGTTAACCTATCAATGATGATAGTATGGAAACCATTCCATATAATAAGAAAAAAAAAAGCAATCGAAAAGTGTGAAAACAGAATATGAAACCATTTAAAATGACTGAGTAGAAACAGTTTTTACTCTGTGTTGTAACTGTGTTGAATAAGTCTTTTAAAGAACTGTGTGTGGAAGAAGATGAGTTTATAGAAAATGTCGTGGTCTATATGCAGTTTGTTTGTTGTTACCAAAGATTGTGATCTAGTGGATGAGAAAAAATAGGAGATATTACTAAATTTTTGGAAAATATATATATTTTAACGGTTTCAATTTTTATTTACAAAACAAATTATGGCAATAATAGAAAATTAGTTACTTTATTCGTTTAATTATGTGGAAATCCAGTTACAAAAAAATATATGTGGAAATCTGTAATATTATTTTTAGTTTTAAAACAAAATCTTTTCATTCGACTTCTTTATTTCTTTAATTAATTAAATATTATTATGAGCATAGAAATACTTATAACAATATAGTTTTTCAGATTCTTTATCAATAAATATATTCAGTTTTCATTTTAGCAATTCATGATATCAAATTATTATAGTTACTTATCAAATAGATTTTTATTTCTATAAATTTACATGAAAATATTGAATATTATAGTTTATAATAAGATCTTCATCAATATATTCAACAAACAAAGGAATTACATACATATTAATATTACATTAAAATACGTTAGCAGCATTTTAATTATCATTAATATCAAGTTTGCATATTTTATTGAAATGATGTTACTTTTTATCATTTTCTAAGTGATACTAACAGAAAATAGTAAATGTATCAGTTATTTAATTGATGCAAAGTTGTATCTTGTATCAATTTTTGGAAATGATGTAACAAATATAAATTTGTATCGTTTTTGTTGAAATGATATAAAATAATTTAATAACGGTATCGTTTATTATAATCGATGTTGTACCACATATTTTGAATCATTTGATAATAAATAATGCAAACTAATATCATTTAAGTAAGTGATTCTATTTAAGTGATGTATTATGACTGTTTTTTTGTATAACATGAAAAAACTGTAACAGTAAAATATAAATTTTAACATGTTTCACCATATAACAGAATAATATAAATATTGACTAACGTTTAATATTCTATCAATTTAAAAAATATATATATATATATATATATATATATATTTATATTTATATAACTTAAACAACTTTCATTTTATACACTAACCTTTAATCCCAATCTGTTTCACCATATAATGTAATAATATAGATATTGACTAATTTTAATATTTTTATCAATTTAAAATATAAAGATATAATTTTTAATATTATAAATTTTTAAATCTTTATTTTATTATAATATTTCTAAAAGTTGTTAAAAACATATATTTCTATTAAAAATAAATTAAAGATATTATTGATAAATGATTTCACATATATTTATATTACGATATGTATTAATAGCTCCTAAATCATATACATCGAAAACCAAAACCATTGATAGACTTAGTGGAAGAAAAACTAATAACTAAAAGTAGTCTAGTTATAATTTCCCATTCATTCAGAAAAAAATTGATTTGCAATGTTGATGTAAAGTCTGAAAATGGGTTGAATAAATAATATTAGTATCGAAATTATTTTTACAGTTAATAATCTACAATATCAGATTATAGTCCATCAGAGAACATGTCTTTTGTCTCCTAAACCTCCTTTACAGTCATCATTATTTATCATCCAATAGTCTTATTTTATTGGTTGACCAAAAAAGTCTTATTTCTATTCCATTCCAAAACGAAGATAAGCAGCCATTTCTAAGTGTTCAGAGAAAAAAGAGCAGACATTTCTATATAAATAAAGGAAAGCACCTCAGATGTGATCATAGCAGATAAAAAGATGTCTCAAGATCAACTACATCCCGTTGGTACTCCTCCTCCTCAAGGTAATTACAAATTTTGTTGCGTTACTCTTTTTTCTTTCTTGAATTCTAATGTTGTGATTGTTATATTTAGGGTATCCTCCGGCAAGTTATCCTCCACCATCGCAGGGATATGGTCAGCCATATCTTGCACAAGGGTATCCTCCGCCGCAATATCCTCAAGGTCCTCCGCCCCAGTATCCGCCACCACATAATAGCCAGGCTACGGAAAAGAAGAAAAAGAAGAAGAAGAAGAAGAAAAAAGAAAAAGATTCAGGACTTTTGGAAGAATGGTTCGTCCACGCAATCTCTATCTCTCTTTTTTCTTTATGTAACATGGCTTTGAATAGAGAGGAGCGGATGGCTCATGGATACTATCACTTGTTTTTCACCATTCATAAACGTGGACCATTTTTATGAAGAAATAGAACGGTCCAGTTTGTAAACGAACTAATTCGCTCGTATAGTGCAACGATCTAAAATACTATATGTTTTCTTGTGAATGTTACTTATATATGTGTGTGTTTGTATTGCAGTCTGGGTATGCTTTGCTGTTGCTTTGAATGAAGAGATGATATTCACCGTTGACCGTCTTCGGTATGCATCGTATTTTATCCCCCAATAATTATAATTGTTTTAAAAAGACGTGTTTGATACATTTTGTTCTGGTTACATTTGTGTGTAATTGTGAGTTCACATATTGTGTTTGTTTCTGTTCTTTATTTTCGGTTTATTGGTTATAAATTGGAATTTTACTTCAGCTCTTGTTTTATGTATTTATTGACTAATCAAAAAGTTATGGACCAGTAGTTTTCCAAATCTGAAAACATACATACAATGTTATAGTTTTGTTTCATACGTAGACCATATAATTTGATTAGTATTCTTCGAGTTAAATAACAACATTTTGTGTTTTAACTATTACTAGTGGTTTTCCGGCGCTACGCGCCGGATTCGTACGTTTATTATCAGATGAATTTGTAAATTATTTTATGGTTTTAGTAAAGAATATATGTTCAAAAATATGACGATGAAAATATGTTGAAAAAATGATATTTTTCGATCCAAGAATGATTAGCGATCATAGTGTACTTTGTTTTGAATTTGCTTAGATCAAAGTAGAATAGATTAAATGATTGCGATCGATTTTAATAAAAATAGAATAAAATGTTGATACTCGTAACAAAGTTAATTTAGTTAAATTTAAACATAAAATAAAATTAATGTTAAAGAAGGCAAAATGTATTTACTTTCCAATTGATTTCAATGGTATGCTGTAATGGGAACTTTTAGAAGCCAATAATTTGGAATTTTATTCACTACATGTGAATATATATGTACAAACACATTTAAAAAGAATACCTTGATAGATATACAAATCCAGAGAATTTAATCATAATCCAACTGAGTTTGTACAATATTTTATAATGATTAAAAGAATGCTCCCACAAAAAATTTTTATTTTAAGAAGTTCAAAAACATTTATGAATTTTAAGAGAAAAACAAAGAATGTGGAGTGTGATATTACAGCCTTAGTTATTATATATATATATATATATATATATATATATATATATATATATATTGTCACAGACAGCCTTAGTTATATATCAGTGTTCTGTAATCATGAACTATTGTTTTCTTGGAGAAACCTAATGGCACAACCATGATACCTATAGATTGCTATGTATTTTTTCAGACCATTCATCCAGGGAAGAACCCGTTGGTAACATTATGTGATGTTGCAGAGTTGCTTGCATTTGTCACACCATTGATTGTACTGATTGTTCCATAAAAACAAACAAAAGTCAACTATAAGTCAACGTTTGCTTGATAAGAGCTCATGCCTTGTTGTTACTGTTGTTGATGATGTTCTGCAGAAGAAGATCCCCTTAATGATTGATTAAGGGCTGCATCACTTTCCTCCAACTGAGATAGATTGAGAGAGAAGGCCAGAAATATCGTTAAAGATCTCAAATGAATTCAATTTTTTGGGCATTAAGATTTCGATGGCACTATCTTTCTCTTAAGATCTCTGTTGGTTTCCTATATCATTTCCTCCTGTAAATAAATCAATATGAGAGTGTTGTATTGAATTATTGAACACTGTGAGGCTTTTTATGTACCTTTATTTTGAGGTCAGATAGTTGATCAAGCATCGACCAAGCCTGGCAATGAGAAAACAAATCCAAAATTGGTACTGTTCTAGATTCTCTTTAGACTAAATCAAATCCAAAATTGGTATACACAATCTCAAGAAATCACAAGCTCAAAGAAATCTAAGGAGTAAGTTATTTATGTCTGAAATCGAACAGAACCCAGAGAGAAAGAAATAACCAATACCTGTAGATCTTCCAACCATGGCTTTAAAACAGAAATCATCAAAGACAAAGCCCTTCCCGTCATAGAAGCGAGAAGCGGAAGATGTTTTCAAATAGGATTGTGGCAAAGGATTGTGGAAAGGCAAGTTTTTAATGAGATTCGCGAAGACTGAAGAGAAACCATCAATAGATGAGAAGATTAATGGTAAATCTGAAACGTCGTTTTTGTGAAAAAAAAAAGTAATCTGAAACGCCGAAGAGGCGTGCTAAGAGACGATGTGATGGGGAAAGCCATGAATCTGTTTGTATGATAAAGTACACAAATCGCGTGCACTACACATAACAGACGAAGAAGAGGAGAGTGAGCAGTACGCCTAACACAGACGATCCACTATGGTTCTGACACGTGTCGATAAACCCCACCCTCTACATAGCGACGTGGACGCCTAAGGAGGCAGATAATTCAACTTTATTGTATTAGATTTGATTATTTTCATTATTTGATTAAGCATTCATCTCCATCTGTAATTGTAAAAGTTAGCTGTCACTTTTTATAAATTAAATCACTCATTTTCATAAGAGCGACTGAAGATCTAATTTGAAATCGAAGTCGATGCATAGTCAAATATATATGCACTATTGAAATTCAAGTTACTCATAGAGAAAATCATGAGAAAAAATTACAGAGCAAGTAAGCTTATATGTCACCTAAATTTTGTATTTCCATAAAACACACAATTCACGTAATTTGGGTTCTTATTAGAGATAATTTAGAAATTAAGATGTGTATCTTATGGACTTACTGTCATGGATCGTTACAGTCCAATTATGAAGGGCAACTAATAAAGTATATCAAAGATGGACAATCAAGTCAGTAAATTCCTACAAACACAGGACTTGTAGTTGTAGATTTGTGTGTTGCATCCTGTGTTTGCAGTGTCAAGAAGTTTGGAGATAATTTAGAAACAATATGTGTATAATACGATCAACCTATTGCAATAATACCGATCCAGACGGTCATGTGATTTGATGTCACGATATAAACTAACGTTCCTTAAGAGCATGACTATTGTTAAAACAAAAAAAAAACATTATTGTTGTGTCTTAATCTATCTTATTAAAATAGAAACATTCTAATTTCTTCTAGGTAGATTTTTAAATTGGACATCACATTATTATTCTTATCTTAACCTTTCATTTAATTTTTCCCTTAAAGAGTTTAATATCAAGCATGTGCCATCTAACTCCACCGTAACTATCATTTTTACTTTCACATTTTTTTTACTATTTTTTCCTTGAACATTATTAACAAAACTCCTAATCTCCACCGTAATCTCCACCGTAAATTATTAACAAAACTCCTAAACTCCACCGTAAACTATTAACAAAGTATCTATTCTTTTTTTTTTAAACCACAAAGTATATATTCTTTCGTTACAGTTTACTGACATTATCATATTTATATAGTACAAATATATTATTAACAAAGTATCTATTCTTTCGTTACAGTTTACTGACATTATCATATTTATATAGTAAAAATATAACAATCCCTCTCTTTTATTATATTCAAAGAATACAACAAGTGTCTCCAATATAAATATTACATATAAATATTACACGAGTCTGCATTCTTACAATTAAATATATAAAAGAATTGATGGATCCAAATAAATATTAACAATGTTATTAAAAATATAAACGAGTCCGAAACGAGTCATTGTACAATTTTAATATCTTGGTCCAATTATCTCCCATAACAATGGATTCAATTAACCAATAACTGAGGAATATGTTTGAACCACATCGGTACTTTTTTTTGAAACTCAATACTAAAGATATCAAAATATATTTTTCCTTGATGCTCAAATAATGAATATACATTAAATATAATAACTTGACGTATATTCTTATTTCAATAATAGATATATCAGTTTATTCTTTAAAAATAATCGATTATGGGAAAGCCCCTTCACCAAATTGTGAATATACACTAAATAGAATAATTAAACGTATATTTATATTTCAATAACATAAACATCAATTTAAACTTAAGATACTAAAATCTCGTTGACAAGATATCATAAATATGGGAAACCTCTTTCTCCAAGTTTATTTTACTTTTACCTAAAATCTCGGTGTCATGGGATTATGTATTTATGTTTTTCTAACTTAATAGGTAACTTGACGTATTTATGGGATTTCAATAACAGAAACATCAATTTAAATTTAAGAAGATCTCCGTGGCAATCAACTACGCACAATCAAATCTCGGATTTTGTATTTATTGTATCTAACTTAATAGGTAAGGGAATATTCATTTCCTCCCACCAAAATGTGTCCATAAAAAAATGAAAACAAACATTTGTTTAACACATTAGAGTGCATCCTCGCTGAACAATCTATTGCCTTTGACGGTTTATGGATGTTTGATATTTGTTTAACGATTAGTTCAGTATTATAAGGATTTGTGCTATACAAATAAATTGAAGTATAAATGGCTGGGCTTTGGTCCAGTTTCGGATGGGCTTAAGCCCATGTTTCAATATACCGAAAAAAGTAAAAGTTAAAATCATATAACTTTCTTTTCTAATAATATATCACCAATCAAGCCATCTTATATAATTTGCTTTTAAAAATGTAGATTTCATTCACTCCAAAATAAGATATAATCCTATTTTTAAATATTAAAATACTATTTCCTCTATAACAAATAACATTCGAAAACATTAAAATTAAAATAGAACTCATTCTTCTATTACTTTTTCGAAAAAATTATAGAAGTGAATTGAAAATGATAAGAACATTAATAGAAATTGTATAATTTTTCTGCACTTAGATTTATTAAAAAAACACATTGTCATTTTTTAATTTATTGAATTTTTGCATACAAATTCATAATACTTTTCTATTAATAAAAACAAATTGAATCTATAAAAAAAATCCGATTAATACAGTTTCATTTAAATTATTTTACCAATATAAAACATTTATGTATCCGCACGGTTAATCTTTGTTGCTATGTTTTAAAGACAAATCAGAAACAATTCATGAGACATATCATCACTACAATCGGAGAAAACTCTGAAAATCTAACACAAAAGAAAATAAAAACAAATATAGAATAAGACAAACTTCTCGAAATTATATAAAACTACATTATGTGAAAAAGACAAACCTCAAATTGTATTAACTACTATAGAATATATGTTATGCGTTAAAACAAATTAAATCCCGCCCGGTCGGGCGGGTCATGATCTAGTGCTATATAAAAGAGATGTACATATACACAAAACTGAGACATATAACTAATTCTATTAAGAGTAGATCTTATCTAAATCTTATAACAAATTTCTAAACAATAATCTTTATCATAATAGGACTCAAATAATATTCGCGGTTTGAGTTCCATTTCATAATCAGACTTTAACGGTCTTTAACACCTAGTCCACAAAATACATATCTTGTTCTCTAAGTTATCTCCAATCATTCTCCTTAACCAAGAAATGAAGCATCTAAACAAGAACATCTTATGTATTAGTACATGTAATCCATATGTCAAACAAGCGAGATTATCATTAGTCATTATAGCCAATTTAATTAAAAAAACCAGAGTAATGTGTAACATGCATCGAAAATGGAAATCCTTTTTGACATAATTGGTGATGTCTGTGAATGCTATACACAGCCACAATTCTATCTAACATCAATAAAACCAATTCTTATACACATATTTGTCCACTAAATCTCTCAATTGATCCTTTGTTGCAAATTCTTGATGCAAAGTAATATCAATACCAGCATCCCACACAGAATTTAAAAACTGATTTTTTCAGCAGGTATAATTACAACCACCAACTCTTCGATATCCGTCTATTTCACTACCCACTTCATCGCTTTTCTCATTCTTATCCTCTTGAATATGAGTAACAATCGCCTACTCCTCAACTCCAACCATATCATCATTTTGGCGTCACTTAAAGTTTACTCATTCCTAAAAAACAGCTTGTTACTTTGGTTTTCTGAGACAAATTTTGTGAGTTCCATGTGCAAGACACTAGACCACATGAATTTTATATACTTCCAATAAATATCCGAAAAAACTTTATTATCCAAGATATAACATGACTTCTTAGGATCCACTACCAATAGAAATTAATATGGTTGAAGCTTGCTCGCAGCTTCATCCATCATCATGAAATCATGCCTGTTTTATCGACCAAGCGATAATTATAAGTCACCTTCTCGTAACTTTCTTTCATCACTAAAGTAGAAATATGTCGGTATTTTTATTCCATCAAACTTCATCTCCCACATCTAAATAATGATCAAAATGTACTACCACACCTCGATTAGTATCGAAGTTACTTGAAAAAAAAAATAACATTGCCATTTAGCAGTTGTACTAGTTATATTAGTAACACCAGTTTTATTATTTTTATTTGTCATATTACGAGTTATACTAGTTGAATCAATAGAAATATTGTATATATTACTAGAGTTGTACCAGTTTTACTAATTGTATGTTTCATATGAACAATCTCAATGATACTGTCTGTACCAGTTTTACTACTTGCACTTTTTAAAAGAATACACGATTTGTACCAGTTGAACCGTTTGTATTACAAGTTGTACCAATCTTCATTAACCATTTCTTCTACAATTACATGCTTCAGTTCAGCGTATAATAACATTATATTAAATCTCAAAATCCAAATCTTTACGTGGACACTACATGATTCAACTAAAACTTATGTTGAGAGAGAGAGATATAGAGAGAGAGAGAGAGAGAGAGAGAGAGAGAGAGAGAGAGAGAGAGAGAGAGAGAGAGAGAGAGAGAGAGAGAGAGAGAGAGAGAGAGAGAGAGAGAGAGAGTATTACACTAATTCATTGATCGAGGAAGATGCCCAATGGTCATTGTTTGTGGTTCTTGGCATCCGGTCTCTTAAAAGTAAACAGGAACAAATGGGTCCAAATCGAAGAGAGCTTGGTGGTTGGCTTGGGTGTTGAAGAACTGAGAGGAAGATAGAGGCGAGTGGATCTACACGAAGGAGAGAAAAGAGGAAAAGAAGAGAATCGTGTGACGGAGATTGGTTAATTTAATCGTATTGCTGAGATGAAAGTTTCATTACTGACAGTTTGATAATTTTATTTCCTTAAAGCCATATAGAGTAGAAGTGGTTGTTTCTGGTTCTTTTGAGCTTCGGAGGCGATATAAGAGTAATGTCCGTGACACATACACCAGATGTTCGGAATAAGAACAGATAATTCACCTAAACCGCTCGCGTTATGAACTTCATTGTTTTCGGCCGGTGCCGCGCCAAAAGGAATTGGAAGTGATACTGAAGATCGAAGTGATGAATAATTACACATGCATGCCCTATACCAATTGTGACAATTTGTGGCCTAACTATATGTTCATGGACTCTTTATCAATGGGTTTATATTGTTAACCCACTAGTAATGGATTGACCCATATAACAGTTACAAAAGTAATTATAAATTTTATTTACACCCGCTATTTATAAATCTACTTATTTAACACATGTCATTGTTATCTACCAAATTTTACGAAAATGTATACTATCTATTTAATTATTTTTTTTTGTTTTGATCAAACATTCATTCAGTTAAAATAAATAAGTCTCACTCCAAAGGAGTGGGAGAGTTCAAAAACAAACGCAAAGCTGCTTTGGCTAGACCGACCGCAGTTACATTTGCCAATCTCGGCGTGAAAACAAAAAAACAGATAGGAGGGAACTACTCAACACACAGATGTCGTGGAGGATCCCTTGAAGCTCGGTTACAGGAGAACCTGCATTGGGCATGTTGATGAGACTACGAGAGTCGGAAAGGCACCTCAAGTCGAGGAAACCCAGGCTGATTGTGGCAGATATTGCTGATTTAAGAGCTACAACTTCCGCCATCAAAGCAGAGCTAACATAACTCCTTGCATCAGAACCTTTTGCCAGTACAGAGCCGTCTTTGTCCTTGAATAACCATCCCATTCCTCCCTTCTTTGACCCTGCATCCCAAGCGCCATCAGTATAATAGAACAGAGTAGAAGGATTAGTACATTCCAGGTGTGGAGGAGAAGCTGTTGCTGCTGATGTATCTTTTTGGTTCGGTGGAGACTGAGCTTTACTCCACTCTCTATTTAATATTTTATTTCTTATTAAATCTTATAAATTGTTTGTGTTACTACCTGCATTTGGTATTTTTTTTTTGTTTTCAAAATTTAATGTATAGTAAGTGATTGGCTACATTCACAAGTGTTTGTACCCATAACTGCATTCACAAGTGTTTCTACCCATAACTACATTCACGATTTGTCAAAGAAAAAACTACAATCACTAATGCTGTTGAATGTAGGCCTAGTTGAATGAAATGTTGAGTTGGGATAAAGCTATACTATAAATGAAACTTAGTTCAAAATTCATACGTTATTGATGGGAAAATGATCGTTTAATTCCTGAAGTATTTGAAATTAACACTTTTATTCCTCAACTATCTACTATGCAATTTAAATCCCAAATGTTTGTTGACTTGACATAATTAAACATGAGAAAAGTTCACGTTAAAAACGAAACGGCAAACGCTAAATTTAGAAGTGATCCCGATTTGTTTCCTTTCTTGTCACCTTCTTCCCCAAATAAAATCTCAATCTCTCAATCTACAAATCAAAAGCCAAACCCCTTGATTGATTTTCCCCTAACTTAAACACAGAACCTTGAATCTATTTTGACAAAGTTGTACCTGCCTGTTTTCTGATTACACATTTTTCTTAAGCAAAATTTTAAAATTCTCATATGAAATTGAATTTGAAATTGAATATTGAGAATTTTGTTTCTTGGATGTCCTGGAAAACAGAGTACGAAATTAGAAACCTTAAAAAAAGAAAACAAACAAATCCTTAAGAAGACAAATGAAACTTGTATAGCTTTGGAGGAAATCCCAGATTTTCAAGCAAAACTAATCAACCAATCTATCTTGTTTCTCAAGTTTATGTGTTACCAACATTTGTCTCAATCGTTTGTGTTCAAGTGCCAAGCTCAAGAGGTATATTGTATCAACTTTTTATTATTATTGTTCTTCTTATTTACATCAAAATCATCTCTACCAAAAAAAAGCTACCACGTAACATCTCACTTAGCTTTGTTATCATCACTTCCTTCTGCTTGTTTCATTTTCCCTCTCGGTTCAGATCAGTGTTCCTTCAGTTTACGCCATCGAAACCTCAGTTCCTGACTTTGGACTAAAGACCCTATGAGTGTTGAAATGATCTAGGATTCTGGATTTCTTATTTGGAGTAAATTTATTTAAAGATAGAGGTTTTGATTTGATGAAGAAAATATGAAGAAAATAAACAAAACAATTATAGAAAATTAATTCTAACGTCTGTCTTTTTGTTTTAACGTGGACTTTTCTCAAGCTTAATGTTGCCAAGTCAAGGACCATTTAAGGATTTAAATTGCATAGTAGATAGTTGAGGAATAAAAATGTTAATTTTAAATACTTCAGGAATTAAATGAACATTTTCCCCGTTATTGATCAAAGAATAAATATGGATAACTAAATAATCGAAGTTTTGGCTTCATTAAGCTTATATTCCCTCTATTTTAATATTTTAATATGTAGATAGTTTTAGTTAAAAGTGTCAGTATCAAAAAGTTAATTTTTTTTTAAAAGTAGTATTTAATATATAATTTCAACCGATAATTAAAAGTCATATTTTATTGGATTGGTCACACAATCTTATCTATTAAAATTGAAGTCATGACTTCGTCCATCTACGATTTTTTGTTTTAGACTGTACTTTTAATTTTTTTTATGAAATATATTTTTCCTAACATTCTGAAGCATTTAGATTATATTGTTGTCTAACAACTAATAATAGTCAATCGTATTTGTTATTTGATTTTTGAATTCATTCCTATAAATATGCAGCACAATATATTATGATGTTCCTTTTTTTGAACAAAATATTATGATGTTCTTTAAAAAAATTAAATGAGTACTTCCTAACTATATGATTTTGTGTGTGTGTGTAAGATTTGGTGATGGACAATTTGTCATGCAGAAGCTTTAATAAGTAAAATCAAACTACTCAGGCTTTTTTGAGCTAACAGACATGTCCAGGTTCCTTTCATTTCTGCAAGCCATTTGAATTTTGATATTTTATCACGTGTAATAAAAATATTCATAAAGCATAAAAAATAAATACCAACCCAATTAGGAAATATACCTCCACATACTAAACAACACTAATAAATGAAATCTATCAAGAATCCCTAAAACATAAAAAATAATGTTTTTGGTTTTATCTACCATATTAATAGACAGATATACAGCCTTTTAATATATATATATATATATATATATATATATATATATATATATATTAAAAATATAAATTATAAGTATTCTAAAGAAAATATAAAAACCTATATAATTATTAAATTTAAAATTTAAAATAAATATAAAATAATATGAAATGAGTTAAATAAATAGACTCCATAAATAATGTTATCGACTAAAACATAATCATAACTTTTTCATGTGTGATTTTTAAGTTGCACCACTCCTAACTAATTATTTTAATAGATTTTTTTTTATTTGCATAATAATATCATAACAATAAGTGTGGTTGCATTTTAGTTTGTTCTTTTCTTAAACAACTAATTAAACATATTGTTAATGAAATCTTTTCCTGATTTTTCTTTTAAAATATATGCTTCTTTTTATATTTCTAACGTGTGATATTTAATTTTTCTGATGTAATTGTTGCTAAAATATAACCATGATTTTATTTTAAAAGGAAAATTATAAACTGTATCTTTTCATCTAGGTTCAAAGAACTATAATACACATTATTCATATAGTCATAATTAACTTTTATCTTTTAAAAAAATAAAAGTAATTTTTAAGAAAATTCTAAAAAATATTTTTTAAAAATTCAGAATCATTTAAAAAAAATCTTCTATCAAGTAACTTAAATTTTAGTTATCATAAAATATTAGTAGAAACTAAAATTTAATTTAGTTTTGATTTAGAGACGAAAATTTAATTTAATATTATATAAAATACTATTAACTATATTTTAATGATAATGAAAATTTAAATGATTAATTTCTAAAATATGTTTTGCAAAGATTTTAAAAATATTTTGGTAGAGAGATCCATTTCTATTTCAAATTAAAAAAATTATATATATATATAATCCAAATTAGCGTATTTCAAGTAAATTCCAAATAAAATCATTACTACAGAACTATTTTGAAGTACAATATACTATTGCTAATTTAAAAAAAATATATATTTTTTGTGTGTTTAACAGTATCTCAAAAAGATCTTATATTATGTAGGTCCAATTTGAGTTAATTTCCATACAAATTTCAAATTTAGAAATAAAACAAAAATTATGTGAAATAGTATTCTTACATAATAATGTTTTCAAAATGTTTTTTTATAAATGAAAAAATTATAAAAATTATAGTAATAATATATAAGTCACATAAACATAGGTTTAATAGAAATATAAGTTATATTACATTAAATTATTGATAAATTTTGGTATACAAACTTAATTATTGGGAAAAAACTTAATTGTTTTAATATAAAAAGAAAAGTCCGAACAAATGTGTGCAGGTCAAGATTTGGTATCCAATTAATGCAAAAGTTACTTTGGATTATGTAAATATTTACAATGCGAAACAATTTTTTGGCTAAAACCACCTATGCATTGAGCATTGAAACAGAAAGAGTATAGTGTTTGGCTTCGTTAGCTGTTAACATAATATATGAACAGAAAAGGGTGAACAACGAATTGGTCAACTACTAAAGTAAAAGCCGTTAGGTTTAACACTTATTTATTGCATGAATAGTTATGTAATTATTGATTGAAAAAATTACATTCATAAAATACTCCTTTAGCGAACTAAATTGAAACACATGGTAAAGGATAGAGTTTGTTTGTAAATTTTAACAATCATCTGGTTGATTTGTCTTGGATGTAAAGTTCAACAATACGACTATATAAGAAATTTAGAAGTTTGTAGAATACAATTTAGCTTTTAGATAAAGAAGAAGTTGATAAGAAAAAAAGATATAGAAGAAACTAAATGTTTGATATAATCTATATATGGACTATAATAAAAGCTAGTCCCTGATTTATACAAATGTTCTAACTTTTTATCTTGTATATAAATTTTGATTTTTAAGATATAATTAGTGCATGGTCTTTAAAACTAAAACATAAATTAAAAAGTAAAATTGTAAGTGTTAAAACTTTATTGATAAAACTAAAAAATTAAAATAATCTATTTGCAAACTAATTGTTGAAGTAATTAGCATTAATGAATCCTACACACAGGGAGAAATACATTAACAAAACAATCATTACATTTATTTAAAATGAAAAATAAAATAAATTAGTTAAATAACCAGACCGAACAAGATCCCAAGAAAAAGAAAAAGAAAAACACCAGAAACTCATCAGACGAGAGTAATGAACTATCGGTCTCTTTCTTTTGGTCGCACGTCTGAATCATAATCAAAAGACCTTTCTTTGTCCCCGTGACAGATCCTTATCAACCAAACCTCACCCGACCCACCCATTCCTTTCATTTCCCCTAATCAAACTCCTGAGGGTTGCTGTAATTTTAGCTCCGTATTCGTCCTTCTTCTCCGGACAATCTGAACCACATGTAAAACTGAAAGTTTGGTGTTTGATTGCGCCGTTAAGGACATCCCGGTCGGAAAAATTAGGCTCCGGCTGGTCTTTCAGGTAAGATCCCTTTGTCTCCTAATTTGTCTGTGTGTTTATATCATCTTCTGCTGGAAATTAAGTACTTGTTTTAGATCTGGTAACTTTTTGCTAATCAACTTGATGAATTGATTGCATTAATGTAACTCCTTAAACCGGATGAATCTCTTAAACCGGGTTTGATTATCTCCCAAACGAACTACAATTTGATGAATTTAACACTATACATGTAACTCCACACGACACTTTTAGAAAAAATATTATCTCCCTAAAGAGGAATTAGAACAGTTTCTTCATTTGTCATAGACCATTTTCTTTTTTGACTTAAAAGAAAACATTTTGCTGTTGCCAATAAAAGTAAAAAAGGACATGTTTTTTTTTTTTGCTTAATATTATTATTTTTGTTTTGGGTGTATTGAATCTGAATAGGTTGCGAACAGTGGAGGAGATACATCTTTAAAGAAAGATGGCAAAGAGCAAACACAACAAGAAGCCACCGTTACTACGTTGCTCACCGTTTTCGTTAGTGTCAACACTCGTGGGATGTGTTTTCACGATTCATCTCATCAGTTTATACAGCAGAAACTACAGCGTAGATCTCGAAGTCTCTTCTCGGTTACTAACCCACCATCCCATCGTCCGCGAGCTAGAACGAGTCGAAGAAGAGAACATTCACATGCCACCTCCTAGGAAGCGTTCTGCACGAGCCATCAAACGCAAACCCAAAAGACCAACCACTTTAGTCGAAGAGTTTCTCGACGAGAACTCGCAGATCCGCCATCTTTTCTTTCCGGACACGAGATCAGCTTTTGGTCCGACCAGAGATGGTAACGACACATTGCTGCACAACTTCTTCCCTGGGAAGATTTGGTTGGACACGGAAGGGAATCCGATTCAAGCACACGGTGGTGGCATTTTGTTTGATGAAATCTCCAATAGTTACTATTGGTATGGTGAATATAAAGATGGACCAACGTATCTCTCTTACAAGAACGGACCCGCTCGAGTAAGTTGTTACTACCGTCTCACTCTTGCAATTTTAGAGTTAAAATGTAACAATGCTCTAGGCGGTGGTTAGTAGTCTTATATTCCCTCTGTTTCATATTAAGTGTCGTTTTAGATTTCTGCACACGTATTAAGAAATCATTTAATTTTGCATATTTTCAATTTTCTCTATAACAACACTTAATATGAAACGGACGGAGTACATGATTAGTGCTTAGGCGGACGTCTAGAGCGTTTTTTTAACGTGTAGATGGATTTTTAAAAAAATCGGTTTGAAAAAATCGTGTCGTTCTCATTGGAATGTAATAAAAGAAGAGTTTTTTGTACTTGTTTTCAGGTTGATATAATAGGTGTTGGATGCTACTCGTCGAAAGACTTATGGACATGGAAGAATGAAGGTGTTGTATTAGCAGCCGAAGAGACGGACGAGACACATGACTTACACAAATCCAACGTCCTCGAGCGTCCCAAAGTGATATACAACTCGGGAACAGGGAAGTACGTGATGTGGATGCATATAGACGATGCAAACTACACGAAAGCTTCCGTCGGTGTAGCCATAAGCGACGCACCAACGGGTCCGTTCGATTACTTATACAGCAAATCACCGCACGGGTTCGACAGCAGAGACATGACCATCTTCAAAGACGACGATAACACGGCCTACTTGATATACTCGTCAGAGGACAACAGCGTGCTCCACATCGGTCCCTTGACCGAGGATTACCTCGACGTGAAACCGGTTATGAAGAGGATCATGGTGGGACAACACAGAGAAGCGCCGGCTGTTTTCAAACACCAGAACACTTACTACATGGTCACGTCTGGCTGTACGGGTTGGGCGCCAAACGAAGCGTTGGCTCATGCAGCAGAGTCGGTGATGGGACCGTGGGAGACGTTGGGGAACCCTTGTGTTGGTGGGAACAAGGTTTTTCGGATGACGACATTTTTCTCGCAGAGCACGTATGTGATACCGTTGCCTGGTGTTCCCGGTGCGTTTATATTTATGGCGGATAGGTGGAACCCGGCGGATTTGAGAGATTCGAGGTATCTGTGGTTGCCGTTGATAGTTGGTGGTCCGGCTGATAGGCCGTTGGAGTTTACTTTTGGGTTTCCGATGTGGTCGAGAGTTTCTGTGTATTGGCATAGACAATGGCGGTTGCCTTTAGGAGGAGGGAGGATGATTGCTTAGGGGAGAAGACGGGAGCTTTTCAAACTCTTTTTTTCACTTGTGTCTTCTTCTTCTTTTGTTTGTTGTGCTGCTGCTTATTGCTGTTGTTGTTGTGTTGCTTTTTACAGGTAGAGAGATAGAGAGTTTATAGGCCTTTGTTAATAAATAACATTATTAACAGATCAGTTTGAGGATAATAGTGTGAACTCTGTCACCTTTCTTTGAGGACAGGACACAGTTCTGTAAGAGTGTATTCAGTTCCGGTTTAGTTTGGTTTAAATTGATTTTTTTTGTTATGATATATAGAACTTGAATTATACTTGGTTTGGATTTGTTTATTAGCAGTAGGCATGGACGTAGAACTGAAAGCCAAACTGGATTTTTTTCAAAACTGAACTGATGTGGTTCTTAATATTTTTGGAAATCGAAAGTTTAAACTGAACTAAAACCAAATACAAATGTAGTTTATATATCTAACAAATACTCCATTTATTTCATAATACACGATGGTTAAACTTAGTTATGTTTAGGCTTAGTGAAAACTTAGTGATGTTTAGGCTTAGTGAACAAGTACTAAGAAACTTATTTTTCTTTAAAAATATTATAAAAATATAATTTAAAATCATTTAACCAATAATATAAAATATTCTAAAATTTAATTAGTTAAATAGTTTTCAATAAAATTAAAATTAACTTTAAAATTTTAAAACGTCTCATAATTTGAAATAACAGAAATTTTCTAAAACATCAAATAATTCAAAACTATCACATATTTTAAAATACTTCTTATAAACGAAACTATAAAAATCTATTACTCTAATATTTTTATCCAAAATATTTTAAAACTATTTGAAATATTCGAGAAAACATAATTTCTGAAATATTTTTAATTTAAAATATTTAGATTTATCAAAATTATTAAAATTTAATCTGACAAACTGAATATCTAATTTTATCTAAATTATCAAAAATTCTCCGAAAATTCAGAATCAAACTAGAATCAAATTTGAATTAAAATTTATTGAATACTAATTGGTTCTTAATATTGTTACCCAAACAAGCTAAAAACAAAATAACCAAACAAAAACTGAACGAGTTAGAAAGAAAAACCAGCAGAATGTGAATCCTTTTAACCAGATGAGCTTGGAGGACCCAAAAAGAAGCCTAATTTACGCCCTGACAGAGGAAGTAATGGGGAACTCTAAAGAGGTCACTAAGCACAATTTCCCTTCAACCATAGTTTACTGCAGTTTAAGAAAAGAATAAAATCGATAGCTGTTGACGGCTCAGATGTTTTATCTGCTGCTATGGAAGCAGGTAAGAGAGCCTCACCTAGACTAGAGGCTAAAGAAGCGGCTGCAAAAGCTAAAGCCAAGAAAAAAAGAAGAAAGTACGAGGCGGAAAATGACTATCTTCCGTTGCAGGTAAACTATATATATGGTTTCTTCTCATCTTCCTGTTTTCATCATCCTTAGGATATAACACTAACACATGAACTTTAACAAAACATATATTTGCAGCTAAACAGAACTTCAACTCAAAGATCTACAAAATCGTAAAGATATCCATCCATCCATCCACTACATTACTTGAAGAAGAAACATAGAATCACTTTGGCTACACAAGCTATTAATGTAATAGATAGATAGAGATAGATATCATTTGCTCTTGATGTAGTGAGATTGAAGTTCTTCAGAGATGACGAAATCTTCTAATCCATCATAAATCTCCTCTATTGTATTTGCATCTTTCTTACCTTCTTGTTTGGATGATGAAGAAGAGAAAGCATTCTTCAGTCCTTTTATCAGTCTCTTACCAAGACTTCTCTCGCGTCTGTCCCGCGGCGGCGGCGGAGGAGATGATCCTCCTCGCCGGAAAGTCGTGCTGAGCGATGAAACCGATCCTCTCTGCATCTTGTTTACGTTACTGGAACTGTGAACGCAGTGGAAGCTCGCGGACCGAGCAGAGTCAGTGATCCGTCCCGATTCTTTCGATATGAGCTTCTTCATCTCCTCGAGCTCTTTCTCCAAGCTCCTGATCCTCGAGCTTGTGGAATCCATCGCTGCTCTCAGCCGACAGTTCTGCCTCGCCGCCGTGTCTCTCTGGAGAAGCGACCTCAGCGTCACGGAGGAGGAGGAGGAGTCTCTCTCCGCCTCGGTAATCTCTCCGTTTCGATGCCCCGCGGAAGTGGCAGCGACGGTTACGATCGAGTGGCGCGTGTTGAGCTGCTCCTGTAGCATCGCGCGTACGATAAACCTCAGGGGCATTTTCGGGTTTTGGACAGCGTGGATGAGTAACGGCGGCG
Source organism: Raphanus sativus (assembly GCF_000801105.2). NCBI lineage: Eukaryota > Viridiplantae > Streptophyta > Magnoliopsida > Brassicales > Brassicaceae > Raphanus > Raphanus sativus. The sequence continues at coordinate 39,808,616 of NC_079516.1, read as the reverse complement.
AGAGTTTGTCGCAGTCTATCGAATTGCATATCTGAACCTTCTCTTCCTCCGTTATCTCTCCGTCACGCTCCTGCCGAAAAAACATACATCCAATCGTAAAACGACACGTAACATTCATTAATCGAATTTAAATACGGATTTTACGAAATCACCCCTACCTTCACGTAAGCATCGACGACTCTGTAAAGCAAATCGTGGCGCGGGAACCGTTGCTGCACGGCGCGGGAAACGACGACGAAATCTCCGGCGGGAAGTATAACGGCTTGCTCGAGAAACTCGTCGACGCACTCTCCATCTCCGACTTCCGTCAGAGCTTCGACGCATCTACCGACTAGAAACGCCGTCGTTTCCGATTCCGGAAGCAAGGCGAGGCACGAACGTAGAGCGATCTTGACGTAGTCGACGTTGACGAAGACGACTCGTCGGAGATAAGACTCCGTTAAGTTTCGCAGGTTATCTCTAACGTCGTTTCTTCCGGCTCCCGTCATCAGAAGAAGCTCGGCGGCGACTCTCAGCGAAACGACGTTGAACGGCGTTAGTTCGAGGTGAGAGCCGTAGCAGAGAGCGGTTACTAACGAGAACGTTTCAGCCGTTATGTTTAACGGCGGTGAGAGAGTTAATTCGTTAACGTTCGTTAGGTGGCGTTTTAAATAGCCACTCCTTGATGACAGAGGAGCCTATGGGATAAAAAACATGACATTCAATCAAATCAGACCTTTTTCACATTAAATGTGTAATTTATTTTATTTTATTTTTCTTTTTTTTTTTGAACAAATTTTATTTTATTTTTCTAAATAGCTAAATTTTATGAGTTTTCAAAAGATAAAGGTTTTAGAAAATATTTCGAAAGATTATTATATTCAAAAATCAAATTCACTGAATTACGTTTGGTAAACATACCATGGAAAATCGTTGAAATGTTTGTTGATTTTGATAAACTAAACAAATGGGCAATGTCCGAAATTGGCAAACAAAAGTTTGAAAAACGTAACCTTATGAAGATGGAAGCTTGTGCCTCCCACATGTACCAACACATCAGGTTTAGAATTATTAACCAACGACCTGAATATATGAAAACAAAAAATAGAATAATAATCATAGCAAACAAATAACACTAAAATTAAATTAAAATTCGGTAAAATTTTGCTAAAAACTTAGAGAAACCTTACCATTTAAGGACTCTAGATTCAAGCTCCATTGAATAAGAAGAGAGATTGATACGTGGTTGAGGAGAAGGAGATATAGATGACGAAGAAGAAGAGAAGGAAGAGGAGTGATCCATGTACTCTTCTTCTTCGTAGATCGTATCTACAAACCCTAAATTTATTCCTCGCTTCATTCTATTTTTGTTTCTTTGGTTCTCTTAGAGAGAAGATGAAAGAAAGAAAGAAAGTATTTCTGTGATTTCCAGAGAAGATTCGAAATCGCCGGTTAGGTTTTTGAGAGTAAATAAAAGAAAGGAAAACTTGCAGTGAATGACAATAAATGTGGTAATAGAGGTAATAGATGATTTTTTGTGATCGTTATAATATACGTGAAAGTCTTTAAATGCGTTTTTCCTTTTCTTCTTCAATAACCTTCTCCTTCATATAGAGGGACCACATCCACATGCTGCAGATATGTTTGGTTCTACATTCAAATTTTCACTAAATTTCAAATATATTAATTAGACTTTTGTGTATATATAGTACTATTGCATTAATATTCTATCAAGTTTGATTGGTTTTGTGTTACTAACTAACATATTTTGCTGTTATAAGTTATAACATTGAAATGTTTATATACGAATTTGTTCGGGCAAACAGTCTATACCAAGAAAAACTTGTTTGATTATTTCCAAACTAAATTCACATGTAAATATGTTATAGTGACTTATAGTCTCGAGTTTAAAAGAACTATAAAGTTCATTGTTTTTCTAAACAAGATCCAGTTCTCTTGACACCTTTCTCATATATTTTCCTTTTAATAATTCTGATCTATTTGTTAAATTAAAGTTAACAAGGATTTTACCTTTATATAGCTTAAAATTTGTTTCTAGCTTACTGCATGATTCCAATCCAGACAGGCTCTGCTCCTTTATCTCGGTGTTAGAGGAGTCAAGAGATTGGATAAGTCTACCACCGTGTGGAATCTCAGGCGACACTTTCTCTTGGGTGTGCTGGAACATGTAGACATCGAGAAATCAGCTCTTTTTCGAGAATCGACCTACATCACCTCAAGCAACTGCATCAAGAGCTCTATTGGGAGCGAATGGACCCAAGCTCAAAACCACTCGCTGGACGCTAAGAAGATAACTCAGATCCCGACGAGACCCCAATCGATTCCGGAAGACACTATCGCATGTAACTACGATGCGGCCTGGAAGACGGATACATCATCGGCGGGTCTGGCTTGGATCTTCGACTCCTCTGCTCCTTTGGCTGCTTTAGACGGATGCCAATTCCAGGAAAGAGTTTCATCTGCTACCATGGCTGAAGGTTTGGTTATAAGGGAAGCTCTCTCTCATGCACGATATCTCGGTATCACCAAAATCTGGCTGCGTTCAGACTTTTTGTCGCTTGTCAAAGCGATCAATTCGGTTACTAAGCCGATGAACCTCTACGGAATTCTATCGGACATCGAATCTTTATCTTCGTCGTTTGAATTCTGCTGTATTTCTTTTGTCTCTAGGAATGATAATGGACTAGCCGATAACTTGTCAAATGCATGCTTATTTCATTCTCTAACTACTTGGACCTGAGGCCAGTTATCTTATATAAAATTTCTTGTTGCTGAAAAAAAAAAAGCTTCCTCCCAGCAGATAAGTTGCTCCTCTAATTTGCATGACATGACTGGTAACTAAGTCTTGATTGATTGGCAAATACCTCAAATCGAGCTCAAGCAATGTCACTTTTGAGTTTTGAATGCATATAGATATTGAAACTTTTTTAATTACTTAAAATAATAACAAATATTTTTTTTATAATTATACACTGTGTAATATAGACTTGCATGATTTATATGTTTCTTTTTGAACAAAGATTTATGCTATATTAATGAAAACTAGTTCATTATCACATGAGAGATGCACAATTATGGTTTTGTATTCTCGCAATTTCTTTCAAAAGTGTAATTTTAACGGAGAAAGCCCATTATAAAACTAAAGAGTGGAAGTCTCATACAAGCCCAAACCCATTACAAAGAAAGCCCTAGTGTCGGGTTAAAACCTAGCTCTGTGTACAGACTATATATTCGCCGTTAACACTCACAGTCGCTTCCTCGTCCACAGAGAAAAAACCCTAAAGAGAGAGAGAGAGAGAGAGAGAGTTTCTCCACAACCCGGCGCCGAAGATGAAGTACAACCCAAGAGTTACCTCCTCTCGCAGGAAGAACCGCAAGGCTCATTTCACAGCCTCATCGAGCGAGAGGCGCGTCATCATGAGCTCACCTCTCTCCACCGACCTCCGCGCGAAGTACAACGTCAGATCCATGCCCATCCGCAAGGACGACGAGGTTCAGATCGTTCGCGGGACCTACAAGGGACGCGAGGGAAAGGTCGTCCAGGTGTACCGTCGCAAGTGGGTGATTCACATCGAGAGGATCACGAGGGAGAAGGTGAACGGAACCACCGTGAACGTCGGCGTGCAGCCGTCGAAAGTGGTGATCACGAAGCTTCGTCTTGATAAGGACAGGAAGTCGTTGCTGGAGAGGAAGGCCAAGGGGCGTGCTGCTGCGGATAAGGACAAGGGGACCAAGTTCACTGCTGAGGATGTTATGCAGAACGTTGATTAAGCGAGAGATTTGTCGTAAGGTTTTTTTATCGTTGTTTCAAATTTTGTGTTTCGGATATGAACTTCTGTCTTTTGATTTCAGTTTCGGTAATGATTTCGACACTTTAGCTTTTATCTACAGTTTAATTGATGCTTTTAATATTGAATGTTTGCTTGCGCTGATTTTATGCTTGAGATTGATTCATTTTACGAGTATTATGCTAGTGAGGTTGATAATTTGGGTCGCTGTTTGTGTTTTATCCTGGTGCATTACAATTCTTTAAAGATTTCCCATATGTTGGTGGTTTATTTGTTAATCTTTTTTACGGGTTTGCCTAGCTATGGATTTAGAAGGAAATCATTTTACAGCCAATCTATTTCATTTCGAGTTTTTGTTCTTTTGTTCTCTTTTTTTTTTCATTTTGACGGTATATGATTCAGCTTACCTAATTCAATTGCAAAACCGAATTTGACCAAAGTTCTCAACATCATTTTTGCTCGTAGTCTTTCCATTGTGTTCCGCTAGGTTTGTTTCTATCGCTTCCAAACTTTTTATAGTTGATTAAAATTGTTGCACTGACCGTGAGCAAGAATAGTCTACCAAAAATAAACATATTCGTCACTGTTGAAAACTAAACCAAAATGGCATTGGTATGTCTAATACTAAGTGTTCAATGTTACGATCAAGTGAGATACAAAACTAATACACAACATACCTACCGATCACAGATTAAATCTAGAACTCTTGAATTGTTTTTAACTAACATTTGTATCACTACATGGCAATGATTCACCCGGAGATGACGAGTTGAATGATTTACCTCTGGCTCTTTTGTAGACGAATTGACTCATGGTGATCGGAGAGCTAAAGTCTTTCATGGAAACCAACTATTAAGAACACATTTATCTTTTGCAACTTTTGAAGGCATTATTGCAAAAGCAGATATTGTCTTGAGTAATTAGACGCCTAGAAAAATAAATAAATTGGTGTCTATAAACCGTTAACACTCGCAAAATTTAATATCCCCAAACTTTTGTATAATTTCTTTTACAGCGTATAAAACGGGTGTTGCGTGAGCTTTAGCCTTTAACTCTGGATCAGCCTTGATTGCAGGTCAATTTTTTTTTTTCAACTGCGCTAACGTTGGTTTGATCTGATCTTATCAATATTCTCGTCTACACTTTTCTTCCTTCTTCGTGCTATTGTTAGGAACTTTCGTCAAAATCAAACTTTTCTTTCTTCCTGCTTGATCCACATCATTGTCTTCATCGTTTATGTTACATTAATGCATTCCTAGTTCTGAAGTCCAACAGCTATATTATTACTATGCTAAAGGTAGCCAACAGACATAAAGCGTCTGTAGTCCAACGGTTAGGATAATTGCCTTCCAAGCAATAGACCCGGGTTCGACTCCCGGCAGACGCATTGGTTTTCTTTTTAATATTTTGTTTTTTTCCTGATGAGAAGTAGCAGTTAATATGAAGTGGGAGCATAATGAGTCGAATAAGGAAGTAATGAAGCCTGCAAAAGAAAATCAGACAAGACTTTCTTCAGTTGGACTAAAGCTCCCATGTTCAACTTTTGAGCTTCTCAAAACATGACAACTTTTGCAGAAAAAGATAGGGAAGCTTCATTAGATTAGATGATAATGGAAATGAAAGCAAAGCTAAATGAGACACAAGAGGTGGAGTTGGAGATAGAGAAGCGGAAAGGTGACACCAATGTAATGAAAACACATCTGAAATTGAAGAGAGTGGTTAATAAAAACGTTGAGAAACTGCTTAAGCTGAAGAATTACTATCGTGAGAGGAAGTTTACAAAGAAGCGGTAAACGAAAAGATGGAGACAGGAACATAATGCAAGCGGTAGCTATGTGATTTTAGAGCTCTGTTGTAAACCAAAAGGCCACAATGGAGGAAGCGAGGGATGTGATGTTGAAAGCAAAGAAGAATCTTGTGGCTATGAAGAACAAACGAAAGAGGCAGTGAAAATTCTTCTTTGCTTTCAAGATCAGCTCTAAGACGAGAAGTTTCAAACAAAGTTATGATGATGATGATAGATAAGAGCTTCATGATCATCCTTCCTATTCTCTTTGAACCTTTCATATGATATTGATCGGCTGCTGCTCCGAGTAATAAGCTAAAACAGACTCATAATCAATATTGATCAGCTGCGCCTGCTTCAAGGGATATGCTAGAATAAAGTCATAATAATCATTGATAGGCTGTTGTTCCATGGAAAGAGATCAGTATTTTTTTGTTCCTGCTCTGAGGAAGAAGCTAAAACAGACTCATAATCAAATTTAAACAGCTGCCCTTCAGAGGAAGCTAGAACATTCCCAAAATGAATATTGATCGGCTGCTGCTCCAAGGAAGAATAGTGAAGATAATAATGATAAGTAGAAGCTTCATGATGGTTATCCTTCTTCTTACACTGGTTTCTCTCTTGAATCTTGCAAAGGTCACTTGATCATTATTCTTTTCTGATCCTCTTCTTACTATTCTTATTAAAAAGCTTGGGTTTTCTTTGAACCAGTGATCTCCCTTGTTTTCTCATAGATGATATTCTAATCTAGGCTTCTTGTTAATATTGAGTAGTTGCAAGGGAGAATGAGTAAAGAATACACAAAGGAAACATTATCTACAAGTGTGAACAGTAAACATCAAAAATGGTTTCGTGGTGTAGTTGGTTATCACGTCAGTCTAACACACTGAAGGTCTCCGGTTCGAACCCGGGCGAAGCCATTATGTTTTTTCCTTCCGATAGATTCATATAGACTTTCGACGTTTTGAGTCCTTTGGGCTTTTTAAATGGTGGACAAAACCTAAGAACGTTTTAAAGGATAACTAGAGAAAGAGGTTGATCCGTATATGTCCGTGGGGATATGTTAATTTTTACCTTTATATAAATTGATATTTTGTTTTTCATAATTAGTATTATATATTTTATTTGTGTCATAATATAATTAATTGTATAAATATATGAATATTTTTAGGTTTTTATACATCAGAAGTGAATCCAAATCAAATAGAGTAAGAGTAACATGGCTAATTTTGGTTATTTGGTTATTTTTAGATTAAACTTAGTTTGAATTTAAAATACCAAACTAAGTTGATTAGTTATTAATTTTGGTACAAGTATCCAAATCGGTAAATTTTCTTAAAAGAATCTAAAAATATTTGAAGATAACTACATTATTATAAAATATCCGAAATAGCCTATCCAAAAGTATCCGGATAATTATATCCGAAATATCCAAAGTAATTCAGAATATTTAAAATTTTTATCTAAATCATCATAATTATTTGATATTTTATCCTAAATTTATTCGAACTATTCGAACCTGAACCAAATGAGAACCAATATTATTTTGGTTATTTTCCGGTTCCTAGTTTTGTTATCTGAACCGAATCAAACCCGAAACTATCCGAACCGAACTGAACCAAAAATAAGTCAAGTACTTGGTGGATCCTCTAACCCCCTATCCAAACTATCCGAACCGAACCGGTACGCGAAATGCCCATGCATACTTGTCACAAATAGAGTAATTTTAATGAAATATATCAAATTATTATAGTTAATATGTAAAATAAATTTTGTCAAAATATTTTAGTAAATATAATTAATGAAGTAGTTAAAAAGATAAAATGAATGTAAACGATAAAATACAAAAATGAAAATAATTTTTTGTTTTTCATGTCACTATTATATATTATACATGTGTCATCATATAATTAATCTTATTAAGTTATTTTATATGTACCATCATTTATGTAATTATATAATTAATAGTATTTTATACGTACCAATGTACCATCGTATAAATAATCACATGTATTATATTTTAAAAACTTTATGTGAAATATAAAAGCAATAATTTAAGTTGGTGTTTTAAATTTAGTTTTGTATTATATTTTCTTATATATATTGAAATATTTTTATAATGATTATTGGAAAATATTATAGTAAAATTAATTTTTGAATACATGTATATTTTTAATTAATCTTTTATAGAAATCAATTTTTAAATTATTATTTGATTTGAAATATGTATAGAAGTAGTTAAAAAGTGAGAAAATAAATATGTTTTGTTTTGTATTTCTGTAATAAATGATATCAACTTGTTTAGTAAGTAAATTAATGAAGTGGTTTGGATTGATTAAAAATAGAATGAAAATCTGTATCAAGCACTCAAAAATAGGCAAATTTTATATGTTGTATATATTTTTAATAATCAAAGTAGAAGATAACTACATCATTATAAATTAGAGATAAATATTAATCTCTTATATATTATTTTACAAGCAATACAACATATTAGCTATGACAAAATGCTTCTCATAATCATGAGAAAAATATGTTGGTCCATCTAAATATATATTTTAATTTTCATTAAATTAATTATAAAATTAATTAATAATGTACAATTAAATTCATTATTTTCTTAAATAAAGTTACAAGATTACCTAATATTATATATATATATATTACAATTAATATTTTAGAATTTGACTTCACATATAAGTTGAATTTATATCTAAACTATAATCCTTAGTTTATACAACACTAATTTATACAACACTTCCACTGACCGTTGAGGACATTTTCGCGGAAACTTTTTGTTGGAAGATTTTTCCGGAAGCCTTATGTTGAAAGACTTTCCTGGATATAAATCTTTTAGAAAAAGTTAAATTTCTAATACAATTAAGTCAATTGCAAAACTAATTTATCTTAAAAGACTTATAAGTATATTTTTTTGGTATTTTCAAGATTTTTTTTTGTTAAGAAAAATATTCATAATAATACTTAATATTGGAAACCATGTTAAGAACTCTCCATTGGAGTGTTCTAATTGTCTAGGTGATGATTAGGATGACACCACGCAAGCCATCAAACCGTGCCGTTTTGATTACTACGAGTGAGATGCAGATACTTCCATGAAACGTTAAGATAAATAATCAGTTTTGTGTTTTATCGTATTAGTATATTTTTTTAAAATTAACATATTAAAAATATTTTAATTTATATTTTATTTTGATAGACATCAAAATACGTATATCAAACTATTAAAATATTAATTACAAAAATCTAAAGTAATATTTAACTATGATAAGGATGTAGTATATATTTATATTTGTTGTTTACTAATGTAAAAGTGGAAGAAATATTTGATTTGGTCACACACTTGAGACAGCATCGTCGACAGAAGCCTATTTCTTAAACACTAAAAAATCAAAACCCTTAAGGATGATTTAAGGGTCAGATAGTGGATTTGTTTTACTGAAGGGTCAGCTAGACTTAACCTAAACAACACAATTTAATCGGTATCATAAATTATAATAATTGTTTACAAAGTATGTGAACCCTACATGGGATAGTTAAGAAATGAAAATTTAGTTTAACGAATAGATGTGAAGGAAAACGAACTTGAAAGTTGAAAGAAGTGGATACGTTATAAGAATCAATTTCGAATTTAATTAGGACATTGCATTTGAGAACTATTCTAAAATAGCCGAATATCGGCTGAGAAAGTTGTAGTACTAATTAAAACTTGAAACACAACTAGTAGTATTTGTCAACCAGCAAAATGATTGGACATGTAGAAAGACTATTTTAATTTGGCAATTCCATCGAATGCTCGAGATCGTTCACGCATGACGCAACAATGTATATGAATATTTTAATGTCCCTAGAAATTTATACTCCCTCTGTTTTTTAAAGATACATATTCTAAACTTTTCACATATATTAAGAAATCACATTAAAAATATATTGATTTTTGTAAATAACAATTTTCCATAATCTTTAACCAATAAAAATCCAATAAACACAATTAATTTTTTTGAAGTTAACAGATTTTCATTAAATAATACATTGAAAAAGTAAAAAATGTATCTTTTTAAAACAATTTTTTTTTCAAGAACATGGATTTTTAAAAAACAGAAGGAGTAGTATATTACTTTTGTAATAAAAAGAACCAATGGTTGAGGAGGCATAACTATTCGCGGAGACACGGAGCCGTTCGCACCCATCACCTTGGAATCTAACCTTTTTTCCTTCTCTCTCCTTATCACCAACTAGTCAACAAGCACATACCATTCTTTTATTTATTTTTACTTAATTTTTCATAAACATTATTTTAAATTCATTTGCCTTTTTATTCGGTTTAATTATATAATTTTTTTTCTTACACAATCGAACCATTTTAGTATTAAATATGCCGAAAATAATAACAAAAATTTTCGAACAATAAGTTCTTTTTGTCAACCTCTAATAGTAAGTAACCATTCTGTATTTGTAATTGGTTTACACTTCAACAGTTAATTATACAATTAAAAATGAACTCTTTAGTCTGTAGCATGACCCATTCCTTTACTTAAGTATATCTCAAACAATATGTCTACATAATAATCTATTACAAAATGTCTATATAATAACATAGGTCGGCTTCATCTTCAATAAAACATTGAAACCCTCGTCCCTCTCTCTCTCTCTCTCTCTCTCTCTCTTCATCTCTGTGCAAATATCTATTTCTAAATCTTAAAATTCATGTGAATCTCCCAGATAAAAGCAAACTTAAAGAGAACATTTAAGAATGAGTTGCAATGGTTGTCGCGTGCTTCGAAAAGGTTGTAGCGAGAGTTGCATCCTCCGTCCTTGTATCCAATGGATCGAACCTGCCGAAGCTCAAGGCCACGCCACCGTATTCGTCGCTAAATTCTTCGGCCGTGCCGGTTTAATGTCATTTATCTCCTCCGTACCGGAATCTCAGCGTCCCGGTACGTTAACCAAGATCTTCTTTTTCTTCTGTTTTGTTTTGTTTCTTTATGACGTCATCGTTGTCTGAACGTCGTTAGGGGGTTAAATATTTTGCAGCTCTGTTCCAGTCCTTGCTCTACGAAGCTTGTGGGAGAACTGTGAATCCGGTGAACGGTGCCGTGGGGTTGTTGTGGACGGGGAACTGGAATATCTGTCAAGCGGCGGTTGAGACGGTTCTTCGCGGCGGTTCTTTGAGACCCATCCCGGAGCTTCTTACACGCGACGGCGGGTTCGGTGGGTTCCCTTCTCCAACTTCCGACGAAGCATCGGAGATCTGCACGGAGATGTTGAATGATTCCGGTGACGGGAATATCTACCACCACTGCCGATTCTCGAGCTCAAGGTCCAGACCTACGGTTACTCCGCCTAAGCGGAAACGATTAGGGACAGAACAGCACCAACAGCAACAACGACCGTGTTCGGAGCTAGATCTCTCTCTACTCTCTATTTTTCCGATCAAAACGAGACAGCTTAAGGAGGAAACGGCTCGACCCGAAACACCGTCTATGTACTCAGGGGAATCCGTTACAACGACGCCGTTTACGGACAACATCGCCGGTGAAAGGTTCGCACGCGGAGGAGAAACGACAAAGTTGCTCAACCTTTTTGCTTGAACGGCGTTCTCTTTAACCTTCTTTTTTTCTTAATATTTTTGGTAGAATATGGCACACCGGCAATGATTTTTCTTTATAATTATGAGAAATTAACAAAAGTAGAGAATAATGATAATGAGACGGTGGCGGCGTTACTATTTTCTTCATAATTATCATTACTCAATTTTTTTTCGCTCTCTATGAAGAAGTTTACTACGTAAATAAAATAATCTATCTTTTGTTTATTCACCACTTCATTTAGTAAAAATTATAATTGAGTTTGTTATGAATATTATGTTTATGGATGTCCAGCCCATTAGATATTTACTTGTAATCTTGGCCCGTTTATGGCCTATTGTATTTAGGCTCATGTCGCCATATATTTCCTATATAAGGAACACTTTGATTCAATAATAAAACACACTTTCACAACACGTTATCAGCACGATACGTTCTCCAAAAACTCTAGTTACCAAAACCACCAAAAACCCTAAAAACGGCGCATCTTAAAATCGCTCTATCTCTCCAACCGTAAGGATCCAGACAACGAGCCACATATCAAATCGAAGCTCTCGACGAAACGAATCCAACGCCGTAAACCTCGTGTCAATCCGATCTCGGACGCTCCCTCACGCTCTGTTTTAATATGCGCCGCCAGTAACCCTAAAACCCCTAATTTCGGCGCAACTTCAAATCAATCGATCTCTTCAACCCTGAAAAACCAGACGACGAGTAATATATCAAATTGAAGCTCTTGACGAGACGAATCCAACGCCGTCGGCCTCGCCTCTATCTGATTCCGGACGCGCCCTTACACTCTATTCTAAGACGCGCCGTCGAGTGACCTAAAACTCTGAAATTCTAAAACTCATCTGACGACTTCAAACCGTTCGTTCTCACAAACCGTAAGGATCCAGACGACGTGTAATATATCAAATTGAAGCTCTTGACGTGAAGAATCCATCGCCGCAAACCTCGTATCAATCCGATCTGACACGCGCCCTCAAGCTCCGTTCCAATCCGCGCCGTCAACTACTCTAAAACCCTAATCAAAAAACTTAAACTGCAGCCTCTCTCTATACTTTGTTATGTTATGCGATTTGCTTCATCTATCTATACTAACTTGTTTTGATTCGTTTTTGATTAAGGTTTCTAAAGATACAAGAGGTTTTTGCTCAACCTAGGACACGCGACCAGCTCCTGATCCGTTCTCGGTGGTCCAAATCTACACTTCAAAGTTCTAAAGGTAAACTTTGAAACCCTAAAAGAAATCATAATCGAACATGGTTGATTGATAAAGGAATGACCATTAAAATTTTGCAAAACCCCAAATCAAA